>NC_060149.1:482260004-482885004 GCF_021461385.2 Schistocerca piceifrons | reverse complement strand
GAAATTATTCTTTACTTTATCGAGATAATAACTGTTATATAGCTAGTTGCAGATTCTAGCCCAGTTTAGGGTAACATTGTACCGGTACAAAGTTACCAGGATTGTGGTACAATGTTTACCAAATTGAGTGTATACTAATAAATCTAGATATTATAACATTAAAACTGAGAAAATGACTTGGTATATCACTAATTACGTGACTTTAATGCTTGAACATACCAATACAAGCATTTATGTGAATAAAAAATCGGAAATTCCTATTACAATAATTAAAGAAACTTGGGGTAGACTATTAAACAAGTTCTTACGTCAATCGTTTGTAAAATATTAAAAAATTACTGTAGGCTCAATAATAAACTGAAATATTCATCCTAAGCATCCACTCAGTCATGAAGTTAAATAAGCATACTATATTTTTCTTCTACAGACCTTGGGACGGCAGAAACCTTCAAAACCAGGTACTTGGAAATACGGCACAAAAACTGGTTACTCGAATGACACCCTGCAGAAAATATTAGAAGAAATTACTACTGGAAGAATTGGCCAGAGGGAATCTGCAAGGAAATATAACATTCCAAGACAAACCGTTGTGAACAAATTAAAAAACAAGCACAGCTGTAAAGTTGGAAGACCCACTGTGTTTACCGAGGTTGAAGAAAGATCTTTTGTACAACATTGTATCACTGTCAGTGACATGGGTGTTCCAATATCAATCTTTGACTTGAGGTGCGTAGTTAAGTCATATCTTGACACCTGTAACAGAAAAGTAAGCTGCTTTGCAGATAATATGCCAGGATGGGAATGGGGAAAGGCCTTTTTAGAGAGGCATGGTTCTGAACTTTCTCACAAATTTACAGTAGCCTAAATATTTAAAGGAAAAGGGCTGCCATAAATGAGGACATAATCAGTACTTTCTTTCTGAAATACAAAGTCGAGATAGAAGGTGTTCCTGCTGAAAATATTTTCAATTTGACGAAACAGGATTTCATGGCTCTTGTTTCATCGAATGTGTCGACATCCTGAGAAAATTGAGAATACATGAAAATCATTTTCACTGTCATGTTCTGTGGGAATGCAGCAGGAGAATTCCTTCCTCAGTATCTTATTTTTAAAGGTAAGCAAAAATGGACTGACTGGATTTACAATGCACCTCCTGGAACATGAATGAATTTATCAGACAGTTGATGGGTGGAACAAGGGGTATTTGATGACTCTTTTCAAACTCACTTCCTCCCTTTTGCCTCAAAGAAAGAAGGAAGGAGAGTAATTATTGGAGATAACCTCTTCTTTCACATCTCAATCAGAACTTTGGAGCTTTGAGCACAAAATAACATTAAGATCATTTGACTGCCACCGAATGCGACACGTCTTCTACAGCTGCTAGATGTGGCTTATTTTTCTTCTCTGAAGAAAAACTGGAGAGATGTTCTTTCTCAATGGAGGAACACTCCAAGAGGAAGGAAGAAACAATGTCTTCCAAAGGGTACATTTAGTGGCCTACTAGTGAAGAGTTTGCAGTTAGGTGAACAGACAGCATCTTCAAATTTAGTGAAAGGATTTGAGAAATGTGGACTGTGTCCTGTAAACTGTGATAGAGTCTTACAATGTCTCCCTGATTATGCAAGAAATGAATCTTCTGTGACGGGAAGTGTGGGAGCTGAATTTAAAAAAATATTTGGAGACAATCAGATCTGAATGTGAAGTGTGTCAAAAAGTACAAGTTGCCCATAGGACCAGGGAAGTGTGTGTCTGCAGAAGATGTCACGGCATTTCATGAGAACAGGGAGCTAAGTAGACACAATGGAAGGAGGAAGCAATCACAAATAGAGGGAGAAGAAACTGAACTGGGGGGTGAGATAGTGTTTGTGCAGTGTGGTACATCATGACCAAGATCAGGACCAAAAACAAGAGGAGGTGTAAGAGCTTGTGCTGCAACACTCAGAACTTTAAATCGAAGTAACATGCCCACAGATGCTTCTGACAGTTGTATCTTAGCTGAATTAGATGTGAACAGAATTATGACTGATCACATGGAACTTGTAAACAGCCCTATTGTTATCACTGAGGGGAACATGGTTGTAGAAGAAGAATTACTAATTGATATGGTCAATCAACCTTCTACATCTGAAGGTTACTTTCATGTAAATAACTATGTCATTGCAGTATATGAGGGCAAATGCTATCGTGGAAAAGTCACTGCAGTAGAGGTGTGAGGCAATTGTGTGACATTCAGAATATGTTGCACGGTTAGAAAAGGAAAATATTGGGCGTGGCCTGAGAGAGAGGATTCAATTTGGTTCAGAAAGGACAGTATATTAAAGAAAATTGATGAATCCTGCATAAAAGGGGCATGGTTCATATCAGTGATGACCTCCTGTGCTCATTGGATGAAGATATTTGAGGAAATCTATTTTCTGTGTAGTATTAGTGAATGTGTTGTGTTCTGTTTTTGAAGAAAATGTGTACACTATTATTTGTAATATGTGTTACAAGTCATTCACTGTGACAAATATGTTTTTTCTACATTTATTTTTACTTAATTTGAGAAATGTCAATGCCAGGTGGATCCAAATATATTGATATTTCAAAATAAATACTCTATAGTGAATTAACACTGCTTGTTTTTATGTCTTATTAACACCTGTTTTCCTTAAGGCATGGTCTAAAGCTACAAAGTGTATTCGATATAGGAAAATACTGATTTTTTAAAAACTGGTCTAAAGTTAACATGAATGACAGTGTTACTTTGTACCAGTATTCAAATTGAAATTTCTCTGTAATAGGGCATAATTATTATATATTTCTATTATCCCAAGCACTCAATGACTATAGATGCAAAATGTCACAATATCTGTTCTGATGTGTAATTTATTTTTTTATACAGTATTTTCAAAAAATGGAAAAAAGTGGTACAAAGTGACCCCGACTAAATGTAGTGAGACATAGCTGGAATCTGTAAACGCATACAAATACTTGGGTGTAACACATAGTAGGTGCATGAAGTGAAATGTTCCCATAGTCTTGGTTGTGGGTAAAGCAAGAAGCAGACTTTGGTTTATTGGCAGATTTCTAGGGAAGTGCAGTCAGTCTACAAAAGACAAAGCTTGCAAATCACTTGTGTGGCCCATCCCAGAATACTACTAGAGTGTGTGGGACCCATTCCAAATAGTACTAGCACAGAATATTGAATGTATACAAAGAAGGCCAGCATGAAAGGTCACAAGTTCATTTGATGCTGAAAATGCTTTATTGGCAGATTCTTGAAGATAGATGGAAACTATTCCAAGAAAGTCTACTGACAAAGTTTCAGACACTGGCTTTAAATGATGAGTATAGGTATGTACCAGAATCTCCAACACATTACTCCCATGGGGATTGTGAGGATAAAGTTAGATTAATTACAGGCATTTAAACAATCATTTATCCTGCACTGCATATGTGAATGGAATGAGAAAAAGTCCTAATAACTTGTGCAGGTAGACATACCCTCTGCCATGCACTTCACAGTGTTTCACAGCTTATGGATGTAGATGTAGATATAGATGTAGAACTGGTCATTTCAAGATCATGAGTCACAAAAGTAAAATTTTACAAGAGAAGGTAAAAATTTCCTGCTGCATAAGCCATCTGTTTATTTATTGTTATTTCAATATCACTGGTTACTGAGTTGTCAAGAATTCTGCAGCATCATGTATTTTCATTTTGCAATTTATAGTTTAGCATAAAAGTAAATTTAAAAACTGCTGACTCACGACCTTGTTTGCAATGAACAAATATTCATTAGGATAAATGAGAGATATACAAGGAAAAACATATTGATTTCATTACAAAATCACTAAATATAGTGAACAGCAAACTCTAATGAGACTATTACTATTTTAATCATATTCTGAGCTTTAGCTGCACTTCTTATGAGAATGCTGAAGCAAAACACAATAAAACAAGTTAAGCTCCTTGATCATCATTGTTATTGTTTGTTCCTCCTGCTAATGGCAATTGTGTCATATTGCACACAAAATTATATATACTCAAGTGGAATACACCTTTACACTTTGAATATATTTTGCATTTTTTGACGTTGGCAAACACATATTTTTGAGGATATCCTAGCGCATTGGGTAGTACAGGATCCTTAGTGAAGCTGTGAAGGAGCTGAAATATCCCTGTGACAACACCATTGATTAACTGCTCTGTTTTCACTTGCCTGGGATAATGTTCATCTTACACAAAACTCATCCACTTAAGAGGAAAAGTAAGTTTTATGTTCCTGATGAAATTTTCTGATGCTTGGTTCAGAGAGACAACGCTTTTTAAAATGAACAGGCCAGCAATTTTTAAATGCCAATATAGTAGTATCATTAATCAGTTTCACTGAGAATTTACTTCATGTCTTCTTTAACATTATGGCATACTCTTTAAATATGTACGTCCTGTCATGTTGGTTCACCAACTTCTTTATAGTCCCATTTTTATAATGTGGGAGAAAACTATGCCTGTGTATATGGAAGTAATGTTTTATCTTCTTAAGTCATCCAGCTGATAAAAGTGTTAAACAAAAGCGAAGCATTGTGTTCTTATTATTGTAACAAGCACATCCATAGGAGAACAGGTGAAGCTCATTCACATCTTTTGGAATATGTTTCTGGATATAATGGTAAAGAAATGAACAAAATTCATTTCTACCTTTCTTGGCTTAATATTCTTGGTACCCAAAAAAGTGTGATTATTTACTTCTCATATTATGTATGTCAAAAACAATGACCTACAGCTTTTTAAAATAAAAGATATAATGAAGAAGAAACAAGAAAAAATACACATGGAAGCAGCAACAGCCCACCAATGTGTTACACTCTCATTTGAACACACATCCACTCATGAGCTTTCCATGTGGCATGAAGATTTTGAGCTGTGATAGTGAAGTCATTTGATGGTTGACTACTGCCCTTCTTGTATGTATTGATCTGGCTATCCTTCATCACCCAGTTCCAATTTATAACTCATTTTTGTAAAAAACGTGACTAATGACCTTTTTGCAATGACTAATTCAACTAATTTCTTAGTGAAGTGTTCAGTAATTCTAACATACATCAATTTTTCTAGAATTTTAGAGAGAACTGTTAACGAAATAGGGTTCTAGTTAGTGAGGTCAGTTCTATCACTCTTCTTGTATGGGAATTTCACAATGGCGTAGTTAACATATTGACTGCTGCACACTTAGAGATGGATGTTTCAGAGCCTGGCCAGGCACATGATGCTAGGCTTGGTGCTCTGCTGTGGTCACCATTTTAAGCCTCTCAGGCACAATGTCTTGTCGAAGTGAAGCAATAGAAATATGCTGGACAATATCACTTATCCATAGCCATGAATATTTCTATAAATTGTTAGAGTCATTATCTACTCCTGCAGAATTCTTGCTTTTTAGAGACCAGATAGCTGTTTAAATTCTCTCTACAGTCAAAGGGTCAAGTAACATTTCAAGGATTATGTTGGAGTATGCAGTTTGGCATAAAGACATGACATCATCAACAGGAGGCCTACAGCCAATTTTCTGAGTAGCTGACAGTAAGTGTTTGTTAGAAATTTCAGCTAAACTTTTAGATCTTATATTAAGTTTCTATTTTGCCTGATTTTTAGGCCATCTGTGTTGCTTGTGTTTGTATTTTCTAACTTTTTACAATGTTCGAAATTGTTTTCAATTTATTATTAAAATTGTCTAACTTATATTTGAATAATTCTTTTGCCTCTCTGTTTATTACTCCTATGAATTTATGTTAAGAAGATTGTTAACTGAGAATATTAACGCTGTGAAGAGTGAGGATGTGACCATCATGATCTGAGAGGCTATTTATAACCTGACTGGCATTAATGTTGTGTTGTCTACTAACATCTACACAGTTTGGGACTAAGGCGTAATTCCAATGGGAAACTTGATTATAGCATTCAGATTACAAGTGGTCATCACATTCTTGAGATTACCTCTATTATTATTTTAAGTCAGAAAATTTACATTAAAAGCACCTAAACTATAATATCCTTTGCTTTTGAATACAACATTGACAGTGGCTGGTCCATGAGGTGTAAAAAGATTTTTACATAACCTGAAGATACCTGTAAACTGTCAGTACTATTAATGAATCGAGATTAGTTTTTATTTCAGTAGCCCATGCTTCAAAGTATCGCACCACACAGTATTTCTCAATGTCTGTAGCTTTGTAAACTAAACTTTCTTTAACATTAATTGTTACTTTACCTTTAATTTTATTTACTCTATGTAAATGGTTTACTAAGTTATAACTAGCTCAAGGTGGCATGGAACATTTACTAGCAATACGGTGCTCAGAAAAGCACAACATCTGAGAATTTTATTTTGGCGATTACAAAATAAAGTCGAATGTATGCACTGGGTATCCAAGGCAGCTAGTTCATGGCGCTTCGGTCAACCAAGTAAACGAATGTACTGAACATGCTGCAAACTGCTACAGGGAGCCTGTGTGTCAGAAGTCTCATCCAGTGTGGCTCAAAGGCGTTACGATAGAAAAATGAGCCACAGAGAAGAGGATTTGGTGGTCTGTTGGATTGAGGGTAGGTTCACATTGTTATGGTGTGGGTTCGATTCCAGCTGCTGCTAAAGATTGTTGAGAGGTAGAGACAGATTCTATTCTCTTCTGTCTACGCCAAGTGAAGAACGTATAATGGCATTGTGGTCTGAAATTCATATTAAACATGATATTCCTTCTCTATCAAGTAGACGTTAGGTTGAACCTCAATAAAATCAGGAGTGGCAACATGTAGAAACTCTATCACCAATAACCTTTCTTATACTAGTTATGTATTTCTAATGACGAAACAAACGCTATCTAGGGTCACAGGACACTTATTCAATCTTTTATTTGAGCTTCTGTATGTCGATAAAATTGGTTCTGAACAGTGATTGCAACTCAGACCGCCCTTAAAGCAGAGTCTGATCCCTTCGTGACAATACAGCTCGACTACAATTTGTTTGTTCAAAACTGCAGATTCCTCAGCATCTCCACATATTGCGCGTGAATGGGTTCGAATGCTGGCCCGGCACTGAAGTTTTCATTATGTATTATCAAGCTCTAGCATGAGAACACCTATCTGTCGGTGATTGATAATTTTGTTTTTTAATGTATTTTCATTCGTTGTCAACATTAACAATATCTGACGTTTCTGACTCCCAGTGAGACACTGAACTATTTGCGAGATCAGTGAAAGTTCAAGGATGTTATTCCGAGCTGCTGGTGGAGAAAAATTCAGTAGCTGACGTCGCTTTGTGTGTAGTCAACAACGATATGTGTGGGGTTCGACTTCCAGTCAGTACTGAACTCTTCGTCATATTATTTCTAGTTCAAACATGCTCACATGTCGCTGCTGGTGTAACAAACCCATGTCTCTCGTTTGTTTTCTGTAGAATGTAACAACGATAGGTGTCGGGTTGGAGTCCTGGGAAGGAAATAAATCAATGTTTCGACTCGTCATTTCAATTAAAACATCTAGCCACTGCCGAGAAAATCCGATAGGTCACAGTTGATTGTGCTTCGATAACAATCTGATTAGATTCTGGGTTCGAATCCCTGTCCAACACAAAGCTTTACCTCACGGCATTTCAAGTAAGTTACTTGTGAAGAAGCAATATTTAACAGGGACATAGATACTGGGTAGGAATTCACGTCCGTTAAAAAGGTTTATGTTATGTAATTTAAAGTTGATATTTGGTAACTGATACTGTCTAAAATCGAGGTATATCACTCTCTCTATGCCTAATCAGGAATGACTGTTAGTTTCCATCAGTCACGAAATCTTTGCTTAGTCTGCATGACCTGGGTTTTAATCCATGTGCAGAACGAGACGGTTCATCGTGTCATTTGAAGTTCATACATATTCTCAACTAGCTGTTCGTGAATAACTTAATTTTTAATGTCATTTAGTGTTAAATAATAAGTAATTTATGTTACTTTGAATAGGAAATCATCAATACGACGAACTTACTACGTGCATTACCTATCTGACGTAATGATGAGAGTGGTAATATTTCAGGTATGTCATTTATTGTAATAAATGTGAGCATGCAAGCCTTAAGGACAGTCTTATCTGAGATAAGGTGTACCCTGGTATTTGTAGTATCGTGGTATTACTTTACATCTTGAGTTATTGCGATACCGAGCAGTGTTTTCTAGTGGTGACTTGTTGGAACCATTTTCAATAGTCAAACGACTGCACCGAGGAGCGATTAGAGGACCTGGCAGACAGTTGCGTTATGCGAGTTGCATGCGAATCAGGCGAAATACAATTTAAGTCGTTCAGATACTTTTGAGCACGGCTGTACATATTAAAGTCAGAGTTCTGGTCTAGCATAAAATTTATATCTGTCATGAATGTTACACATAGTGAATACATCAATACATTGTACAGATGTCATTGTTTACAATTATCAATATATTCCCCACCACCACTCATCAGCTTTTAATACAGTTAGTTATATACATTATACATGTCTCCACATTATGCCTCCATTAAAGTATCAAAGTATTTCCTTCCACTTCAGAAAATCATTGTACCCTGAAATACCATAATTAACATATTGTCAAGACCTAGACAATTCTAGGCAACTAAGCCACATTACAAAACCAGTAGTGAATGGGCTATCTGACCATGACATGCAACACCTAATATTAAATTTTGAAAATTATCAGGATAAAACATCTATCGGAACTGAGTATAGAAGGCCAATAAAACTAAGAAATTTAGGTGATAGCTCAAAGAAATTAATTGTATGGATGTTTCCAGCATCCAAGACACAAATGGAAAATACAAAACAGTCATTAATAAAGTTACCACCTTATTTGAAAATTGTTTTCCCCTGAAGGTAACTCAAATTAAGCAGAAGTCTAATAAGAAACCATAGATCACACAAGGGATAAAGATATCATTTGAGACAAAAAGGAAACTCTATCTGATATGTAGGGACACCTTTGATACTAGCATTATAGCTCATTACAAAAATTACTGCAAAATATTGAAGAAGGTTATCCAGAAATCTAAACACCTGCATAATGAGAAGATAAATACATCCAGCAATAAAATAAAAACAATATGGGATATAGTTATGTCAGAGACAAGTAGGACCAGAAATGAGGAGGAACAAATAGCTCTAAAAATAAATGAAACCATGGTAACAAACGTATGTTGTGTTGCAAACCATTTAAACAATACACGGAGTGCAATTCTTTTCTCCTCTTCTATGAAGTAGTAGGATCAACTGGACCTAATATTGACTCATCAAGTAGAGATAATTTTATAGCAATCAGTTTCTAGGATACAAACACCATATCCCTCTAATCACTGTCCTATGCACTCAATGAAACTGTCACCAATACCACATATTATTGTCACGTGAATGGTTTCCAAGTCTCTGTTGCTGTGTATTTGTGTGTGTGTGTGTGTGTGTGTGTGTGTGTGTGTGTGTGTGTGTGTGTGTGTGTGTGTGTGTGTGTATGCGCGGGGAGGGAGGGGGGCGGGTGATGGGGTTTGAGACACATAAAAATCATTTGAAATTATTAGTGCAAATACTACCTCTTAGGGTCACTAGGCTGAATGGTGACAGTTCCAGTAATATTTAATGACAATTTTAGAATCATACAAAATACCCACAGCAGCTGAGGACAAAATACTATTTATTGGCAAACAGTACAAAATTAGAAACAGTTGATTTATAGAGCTCATTATTTAATTTATCCATTATTATATCATTTTTGTACACCTTTTTTCAAAAATGTAACTATGTAACATGAATTAAGGAAGAAAATTTTCATTAAATTTACTGCATGAATTTCAGATTGAAACAGAAATATATACATAAATTATGCAGTTGATGTAACAAAATGTTTTAAACTTCCAAATCTTAGCAATTCTTGTAAAGCTTCTATGAATGAATTTAATCTCTAATATATTAAACTATTTTGGAATATATTTATTTTGTATGTAAAAATAAATATTATCTGTCTTTTGCAACTGAATGTTTCTGACATATTTATTCTAATTTACGTGATTAACATAATTGAAGTAGCAACTGAAGGAGAATGGCTGCAAAACGTATTAGTATATATTAAGATGTGTTAAAAATATGTCACTATTCTACTATGTGGTGCAACTTAATCTGTTAAGTTTACTGTTGCTGATGACAGAAAGGCTTGAATAGTAACTAAAAATGTAATCACAAACTGCTCAACAATGAACTTGACAAGGTTTACAATAACACATGTCACCGAGGCTGAAGAAAACATCACTAAAGCAATTTTTAGTGCAATGAGATTTCTGTTTTTGTAACCCCTCATAAAGGAAATGTGGAATACATTTACAATATCAGTAACACCTTCATTTAATGAAAATTTTCTTCCTTAATGCAATTTATGTTGAGACTGGGGTAAAACATTCGGAAGAGAGAAATCTGAAAGAAGAGGTAGCTGAAAAATATTATTTAAGTCTAGCTCAAAAAGTTTGGGAATTGCAAGACAACTGCACAAGTTTATCATAATTTTCCTTATGTCTGCTTCTACTTGATAAGCAAACTGTCCAAAAATGAGGCACAATATGAGCCAGTCAATGCTTTACCCCTGGATATTTGTGAACTGCTACAAAAATTATGCACCAAAAAGAGCACAGGGTGAGAAGTTGACCCTGGTTGACTAAATAAAAGAGTGAAAGTGTTTTAATAATTATGGTGGCGCTGGTAACAGAAATGAAGTTGGGCTTTTTATAGGGCATTTTCTTAACAATTTTCTATCGTTGAACACATTTCCAGAAGGTAATATATAAACATAAGAAATGTTCTTGGTAACTAGATTCAACTGGTCCCATAATTATTCACTTACACCAAGGATATCAATGACATCACAAATGTTATCATTCATGTTCTTTCATGGTGAATTGTAATCCCACTCTTGAGCCTTTCTTTTATAGCCATCATTACTTCTTTGATGTACAGACTGGAATATAGTGATCAAATGACTACATCACAGTCTTAAACCACTTTTAATCTGTGTATTTCTTCTTGGTCTTCCCTCTTGTTCTTGTGCGTTTTGTTATTTATCCAACTTTCCCTATAACTTACCATTTTCCTCAAAATTTTGAACATTTTCCACCATTTTACATAGTTGAAAGCTTTCTCCAGGTTGATATATTATACAAATGTGTCAAGACAATCATTTTCATCACCTGAAGGATATGCTTTATTCTTCCAAAACTATATTCCTGAGGTACCAACATCAAACACAGTAAAATATTTCCATTATTGATATGATTCCATACAGAAGTGTATTGAATACTTTTAGGAACAACAATACAACCTGCTTCAATAAAGTGTTATTCTTTCATCACTTTCTTATTGTTCAATTCTTTTATCTTGGCGGCTCGCGCATGCCCGCCTAGATGCGGGAGATTGCTGCGTTGCCAGTTGCACACGACACACGCGCCAATAGAAGCAGCGCCATAGTATAGCATAGTT
This sequence comes from Schistocerca piceifrons, assembly GCF_021461385.2. Lineage (NCBI taxonomy): Eukaryota > Metazoa > Arthropoda > Insecta > Orthoptera > Acrididae > Schistocerca > Schistocerca piceifrons. Next base: position 482,873,480 of record NC_060149.1, on the reverse strand, counting down.
CGCAAGCTTACGTTTAGGGGGAGCGCGCAGTTCATGCAGTAAAGCCACCACGGCTGCATTAACCCTTTCGCTGCTACAAAGACGTGCTCCTTGCATTCCGCACTGTGGGCGATTTTGTCACTGCACTGCTCGCCTGTGAAGACACATTGTGTTCCGACTGGTTTGACACTCTTTATCATTCGATTCCACAAAAACTATTTGGCTCAAAAATTAGATTTTTACCTATCTTCTTCACAGATACCTTCCCCCCATAAATGACTTAATTTTGTTTCGATGTTCAACGCAGTTATTATGCAGCATTAAATATAGTAAACCATTGAACGAAAGTTTGAAGAGTTTGCAGAGGTAAAGTCCATAGAGTATTCTTTCCATATGGTCGATTTTAGTTGCCACAGTGTTGAGAATGAAATGTGGACAAGATACCTATACATTTCATTTAATTTAAGTATCACATAAGTGTCGTATGTAATATTGAGAAATATTACACCTTTCGCGACTGTAACAAAAGTTTTACTTACACTGGGCACGTTTGGCTTTATTTTAAAGCACTTCAATCAATCAAAAGGAAGTAGACAAAATACATTAAACAAAACTGTGGACTTACAAAAACATTAGGACTTGAATATACCGTCTGTCAGTGAAGTGCTCAGAGCTATGTCAAATATAATTTTGTGTGTGGCACACACAACCAGCATTTATTTGCTAAAACACTGATGAGCCAACACAAACGTTGAATATTGTGCTACCGCAGCACAAAACTACGAAAGTTGACTTGGCAATGGAGGACACAAAATACAGTCCTCTTATAATGCTTCAAAAGAGAGAAACGCGTCTGGTCTAAATACGTTGCTTATTACAGTTGCAGAAGAGGGATATATTTCAATACCATTGGTAAAACTGCGACTGTGGAACAAAAACAAGAAATAGAACATGAATACCATTGTGTATGTGCCATACCTTTCACCGATGGAAGTGCTTTAAAATAAAGCCAAACGATCCCTGTGTAAATAAAACTTTTATTACAGTCGCGAAAGACGGAATATTTCTCAATATTACATACGACACCTATGTGGTACTTAAATTAAATGAGATATTGTTATACAGTAAATATTATATGAAATTTAGGTATCTTGTCCACATTTCATTCTCAACATTGTGACAACTAAAATAGACCATACGGAAAGTATACGCTATGGACTTTTACCTCTGCAAACTGTTCAAAATGTCGTGCAATGGTTTACTACATTTAATAGTGCACATCAAAACAAAATTAAGTCATTTATAGGGGGGAAGGTATCAGTCAAGACGACGTGTAAAAATCAAATTTTTTGGCCAAATAGTTTTTGTGAAATCGAATGACAAATGTGGCAAAGCAGAGGGAACACCATGTGTCTGCACAGGCGAGAAGTGCAGTGATGACAAAATCGCACACAGCGCGGAATGCGGGGATCACGTGTCTGCAGCAGCGAAAAAGTTAATGAAGAGGCAAAGCACTAGAAATTTCATTCAAACGAATAAAATTCGTGAAGTAAGGCACTCCAATATTGTTCTTAAATAAGGAAAATATTAAGCACCACACAAGGTTCGAACTCATAACCTTTCACTTGGCAGCCCAACACCTTAACCATTTCGCTACCTCAGCTCATCAAGCAGTGTAACTCCATAAGGACTCTAACATCGCACGCAACTACTTATAAACATTGTTGGTATGACTATGAATTACTCACACTTCATCGAAGTACAATAGGAAATAAACAATTACCGCTGTTCTTTATTGCGAAAAAGCAGTTCGTGAGATTGAAACAAACACCTTTCCTTGCTATCGCCTGAATTAGGAGTGTTATTGCTTGTTTGGTTTAATTAATTAATAGAATATGAAGCAACTGGTATAAAGAATGCTTTTTCCAAACTTTCTATAAAAGAAAGTCTGCTATCAAGACATTGCTTTTGTTCTATTACTTTATTTATGACTGAATGTTTCTAAAACTGAAGACACTCGTCCGTGCACTGCACTGCAGTCGAGATCTGGCAACGTCGTTCTCTGTCCATTGGCTGACTGTGTTTTGTGACGTCAGATGCGCAGAACGAACCTAAATTCGGCCGCCAAGATATATGACGCGCACTTCAGTAACTGGAAAGGTGGCCCCATAAAACATGCAAAAGATGGTACAGTTACACTTATGTAGTAATTTCACCTTTGTGGAACAGCTATAACAAATGGGGAAGGGGGAGAGAGATGTTTATAGAAACAGCTACTCACTGACTGTACCATGCACTACCCCTCACACTATTCTGAGCCAGCCATATGTGGCTTGCGTGATTTTTTTTGGGGGGGGGGGGGTTTAGTTTTGAAGAATGGCATTGTCCAAAAGCTGAGGAATGTTACCAATCTAATTTATGTTCCTTTTGAATGCACAATGCCTCAACTCCACCAAGGACTTTTAGAATTACAGATATGGTACTAGGACTTCCTTTTAAGTATTGATAAAAACTGACTTGCTTGACTTATTTCTCATTGCTCTTAAGCAGAGCATAGGACTTCAATGAAGCTCCCCCAGTACATTCGATATTGATTGAGGATCTTCAGCTCTGCAAATAACCTCTCCTACTTCTTGGCCTCTTCCTCCACTGCCCTTGGTCTTCCTTGTTTCCTTTAACCATCTGGGTTTCAGCAGAGAGCTCTTCTCTCTACAGCATCCTGGCATTTTAGGAGGGTATAACCAACCCACGTTCAATTCCTTCTCTCATTCAATTCCAAAGTTCTTTGCTGTATATCACATTTGCTCAAGAGATTTTAAGAATTTTTGTAAGATATCTGTTGATGAAGACTTGCAAACCGTTAGTGTTTGTAGTGTTGATCTCTGAAGTTTAACATCCGTATAGCAGTACTGCTTTCACATTTATGTTAAATATTCGTAGTTTAGTAGTTACAGAAATCTCTCTTGCCCTCCATAATGGATACAGCTGGATGAATGCCTCATTCTGGTTTCAGATTCTTGTACTGACATCAGCAGCTGTTCCTCTGTCTTCATTAACAACACTTCAAAGGTATGTGAATTTGTTTATGTTTTCAACATCCTCAATGTTCAATCTGAGCTTTCTTATGCATATCTTGTATTGATTTTCATAATCTTCACCTTGGCAGCATTCAATTTCAGCCCAACAGCCTTGGATTGATGTTCACATTGCTGTAGCTTTCCTTCCATGTCAACAAGTTTCCGTGAGAGAAGGCAGATGTCATTGACAAAGTCAAGATCTTCCAATCGATCAGTCAGTCCCCACTGTATACCTCTCTTTATTCTTCTCCACCACTTTCCTCATCACTTCATCCAGCACCAGTAAAAAGATAGCTGGAGGTAAAACTCATCACTGGTGAACTCCGCAATTAGCTGATAAGGGTTCTACAACTTTACCTTTGTCTGTGTCTGGTACGATGTCATCTGCCCCTGGGGCCTGTTCATTCATTAGCTGCTTGACTGCATCTCTTTCTTTGAAGTAGCCTCTAGCTAATCATATTTTCTACCATTTGAAGACCACCTTCATCTTTGTGTTCCTGATCTTGTTCAGACTAAACCTTGTCACCTCTATTCAGCACCTCCATAAAGTGCTCACATCATCTTGAAAGTTGTGCATCAACATTGGCAAGGAGATGTCCTTGTTTCCTCCTTACAGGTCAATGTGGGTGGATTTCCTTTTGGAGAGGGCATTTTAGAGCTCCTTTATGTTGCAGCACTTGCTGTCACCTCTGCCATCTCAGCCAATTCCAAGACCAGGAAACCAGCTCCCCCGAATTTCCTAGGATTGCCTATATAATGGAGCTTTTTTTAATCCTTGGGCTGCCTTATTGCCCCTGTTTCTTCTGTATATTTAATCAGTGATCACTGTTATAAATATTGATCCCATGAAGTACTAGCCATAGTCTGACCTGACAAGCCCTGAAAAGTTTTTGTATAATAATTGATACTGTTGCGTACATATAGTGTTTTTGCTGTTCATGCTTCTATGGAAAGAAGAGAATTTGGCTCAAGGGAATGTGAGGAAATAAGAAATAATGACACAGTCTATGGATCTAGAGGGTTTATATATCTAAAAACAAAGATGATGTGACTTACCAAATGAAAGTGCTGGCAGGTCGACAGAAACACAAACAAACACAAACATACACACAAAATTCAAGCTTTCGCAACAAACTGTTGCCTCATCAGGAAAGAGGGAAGGAGAGGGAAAGACGAAAGGATGTGGGTTTTAAGGCAGAGGGTAAGGAGTCATTCCAATCCCGGGAGCGGAAAGACTTACCTTAGGGGGAAAAAAGGACGGGTATACACTCGCACACACACACATATCCATCCACACATATACAGACCTGCTTGTGTCTGTATATGTGTGGATGGATATGTGTGTGTGTGCTAGTGTATACCCGTCCTTTTTTCCCCCTAAGGTAAGTCTTTCCTCTCCCGGGATTGGAATGACTCCTTACCCTCTCCCTTAAAACCCACATCCTTTCGTCTTTCCCTCTCCTTCCCTCTTTCCTGATGAGGCAACAGTTTGTTGCGAAAGCTTGAATTTTGTGTGTATGTTTGTGTTTGTTTGTGTGTCTGTCGACCTGCCAGCACTTTCATTTGGTAAGACACATCATCTTTGTTTTTAGATATATATTTCCTACGTGGAATGTTTCCCTCTATTATAACCATCTAGAGGGTTTGTAAGAGAGGGAATGTTTAGTTGTTTCTCAATGATTATTGTCAAACCACAGATGCACTCATCCCATACCCATCAACAGCTATGACATATATAACACACATAATTAACAAGGACTTTTGAAACCAGACAGTACAAACTATAACATTTAAACACACTTGTTATACTGTTTACTTCTCAACTGACTTACACAACACAACAGTGTTTCACAACACTTCAAAAGAGTAAATGCCTATAGACCACTTGAATTATCAGCAATCAAAAACAAGAGGATATTTGACACAAACTATTCCAATTTGTTTAATCTCATCTCCCTAATTGCACATGCTATATTGTTCAGCATTCATGTGTCTCTTCATTTGCTACTAAACTGAATCATTTTCATCATGTGCTCTCGCAGTGAAAAATGAATAATAGAGTAAAAGTAAGCAGTATATTGCAAGTCCTTCTTAATATTCACATCTCCATTGTCTACCATTCCAAGGAAACACTATATAGTTGTGCAGTTAAAATTTATTGTGACTAAATCTCCCTTCAACCTTTCTTCAGATCATGCTCAGATGTTGATCAAGTTCCTTAAAATCATGCTCAGATGTTGGTCAACCCCCTTCAAAAAATGAGCAAATGTGGGTTTCCCTATCTGAGACCCACTTCCTTTGATCAGCCAAAACACTCTTTTTCACCTCAATGTCTTTAGCTTTCTATTCCCCTGTAGTTTAGGCTTCTGGAGGTGTGTCTTGCTACTGTTCAGTTTTTGTTTTACTTCTATCCATTGTTTGGTACAATTCTGGGTTGTTTCTAATAACATCCATTCCCCTCTTCTTGGGTTCCCCAAGCCAACAATTCTTTCATCTGTGCCTATAAAGGCTACTTTCCACCGTCAACCAGAGTTCATCAATGCCATCCTCTTCATCCATGCAAAGGCCCTAAAACCAATTTCTCTGTACTAGTTTGACTCTTTGCTGCTACTTTCAGTTCTTGACTTTCTAATATAAAATCTTTTCTTTTAAGTGTGGAAACATTATCTCGTTACAGCTATCTTGATGTGAACATGTGCAGTTATACGATGGTTGTTAGTGTCTCTACTGGCTTTTGTTTGGTTTCTCATGTCGATAGGGGATGTTTTCACTTTCTGCTAAAAGCTAGATGGTTAATTTGAGTCTGAGTGTGAACAATATTTTAACTGTGTATGGTGATTTTAATGCAAAGATGGCTGCAGACAATCTTTGATTGGAATGAGTGACTAGAGGACACAGCATGGGCAATGTGAATAATAATGGAGAGTTTTTTGTGGATTTTGTATACAATAATGATCTAATTATTGGTGACACAATCTCGTCTCGTAAATAATGTCAAAAAGTACAGGTGTCTCCAGATAATCATACTCAGAATCAAATTAGTTATCTAGCTTTTAGCAGAAAGTGGAGAAAATATTGATGGTGATTTTGAAATTACCTGTATATCCCTGATAGTACCTGGGCAAAAAGTGCAGGAGAATAACTTAGAATTGAGTGATGACACGGTATACCTTCTCTTGCTCTAACTTTGCAGAATATTAGTCAGTTACCTGTCTCCAGCAGGAAACCAAGATTCTTACAAGATGTTGAGTAAGTTTAAGGATAGAAACTTGAAATTCGGAGAGGATGTTGATCTTATGCTCTAGGCATCATTTAAGAAGGGATTTCTTGAAATCCCACCCCGAAGGTTGTGAAATAGGGAATGAAAGTTTTCTGAAAAATGTCACAATTAGCTAGACCTATGAAAATTGGTATTTGGTTTCTTGGTCAGGAATAAATAAATATGTGTTTAAGAATTTTTGGAAATTTAACAATTATGAGGGTAAAATAGTGAGTGGAAGCCTTTTTGAAAAAATCATTATTAAAAAACTACTAAAACATTTTTAAAACTACATCTATGAATATTGGAATATAACTCTTCAGTTAGAAATAAAAATATGTGTTTTAGTGTTTTTGTAAATTCAGTCCCCTAAGGGAATTAAATAAGGGATGAAAGATTTCATAAATTTATTTCATTACTGAAGCATTTTCAAAGCTAAATCTATGAAAATTTAGATATGGCTTCTCTTTCAGAAATAAAGAATACTCTTTTTGGAAATTGAACCCCTAAGAGACTGAAATGGAGGATGAAAATTTTTAAGAAAATATTTTGTTATATTAAAAAAAATTTAAAACCAACTCTGATATTTCACTTTCCTGTTAGATACAAAGATATATGTGTTATGGGATGAAAGTTTGTATGAAAATATCACCACAAGAACGCAAAAAGCTTAATTAGCAAAAACCTGGGACTCCAGCTACTAGACTTGGCTTTTGGTCAGAAGTACATTCAGAAAACACCTTAATTAGCTTGGAAGATTCAGAAGGTGTTTCAATTTGTGAACAACATAAAAATTTGATTAAGGAAAAACAAAAACAATCTATGCTGACCATACAGTCTACATGAGCAAAACAGTGACCACTGAGCCAATCGGAAATAACTGTCCAGCTTTTTCATGAGTTGTCTCACAATAATGTGTGTCATTTCACAGTCTGATTCTTCTGAGTCCATACTGGTTTTATATTGTAGTGTTATTTACTACTTGCAAATAAAATTTGAACCAGACTGGGACCCTGCTTTTCACAGGAAATACTCATTTCAACTGAACTGTGTGAGCACATTTCACAAGATGATTTTGTTATTAAATTTTACAGTAAAAATATTTGAAGAATACCCTTTGTAAAGACTGAAAGCTACAGAAGTAAATAATAGTTAATTGAAGCATTGGATTAGATGATGAAGCATCCTCTGGAAAGAGCAATGTCAGTGAAAGGTACAGATTCAAATAAGAGTCCTAGTCTAGCATAACATTTAAGTCTGTCATGAATGTTCAACATATTGAATACACCACTACAGTGTACAGATGCCATTATTTACAATTTATTTATCAATCTATCTACCACTTCCAGTAACAAACTTCATACAGTTGGTGATAACACAGCTTGTCTCCACATTATCACTGAGAGAGGTGGCACAGTGGTTAGCACATTGGACTCGCATTTGGGAGTACAATGGGTCAAACCTGTGTCTGGCAATCCAGATTTAGGTTTTCTGTGATTTCCCTAAATCACTCCAGGCAAATGCAAGGATGGTTCCCTTGAAAGGATATGGTCAATTTCCTTCCCCATCCTTGACACAATATGAGTTGGTGCTCTGTCTCCAATGACCTCGATGTCGGCGGGATGTTAAACCCAACCTTCCTCACTTTCTTCTACATAATGCCCCCATTATAGTAGCAAAGTGTTTCTCTTCACTTTATAAATCATCACTGATCCCTGGAAAACGCTATTAACATAAAGTCTTGATCTTTCCTTCTCTTCTACCAGGAATTACAGTCAAATGGAGCCAATATTCACTGGTCAGATAAATAAATTTGTAGGAATCTTGTTCTCAAACACTTTAAAATACCATACCCATCTTACCACAATCCAATACACCCATCAAAATCACCCATACCAATATCACACGTTTTATCAGCTGAATGGTTTACGAGTCTCTAATAATACTTTGGTGTATGTATGTTTGTTTGGGGATGGGGATTGAGACATCATAAAACAATTGAAAATGCCCAAGTTTAATGCCAGTCATTTTTCTTGCAGCATCTAGGATGAATAGTGACTGTTATGGTGACATTTCATGCCAGGTTTAGAGCAATTAGAATCTCTCTGAAGGAACAATATATGAAAAAAATATCTTTAAGCTCTCAGAAATTGGGATAAATTTGTAACTTGGCAGATCTGCATAATCAACTAGTAGTTTGTAACATATCAGCACTGTAATGTCTAACGCTGCTGTTAATATATTGTGTTCCGATCATATTTCCAGTGGGGTGATATATATGATTTCTTTGACAATCCGCAATAATTTTATTGTTTAAGAGGAATGGTTTTATTTCTTATAGGAGTAAAAAGTTAGGGAATATTCACCATTAAGTCAGAAAGAAGTCACTTTATAAAAAAATGTCAATCACATAAAATGTTCCAGTTAGCCAAGCACAGAATATCATTTATTATTAATCGATACAAAATGAGAAACAAATTTATTTGTACAACTCATGCTGTGATTAATTAATTTATTTTACCATTTTAGTCCTTTTCAAAATGTTTTACAAGTACAATGTAACACTTCTGACACACTGCATACATTCTGGCCTGAAACAAAAACACACATGAAAAATGTGTAATGTTACAACCAAATGCTTTAATCTTACAAATCTTAGCAATTTTTGTAGGATGTACTCTCTAATATGTAAAATGACTGTGACTTGTATTTATTGTGTAGTTAACAATAAATATTATATGCCTTTTTCATGCAGATGGTGGTAATATGTATTCTTCTCTAGCAGATAATCCAAACTGATTTAAAAAATGAAGAAGAATGCCTGCACATATTAATAATACATTTTAAGTGATGTTAAATACATGTTACTAACACACCAGATGTTGCAAACTTCATTTGCTAACAGAATGAGATTTTCACTCTGTGGCGGAGTGTGCGCTGATATGAAACTTCCTGGCAGATTAAAACCGAGACTCGAACTCAGGACCTTTACCTTTCGCGGGCAAGTGCTCTACCATCTGAGCTACTGAAGCACGACTCACGCGCGGTCCTCACAGCTTTACTTCTGCCAGTATCTCGTCTCCTACCTTCCATACTTTACAGAAGCTCTCCTGCGAACCATGCAGAACTAGCACTCCAGTTTTAATCTTCCTGGAAGTTTCATATCAATGCACACTGCACTGCAGAGTGAAAATCTCATTCTGGAAACATCCCCCTGGCTGTGGCCAAGCCATGTCTCCGCAGTATCCTTTCTTTCAGGAGTGCTGCTTCTGCATGGTTCGCAGGAGAGTTTCTGTAAAGTTTGGGAGGTAGGAGACGAGATACTGGCAGAAGTAAAGCTGTAAGGACCGGGCGTGAGTCGTGCTTCGGTAGCTCAGATGGTAGAGCACTTGCCCGCGAAAGGCAAAGGTCCCGAGTTCGAGTCTCGGTCGGGCACACAGTTTTAATCTGCCAGGAAGTTTCATTTGTTAAGTTTACTTTTGTTCATACAAGAAAACTTGAATAACAACTATAAATGTTATATATTCCTGACATGGTCAGCCTGGGAGCGATCTGCAATTTATGGTAACTGAAGAAAAATTCATGGGCCAAGACTGCCAAAAAAGCATTTCATTGAATGACTTCATTTTGACGGAGCTATGCTGTCAGTGTCAGATCTTATGCTATTAAAGTTTTACAACATATTATCCATCAGTGTTACAAGCTGCATCACATTGCATATGTACAGCCCACTAACATGAAAATCACTAGATATCAACATGTCAAACGTAAAAGTATTTTGTACAAATATAAACATAGCTGTATTGTGCCAGTTGCAAGTATTCATATTCACTACTTACTGACAACTCATCCAATGATGACAGCATAGTTCTGTTGAAATGGGTAATCCAATAAAATGCTTTTTTAGCAGCCTTAGGCTGTGAAGTTTTCTTTAGTTACCACCAAAAAATGTATATATGCCTGATCAACAATTTACCCTACAAGCTACATTAACATTTCTCACTAAGGCTCAGGAAAATATCAAATAAAAATGTATATATGCTAGATCAACAGTATACCCTACAAGCTACATTAATATTTTTCACTAAGGCTAAGAAAAATATCAATTAAGTGATGTTTTGGTGTAGTGAGATTCCAGTTTTTTATTACCTCATAAAAGGAACTTACCATACACTTTAAGATGTGGATAACCTTCTCATTTGATGAAAATTTCTTTGCTCAATGAAATCTTTGTTGTGACCAGGGGTAAAAAAAAGCATAAGTGGAAAAAGTAGCTGAAAAATTCCAGAATGAACTTTTCACTCTGCCTGTGAGCAGAGAGAGCACTGATTTGAAACTTCCTGGCTGTAGTAACTACACATGCAAATAAGTATGCATATAAAATCAAGCTCACTTTAATGAGAACAAAGTATGGAAGTTCTGTAGACAATCTGTGTATGATGGCAGGCAAAATCTGACTATAATCAGAGAGTTCTGAGAGCAGAGTCAAGTGAATGCAGCAACACACCATAACAGAATAAAGATGAGTACACTCTGCTCTGGGGTTATATAAGGTTGATTGCTTGCCAATCTTTCAAGGTGGAGCTGTCCACAAGCTGTGCACACTGATCTCATTCAGATGCTGCCTTCAATGTTTGTTTGTGCCACCACCTGACAGCTGGATCTGTACTGCCAGGTGCTGGTCTGGGCAGACTGACAGACTAAAACTGAGCGTTAGGCAGGACTCAAAGCCACATCCATTACCTTTCACAGGTAAGTGCTCTATCTTTCACAGACAAGTGCTCTATCAACTGAAGTACACAAGCACAACTCATGACTTATTTTAACAGCTTTGGTTCCACCAAAACATCCTCTTCTACCTTCCAAACATCACAGAAGTTCTCACATGCATCTTACAGGATGACACACCTGGAAGAAAGGACATTACAGAGACATTGCCTAACCATAGCCTGCTGGATTGTTTCCTGATTGAATTTTCCACTCTGGAGTGGAGTGAGCTGTGCCTGTGTACCTAAGCCAGTAGAACACTTGCCCATTAAAGCTAATGGTCCCAGGTTCAAGTCTCAGTTCATCAGGCAGTTTTAATCTAGCAGGAAGTTCTATGGCTCAAATGTATTTGCTGAAGCCAGCTCAGGTATTTTTGCCATTGCAAGACCATTGTGTATGTTTACACTGATTCCGTTTGTGTCTGCTTCAACACAATATACAAACTTCCCAACAGTGTGGCAAACATGAGCAGGTCAGTGCTTAATTCCTAAAATTTCATGAACTGCAACACAAATTATACACTGAAAAAAAACAGAGAGTGAGAATTTGCCCCTGGTTGACTACATAAGATAAAAATGGAAATTGTGTTGATTGGTTTTAACAAAGGAGTGAAAGTGTTTAATTAGATTCTGCAGTGGTGGTAATATTAGTGGAACTTGGAATTTTATAGGCCTTTTCTTAACAGTGTACTACTGTTGAATTAATTTCAACTAAGTGATATATAAACATAAATGTTGGTGGTAACTACAGTAATAGATCATATAATTATTAACTTAAGTGAGGACAGGAATGCTGTCAGCAAATTTTATCATGATATTCTTTTACCATGAATTTCAGTCTCACTCTTGAACCTTTTATTTCCATCATTGCTTCTTCTATATATAAACTGAACAGCAGGGGTACAGACTACATTCCAGTATTATACCATTTTAATCCATGCACTTCTTTCTTCCATTACTGTCGTTGAATCTTGGTTGTTGTGTGTATTGTATATTAACCATCTCTTCCTATACTTACTCCTATTTTCTCTGAATTTTGAACATCATGCACCATTTAATATGATAAAACAGGTCAACATATCCCATGGATGTGTTAATGAAAAATGCGTGGACAGCTACTCTCGTTACCCCGAGAAGCTATTTAATCCTCCGAATAAAACGTTCTCGGTTTTCAAGCCACTTCAATTCGAATAAAATCCTTGAGCTTTCGATGACCATCTTCACCATCGTCATCAGGAGTTCACTGACTGCTGGGACTGCTATGGTTTCACGCTTACATAGTCATAATGACATCATCAGCAGCCAATCAAATAGATTCAATGTGGCGCGCATGAATAAGTCAACCCAGGCAACTAGCAGAACTATTGCCCATGGCAGCACCGGTGACATCAGGTGGCGCCAGTGGCAGGCGTCACACATCCGTCTTTGGTTTCTTTCGATGTCCAATGCCTGCCCCCATGCCCTGCTGGTAGTGTTCCCCTGGTCTTTGTTGAAATTGTTGTTGCTTAAACGAATCTCGGCCGCTTCCTTTATAATGGAGTCCCAATATGTAGATGCATGAGCCAACACTTTTGTATTTTCGAACTGTATTTTATGTCCATTTTCTAGGCAATGCTGTGCTATGACCGACTTGTCAAGCACACTTTGTTTCATATGGCACTTGTGCTCAGTACAACCTCTCCGCAACCATGCGAATTGTTTGTCTGATATACATGCTGCCACATTCACGGGGTATACCATATATGCCGGACACTCGAAGAGCAATGTCATTTTAAAGAGGCCACAACATATCTCATATCTTTGGGGTGGGCTGGAACACAGGTCTTAGCCCATGTTTCTGCAGCAGATGTCCTAACTTGGTGCTAGTTGCTCCACAGTATGTCAGGGACGCAGTCCGTTTGGTCTCTTCTACTGATTCACCAGGTGTCTTTCGTCGACGGCCCTTGAAAGTGTTGTGAAGTGTCTTTTGCTGTATTCATTTTCCCCGAAAACACATTTTATGTTCTGAAATTCAGGCTGTATGTGGTCGTCATCAGGGATAATCTTGGCTCTATGAACCAACATGTTCAAGACTGCTTTCTTGTGTACAGGGTTGTGGACACTATTGGCATCCAAGTACCGATCAGTGTGTGTTGGTTTCCGGTACACTGAATTACCAAGCTGGCCTCCTGCCTTCCACTCAACCAAAACATCAAAGAATGATATCTTGCCATGCTTCTCCATCTAGACAGTAAATTTAATGTTGGGATGGACACCATTCATGTGATCGACGAACTACTGTAGTGTATCTTCACCATGAGGCTACATCAGGAAGGTGTCACCAATGTATCGTAGAAAGCAAGAAGGCTGTAATGTCACAGTTTGCAGAGCCTGCTCCTCAAAGTGCTCCATGAAGAAATATGCGACTGCTGGAGACAGTGGTGATCCCATGGTTGTGCCATCCATCATCTCATATTATTCATCACAGTAAAAAAGTACATTGTTGTTAGAACATGATGGAACACCTTAATGATTCCAGGTGGAAAATGTTGGGCCAAAAGATCCAGTGTATCTTGTATTGGCACTCTCGTAAAAAGTGACACAACTTCCAGGCTAACCACTAGATTGTTTGGGCCTATCATCATTCTCTTGAGTGTTTCAACAAATTAATGCAAGTTGACAACATGGTGTTCACAATGTCCCAGATTTGGTGCTAATAATCCTGCCAGATGTTTAACAAGTCTGTAGGTGGGCGAACTGACTGCACTAACAATGGGCCTCAGAGGAACACTTTCGTTGTGTATATTTGGTAATCAGTAAAGCCTGGGAGGTCTGGCAGCACGAGTGATTAATTTCTTCACCACTTCATCTGGTAAACCATAATCCTTTAATAACTTCCCTGTCTTTCTGACAATGGTCTGTGTGGGATCATGACTAAGCTTGTGGTACGTGGTGTCTTCTAATAAATGTAGCATCTTCAGGTGGTAGTCTGCCGAGTTCAGAACCGGGGTGGCATTCCCTTTGTTGGCTGGCAAGACAACTAAGTCTACATTCTCATGCAATTACCGCAAGCCACGTCAATCCTCCTGCCTAATATTAGATTTTGGTGGCTTAGCTTTCACCAGGATGTGGCTGAGTTGAGCTGAAAAAAACTGTTTCCATAATTGTTATGGTTTCATGGAGAAATGTATGTATCTCCTTTCAGAATCAGTAGTACTAACTATAAAATGTTTTTATTCCACTGCTTTTTGTAAAAACTCAAAAGGCAGCCCCAACACATATGCAAAAAGTGATACATTCACAACTAATAGTCATTTCATGTTTGTGGAACAGTTAAAAGAAATAGCTGTGTAGGGAGTGGTGGTTATGGGAACAGGGGATGGTATGTCATGCTTTCATGGACCCTCTCAAACCTTTAACTTGCTAGTAGCTGTTCACTAGCTACTGTGCACTAGCCCTCACTTTGCTCTCACGGCCAGGACAATGTAGCCTTGTACAGCTGGAGGAAGGAAGGAGGAGTGGGTGTAGTTACGAGAAATGGCTTTCTCCAAAAGCTCAGCACTGTTACTATTGTTGCTTATGTGCTTGTCAATGTACAATGCCTCAAATACATGCAGGACTTTTCAATATCATTGCAAAAGCAGAGACATGTTACCCTATCTTTCAAATATTTATGAAAAACAATGCTAGAAGAACATTTTTAGCATACATTATTTTATTGTTTCTCAAAATGTCTGCCTTAAAATTCATACATATTTGTATGCATTTGAATCAATTCTTGAAACACTCACACTCATATGGTTCATCAAAAATGTGGTTTTAAAGGATTCAACAAATTTTCAGGTGATAAAACCTTCTGTACATGCATTCTTTGTTTAACATTAAAGAACAAAAAGAAGTTGTTAGGGAATCAGGCGGTGAATCAGGTGATTATGGGTAGCAAGATATCAACTCAGTATTTTTCTGCATCAAGTAATTAGATTTTTCTTGTGCTTTGTGATGGCTTGAATTATCATGATGAAAATGGATGTGCCTTTTCAGCTGTTTTTCCTGATTTGATAGATATCATCCAGCATTAATTGCCCTTAGCTTCCCTAAAGCAATGATTGTGACATGTGCACCGCACCAAAGAAACAGAGCATCATTTAGTTGGAAATACTTCTATAATGACCACTTTTGTCAGTTTCCATTCAATTGAGAACATACAAACAGCTAATGGCTGTTCGTACATATGCTTCAGTGTTTCATCTCCCATTATAATGTTACATACTGATTACGCACATCTACATCTTCATCTACATAAAGGGTTCAAATGGCTCTGAGCACTATGCAACTTAACTTCTGAGGTCATCAGTCGCCTAGAACTTAGAACTACTTAAACCTAACTAACCTAAGGACATCACACACATCCATGCCCGAGGCAGGATTCGAACCTGCGACTGTAGCAGTCGCTCGGCTCCAGACTGTAGCGCCTAAAACCGCATGGCCACTCTGGTCGGCTTCATCTACATATATTCTCCACAAGCCACTGTGTGGTGCTTGGCAAAGGGTACCCTATACCACAACTAGTCATTTTCTTTTATGTTCCACTTACAACAGAGCACAGGAAAAATGACTATCTGTATGCCTCTGTATCACTCTCTCTAATCTTATCTTTACAGTCCTTATGTGAGATGTATTTTTGTGGCGGTAGAATTATTCTACTGCCAGCCTCAAATGCTGATTCCCTAAATGTTATCAATAGTGCTCCTCGAAAAGTACATCACCCCCTCCAGCAATTCCCATCTGAGTTCCTGAAGCACCTCCAGAATATTTACACATTGTTCGCACCTTCCGGCAACAAATCTGGTAGCCTGCCTCTGAATTGCTTTGATGTCTTCCTTTAATCTGTCCTGGTACAGATCCCAAATGCTTAAACAGTACTTGACAATGGCTCGCACTAGTATCCTGTATCTGGTCTCTTCACAGATGAACCACACTTTCCTAAAATTCTTCCAATAAACTGAAGTTGGCCATTCACCTTCCCTAATACAGCCCTTACACACTCATTCCATTTTTTATTGCTCTGCAACATTATGCCTAGGTATTTAATCAATGTGACTGTGTCAAGCAGCACACTACTGATACTGTATTCAAACACTATGGATGTGTTTTTCCTACTTATCTGCATTAAATCACATTTGTCTACATTTACAGCTAGCTGCTGTTCATCACACCAACTAGAAATTTTGTCTCAGTCATCTTGTATCCTCCTACTATCAATCAATAATGACACCACCCCATACACCACAGATCATCAACAGACAGCTTACCCGGTCCACCAGATCATTTACATACATAAAAAGTAATAGTGGTACTATCACACTTCTCTGGGACCCTCCTGACAATAATGTTGTCTCTGATGAACACTCACCATCAAGGACAACATACTGGGTTCTGTTACTCAAGTAGTCTTTGGACCACTCACATACCTGGGAACCTATTCTGTATATTTGTAACTTCATTAACAGTCGACAGTATGGCACTGTGTCATATGCTTTATGCCAATCTGGGAACATGAAACCTACCTTTTGGCCTTCATCCATGAATACAGGATGTCATACACAAAAAGGGCAAGCTGAGCTTTCCATCAGAGATGTTTTTTAAAACCATGCTGATCTGTGTGATGAAGCTTTTTCCTCTTTCTTAGGAATTCCTTACACTAGTTGACATGAGCTCATTTTTGAACTTTGTTCAAAGTGTACAGGATGCATCAGGAAGAGAGCTGTGTCACAGTTGAATGTTGACTAATTAACTGTACTTTAACAGTCGACATGGCTGAGTGAGCCTCTAGCTCACAGTCAACATGCTGACCATTTTCAGTTATCTTGTGCACAGCATCAATGTGTTTTTGAAACAAAGCTGATTCTGCCTGATATCCATGAAATTCACCTCTGCTGGAAGCATGACCATGATAAACTACTACTGCAAAACAATTGCAGACAGTCTTTACTGAAGGTGATTCTTGGTCCAAGTTGTCTAAGAAGACCTTTATCAAAATCATAAGAATCTTCTAACAGAAACCTTCATGAGAAAATCCGAAGTTTTACAACACTACTCATTGTAAACAAACTACGCTGACTGCTAACAGTATCAAATGAAAATTCGGTCAAGAAAACATGATAAATCATGAGGCAGGTGATAAAAATGAAGCAGAGGAATTGGTTGCATCTTTAAGAAATGTTGCTGCATTAACAGAATCCAGAGCTGCAACTACTAAAAAGCAGTTTTCTCACTAAAATATGAATGAACAGATTGGTGGGGAAAAGGACCGCCTAAGGGTAGACTTCTTCTACGTTTCAGGAAAGGTTTCAGCAGCTCAGTAACTACTGTGAAGTGTTCATTGTTTTCTTTGGTAGCAAAAACCTGGCAATAGAAAAAATATAATTTCAACAGAGGATATAGAAATCTTGCCAAAGCTTTGAGAGATCCTAAAATGTATTCAGGAGACGTAAATTCACAGGATCTTGTAACTGTTGTCACCTATGCTTTCACAAACTGCAAACGCATATTTTGAAGTACTTCAGTACATCTTTGCAATGAACTTGCAATACGTTTCCGAAAATGCAGCAACTGCGTTAAGAATATTTGTGTGCATGTCAGTGCCTTTAGCTTCTACAGAACGTAGCTTTTACATGTTAAAGATCATTAAAAACTATTTCAGATCTTCAATGAGCAACAAGTGGCTATGAGGTCTTGTCACAATAACAGTGGAAAGGCAGACTGCACATTCGCTCGACATGGAGAACATGGTGAAGGTCTTCGTTGCTCAAAAAAGCGAGAAAAGTGATTTAGGTGAGTAATTTTTAAAAGAATGTTTTTATGATGTAGGAGGCTTTTCCCCATTTTATTTAGCGTTAGACAGGATCTATTAAATTACATACCTGATTTTGCATGGTTATAGCGGTGCATGTAAAAGTTATTACTACCAAATAAGCCAGGTCCATCCCGCAGCTATTGTGAACTATTCCTAAGGTGTGGTCATCAGTGACATAGGATCATGAAAACAAAATTTAAGAATGCATACAAATACAAGGTCTGTGAGAAAAGTACTCGACCTTTTGTTGGGGGAAAAAAAACTTGTTACCTGGAGTGACTGACGCCTTATCACCCTCGAAGTAATTCCCTTGGGACTCCACACACTTCTCCCAGTGGTGCTGCCATTGTTGGAAGCATTCCAAAAAAGCTTCTTTCAGAATGGAGTTTAGCTTAGCTGTCGTTGCTACCACAATGTCCTTTCTTGCCTGACACTGCATTCCATTCAATGGCCTCTTGAGTCTGAGGAGCAGCAAAAAGTCCCAGGGGACCATATCAGGAGAGTAAGAAGTCTGTTGAAGCACACAAAGTTGGTTTTTCGCAAAAACTTCTAAATCAAGTGCGAGAATGTGCTGGAGAATTGCCATGATGGAAGCGCCAATTTTCTGCTGACCCCAAGTCCAGTCTCCAGCGCAGCACGGCATCACGTAGGTGATGAAGGACATCCCTGCAGTACTCTTTGGTGATTGTTTAACACTGTGGTGCGTAGACGTAGTGTACCAAAATGTGGAAGTCAAAGAAAGCAGTCAGAATCACTTTGACATTGCTGCACACTTGGCGGGCCTTCTGTAGTCTTGTCAAAGAGGAATGCTTCTACTGTAACTACTGGGATTTTGTTTCGAGGTCGTACTTCTACGCCCAGGACTTGTTACCAGCGATTATGATGTTCACAATGGCGTTGTCACTGTTTGTGGAGTCCAGTATGTCCTGTGAGAGTTCACCACAAAGTTGCTTTTGCTCTGCTGTCAGCAGCTTCGGCACTAATTTCGCTGACACTCCCTTCATGGCTAAATCTTTGGTCACAATGGAATGTGACGTAAAAGTCCTGATGCCCATCTCTTCTGCAATTTCTCTGATAGCCAGATGACAGACCCGCAACACTACAGTGTTCACTTTCGCAACGACCTGGTCATTTCGGCATGCTGATGGCTGACTGGAGCATGGCTTGCTCTCCACCGATGTACAGCCGTCTTTAAACCGGTTGTACCACTTATTAACCTGTGTGACACCCATAGCGTCACCACCGACATCTGTCTGGATCTTCCGAATTGCTTACACCTGGATGTCGCCCAATTTATGGCAAAATATTATGCAGCAATGAAAAACCGATGCGAGAATTACACACTGTCTCACTAAACTGCTGCATATCAGCAACTGACGCTGTGGACAGGTGGGAAAAAACACCGGCATGTACATGAAGTTTCAATGTCGACTCACGCAAGCGCACTAGATTCAAATCAATCAGAAGTTCGGAAAAAAAACCATCGTTACTTTTCTAACAGACCTCGTATAGTTGATTTCTATGACAGCTCTCATCAGCTGCTTGTCTTGAAAATAATAACACACAATGTGCAAAACCCATGTTGAGCCAGCCACTATCGCTTCTTAAAAATTAAAAATGCCTATGGAACACTCAGTAGTTACAGCCGCAGCAGTATCTGTAATAGTCGATGATTCGCTCAATTTATATGAAATGCAGTAAGCAAGTTTTTTAGTATATTTCAGAATTACAATATACTTGCTTGCTGTTAAATTTGTGAGTTAAAGAAAAACATTATATCAGGCATTATGATTCTGGAAATTATTTTAGAGGATTATTTTGCAAGTGACTTTGTAACAATGAAGTTCTACTTTGTACCATCATGTAACACAGAGGGAAATTTTCTAAACGTGAAAAGTATTTGACAGATGTAAGGTTGGGTCTTCTGAACGATTTGGAAAAATATTCACTAATTTACTATAATAGCCAACTAAAATCAGTTTACAGTTGATTTGGTATTATGATTGTGTTAGAAATGCCTGATAAATTTTTAGATTCTTGTGCTATTTGGTGTTGGTTTTTGGTGCAGGTTCATTCATTTTATGTACATATTAGTGTATTTTTGGTGTATATTTTCCTTGTTTTAGTGTACCTTTCAGGTAGTTTTGTGCCAACTGTAATGCATAAGTGCTTACATTTAACATGGCAAAGCCAGTTGGCGACCTAGCTGAGGCAACAGCACCATCTGTTTACATTTAAAAGAAAAGATGAATGGAGATACAGCGAAATCTACAATATCCAGTATTCTTACAACTCGAGGTTAACACGCTACACTCTATGTAGAAAATAACTGAATGCGTTTTTTACCAACAAATACTTACTTACCCGCAACTTCGCATGAGTTTACAACGTGAAGTCATGTTTGAGCTACTACGTAATGAACTCCTGGCCTGTTTGTGCATAGATGCAAAGAATCGTCAATCTGTGAATTTCATCGAAATGGTTTGAGCTACACACACACACACACACACACACACACACACACACACACATTAATAGAAATCATATATTGTTATATCCTAGCCAGTAATGCCAACCGAGCCCGCTGCCAAAAGGTTGGCAGCATCAAAGTCCGGACGCCGTCCGCATAAGCAGCGCCAGCGAGACAGCAAATCGCCGCAAGTCTGCGCGCGCCACCGCTGGCTTCTGGGTTCTTAAGCGCTGGAGTCGCGAGCGCTAGGACAGTTCTCTATTCGCCGCTCAGTTGTATACTCGCCACCGAATTGTGTACTTGCTAGTCAGTTGTGTGTTCATCGCAGCAGAGTTGTTGTTTGTCGTCAGCCGACGCTGACCTAGCCGCTCCGACTCGAACTAGACAGATTTCTGTAGACACAGAGTTCACTACTGTGTTTCTGTATCTTCATTAATAAAGATAAGTACCGACTTTTATTTAATCAGAGTGTTTGGGTTTTCATCTTTCTGTTCACTGTTCCAGCGGACCGGTCGGCCCGCTATTAAAAGTGTGGCGGTGACTTCGTAAGCCGTTTCTACAGCGAATTGTTTGTCGCAATGAAGGAGGGAATGTGCAACTAAGGCTGCAGACACAGTGGCACCGATATCGGGGGATTCCGCCGACGACCGATATCGGCCGAAGACAGCCGATCTTTTCAAATCAGCATGCCACCATGTACGTGGTCACACAGTAGCCAATCTTATTGTCCGGACGTAGAAACTTCGGACGAAAGTCGGTGAAATTCATGTCAGTAGTTTGTGGTCTTCGGTCAAATCGCCCGACGTTCTTAAACACAAAGTATGGACTGTGAGAAGCTGTCAAGTTTATTCCAAGAAAACTGTGGCATTCAGAGGGTAAAAAATATTGTAATCGGGATATAGTTCGGAATCTGTGGAATAAAGCTGCAGGTTTGTTGGAAACCAGAAGTAGTTTTTATCAAAACTTTAGGCGTAAATTATAATCTCAACAAACAATTAGTTCAAGTGAGAAGGGTATCGTATCTTACGCTTAAGCTGCTTTCATACTGGCGATTTCGTCGCCGCAATTCAGTCGCGCGATTCAATCGCTGCAGTACGAGACTATCGCGCGGCTGAACCGTGCGACTGAATTGTCAGGCACGCTGCTCAACCCCCCCGCAGAAGCTCTGTGGCGGGAGCTGTCTTTGTACTTGTGCCAGCCAATTCCGACATGGATTCTGATGAGGAAGTGTTGCTTTTTGCTCTGTTGTTGAAAAGGAAATAAAGATGCCGCTGACGTCAAGGAAAATACTGGATTCATCCTCCACTGAATACTCGGGAGAAACATGGACATTTGTTCACAATTTATTATGAATTATGAGAAAACCCTGCAAAATTCATGAACTATTTCAGAATGTCTGTGACATATTTTCAAGAATTATGTACTATGCTGAGGCCAAATCTCACAAATCAAAATACGCAAATGAGGAACAGTATTTCACCAGAGGAAAGACTAATGATTATTTTAAGGTAAATAAAATGCTTACTTTACATATACCTTTATTTTTAAAGTAGGTTTAACAGTAATTTACTCCAATGTGTAATATTAAAATACAATAAGCCAAAACTGTGATATTTCGCTACCCAGAGAATAAATCAGTGACCACTTGTGAATCAGATGATACAGGTAGAAGTGTGCTATCACGATTTGATGTACATGGGCATGGATTAGATGCAGGTACAGTTATGGGTGAATTTGAGTATACAGGCATTGGTATTTGTGAAATGAACTGAATATTATAGTTGTCTAGTGAACTGTAAGACCAGCTGTGCTTTCTCAAAACTGATATTATTTCAAATTTAGCATCCATTTGCAAATGTTGTGGCACAGATTTCAAATCATCTAATAATGATAGGAGAAAATGTTTGTCAGGGTCATCTGCTTTGACCATTGATGCGTTTTTTTCCCTTGATGTTTGCTGCAAGTACCGGAAATAATTTCTCCTCATCTGTCATCTTTTGTCTCTTACGGGAATTGGAGGCAACTCCATCCTGTACATCACAATTATTTGCCTCATCAGTATGTGCATCAGCTTCTTCCAACTCTGGTGGTTTAGTGGCAGTTACAGGTGACAGGAAATATAAATATTTTTTGTGGGTTTCTGCAAGAGGACCACTTTTTGAGGCTTTTCTCTTGTGCAACAGTCACGAATGCTCTTCCACTTCATATGTAACTGTGTTGCTGCAAAAAAACAAAACTCTCTTATTTCAGGTACCTAGCTACAGGGTGTACGTTTACAGAGCTACATTATTCCTTCAAATGTGGCATTTCAAGCATATCAAAAATCGTGCGAGACACTTGTCAGGAGATATGGGATATCTACAAAGAATATGCATGACACCTGCATCATAAGAAGGTTGGATTAATATAGCAGAACAATTTAAAGTGTATGCTGACTTTCTGAACTGTCTTGGTGCAATTGATGGAAAGCATGTAAGAACGTTTAAACCTGAGCACAGTGGCTCTTTATACCATAACTACAAACGCTTTTTCTCAATAGTGTTACTAGCAGTTTGTGACACTGATTATTGCTTTACATTCATAGACGTAGGTTCATATGGCAAAAGTGGGGAGTTACAAATTTACAAAAATAGTGAGCTTTACAAAAGAATGAAAGACAATAATTTAAATTTGCCAGAGCCTCGACCTTTGACTGACCCAGGTGAGCCTCTTACATTCTGCTTTATTGGAGATGAAGCATTTGCACTTGAAGAAAACGTGCAACGTCCGTACAGTGGAAAAAAATTTGACAGAGAAAAGAAAGATTTATAATTACAGGTTATTGAGGGTGCGACGTTACATTGAGCGCACTTTTGGAATCCTATCCAACAAATGGCGAATTTTTCATCGCCCTTTAAATGTGAATGAGGACTTCTGTGCAGATATAATTAAAGCATGTTGCGATCTGCGCAACTTCGTTCGCAAAACAGATGGGTTCAAACTGGATGAAACTTTAGAAACAATTGGGTTGCACAATGTACAGAGCAGCACTCCTGTAAGAAGCCACTATGCTGCGAGTGTACAAGACAAATTAGATGATTATTTTATCAGCAAGATATAAAATGTATTCTAATTTTTATAAAAAAACAGTCTAAAGTGCAAACGTTTGAATTTATTAGCATCTAGTTTCAATCCATACGTGGATCATATTCAGGCAATACCACAGTTGGCGTGGAGCAGAGCAGGTGCTACGGATGCCTCCAGGTGCTGTTACTCCTTATGAAAATTGGAACAAAGTTTGCGCTCTAGACTGCTTCTTATAAAAATTGTAAGAGGAAAAGAGCACTGTTAACCCAAAATGTTCCCAAAAGTATAAGATGTATTCTAATGAGAAATAAACGGAATAATACATACCACTTTCGTTTTTCTCCGATACTGTTTTATTTTCGAAGTCAGGAACAAATTTCTTACACATCTCCTCCCAAGCATTACCTTTTTCGATCTCATTACTGTAATCCTTGTTTCTTGAATCCCAAATTTCCAGGGCAACGTTCTACTTCAGTGATGAAAAGTTCCACATCGAAAGTCATTTTTGTAGCAAAAATAGCACAGTAGCACGAAAGGTAACAATCACACAGGTGAGGCAAGGCGAGGTGTCAGCTGTTTACCCCGTCCACTGCTGCCTAGCCTTGTGAAAGGGTCAAGCGCGGCTGAATCGCAGCGACCAGTCGCTTGGAACGTCAGGCGCACAGCGGGTGCGCGACCAAATCGCCAGTGTGAAAGGCCTTATGGGAACTGCTTGTTAAAGGACAGACGCGACTCCGCCTAGTGTGCAACTCGCGCGACCAAATCGCCAGTGTATAAGGAGCCTTATAGTTACTGTAGTGGATCTTCCTTGGGTTGTAATAGGTGGGTATTAGCTGCCTGCAAATTGTTAAACTGCTTCCGACGTTTTTATGCCAGTAGGGTGGTGACGGTTATATGAAATGTTTTGCAGATGAGGTGTTTGTTTTTCCACCTTTCAGTGCTTTAGGTGTTCAGAGTACCTCATTCTAAACTTTATGCTTGTCTTTCACACGTTTTTGAATGGCACTCATTGAAGATTATTTGAGGTGTGTCTGCACAACTTAAAATAAACACAGCAAAACAGAGTGTCTGTAATCTTGCTTTTCAAGGTGGTCATGAATCATTTCGAGTATGTAACAGAACGTTTCTCCCTTAATTTCGTATACTATATTCGAAAAACCTGTCTGGTTATTTCGATAACTGAAGACAGACTGTACAGTACTTGCACGTTATTTTCGAGGCAGTTATAGCTTAGTCAGATGCATTCGGCGTCTTTGTAATAGCAGAAGTCATAACATAGCACTCATCTCCGAGCACAGACAGGTCATCGTATTAATTCCGACCTAGATTAAAGTCTAACCTAATTCATAGGTTCTAACCTAACCTAATACAGTCTGCTTGAACCCACCAAAAACTGATGAAGGGAATCAGACATACTGTGACCAACCTGTCGGCCGGTGTTATGGGACGACCTCTGGCGACGGTGTCTGGCCACTGCTATCGTTGCCACTGTGAACGCAGGCTAAGATTCATTCAAAAGTATGACAAAAGTGGGAGGAATAAGGAGATATCAGAAGGATATATGAACGAGTCTATGCTAATGTCATATCTGTGTCCTATGTTTTTCTTTGTGGGCTGAACTATCCTAAGACATAATGTCAAAAAAACTGTACGGACAAGTCGAGTGGGAAGAAACAGAACGTGCCGATCAGCCTATGCCAAAGCATGTGGAAGAATTTACAGCAACCGTGAATAATATCTATATAACTACCAAAGATTACTTAATATCGTGGGATGTGAATTCAGCACCCAATTAAAGCACTTATTGGGAATGACATTTACCTATGTTCCAGCCTAGGAATAAATAGCAGAAACTATAGACATTTTGTCTAGAAAGAAAAAGTTAAGTTGTATGAGCATAAATTCCATCAACAGTATCCAAATTTTGCGAAATTAACAAAAAAAAACTGACTCTGCTTTTAATAATCTTTTGACACATGAAAACTTGACAGATTATTTCAAATCACACTACAATGACGGATTTTATTGGGAACTTCTGATTTTGGCAAAAAATTGCTTTACTATTCCAGACCATGAGACCAATGTTGAAAGCACGTTTTCTTTCGTAAACGCCAAATGGACGAATGAACGCTATAAATTGCAAACCGACATAATCGATGTAATTGCAAATATGATTTTATTTTTGTGAAATTTAAAATCATCCTGTCAAGAGCTTCTCGAAATGAAATCCAAGAAAAATAAGATTCTTCATAAAGTAGTTTTAACTGAGAAACATTACTATTGGTACTTAACAGAAGATTATTATTCTTTGATAAATCTAACTAAAAGGACAAGAATTACGAATGTCCTTTTGTTTTACGTCACAGAAGAATAATTGACTGTTTATTTTGTTTAATGAAGAACTTTCAGTTTATTTTGATATAAGATTATCTTAGAAAGTAGACTGAGCTGTTAAGAAGTCTGAGCACTTAACTGTTATTTTAATTTCCAAATTATATGACTGTTTATTGATTGATTTTTTAGTTTAAGTACATTTAAGGCTGATCTAGCAAAAACTGACTTATTAATTATTAATAAACGACAGAAAATCTCCAGCTGACTATTTTTATTTGAAATCAGTGTTCCGACTTTTAGGGCAAACTGTCTGACTAAATATAACGCTGAGTCCGGCTTTACTGTTTTTGACCTGGCAGCCCTAGACGTGGCAGGAATAATACTGTACACAGCGCATGCTGAGGGTAGGCACTAGGATGTCACCCACTGATTTTAAAATTCCAACGAATCTGATAGCCCCCAGGAAAGCACTACCTGTGAAGCAGTTATCTATTGTTATTTTTTGGTTTTTGGCAATGAAAGTTTCCTTTTAGTGCTTTGCTTACAAATTCCATATTTCATAGCCAGCCACACTGCTGGAAAAAAATAGTACGCCGTTTTAAAGGTTTCCTATCCACTAAAGACGTATTTTTGTAACAGTGCATATGGAGTATATGAAATTGAGGTCCAAGTATCGACTCATGCTGAAACAGCAACATTATTACGCAGTGCAACCTCCATGGGCAGCAATGCAGACGCTGAGTCTGGCATCCAGTCGATCGTACAGATGGCGAATACTGTCATGGGATATGTTATTCCATGCCTGCTCAAGCATTTCTCGTAGTTCTGTAAGAGTTGTCAGTTGACGTGTTTCACAGGTCACTTGTAGGCACACCATATCGCACAAGTGCTTGAATGGAAATAAGTCCAAAGACCATTTTGACAAGGGAAGTTGCTACACGTCTTGCAGAGCAAGTTGAGTTTCATGAGCAATGTGTGGACAATCATTATCCTGTTGGAACACCACATCACTCTCCTGTCACAAGAATGGCAAAATAACGGTCTAACCACATTAGGCATGTACCGAGCGCTGGTTAGTGTACCCTCCAGAAACACCAAAAGTGAACGAGGGTTGCTGCTTATTGCACTCCAGACCATAAGACTTGGGGTAGGGATAGCGTGTCTTGGACAAATGTACTCTACGAGACAGTGCTCAATAGGTCTACAGTGTATGTGCAAACAACCACCACTTGCGTGCAGGAAGAATATGCTTTCATGGGTGACGACCAAACCACACACGACGATGCTGAGGCATGAGTGGAATACAGGCTGGAGGTGCTAATAACTGGCTTGCAACAGTTCGTGTTGGCACATCTGAACTCACACGTCCTCTTATCTGTGCTGTGGTAACTGTACGATCTGCCACTGCTGCCCTTACAATATGACGATTCTGAGATGCGTCTGCACTATGTTGGAACACCACATCACTCTCCTGTCACAAGAATGGCAAAAAAACGGTCTAACCACATTAGGCATGTACTGAGCGCTGGTTAGCGTACCCTCCAGAAACACCAAAAGTGTGAGAATATTCACGTGACCACTGATACCAACATCGTTGTACAACTGATGCAGCACGTCCCACTTTTGTGGCAATTCTCTGAAAAGAACATCCTGCCACTCGCAACGCCACAATTTAATCAGTTTAGAACTTAGTCAGTAGGTTCTTGGAAGCATGAGTGTGCCTCCATGGCATGGTTGCCAGCTTGCTTCACCCGTTTACACCATACTGAGTCTCCTGGCTGCTATTAAAGGGTATACACAAATGGCGGTCTGGTAGCTTTGCTACTATGCTATCTGTTAGCGGACGACTTTGAAACCATTATCAGTATATATATACACTCCTGGAAATGGAAAAAAGAACACATTGACACCGGTGTGTCAGACCCACCATACTTGCTCCGGACACTGCGAGAGGGCTGTACAAGCAATGATCACACGCACGGCACAGCGGACACACCAGGAACCGCGGTGTTGGCCGTCGAATGGCGCTAGCTGCGCAGCATTTGTGCACCGCCGCCGTCAGTGTCAGCCAGTTTGCCGTGGCATACGGAGCTCCATCGCAGTCTTTAACACTGGTAGCATGCCGCGACAGCGTGGACGTGAACCGTATGTGCAGTTGACGGACTTTGAGCGAGGGCGTATAGTGGGCATGCGGGAGGCCGGGTGGACGTACCGCCGAATTGCTCAACACGTGGGGCGTGAGGTCTCCACAGTACATCGATGTTGTCGCCACTGGTCGGCGGAAGGTGCACGTGCCCGTCGACCTGGGACCGGACCGCAGCGACGCACGGATGCACGCCAAGACCGTAGGATCCTACGCAGTGCCGTAGGGGACCGCACCGCCACTTCCCAGCAAATTAGGGACACTGTTGCTCCTGGGGTATCGGCGAGGACCATTCGCAACCGTCTCCATGAAGCTGGGCTACGGTCCCGCACACCGTTAGGCCGTCTTCCGCTCACGCCCCAACATCGTGCAGCCCGCCTCCAGTGGTGTCGCGACAGGCGTGAATGGAGGGACGAATGGAGACGTGTCGTCTTCAGCGATGAGAGTCGCTTCTGCCTTGGTGCCAATGATGTTCGTATGCGTGTTTGCCGCCGTGCAGGTGAGCGCCACAATCAGGACTGCATACGACCGAGGCACACAGGGCCAACACCCGGCATCATGGTGTGGGGAGCGATCTCCTACACTGGTCGTACACCACTGGTGATCGTCGAGGTGACACTGAATAGTGCACGGTACATCCAAACCGTCATCGAACCCATCATTCTACCATTCCTAGACCGGCAAGGGAACTTGCTGTTCCAACAGGACAATGCACGTCCGCATGTATCCCGTGCCACCCAACGTGCTCTAGAAGGTGTAAGTCAACTACCCTGGCCAGCAAGATCTCCGGATCTGTCCCCCATTGAGCATGTTTGGGACTGGATGAAGTGTTGTCTCACGCGGTCTGCACGTCCAGCACGAACGCTGGTCCAACTGAGGCGCCAGGTGGAAATGGCATGGCAAGCCGTTCCACAGGACTACATCCAGCATCTCTACGATCGTCTCCATGGGAGAATAGCAGCCTGCATTGCTGCGAAAGGTGGATATACACCGTACTAGTGCCGACATTGTGCATGCTCTGTTGCCTGTGTCTATGTGCCTGTGGTTCTGTCAGTGTGATCATGTGATGTATCTGACCCCAGGAATGTGTCAATAAAGTTTCCCCTTCCTGGGACAATGAATTCACGGTGTTCTTATTTCAATTTCCAGGAGTGTATTATCTCCCAAGTGGAATATGCCATCAACGAATCAAAATCGACGACGCCTTTCCAGGTGTACCAATTTTTATTCCTTGAAGTGTATATCTCAAACAGTTACTGCATTCTGTAAAGTTTTGGTTGAACGTTTTTGCAGAGGCAACCCAGTTGTAGAAATAAGAATGTGTAATTTTCTTGCTTATGTTGTGTGTGTTATTTACTGTCCTGATATGTAGAACCAGATGTAATACCTGCGTGTATTTTGTGTTATCTGAATTGGTTTACAAAACATACTGTTGTGCAAAGCCAACTGTAATATTCTTATACTATACTGTTAATAATAAGCAATGTGACAAACAGAAATACAGTTACCTATCTGGACAGTAAAACCACAAAAACAAGTGTAATAACCGTGTGTGTTAACCTAAGGAATAAGCATCAGACTTTAACTCGTCTCTTCAAATAAGTCATTAGTTCAGAGGTATGGCAAATAACAGTAGTTAGACTACTATTCTGCATCGATAACATTATATGTGGTTGATGGTACACTATTATTCGCCAGTATAATCAGGCACACGTCATGAAACTGAATAGGACAGCAGAAAAGATTGCAACTCCCTATTTACCTAACAGACTTAACTTTAGATTTAGATAAAAGATGGTTCAGCAATACAAGAAAAGTTTAGCCACTCGAAACAAAACAACAGTACCCAATTGCTTAAGCAAACAGACTGATTTCATGAAAGCAAAAGTAAATTAGGACAGGGGAAGGGGGAGGAGGGTCTCTACATCGACATATTTGGTTCTCAACATTTCATTGATTCACTATAAACTGTTTAACGTTACTATTTATCACCATTAATCATCAATTTAGTATTTCCTTTCATTAATACGTAATGTGAAAGCAGCAAACAATTTATCCAATGTGGTCTCTGAATCTGGCATAACCTTACATAATCATTGTAACACAGAAAATAATAGCAATGTTAATTATGAAATTCTCAGTTATTCTTTGCATCAATTATTTCACTGATTAATCACTGATTTGCCAACAATATATTAAAGATTTCACTGTCTTGGCTGAATACAGCTCACTCGGAATTTTCATGTACCAGGTTAGGATCCTGCTTGGTTTGTGAGCGGGATAAATTATCAGGTGGACACAATTCTTAATTTTGATGATGGTTATTATTCTTAAAGCACATTTCAATTTCCTGGCACACACTTATTTCCTCTTCATAGCGTTGATCTATCTTATAATCAACAGCCCGTTTTTCTTCCCATACCAGGCCGTATATAACTGCAGTTTCCAACCGAGGCAAGATGCAACAATATGACGAACTTCACACTATGCTGGCACTGTACGTGCTGCCTCTAAGATCACTGGCCACCGACTAACTTTGTTTGCCCCCGCCAAAGCGCGCCAACGTTTCTGCTCCCACCTTTTCCTACGCTTACATAGCTTTCCGTTCCTGACGGAACTACTCCATCTTTTAGATTACACATATCTCCTACAGCCCTAAGTGAGTGCCAGTAACTATTACATACATAATTACATTATAGCACCTTTTTACATTTAATAATTATAACAAATAGATATCTTTACAATATTTAAAAGTAAATATTACACCATTTTTCTTAATATGTACATTGACTTTAATCTTATCAAAGAGTTTCAGTATCGATTTCGCTTCAAACAAGATGTCTCTACTTCTGCTTTAACAGTTTCAACAAAATATTTACAATTTAAAAGAAAATATGAATAATAATATCACAAGTGCAGTATGCTTTCTTGTGTTTGAATACTTATTATAACAAAATATATACAATCGTAACTTTTTCTTTATCGACATATAACACCTCTTCTACAACAGGGTCATAATCGGTAATAACGAATATGATGGGAATCTGCAAATGTTGTCGATTACCCCAGCTATATAAATGCTCACGAATTCCTCAGTTCTGTTAAATAAATTCAGCTGCGTTGAAAAACTATCTGATACATTTCGTCTGGGTGTTAGCAGAGGCATCAGTTTCTTTTCCACGCCACTGCTGCTGCTTTTACGCGCAGGAGCGGTTTTCTGGATGTATCCTTGTGCTGTGCATTAAGATAAAATATGTATGATCTAGACATGACAAAAGATATTTAAACTTATCACACAGTATGACGAAAGCATTATTAAATGTATTCTGCTACAAGAAGTGGTGAAGCAAGTTGTAAGAACATTATCACTTGTGCCACACACTATACAGTGGCATTAGCAGTAACAGTCCCAAAACATTTTCTTTGAATGCATTCTTGCAAAAATGTTTCAAACACTGTGTGCTTAAATGCGGATTTAGCTCAATAAAGTTATCACTGACTTTGAGATATGACAATTTCCTGGGGCATCCTACAGCATGGACCCTGTTGGTCCAACTTTCATATTTGAAGAAAGCAACGACAATGAAGACGTGAGATTGATGCATACTCCATACTTATGAGTGAAAGTAATGCAACAAAGGGGGTGGCACTACACTCTCCATTGTTGCCAGATGTATCCAACATGGCGGCGACAACGTCATCCTAGATGGCGGCCTGTAGACTTGGCAACCGCACATGACGTCATCCAAGATGGAAGCCATTACGTCAGCTGATGACGCAAGTAACGTTATCCAAGATGGCGGGGAAGTGCCACGCCCCCCGGTCACGCCCCCTGGCAGGATGTTCACATTCCATCAGGATAATGCAACACGCTTACACTAATCTAAGAAAATGGCTGGAAAATAGCTCACTTGGGCTACCTCCACTAACGTAAGTCACCTGACTGCAACCTTTTCCTAGGAACTGGCGGGAAGTCCTAATTCCACCAGGAAAATGCAACACACCTCTAGTAACCTAACAAAATTGCCGGAAAATAGGTCACTTCATCCACCCCCACTAACGTAAGTCATCCGACCGCAACCTCGTGATAGTGATTGGCGGGAAAATGACTGGGCTGCTGGAGAGAACAAGGATTGTACTTTACTTATTTTGGAAAAATTTATTTAAGGGATGGATTTTGAGAGATACTATGTTTATTACACTGATATAAACCACACGCTCTGGTATGCCTGGGATCGTGCCACACAGCCTACAGACCTGCAAACTACTCCTAAATTACCAAAATAACTCATGTATAATGCTCTGCAGATGCACTTGCTAGTTGTAAACTGTCAAAATAATGCATCGCACGACCTAAAGACCTGCAAACCACTAGTAAATAATGCAATAGATTTATGTCCAGAGAGGCAAACAACTTGTAAATTGTCCAAATAATAATCCATCTAAAAGACTCTGCAAACATGTTTACTAATCATCAACTGTCGAAATCATGCATGCAACCTTAGGTTAAAGAATTTGATGCAGTACAGCAATCCAGTGTGTTCACCACGAGGTTCAGAGTCCAACTGACCTAGTACACAGTACCACCGCGAGAGGGTGCTGTCGTCTGTTCCATTCTGTGACGTAATGGATTGTTAGCTGATGATGCAAGTACCGTCACCCAAGATTGTGGATTTTGGCAGGAACCAGTGTGTTCATCATGAGGTCTGGACCTAGTACACAGTACTGCTACCAGAGGGAGCTGTCGTCCGTTCCATGACATAACCCAAGATGGTAGGGGAAAAATGTGGCAAAAGGACTCAGCCTGTGCTGGACATAAGTATTTATTGTGCAGGCAGTGTCTCCACCATGAGGTCTAGAGTCCAACTGACCTAGTACACAGTACTGCCAGTAGAGGAGTTGTTGTCCATTCCATGGTGTAACCCAAGATGGCTGTCTGTAGGGGAAAATGACTCAGCCTGTGCTGGGCTGCTGGAGAGAGGAAGGAGTGTACTTTATTTATTTTGGAACAATTAACTTAGGTATGGATTTGAAATAGTATATTTATCACGCTGATGTGAAACACATGCCCTGCCATGCTTGGGGTCACGCCACACAGCTTACAGACCTGTAAACTGCCCGTAAATTACCGAAATAACGCTGTAGAGACACGCAAACAACTCCTAAATTACCGAGATTATTTCAGTACACAGCACACAGACATGCAAACCCCACCGAAATAAGGCAGTACAATGATGTGCAGACACGAAATCAACTCATAAACTGTCAAAATAATGCATAGCACAGCCTACTGACCTGCCAGCAAAAAATGCAAACAAGTGTGCAGGCACTGCCTGCCACTCACTATCCACTGGATTGCAGAGGAGGCTACTGCAAATGCAGCTGCAGAAGTAGGGATGCACCAGCGGCCCCCGCAAAGTTACGTGGCCATCAGCTGCCAAGCCACAGACAGGTGCCCATTCAGGTGTCTCAAAGAAGAGGTGGAGGCATCCCTAACACGTTTGCTAATCGTCAACTGTCAAAATCATGCACTGTACACCTTTTCACAAAATAATGCAACAATCACGAAAAAACTCCCAAATTGTCAAAAGATAATGCATGTGTAACGCTCACAACGCTGAAACAACCGAAAATAATCCAGTGCGCAAACACTCAGTGTACATAAAAAATGCTTGCAAATCATCAACTGCAACTATCAGAGGCACCAATGCACTCTGCAGGGACAGCTGGATGCAAGCCAGTGCAAGAGTGCTGCCGACGGCATGTCAAAGTCACCTCTACAGTTAAGGTTCTTCGAGTGTTATACTGATGTCACATGTCTATCTAAATAAGTGCCAAGTCATTCTCTGCGCAGTGCCCACGTGAGTTCGCCACTGCTGGTGGGATCCCTCTCTCTACCTGTGGTCCAGTGAAGACCTAACTGCTGAGCGACTCACCCTTGCGCATGCTGCATATATCCATTCCAGAATAGCAGAGGGTGCATTGTTCCTCACTATCGTCTTGGGACATGCGAGACACGTCTAGCCATGCTTAACTGCCCAGTGTAACTGACGCAATGCCGCGAAATGCGCATGTACAGCTACAAACCATCACAAGCGCATCTAACAAGGTTCTAACTCTTACACTGATATCACATGGCTATGTAAAATAAGAACCAAGTCAACCTCTCGGAAGTTGTATAGCGTCCCAGAAACAGTTAACACTCGCTTTTGTAGGAGCTTTCGTAATGTCTCGGCTTGTATGCATGGAAATTCTTGCCCTAACAGAGCTATGTACGAAAATAGCACAGAATAACGTCGAATGCATTCTCCCTCACGGTCCTAACGTGGCGCCTTGTCCATTATGTGTTATCCTTCCTGGAAATCGTAAGTCCTACTTTCCCAGCTATGTACCAGCACAAAGGATGTCTTTTAAATGAATGGAGCATTATGATCAGCTCTTACTGAATTTACCCTTTGAATTACTGATGCCACTGGTGTGAAAACACCGTCACCTTTTTCTTTGTTTCTGCAGACTCGACTTTCAGTGGGGAAAAACTTTTTTACACAGGTTTCCATATTAGCCCTGACAATTAAATCTTACAAACTGC
Source organism: Schistocerca piceifrons (assembly GCF_021461385.2). Lineage (NCBI taxonomy): Eukaryota > Metazoa > Arthropoda > Insecta > Orthoptera > Acrididae > Schistocerca > Schistocerca piceifrons. Next base: position 482,838,962 of record NC_060149.1, on the reverse strand, counting down.
CCTATACAGGGTGTTACAAAAAGGTACAGCCAAACTCTCAGGAAACATTCCTCACACACAAAGAAAGAAAATATGTTATGTGGACATGTGTCCGGAAATGCTTACTTTCCATGTTAGAGCTCATTTTATTACTTCTCTTCAAATCACATTAATCATGGAATGGAAACACACAGCAACAGAACGTACCAGCAAGAATTCAAACACTTTGTTACAGGAAATGTTCAAAATGTGCTCCGTTAGCAAAGATATATGCATCCACCCTCCGTCCCATGGAATCCCTGATGCGCTGATGCAGCCATGGAGAATGGCGTATTGTATCACATCTGTCCACAATACGAACACAAAGAGTCTCTACATTTGGTATCGAGGTTGCGTAGACAAGAGCTTTCAAATGCCCCCATAAATGAAAGTCAAGAGGGTTGAGATCAGGAGAGCGTGGAGACCATGGAACTGGTCTGCCTCTATCAATCCATCGGTCACCGAATCTGTTGCTGAGAAGCGTACGAACACTTCGACTGAAATGTGCAGGAGCTCCATCATGCATGAACCACATGTTGTGTCGTACTTGTAAAGGCACATGTTCTAGCAGTACAGGTAGAGTATCCCATATGAAATCATGATAACGTGCTCCATTGAGCGTAGGTGGAAGAACATGGCGCCCAATCAAGACATCACCAGCAATGCCTGCCCAAACGTTCACAGATAATCTGTGTTGATGACGTGATTGCACAACTGCCTGCGGATTCTTGTCAGCCCACACATGTTGATTGTGAAAATTTACAATTTGATCACGTTGGAATGAAGCCTCATCCGTAAAGAGAACATTTGCACTGAAATGAGGATTGACACATTGTTGGATGAACCATTTGCAGAAGTGTACCTGTGGAGGCCAATCAGCTGCTGATAGTGACTGCACACGCTGTACATGGTATGGAAACAACTGGTTCTTCCGTAGCACTCTCCATACAGTGACGTGGTCAACGTTACCTTGTACAGCAGCAACTTCTCTGACGCTAATATTAGGGTTACCGTCAACTGCACGAAGAATTGCCTCGTCCATTGCAGGTGTCCTCGTCGTTCTAGGTCTTCCCCAGTCGCGAGTCATAGGCTGGAATGTTCCGTGTTCCCTAAGATGCCGATCAATTGCTTCGAACGTCTTCCTGTCAGGACACCTTCATTCTGGAAATCTGTCTCGATACAAACGTACCAAGCCACGGCTATTGCCCCATGCTAATCCATTCATCAAATGGGCATCTGCCAACTCCGCATTTGTAAACATTGCACTGACTGCAAAACCACGTTTGTGATGAACACTAACCCGTTGATGCTACATACTGATGTGCTTGATGCTAATACTGTAGAGCAATGAGTCGCATGTCAACACAAGCACCGAAGTCAACATAACCTTCCTTCAATTGGGCCAATTGGCGGTGAAATGAGGAAGTACAGTACATAGTGACGAAACTAAAATGAGCTCTAACATGGAAATTAAGCGTTTCCGGACACATGTGCACATAACATCTTTTCTTTATTTGTGCTTGAGGAATGTTTCCTGAAAGTTTGGCCGTACCTTTTTGTAACACCCTGTGTATCGTCAAATATGCAAAGACCCTAACTCAATTACACTGCTCTCCCACCAAAGACAGGAGCTTTAATATTAGATCTCTGACCCATCAATACATCACAGTCTACTTTGTCGATCTAGTACTGCACCACACAAAGTCACCCACCTTACATCATTTATTCATATACTGCGATGACAGACAGCACCATAGGTATCCTCGTGGCACTAAGTATTTCCCGCGAGGTCGGGCAGGCATTCATCACCAACATGTGACCAGAGTACCCTCAGTGTATCGAAGCCACTATCAATATTTTTCTTCAAATTGGGGCTTGTTTGCCGCCTTTGCACGAACACATTACTGTTTCTGGTCCGGACCTGCTTGCTTGATTTGCTTGCTCGCGTTCCTATACTCATCTGGGATTACAAGAACATATCTAATTTTGCATAGCTTGCTAGAATATCATACGATTTTCGTGATACTTCTCGATATCAAGCACATATCAATATTGCTCGTGTGACATAATCCCAAAGGTATAGACTGGAAAATATTTCTCAACATACCCGAAACTTTAGCTAGGTGGGGCATGCTATAAACCACTGACTAACTAGAAACTTGACATGTCTGCGAAGACGTTTATACGGAATCTGGAAAAAAATAGAGAAAACTGGTATTTCCATTTGCGAATACCAATGTTGGTGATGTAGCAGATTCCAAATCATCCCTATAATTTGCAAGGTCAACTATGGTGCTTCTCATGTCTAGAGAACCAGCAAAAATATCTTCCACATGCTAGATGCACACACCACAATCGATCCTCTCTCAACTAAATAAAGGCGCGAAATGGGCAGAAGCAGTCAACCGAACAATTTACATGGGAAGGAATAACAGTCCAGCTCAAACACACCTCCATATTAAATCTTCTCAAAATTCCACACGATTACCAAAGCTATCCAACACATACTAAGTATCAGATCACTATTCGACCGTCTAGAGGACAACACACATTCCTACACTCCAGCAGGCTTCTCCATTGGTAGAGCTCCTACTGTTAATGGGAAATGTGAATCATCCCCCCACAGGTAACTGGCACTGCACACCAAGCACCCACCGGTAGAATCACCTTCCTAAGAAATCGGTGACATATATATTTTATCCCTGTACTTAAAACAAAATGTTACGATCGCAGTCTGAGTTGAACAACATTCGAAAATCAGTGAAGTATCGGAAATACATCCTGTTGATGGCTGTGGCACTGGAAATAGACGTATCAGTAACATTCTTATGACTTGACATACTCTTTCCTTTCCTATCACAGTACTTGATGTCAAATGCATACCTTCCTTACGAATAGTCATAGTCATTTCCTTTGCACATGTCGGAAGACAAACACCTACGTTATAAGCTTGTTGCTCAAGGCGAACCTATCACGCACTCCCAATTACTAAGTATAATGCTTTGTCAATAACTGCCGGCTGGCATTACGAAATAATATTGACTGAAAAAGGAGATATATTTTGTAGGTTCTGGCTCACAAACTCAATTATAAACTACAGACAACCGATTTCTAAAAATCAGTAAAAAATCAGTATCTTTAATTAACCAAACCAATTTTATATCGTTAACTAAATATACATTTTTTACAATAATACAGCTAATTTCATTTACAACACGATTTTAACACAATGAAATTTATTAGTTAAAAAGTAACATATTTTTAAAAATTTTAAACTGTGAATGTAAGTAAATAATTTAAATTTTTAGTTAAGAAAGTACATTATTTTAAAAAATCACATTGTAAAGGTAAGTAAATTAATTAAAATGTATTAGCTAACGAAGTATATTAATTAAAAAATTTTTGATTGTGAACTCTATATCATGAAATTCATTATTTCTATTTTTAAGTTTCTTCATTCCTTTATATTTTACTTTCATTTGTCCTTTTTTAATTATTTCAATATCAAAATCATCAATTAATTTAGAATATCTATTTGGTAAATTATTGAGTTCTAGACAAAGTTGTTCTCCATATCTAGTATTTAAATATTAACAGTTCGTAATATCATAAAAACATTTATCTCTAGCACATTTATTTTTTTAATTTCTTTATAAATACTTATATAGTTGAGCTTCTTGATTAAAGTAGTATAAATTTATACAGAAACTTTATTGGTTTTACAAAAATAATGTTGTAGTATGTATTCAACATATTTTTAAAAAGTAGTGATTATGAAATTATAGTTAAATTACTCATTGAAAATTACACTTTATTACAAAACTAACAAAAATTATTTCTTATAAATGGAGAAATTAAACGAAATGCAAACTAAACTTACAGAAACTTATGACCTAATTGAGGAATCTGAAAAAATATTGCTCGTCCTATTTGTTTAAGTGATGAAAATAATAATCAATTTGTTAAAACAAATTGCAATCATATTTTTCATAAAAATGTATTGATGAATGGATAAAGGAAAAATAAAATTATCCACTTTGTAGAACTATTATTAAAAATAAAGTATCAAAAACTTGAAATAATTGATACTAATGCTGTGTTTGATGCTCAAATTGAAGGAGCATATTTTGTTGAACAAGCATATTATTATTATTATTATTATAATTCTGATTAATTAAATATTTCAATTGAAATAAACTATATAAATTTTAGAATTTACTTGTTCACAAATCAAATAAATTTTTTTTCTGTATAAATGGAGCAAGTTCAACAAAAGTCTTCTGTGAAGTGTAATTTTTGAAATATTGTAATACAGAGAAATCAGTTGATAATTTTACTTCACAAAAATATAGAAAAGATGGCAATAATACTATAAGTAGACCATGTATAAATAAATATATTGAAAAATAATGTAATTCCTTGTGTATGTGGACAATATAATTTTATAGAACGTTTTCGACGACATCCAAGTGAAGAACATTCAAGAATCTTATTAACAATGAAATTGAAGAAAAATCTACATCTACAATGAATAATGAAGAAGTTTTTACTGAAGAAACATCTACGCGTACAAAGAAATGTAAAATTGGACAAGAAAATAAGGATTCAAATAGTTTTTATACAAATCCTTCACATAAAGATAAACATAATAAAAGATGTAAGAAGTGTACTTTAGAGTATACTAAGAATAAGAAAGCTTTAACATTATGATTTATTAATTATTAAATAATAATCCTTTATGATTAATTAAAAAATATAAAAACTAATCGGTTGTTGAAATAATTAATATATTAATTCATTTAAAAAAGTCATTGTTTAAAAACTAATTGAGTTATAAATAAACAGCAACTAGTTCTTTTAAAAAAACTAATTGTTTAAAATTTAATGGATTGTCAAACTAAATAGTAAACTAATTGATTGTTATTGAGTTCTAAGCTAATTCAGTTTTTGATTAATTATCTATTAAATAATAATTTATTAAATAATTATCATCTTGTTAAAAATATTTTTTACAAAGCTAATGATTTTTTTGGAATAAATATAAGAACGAAATGTAAACATACAATTCTATTGAAATACCAGAATTTTAACTTAAAACTCTTTGCGAAATTTGTAAAATAAATAATTTGTGGAAAGATGATTTAATTAAATTTCTTATTAGAAATCGTCCAAATATTTTTAGAAATCATGCAAATATTTTTAGAAATAGTACATCTGAAGTAAGGATAATAATACAAATATTGTTAAGAATAGTACATCTGAAGCAAGTGATAATTTTAGAAAAAGTTACCAAATATTGTTAGAAATAATACATCTGAAGTAAGTGAAAGTAATACAAATAGTCTTAGAAATTGTGCATCTGAAGTAAGTGATAATTTTTGGAACAAGTTACCAAAAATTGTTAGTAATTATAAGAAGAAGTAAGTTGATAATTTAAAAATTTTGTTGCAATTATATAACTGATTAAGAAAAATTGTACAAATATTGTTAAAATTTATATACCTGAAGTAAGTGAAAATCAAACAAATATGTTAGAAATTATATACCTGAAGCATGTGAAAACCATACAAATATTGTTAAAAATTATACACCTAAAGTAAGTGAAAATCTTTGAAAAATTTTCCATATTATAATACTTATTATGTTTTTCTAACTAAGGAAATAAACCATTAAAACGTATAGCTATTTTGTACAAATATATATAAAAGTGAAACCAAAAGAAAAAACTATAATTAAACGTTAAATGGTTGAAAAAGCATTTGAAAGCTGATTTCAAATTATGAATTTTTAAATAGAATAAATATAGATGATATTAATCATTTTTAACAGCAGTAAAAACAAATTTTTTGAAATTGTTAAAGATTATTTCAAAGTTCATAATGGTTTAAAGATAAATTTTAATTTATAATGAGATTGTAATCTACTAACAAATGAAATAAATGAAGAATTTCAAGAACGTCTATAACAAACACGAAACTGTGAAATTTGGAGAGAAAAAGATTATAACAAAAATTTAAACATGATAAAAGAGGTATTCTAGAAAAAATATATAATTTTCAAACACAAGGATCAGGCAGGACATTAAATAGAATTATTGTTTTGCAACCAGCAATTAATAAACATATTCCATTATAAGGATCATCTTATATTGATTTGTCAGATAAAATTAAAAATAAAAGTGCTTGTATTAATGTAAAAAATACTGATGACAAATATTTTCAATGGTCTATAAAAGCAGCTTTGTATCCTGCAGATAAAAATGCAAAAAGAGTAACAAAGTATGAACAAGTTGGTCTCGATCTTGATAAAAAAGCTTGCAAATATTAAGTTTCCTGTATTAGTTGATCATATTGGAAAAATAGAAAAATAATTAATTCATCTGATTGTGTTAATCCATATGATGATGAAAAATACCAAGTGTATCCAGTGCAAATTACAAAATCTAGAAAGGAAAAACGTAAAAAATGTACCTTAATTCAAGAAACCTAGTAATTCACAAAATTGCTTTATAAAAAATTTATCGAGACTTGTATCAAGACAAATCAATAAACATAAAGAAACAAATTTATTTGTGATTTAGGTTTACCACATTTTAATAGTAAAGAAATATTAGATAATTATACACCAAATTGTTTAAGTAAAAAGTCTTTAAAAGTACAAATGCCAAGAGAAGGAGAATGTGTTTATTTTAAGAATTACCAATACACACAAACAGTTTCTTTTGTTATTTATAGTGATTAAGTAAGTTTACTTTGAAAAATGGACAATTGTAAACCAAATACAGAAAAATCTTATACAATGAAATATAAAAACCATCAACCAAGTAGATTTTGTTTTTACATGAATTACATATATGTAATTTGTTGTTTATAGTGACCAAATTCTCACATAAAATTTATTGAATGTATGAAACAAGAAGTTGAAGAAATTGAAATATTTATTCTGAAATTGAAGAAATGAAACAAGTTACATTTCAGGAAAACAAAATACGTACTAATACTCAATTTTGTCATTGTGTAAATTTTATTATTCAAATAATAAAAAAAAGATTGTCATCATGATCATGTAACTGAAAGTATATTGCTCCATTATGCAATAATCGTAATTTAAAAATACCACAACCTGATTTTGTACCTATTTATTTACATTATTTAACTGGGTATGATTCTCACTTTTTTGTAAAAGAACTTGGTTATGATAAAGAAGAAATAGAACTAATACCAAACAGTGAAAATAAATACATTAGTTTTAGTAAATGTACAAATAAATTAAATAGGAAATTTGTTGACAAATTTAGATTTATGGCTTCTTCACTTGATTAACTTTCAACAAATTTAGGGAAAAATCTATTGAAAATATTAAAATGTATTTTTCTCCAGATTTATTTAATTTAGTAATTAGAAAAGGTGATTTTGATTGTATGGATTCTTGGAAAAAGTTTGAAGAGACACAATTACCAACAAAAGAATAATTTTACAATAAATTAAATGATTGTAATACAACTGATGTAGTTTATGAACATGCAAAATTAGTTTGGGAGACATTCAATATAAAAAATCTTGGTGAATATCGTGATTTGTATCTGAAAACTGATGTTTTAAACGTTTTTGAAAATTATAGAAGAAACATGTATAAAAACATATATTGCAGATCCTTCTTGGTATTATACAGTAGCAGGTTAATCTTGGGATGCACTGTTAAAAATTACTGAGTATAAACTTGAATTACAATTTCATTATGAATTCCATTTAATGGTTGAAATAGGAATAAGAGGAGGAATATCACAATGTTGTAAAGGATATGTAAAATTATATAAAATTTTCAGAATATTTTAATAGTGAAGAAATATCATACAATGTAATATAGTTAGATGCTAGTAACTTGTATGTTTATGATATGAACCAATATTTACCAAATGGTGGATTTAAATGGGATGAAGCAAATAATTGCAATTGTACTAATATAAATGAAATTTCAAACAAGTATGAAAATTATTATATATTTGCAGTAGATTTCGAATGACCAAAAAATAGCATGATTTACATACAGATCTGTCATTAGCTCCTGAAGAAAAAATGTTACAAGTTTAAATGAGAGTAAATTAATAACTAATTTAGATAGTAAATATAATTATGCAGTACGTTATAGAAATCTTAAACAATATTTATCTCTAGGAATTCATACTACTAAAATACATAAAGTTTAAAACGTTAACAAACTTATAGCTTTAAGAAGTGTATAGATTTGAACACACAATTAAGAACTAAAGCTATAAATGATTGGAAAAAGATTTCTATAAACTAATTAGTAATTCTACGTTTGGTAAAGCAATGGGAAATATAAGAAACAGACAAGATATTAAAGTAGTTTCAAATAATAAAGTACTAAAAAACTTGTTGCTAAACCAAACTTTTAATCTAGATTTATATTTAATGAAAATCTTGCTGCTATTCACATGCATAAAACTAAAATCACATTTCATAAAACTATTTAAGTTGGATTAAGTGTAGTTGATTTATCAAAATAATTGATATATTATTTTCACTATAGAGCTATTAAGCCTAAATATGGAGAAGACATTGAATTATGTTATGAAGGTAGAGAGAGTTATATTTATTATACCACAGCTGAATATTTCTATGAAGATATAAAATCAATGATTGAATATTTTAAGAATAATGGTTATCCAACAGATAATATATATAATAAACAACAAATAAACAAAAAGTTGTTGGAAAAATGAAAGATAACTGTAGTGGAAAACCAATTGGAAAATTTTGTGGTTTACGAGCAAACATATATGCTTATAAAGGTTGGTTAAAAAATAGAGAAAAAATCTAAAGTAATAAAGATATGTGTTGTTAAAAATAGAATAAGTTTAGAAGATATAAAGATTTTTTGTTTAATGATATTGAACAATAGAGAAAAAATATTTTTATTTAAAGGGAAAAACGTGAAATATATACAATTCAAGTGAACAAAAGATCAATACGTCACCATGATAATAAAAGGTATGAATTGGAAAAAATACATAACTTACCATATAGTCATTATAAGTTATTAAAAATGTAATAAAATTTTTCTATGTAAATGCAAACAGTTTACAAAGATAAAATAAAAGACAAAGATTTTTGTATACAAAAACCACAAACATTGAATAAAGTAAACAATGAAGTAATTAAAATAAAGGGTAATGGAATTAAAGTGAAAGGTGAAAGTATTAAAGTAAAAGATTAAACACTTAAGGTAAAAGATGAATTAATTTAATCAAAATGAGTTCAAATTCCAAGTTAGATGGGAATAGTTCATACTTACATATAAAACTATTTGATTGTCAAAAGAATTGTACAACTCTCGTTTTAATAAAAATAAATAGTAAAATAGTTCTTTACTTTATCTTTATTTATAGAACTGTTATGTGAATTATCAATATCTAACTATATAAAATAAACTGTATTACGTTTCTTTCATAAAAGTTTTCAACTAAGTACACATGTGGATATTTTGTTATGGCTAGTTATTGTTCATGAAACTTCCTTTTTTATCTTTTAATTCGTATGTAATTGGATTAGAATAAACAACATCCTCAATTTCAAAAATTTCTGTTGAGGAACTACCTGTGTAACCTTTTTCAAAAAGATGTTTAAGTCTACTAATTATAAGTATATCTCCTTTTTTTTAAATTTAACTATTTCATTAGATATTATTTTACTTTTTTTTATTTTTTTACTTTTGTCTATTGGTTTCTTTCTCATTGTAGAATATTTTGTATTATTGTTTTTATCAATTAGATTAACTAAATTTAACCATTTATAATTAATGTAATAATAAATTTTTCCACAATTTTTTTCTTTAACTGCTTTTAATTCTGAAAAAGTTGAATAAATATTGATGGTAAATTACTCCATTAATTCTTTGTATTCTTTGTTATAACATTCTTTACCATTATTTGTTTGTAAATGTTTTGGGTTTCTAACTATTAAAATTTTTTGGAAAGTATCAATTGTATTTTTAGATGTTTTATATTTAGTAACAACAGCAATTGCATATTTTGAAAAACATCATATATGGTTCATAAAAATTTATAACCTTTACTTATTTTTGAAATCTTTTATAAATTTTCAAAATGACTTTAAACCATATCAACATGCCATTAAACATCTTTATTAAAAGAAACAACTTTTCTTCTTTTAAAATTATAACAATCGGTTTTTTTCATGAATTATATATTCATGAGTATTATTTAAAACTTCACCACCTAAAAATTTTTATTGTGAATTTGATTTGTTTAGATTTGCAAATTGTACAAATAACTTCAATTCATTGTCTTCTGCTTTTAGTTGTTACCCTATGTGGATAATGTGTTTCTGTATAGTTTTTGAACTTTAAACAACAAATATGATAGGATTGTGAAGTACGATTTTCCATTAATATTTATAAAAATATACAGATTAAGAAGTTTATATAGATAAAAATTTTAATGAAGTGAAAAATAACCTAATGATTTTAATACTTATAGATCTTCACCTTCTTTTTTGTCTAAACTTTTATTAATATGCGATTCTAATGATTAAATGAATTTTTCAATGAATCAATTTTAACTAATGCATTAAGGAGACTAATTTTCATATTGTTTCTTTCTTATTAGAATGTGCCACAATACCATCCTTAATAACGTTTCTTTGATTTAAATCCCTAAAAATGTTGTTATAATCTTCTTTATTAACACAATTACAGAAATGCGTTAAAATATTTGTGAATTCTGTTTTTATAACATATTTGTTTGCAAGTCTTCTATTTTTAAAACCAATATAACCTTTGGTAATTTTAAAAATAGAATTAAATCCTTTTAGGGTTGTTTAATTGAATCAGGCATCTTTGGATTTATTGATGATTGAAGTTATTTATAATTTTTTCAATTTTTTTTTAATTCAGTGTAGGAGTATTAAGTCTTGTTCATTTTGTGTAGGTTGTTGTATCTTAGTCCCAAAAATGTAAATTTGTTGAATCTAAAATATGATTAAAATTATAATTCTAACAACGCAATTTTTAAATAAATAAACTTAAATGACCACATATTACTTCATCAAAATATTGTATTCTTTCTGTATTGTAGTATAGTTCATTTTTTCCAAATAGTTAACTAATAGTTTTGGTATATTACCACCAAATTAATCAAAAACAAATTTTTCATCATCATTTCTATAATAATAAATCCAATGAGTACCAGGATTGTCAGATGTTTCTAAATTTTTTACTATTCCATTATCAATTTTAAATGGTTTATTTACTAATTCATCAATCACATATACCCCATGAAAGTTTTTTATTTTTAATTGTTTTGTAAGTTTTTGTATATCAAAGTTACATAATGCTTTGGCACAGTAAAGAATTACTCTTTGAAATTTTATTAATTTTTTTTATTCCATTTAACAATAGGAATATGTATTGTAATAAGTAACTTTCCACCAATGTTTTATCTTTCTTACATTTTTGTTGTTAAGTTAAAAATGATTCAGTTGCATAAAATGGTTCATTATTTTACTTTAATTTAATCGATTTTCGTTTAGTTTTGCCACTAGTTAGCGAAGTATAATCAATTGTTAATTTATTCATTGATATAGTTAAAAATTTCATTAAGTTTTTTTATATAGTTAAAAATTTATAAACATTTATATTTTATATAGTTTAAAAATGTACAAAGATTCTTGATAAAGATTACAAAAAAATAAAGATATTTTATTTAGATTAAGATTTTTAAGATTTTTTTATAGTTAAAAATTTATGGGATTTTCTATAGTTAATTGTGGTTTTATATAGTAAAGAACCATTTATATTTTCAACATTTACAAAGATATTTGTATAGTTTATAAAGATTTTTTTTGTTGTTTAAAAATTTATAAAGATTTTTGAAATCCTCAACCACTTTCATCAATATCAACATTAATACCCTTTCCTAATTTTCTTTTTCCACACACTATTCCTCTAAGAGATGTTGCTGAAATAGAGGCATCAATTACATACATTCTTTCATTTGCAGGTAACTGAATTTCTTTATTGGGTAAAAGCTTCTTTTCTATATCTTTGTTATCTCTATAAGCAATGTCATGTTTTTACAAGCACAGTGTAATGGATTTAACACCTTTCTCACCTTTATCTAATCCTTGATCTACTTTTGTATCTGGATCACCAAATGAATAACCTGGAAGATGCATATCAAATGCTAGTTTGTTTTCCATATTTATCACTTTTTCATTATGTATGTGGAAGGTTATTCAAAAATCTAATTAAATATGGCCTTTTTGGATTTTCAATTATAAAATCATAAAGTTTATTTGTTAACATTTTTGCAATACTAACTTATCAATGTGATAAATTTTAATCTGCAACTAATTCTTCACCATTAATAACTGCTAATCTATCAATTAATTGTTTTACATCATTTAACCAAACATATTCAATTGATTTATCTGTATATTTTTAACTAAACTTTCAAGTATTTTTCTTCCAGTAGAACTAATATGAGAATCATCTAGAGTTCTTCTTAAGTTTGGAAAATAATCATCAAGAAATGTTTATAATAAGTATTTATATTAAATACCTCTACTCTATCTTATTTGGGTTATTATCATAATATAATGCTCCAGAATTTAATAATTTATCTGCATAATTTGATAAATCTACTCCAAAAAACTTTTTTTAAATCTTCTATAGTAGCTCTTTTTTCAGTTAAACGTCTCATTAATCCATCTATACCTTCATAAGTTTCTTTTTACCAATGTTAATCTATTACCATTAAATGGTTTATATAAATTACCAAGATATTTAAACATACCAACAGGTTTTAAACAAAAAATTTTGTCATCATCATTATTAACATACTTTAACATTCTTTCACTAACTTTTATCTTTTTAGTTTCAATTATCTTTTTACTTTCTTTTTCTTTTCAGAATTAATTACATTTAATTTTAATTTCTGTTTCACTTAATGTATAATCATTTCTTTCGGTAACATCGTCAATCCAATCTGCTAATTTTTTAATTGGTAATATATCTACAAAATCTTCTATATGATGATATGGAGTCATTTGTTTTTCAACTTCCCTATTTTCTTAACAGGTTGATCTTCCTTTTTATATTTCTCATATTCCCTTCTTGGTTACATTTTCCTAATGTTAACGTTATTGTTAAAGTGAATGATAAATGTTTTATGATGTTAAAAAATGTTGTATTTCATTTCTAAACTTACCTTCATATGGTTTTCTAGACATATGTATTGTTCAGAAACCAAAGTAATCATTCCAACATTTACTACACATTACTTTAAAATTATTAAACTTTGCAATAAATTCATGATAAATGTGGTTTAAATTTGAATCATCTTGCATAAAAGTATTTAAAAAAATTAAATTGTTTCGATCTTAGTGTTTTTGAATTTTTGAATATGATTGAGCTAAATAAAAGCAATGTATGACTTTGTGTCTACCTATAGTAAAATGATTCCTAACAATATCTTGATTTTCTAGATTGAAGTCATCAAATACAACAACTGAATTCACTTCAAATTCATCTAATGGAATAATTTCTTCATTATTCTCAATTAAACTAACAATTTCTTTATTAATTGAATCTTGAATAATTTTACATAGTTTTATAAATTCTTGATATTTTGGCTGTTCTAAACCTTTTGATACACATACAAATGTTTATTTTTATATCAATTTAATCATAATGTATTATTGCACATCTTATAGAATTTGGTAAAAGTTTACCATGTTTGTTTTTTAACTCAATTCTTACTTTAGATTCCATGTCTGTTTTGTTCATTTAATAGTAACTTCATTCATTTATTAGTAATTTTTTCATTGATTATTAATATTTTCTCTTATTAATAATTTTTGACTTATTAATAATTTTCTTGTTATTTAATAAGTTTTTAATTTATTAAGAATTGTTTCAATTAGTAATATTTTTTCAATTATTCATATTTTGTTCATTTATTAATAATTTTTGAGTAGTAAATGAGTAGATTAATTCTACACGGTGATAAATCTTCTATACTTAGAAAGAGATTAACTGTTCCAATACATGATAATTATACTAATGGTTTATTAGTTGGATTTTATTCAACTTTTTTAACCCCGAATATTACATCAAAATATAAAAAACTTTATTCTCATAGAGAAACAATAGACTTCCCTGTAGGTTAATATAGTTTAAATAATTTTAAAATATTTAAACATTGAAGGAACCCAACACACACATTAAAGCAGATGAAATTTTAACCAGAATTGTTATTGAAAGTGATGTAAAATTAATATGTATATAGAAGATAGTATTAGGAATTTACTTGGTTTTACTAATCAAATTGCTCAAGATAATGAAAAAGCTGTAGCTAAAAATGTTCGTAAAATAATTCCTTTTGGATTAATCAATATAAATTTAAACTTGCTGATGGAATTTATATAAAACATAATGATCATTTTCATAAAGTAACTAATATTATTGCTTCATTTAAACATACTGCAGAATTTGGTGGACCAATAATTTATGATCCAAATTGTCATATAAATGTTCCAATTTTTATTACTATTCCGATTAGAAGTTACTATAACTGATGAAAATGATAATTTTATTTACTTTAATGGTGCTACTGTAACAGTTATTTAAAAATAAATATCTTAATAATTTTTTTCCTTTATAAATAAGTTATTGCTAAAACAATAATGAATAAAATTGAATGTTAGTTTTTTTGTCCATTTCCTGTTAATTGAAAAACTAAAAATAATTTAAATAATCCTAACAAAGACACAGAAATTGAAATACACATTGCTCATGATTGGCTTCATCCAAAACATTCACAATTATACATGCATTTTAGTATTATTGGAAACAATGTTACAGATTATCCGACTTATGATGGAATATCAAACAAAAAATTATTTGATAATTATGTAACTATACTGTTTGAATTTATAGGTATAGGAAAAGGAAATAATATATTATCTACGATTGAACATACTTTTATTTCATCAACAGTTTACTACATTTACCTTTATCTATTACTGACAAAATGAGTTTAGAAGAACATATTCTTAATACGGGAAAAATATAAAGTAAAAAAATGAACTAGTTTATCCATTATTAATGCGTGGGGAAGTTTTTTAAAGATTATAAAGAAATTATGTTGGAAGTAAATTTAACTGTAGTTTCTACATGTAGTTCATTTTCTGGCGATGCAATTTTATGTTGGTTTGATAAAATGGTGCTGGTGTTGAAGTAAAAGATACACTCCCTAAAGAAGCTAAAATAGTTATAGAATCTATGGAAATTCGAGTACATGCTGTTAAATTTGAACCAGTTTGATTGAACAATGTGAAATATTATAAAATATCCTAAAATTCCTATTTCTCTTTATGAACTTCAAAAGGGAGAAGTTGCGAGATTATGTGGTAGAAACAATTTTGAACTAGATATAAGAAATTAAAATAATTCTATTAAATTTGGTATGCCTTATTTTGTTTTTGTTGTATTTCAGACAATCTGTAAAAATAATCAACTAGTTGATTCATCATTATTTGATCATGTGAAACTACAGAATATATATTCAAAGTAGTAAAAATGAAATTTTTCCTCAATAAATGTGGGATATTAATCCACCAACCAATTTTCTGAAAACATATGATGCAGTTTTAGATTTTAAATGAATTACTTACCTAAAATCTAATTTTGATATTAATCCATTTAGTTTTAATACTAATTATACAATTTATATAATAAAAATGGCACATAGAAGAAATGTTATAACTACACAAAAACAAACATGAAACTTTGTGCAACTTTTAATGATAAAATTTCAAATTATATACTTGCTTATATAATTATGTATGGTCTGAAAATTCTTATATATGATGCACAACATAGATTAATCACTGAAAATTTTTAATTATTAGTATTTTATTCTATAGAAATGAATCAAAAACTTAATAAATTTATAAATGTGTTAATTTCATGCTTATATACATATCTGAAACATTGTAAGAAAGATAGAAAAAATAAAAACTGAAAATTTTAATATAATTTACTTTTGTTAACTCATACATTTTAGTTATTTACTTACTCTCACAATGTGATTTTTTAAATAATATATTGTGTTAACTTTTACATTTTAATTATTTACTTACATTCACTCTTTAAAATTTTTTAAATAATTTAGTTTTTTAAGTAAGACATGTTATTGTGTTAAAATCGTGTTGTAAATGAAGTTAGTATTATATATTAT
Organism: Schistocerca piceifrons; assembly: GCF_021461385.2. Lineage (NCBI taxonomy): Eukaryota > Metazoa > Arthropoda > Insecta > Orthoptera > Acrididae > Schistocerca > Schistocerca piceifrons. Next base: position 482,822,662 of record NC_060149.1, on the reverse strand, counting down.
AATTAGTTGTATTATTGTAAAAAATTGGTGTTTAGTTATCGTTATAAATTTGGTTTAGTTAATTAAATATACTGACTTTTTTACTGATTTATAAAAATCGGTTGTCTTATTTATAAAATACAGTATTTAGTTTAAAATTGAGATAGTGAGCCAGAACCTACAAAATATATCTACTCGAAAATTAACAATGGGTGGACATGTCTCTGAAGTTTTTCTTGTGAGTGCTACCACCATGTATTAGAAAGAGAGGTTTTATCATCTTACAAACCACCACATGTTAAAAAACTCGATCCAAACAACTACTGTATGATTCTGTAACAAGTGGTCTTGGTTGTACATGTGCACACATGTATCCATGTTAAAAGCTATACTGGCTTTATAAATCCACATATGGCATTACCTGTGGTTTTTCCCGACATATACCAAGACAGTGATCACAGGAGTGTATATTATCAGACCAGCAGTCCGGTTACACGTAGCTCACATTGCAACCTCGTCATAAAATCGCTGAATTTTGAAAGTGAAACGGCCGAGGAATGTGGCATGAAACTGCTATTTGCTACCCTCTCACGCCACAGCCACTAGATATTTCTCCAGTATTTGTAACATATTCTGCCTTAATACCACGTCAGTGGTTTTGCGATATATCCACTGAGTTATAGGTGATGACTGATTGAGAAGGATATCAAACAGTAGTAGATGGTGTGCTGATTGAGGATGTAAGAAATGTACACTAGCTTTTCAGATATCTAGTGTTATGCTATCTGTTAGAAATGATGTCTATGATTTGGAATCAAGTCTTTCCATTCAACCACATACCTGTGTTGGATCCTATGGAGAAGTCCTCTAATTATTACAGCCACAACTGAATCATATTTCTGGCACTCTCATATCTCTAAATGAGGCACCTTACAGCGACTACTGAATCATATTTCTGGCACTCTCATATCTCTAAACGAATCACCTTTCTCAAACCTTACTGCTACAGTAAAATTCCAGTGTGGTTTTAGTGAGTCCATTTCCGTAGCTTTGTACATGTGATTGTTCCAATTTAAGTCGGAACTGGCTAGAAGTCGAAGAAAGCCATATGCACCACTTTCTACAACCAGTGTAGAAACAGAGTGACCTGAGCTAATGCAACAGGACCATGTATTAATCATTCAGTGGAAATGGATGCATTTTGGTGCGTCCGCAAACTACATACAGGTACTGCAGTCCAAAACAGATCTACGTCCCTCAGGTCACATGGACATCTATTACCCCAACATGGTATCATCATTATTCTGCGCCATCCAACAGAGAAAAATTACGAAATATAAAAGCTCCACTAACTTCATCCAATTGAGAACTCGATAAGATTTTTATTGCATCTCTCTCCTCCCATATATCGAAAACAAATGCCACATGCATGCCGGCTTCGAAAACACATAATGATCCTATTAAATATAAGATATTGATCCACTGCATAGACCAGTTTAATGTTTCATCACCTATACTGTAGGAGGAGGATGGTATCCCACATACTTTACTGTACATCACGAGAGATGCTCCCTGTGACCCTGTGTCATTGTTTGAAACATTATTTTTTTCTGCTGTGACACACCTTCTACACTGTCATACATTTTGTTTTTCCACCACGACTTTGAGGTCTGTATCAGGTTCCAAACTGAAATTAACACGTTCTGATTCATTGCCTCTCGCAGAAAACTAGGCGTCACAAGGCATAAAACATGTTGTTACTGCACCTACCATAACATGCCACTCACTTGGATTACTATAAATAAAATACAGTTATAACATAGGGAAATGGGACAAGTTTGGTGGCGTTGTGTAGAGTTTCCAAACTGCTGTTCAAAAGTGATTGACGACCTCTACATTTAAACTCATCTTTCATAGTGATGCAATAGCTGATGCCTCCGTGTTCTGTTTCGACTGATTCCTCATACTGCAGTCATGTACACGATCACTGTTTTGGTGGTATCTGGCCTTGAAGGTATTGTTCCTCCACCAAAATTCTATGCCCAACTCAAACACGCAATGTCAGTCATATATTATGTGGTAACCAACAGCGTGCCAACGGACAGTGTACTGAAATAATAAGAATTGCAGTTGATTGTGTCAACAATTTTACCAATTTTTAGTAATGATGTGACAGCATGTTTCCCAATTTCAGTATCATAGCTAAACCCACCCCCTCCTCACTTTGCGAGTATCATTGTGAATGTGGATAGATGAATGTGCAGTATGTCCATGTGTTGTTAATTCTCAGAACACATCCATCATCAAAGTAAATAAGACAGCGCACTACATATTTCTAAGACTTCAAGCATAGTGCTTAATTTACGATCTCTCTCTATGCTGATGGGAGTCACAAAGCATTCTTGGAGGTAAAATTAGAGATGAAACGCCTCCCCTCACATTGTCACTGACCAACCCGCCCTGCAGCACTGTTACCGATTTAATCTGCAATTGACCAGAAATAGACCGCTACATTCCACATCTCGAGAATTAAAGGAGCTTGCTGAGTCCTCACCCATCCAAGTGCACAAGATATCTCGAGATGTGCCTATGTCGAGGAGGTTAGCACTCCTTATCGATGTATAGTAACGTATCTGAAAGTGTTATACTATAATAGGTAGACGGTGAAGAAGAAGGAGAAAAGAGTGATTTTTTTGAGCAATGGATATGCAGACTGATGGAATTGGAAGCATTCTTACATTAACCGACCAAGCTATTAATTTTGAAGTATTATTCCAGAGTCTAGGATCAGTACCTGGAAGGTTTTGGTAAGAGTGAACATAAACATATGCAGTCCTAAGGCTACATCGCTCCTGACATAAAATGGGCTATAATGTTAGATCGCTTGCCTTTCTGACCTATGAGTCATATGGAATGTAGCGCTGCCAATATTCCAATGTAAGAAATATATTTCAAGAGTATGACATACATCCTTCTTCCCGGTTTCTCTACCACAAATTACATTATCAAACCGGAAAACCAAAAAACTACTTCCTTAAAACATTGGGTCTCTGTGATATGAGCACAATATAGCTTTTCAGATATGTATAGCACCCACTGTTCACATCCGATTAAGCTTCAGAAATTATACTATGCCTGCATCATCCCTATATAAAATTATGGTTAGAAATGGGGAATACCTCTTACAAGGAAACAGATAAACGCATAGGAGCAGCGTCCGAAAAGTTAAAATTACAAGTCATTCCGCCAATAGCTCTGCAAACAACACACCTGTCATGCAAATGTATACATGGGTATTGCAGTGCCTCACAGTCACCTATCGCTAACTTAGTTATGAAGCTGAAGTCTTGATTTTACACCAAAGATGCGACAGAGGGATGGAGTACATTTCATAAATCATAGTTCATTTAGAGGAATGTGTCATGTTTCATCACACATGAGATAGAAGTTCTCTGATAACTAACAGGTTTACCATTAACGATCCCAAGAAAATAGTGCTTTAAATCACAGACAAAACACGTGGCTGTATACGAGTTGAACACAGGCTGTCATACAACTGACCCGTCATGACAGAACAGTGGAAACATTGACCTACAACAAATTCTCCCTGTCTAGAATGCTTCATCAGTGTACCATTAAATCTTACTTCGTTACAGCTCCATCTCAATCGATCAGCCTGGCTAATCTTTGACATCCTTTAACGCAGATGCACACAAGCTTGGAGACAGATGGTCCTCTGTCTTCCTGAAAAGCATCAAATACAGTAGTCAACTCGAGTCAATCACTGATACCATAATAGACATACAGGGTAGTGTCACCTCAATGGAAAAAAGTTGACTGTTCCCTGATTCCGTTCGCTTCCATGTCGACGATTTCTCGGATTCCTCTTGGTGCGGCATACTTGTTCCCATGTACAAATTGCTCTTCGCCAACCAGAGGCTACACAAGCACTTCTTCAATTTCCCCACATTTTGGTGTATATTAGGTCAATTTATACCTATCCTCTCGTCATTTTTCGCAATTCTATCGATTTTATGTCAGTTCCATGAATGCTGTCATGACATAACCTCCTGTTCTGTGTTCTAGAATAGCTTTTAAACGTAGCACATCTACTAACACCTAGCCCAAATACACTGATTGCGAGATGTAATATAGCACTGCACTCGATTGTTTCCAGTCACATCCACATTTGGAGAGTATTTGTTCTGTTTACTGTATGTCTGTGTGTATCCATGTGTCACAGATGGCTCCCAGGACCCTGTCCCCTGCACTGGTGGACCAAATTTCGAACACAGAACATGTGTTCAGAGATAACACATGTTGAAAGCAGGACTTAACGTTTTCCACTAAGGGTAACACGTGATGGATGGGGTGCCACGTTAGGACCGCAAATAAAGATGCATTCGATGCTATTCCGCGCTGTTTTCGTAAACAGGTTCTATTACACCAAGAATTTCCATGCATACAAGCCGAGACATCATGAAAGCCCCTACAAAAGTGAGCGTTAACGATTTATGGGACACTATACAATTTCCGAGAGGTTGACTTGGTTCTTATTTTATATAGCCATCAGTATAAGATTGAGAACCTTGTTAGATGCACTGGCGATGTTTTGCAGCTACGTGCTCGCATTTTGCGCCATTGTGTTAGTTACACTAGGCAGTTAAGCATGGCTAGACACGTTTCGCATGTTCCATTAGGATAGCAAGGAACAATGCACCCTGTGCTATTATGGGACGGATTTTTGCAGCTTCTGCGAGGGTGACTCACTCGGTTATTAAGTCTTCACTGGACCGCAGGTAGAGAGAGGGATCATACCAGCAGCGGCAAACACATGAGTGTACAGCCCAGAGGATGACTTGGCGCTGATTTAGATAAAGATGTGACATCGGTATAACACTCGAAGGACTTCAACTGTAGAGGTGACTTTGACACGCCGTCAGCAGCACTCCTGTGCTGACTTGCATCCGGCTGGTCCTGCAGAGCACGTTGGAGCTTCTGATAGTTGCCGCTGATTATAGTTTGGAAGTGTTTTTCACATGCTCTGAGTGTTTGTGCACTGGATTATTGTTGGCCGTTTAAGCGTTGTGAGCGTTACACATGCATTATCTTTTGATGATTTAGGAGTTGTTTTAGTGTTTGTTGCATTATTTTGTGTAAAGGTGTGTAGTGCATGATTTCGACAGTTGACGATTAAAGTGCGCGTCATTTATGTTGGCGGCCGAGTTTAGGTTCGTTCTGCGCATCTGACGTCACAAAACACAGTCAACCAATGAACAGAGAACTACGTTGCCAGATCTCGACTGCAGTGCAGAGCATGGACGAGTGTTTTCAGTTTTAGAAACATTCAGTCATAAACAAAGTAATAGAACAAAAGCAGTGTCTTGATAGCAGACTTTCTTTTATAGAAAGTTTGGAAAAAGCATTCTTTATACCAATTGCTTCATATTCTATTAATTAATTAAACCAAACAAGCAATAAGACTCCTAATTCAGGCGATAGCAAGGAAAGGTATTTGTATCAATCTCACGAACTGCTTTTTCGCAATAAATAACGGCGGTAATTGTTTATTTCCTATTGTACTTCGACAAAGCGTGAGTAATTCATAGTGTTAGCATCCTCATGGCGTTTCGTAGCCAGATGAGCTGTGTTAGCGTAATGGTTAAGGCGTCGGGTTTCTATGTGAAAGGTTATGAATTCAAATCTTATGCAGTGTTTAATATTTTGATTAGTTAAAAACAATGTCGAAGTGCCTTACTTCACGAATTATATTCGTTTGAATGCAATTTTTTGAAATTTCTGGTGCTTTGTCTCTTCATTAACCCTTTCGCTGCTGTAGACATGTGCTCCCCGCATTCCGCGATGTGCGCTATTTTGTCATCACTGCACTGCTCGCCTGTGCAGACACATTATGTTCCCACTGCTTTGACACACTTATCAATCGATTTCAGAAAAACTATTTGGCCCAAAAATTTGATTTTTACACATCTTCTTGACTGATACCTTACCCCATAAATGACTTAATTTTGTTTCGATGTTCAACGCAGTTATTATGCAGCATTAAATGTAGTAAACCACTGCACGAAATTTTGAAGAGTTTGCAGAGGTAGAAGTCTATAGCGTATACTTTCCGTATGGTCGATTTTAGTTGCCACAATGTTGTGAATGAAATGTGGACAAGATACCTAATTTTCATATAAAATTTACTGTATAATAATATCTCATTTAATTTAAGTACCACATAGGTGTCGTATGTAATATTGAGAAATATTCCGTCTTTCGCGACTGTAATAAAAGTTTTATTTACACCGGACGCGTTTGGCTTTATTTTAAAGCACTTCAGTCAATGAAAGGTATGGCACATACACAATGGTACTCATGTTCTCTTTCTTGTTTTTGTTCCACAGTCGCAGTTTTACCAACAGTACTGAAATATATTCCTCTTCTGCAACTGTAATAAGCGACTTATTTAGACCAGACGCGTTTCTCTCTTTTGAAGCATCTTCAGTGGACAGTATTTTGTCTCCTCCATTACCAAGTCACCTTTAGTAGTTTTGTGCTGCGGTAACACAATATTTAACGTTTGTGTTGGCTCATCAGTGTTTTAGCAAATAAATGATGTTTGTGTGTGCCACACAAAAAAATTATATTTGACATAGCTCAGAGCACTTCACTGATAGACGATATATTCAAGTCCTAATGTTTTTGTAAGTCCACAGTTTTGTTTAATGTATTTTGTCTACTTCCTTTTGATTGATTGAAGTGCTTTAAAATAAAGCCAAACGTGCTCAGTGTAAATAAAACTTTTGTTACAGTCGTGAAAGACGGAATATTTCTCAATATTACATATGACACCTATGTGGTACTTAAATGAGATATTTTTATACAGTAAACTTTATATGAAATTTAGGTATCTTGTCCACATTTCATTCTGAACATTGTGGCAACTAAAATTGACCATACGGAAAGTATACTCTATGGACTTTTTCCTCTGCAAACTCTTCAAAATTTCGTGCAATGGTTTACTATATTAAATGCTGCATAATAACTGCGTTGAACATCGAAACAAAATTAAGTCATTTATGGGGGGAAGGTATCAGTCAAGAAGAAGTGTAAAAATAAGATTTTTGGGCCAAATAGTTTTTGTGGAATCGAATGATAAAGAGTGTCAAAGCAGTTGGAACACGATGTGTCTGCACAGGCGAGCAGTGCAGTGACAAAATCGCGCACAGCGTGGAATGCTGGGAGCACGTCTTTGTAGCAGCGAAAGGGTTAATGCGACCATGGTGGCTTTACTTCATGAACTGCGCGCTCTCCCCTAAACGTAAGCTTGCGAACTATGCTATACTATGGCGCTACTTCTATTGGCGCGTGCGTCATGTGCAACTGGCAACGCAGCAATCTCCCGCGTCTGGGCAGGCACGTGTGAGCCGCCAAGATAAAAGAATTGAACTATAGCAAACATGTTAGGGATGTCGCTGCCTGATGGTTGAGGGACTCAAATGGGCACCTGTGCATATGTTGGCTGGTGACGGCCACATCACTTCGTGGAGGCCTCTGGTGCATCCCGACTTCTGGGAGCGTGTGCGATAATCTCCTCTGCGGTTTAGTGGACAGGAGGCCATGTGCAATGTCTGCGCATGTTGTTTGTGTGTCTCTTGCATTATTTTGTGAGCAGGTCTGTAGGCTGTGCTATGCATTATACAGACAGTTCATGAGATGATTTCGTGTCTGCACATCATTGTACTGCATTATTTAGGAGGAGTTTGCATGTCTGTGTGCTGTGTACAGAAATAATCTCGGTAGTTTAGGAGTTGTTTGCGTGTCTGAAGAGTGTTATTTCGGTAATGTGCGGGTAGTTTACAGGTCTGTACACTGTGTGGCGTGACCCCAAGCATGGCAGGACATGTGTTTCGCATCAGTGTGATAAATATACTACTTCAAATCCATCCGTAAGTTAAATGTTCCAAAATAAATAAAGTACACTCCTTCCTCTCTCCAGCAGCCCAGTGCAGGCTGAGTCATTTTCCCCTACAGATATCCATCTTGGGTTAAGCCATGGAATGGACAATACCTCCTCTACTGGCAGTAGTGTGTACTAGGTCAGTTGGACTCTAGACCTCATGGTGGAGACACTGCCTGCACAATAAATACTTATGTCCAGCACAGGCTGAGACCTTTTGCCACCTTTTTCCCCTACCATCTTGGGTTATATCATGGAATGGACGACAGCTCCCTCTGGTGGCAGAACTGTGTGCTAGGTCCAGACCTCATGGTGAACACACTGGTTCCCATCAAAATCCACAATCTTGGGTGACGGTACTTGCATAATCAGCTAACAGAATGGAACAGACGACAGCACCCTCTGGTGGTGGCACTGTGTACTAGGTCAGTTGGAATCCGGACCTCGTGGTGAACACACTGGATTGCTGTACTGCATCAAATTGTTTAAACAAAGGCTGCATGCATGATTTCAGCAGTTGATGATTAGTAAACATGTTTGCAGATTCTTTTAGATGGATTAGTATTTGGACAATTTACAAGTTGTTTGCCTCTCTGTACATAAATCTATTGCATTATTTACGAGTGGTTTGCGGGTCTTTGGGCTGTGCAATGCATTATTTTGACAGTTTACAACTAGCAAGTGTGTCTGCAGAGCGTTATACATGAGTTATTTTGGTAATTTAGGAGTAGTTTACAGGTCTGTAGGCTGTGTGGTGTGACTCCGAGCATGCCAGAGCGTGTGCTTTGTAATAAATATACTATCTATCACAATCCATCCTTAAATAAATTGTTCCAAAATAATTAATGTATACTCCTTCCTCTCTCCAGCAGCCCAGTGCAGGTTGAGTCGTTTTCCCACCAATCCCTAGGAAGAGGTGGCGGTGGGATGGCTTAGGTTAGTGGAGGTGGCCCAAGTGACCTATTTTCCCGCAATTTTCTTAGATCAGTAGACGTTTGTTGCATTGTCCTGAAGGAATTTGAACTTTCTACAAGTTTCTATGAAGAGATGGCAGTCCAGCGACCTAGGTTACTGGAGGTAGCCCAGGCGAGCTATTCTCCAGCCATTTTCTTACGTTAGTAGAGGTGTGTTGCATTATCCTCACGGAATTTGAACTTCCCTCCAGGGGTGCATGGCAGGGGGGCGGGGGGAAGCGTGGCACTTCCTCACAATCTTGGATAACGGTACTTGCGTCACCAGCTGACGTAATGGCCACCATCTTGGATGTCGTCATGTGCTGTTGCCAAGTCTACAGGCCGCCATCTTGGATGGCGTCGTCACCACCAACTTGGATACATCTGGCAACAAAGGAGAGTGGGGTGCTCCCCCTCCCCCCCCCCCCCCCCCCCGCTGTCTTGTTCCACAACTTGCCAGTACGAGAAATGATTGAGCATGTATAAGTTATTCGAACTTGTAATCCGGATTTTACGAAGAAAATTTGATCCAATTACCACCACTTAAAACTAAAAGTATTGTACTCACCAAAAGTAGCAACTCCATGACTTTGGGAAGACAGCTTCATAATAATTAGTAGGAACGATATTGTAAATCGATTCGTCACTCCTTCTTGTTTTCAAATAAATCTATCATCTCAGATTGAAATCTTCAATTTTCCATATGAGTACCTTTTCACAGGGTAGCATCCCTTATGGCACTCAGTTATTCTTCTTTTATGGTGTTTCGTAGGAACGTTTTAATTCTCTTGAGCATTGAAAGGCATCGCTCAGCATCTGATGTCGAGATAGGCGACGTGATTAGCAGTTTCAAAACTTTAAAAGTCTCGTCGAATGTGTCACAAAGTTCATAGAATCAGCGAAAGAAAGGAAAATGCTCTAAACTCAGGCCTACCATACATTTGAAGCTCGCTCTTCAGCCTCATTGTTTCCAGAAATGTATATGTGTCTTTAATTTCAAGGTATTTGTCTGGAAAATCTGTGACGTATTTTTCAAACTGTTTTACATCAAATAAGTTGGTTGCAATGAGGTGTCCAGTGAGCTGAAAACGTAAATTTATTTCAGAAAGGACGGCATCGCACATTTCCAAAGCGTCTCTGTTTTCTGTCCCCATCAAGAGTCCATGGCTTCTTGGCAGTCATCTTTTCGTCATTTTCGAAACTAACCTCGTTAAGGATGGAGTCAATGTCGTCTCTGATGTTTTGCATTGCCGCTTCAATGTTCTGGTTGTCTTGCATTTGTATGAACCAGCTTCTTCGATAGTAGAAGATAGTTTTATGCTTTCACTTGTTTCAGTGACGTCCATGACAGTAATAAGATTTTTCCCTCTTTCCATAAACATCTTTTACTACTCGCGAATGGTAATTCCATCTCTTCACACACACGGAGCAAGCTTTTTTGAATAATACTAAGCAACGCTTTTAATCTCTGTGGCGAGCTAGAAAAGAATTACCTAAAAGTCGTGCAAAAAAGATCCGGGCTTTGCGATTAACAGAGGCTGCCGTAGGCGTAAGGTTGAACTGATACACGTAACAAAGGCTGCAGTGTGCTTCTGGATATTTGTCTTTAATTTCTGAACCCCGTCCGGCGTGCCACTCATGACGTTTGCACCATCGTAACTCTCAGCTATTAGTTTTACTCGATCATCGCGAATTAATGGTTCAGTTTCTTTCAGAATACTCTCAGCTATAGTATGCGCATTCTGACTTTATGGATTAATAAAGTTCCAAAATCTTTGAAATGGTTTTGCCTCAACAACATAACGCAAAACAATAACAAACTGAAATTCGCAAGAGACATCTGCGCTTTTATCTGCGATTATTGCAACATAATCGGCACATTTTATTTCTTTACGAACTTCATAACGGTATACTTCCAACATGCATGGCAGTAGTTTGATCTGAACAGTTTTAGAAATGCCTTTGAACACTGATGCTCGAATGAAATGAACTTGAAGATCTTTATCCAGTTCGGAGCTGAACAGAATTAGCTCGCGAGAAACCCCTTATTTTGAGAGGCATCAGATTTATCGTGGCCCCTGAGAGCGAGTTTCAAAGCATCACAGAACCGAATACACTTTATAATTAAATTCAATATACAGGGTGTTACAAAAAGGTAAGGCCAAAATTTCAGGAAACATTCCTCACACACAAATAAAGAAAACATGTTATGTTGACATGAGTCCGGAAATGCTTAATTTCCATGTTAGAACTCATTTTAGTTTCGTCAGTATGTTCTTCCACCTACGCTCAATGGAGCACGTTATCACGACTTCATAGGGATACTCTACCTGTGCTGCTAGACAATGTGCCTTGACAAGTACGACACAACATGTGGTTCATGCACGATTGAGCTGCTGCGCATTTCAGTCGAAGTGTTCGTACGCTTCTCAACAACAGATTCGGTGACCGATGGATTGGTAGAGGCGGACCAATTCCATGGCCTCCACGCTCTCCTGACCTCAACCCTCTTGACTTTCATTTATGGGGGCATTTGAAAGCTCTTGTCTACGAAACCCCGGTACCAAATGTAGAGACTCTTTGTGCTCGTATTGTGGATGGCTGTGATACAATACGCCATTCTCCAGGGCTGTATCAGCGCATCGGGGATTCCATGCGATGGAGGGTGGATGCATGTATCCTCGCTAACGGAGGACATTTTGAACATTTCCTGTCACAAAGTGAAGTCACTCTGGTACGTTCTGTTGCTGTGTGTTTCCATCCCATGATTAATGTGATTTGAAGAGAAGTAATAAAATGAGCTCTAACATGGTAAGTAAGCGTTTCCGGACACATGTCCATATAACATATTCTCTTTCTTTGTGTGTGAGGAATGTTTCCTGAAAGTTTGGCCGTACCTTTTTGTAACACCCTGTATATCTATTCTTTCCTACACGTTTGTTGTGGCTGTCAGTTGTTTGTCTATACTGCGACTCTAATTTCCGCTGAATTTTGGTTTTGCCTAGAAATGGAAGCCTAAGCACATTATCCATGTGCAGCTTTGAGATTTCGTGTACTTTCATTTTAGACCATGTATGCCCAATATCAGCTATTCCGGTCTTACACCAATGAACATCTACCTCAAATAGCACACAAGGAAAACAAAAAAACTGCGTTGCTTTCTTCGCAACCATAAATCCATTTCTTCCTTTGGTAAATTTCTGGATTAAACTTATGGCATCTATTTTTTGTTTGCTGCTACAGATTCAAAATAGTCCAAATGGCTCTAAGCACTATGGGACTTAACATCTGAGGTCATCAGTCCCCTAGACTTAGAACTACTTAAACCTAATTAACCTATAGACATCACACACATCCATGCCCGAGGCAGGGTTCGAACTTGCGATCTTAGTAGCATCGCGGTTTCGGACTGAAGCGCCTAGAACCGCTCTGTCACAGGGGCCGGCTGCTACAGATTCAGATTCGGGAGTGGCCTACCTAGTGTTTTTTATCTGAAAGTCTGGTCACTAAAAGGCGTTTTTAATAGCTTATTTACTCTGTTCATGTTTGCTATTTTCACAGTCAACTGAATCTTCCCTTACAGATAACACTGTGCATACAGCTATATACAGTCAATTAGCTGAGCTTGCAATAATTACAACGTGTTTGTACAGAACTGTATTACACAAATGTAACGAGCACTACTTTGTTTGGAAAACAGATGCTCAATAGGTGGTGAATATGGTAGTTTTTTGTTGTGCAGCAATAGCCCTGCTGTTGTGAAATATACCAATAGTGAAGTAATGCGTCTCAGTTTCAAAATCTACGGGCATAATTTCTTGCAGTGCGGGTAGGATCTCACTTCCTGTTTCTCGTAAATATAGTGGCCTGACTTCCACATAATCTGATACATTACTTACAGTTTATTTTTCCAATCTAGCTCTGACTTCTTCTGATCGATACTTAAAGAGAACTGAATCATAGGGTGTCCCATTTGTTAACTAGGGTCATTCAGAACCTGGGTGAATTCGACCATTTCCTTGCGCTACTTGCACATTTTACATGATTTTTTTTTAGGTACTTCCATATTAATTTTATAAAGTCTTCTCTGCTTTCCCACTGCGGCAGGTGGTTAAAATCCGTCGAGCTTTCGACCGAGCTCTTCTCGGCCACTGTCAAGTGGTAAATGACTGCCATGCCACCGTGACACAGTCGTCATATAGCCGCCCTGATGGCTGTGACGTCACTGGTGCCCTTTTCTTGGGCAAATACGGTAAGGTTTCGGTCGGGTGTCAGTAGGCTCGCTTCAGCCTCGCGATGACCGGGTACCAGGCTGTTCTGAGCTGCATTCGCTGTCTTTATGGATAATGTAATGTCATTTTTGCTTATTACTTATTGACGTTTTTATTCAGAGATTTTTATTTCGTAGCTACTTCTACAGTGCTTTCGCAAAGTCCGTTCGTCCTCATAAAGACGGATGTTTCATCGAACAGAATCTGGTGTCGATTTCCTAAAGAGTGTTCTGCTAAGGCTGATATTTCTTGGCAGCATAGGCGTAAACACCTCGCGCGTTCCATCTGACGTTGTGGCGGACGCTGGACGAAAACACTACCGATGAAAGAAGTATTCGACATTTATCTGTCGTGAGGCACTGAACGCACCCAACGGCGACAGATAAGACTTGTGCCGGACTGGGATTCGAATCCGGATTTCCCGCTTTACGCGAACAGTCACGTTAATCGCTTTGTGAGTGTGTGTGTGTGTGTGTGTGTGTGTGTGTGTGTGTGAGTGTGTACCTGACCACAAAAAAGAAATGAATGTCAACGGGGAGGACAGGAGTTCCGAAGCGTGCAGGGGTCACAATCCCAGGCCTGGCCACGACCTGATGGGAAAGCAATTCGATCAAGGTAGTGACAACAATCGGATTTTTATGATTTACTTTTATTAATTTTAATTTCATTTCATTTTTGGTGTTTTATAAATATATTTGACGAGACAAGAGTGGGTCAGCGCACCAGGCCGTTCCTAGCAGGGAGAGCCGTTGGCCTCTGCTATCAGTGCATGTCCCCTGTCCGATCCAAATCTCCATATGCCTCACGCTATAGAGCAGCACCCCCTTACCCACTAACCCACTTGCTCGCAGCCTAGCTGTATTCCTGCAAGGGGCTGGATACTGCTGTGCATCCGCTATGAAACATTGTAACCCCGTCTAGCATAAACAGGGTGGTCCATTGATCGTGACCGGGCCAAATATCTCACGAAATAAGCATCAAACGAAAAAACTGCAAAGAACGGAACTTGTCTAGCTTGAAGTGGGAAACCAGATAGCGCTATGGTTCGCCCGCTAGATGGCGCTGCCATAGTTCAAACGGATATCAACTGCGGTTTTTTTTAAATAGGAACTCCCATTTTTATTACATATTTGTGTAGTACGCAAAGAACTATGAATGTTTTAGTTGGACCACTTTTTTCGTTTTGTGATAGATGGTGCTGTAACCGTCACAAACATATGGCTCACAATTTTCGACGAACAGTTGGTAACAGGTACGTTTTTTTAATTTAAAATACAGAACGTTGATACGTTTAAACATTTTATTTCGGTTGTTCCAATGTGATACATGAACCTTTGTGAACTTACCATTTCTGAGAACGCATGCTGTTACAACGTGATTACCTGTAAATACCACATTAATGCAGTAAATGCTCAAAATGATGTCCGTCAACCTCAATGCATTTGGCAACACGTGTAACGACATTCCTCTCAACAGCGAGTAGTTCGCCTTCCGTAATGTTCGCACATGCATTGACAATGCGCTGTCGCATGTTGTCAGGCGTTGTCGGTGGATCACGATAGCAAATATCCTTCAACTTTCCCCACAGAAAGAAATCCGGGGGCGTGAGATCCGGTGAACGTCCACGCCATGGTATGGTCCTTCGACGAGCAATCTCCCTGTCATCAAAAATGCTATTCAATACTCCTTCAACTGCAAGCGAGCTAGGTGCCGGACATCTATCATGTTGGAAGTACATCGCCATTCTGTCATGCAGTGAAACATCTTGTAGTAACATCGGTAGAACATTACGTAGGATATCAGTATACATTGCACCATTTAGATTGCCATCGATAAAATGGGGTCCCATAATGCCGCACCATACATTAACCCGCCAAGATCGCTGATGTTCCACTTGTCGCAGCCATCGTGGATTTTCCGTTGCCCAATAGTGCATATTATGCCGGTTTACGTTACCGCTATTGGTGAATGACGCTTCGTCGCTAAATAGAACGCGTGCAATAAATCTGTCATCGCCCCGTACTTTCACTTGTGCCCAGTGGCAGTACTGTACACGACGTTCGAAGTCGTCGCCATGCAATTCCTGGTGCATAGAAATATGGTACGGGTGCAATCGTTGTTGATGTAGCATTCTCAACACCGGCGTTTTTGAGATTCCCAGTTCTCGCGCAATTTGTCTGCTACTGATGTGCGGATTAGCCGCAACAGCAGCTAAAACACGTACTTGGGCATCATCATTTGTTGCTGGACGTGGTTGACGTTTCACATGTTGCTGAACACTTCCTGTTTACTTAAATAACATAACTATCCGGCGAACGATCTGGACACTTGGATGATGTCGACCAGGATACCGAGCAGCATACATAGCACACGCCCGTTGGGCCTTTTGATCACAATGGCCATTCATCAACACGATATCGACCTTTTCCGCAATTGGTATACGGTCCGTTTTAACACGGGTAATGTATCACGAAGCAAATACCGTCCGCACTGGCGGAATGCTACGTGATACCATGTACTTATACGTTGGTGACTATTACAGCCCCATCTATCACAATTCGAAGAAAATGTTCCAACTAAAACATTCATATTTCTTTACGTACTACACGAATATGTAATAAAAATGGGGGTTCCTATTTTAAAAAACGCAATGGGTATCCGTTTGACCTATGACAGCACCATCTAGCGGGCCAACCATAGCGCCATCTGGTTTCCCCCTTCAAGCTAGATGAGTTTCGTTCTTTGTAGTTTTTTCTTTTGATGCACATTTCGTGAGATATTTCACCCGCTCACTATCAATGGACCACCCTGTACATGTTTTTCAGATATCAAGTTACCACACCTCATTTCTTTTGCTTTTTTATTATAGATACATTTCACTGATGACCAATGAGAGAAAATGAGGGTCGATGGCAAGAGGAAGCTCAAATCCAACGCCATACCAACAGTTTTTTCTCACGTAGTACCAAAGGTTAGAAGAAGGACAATTAAACTACACCATCAGCATCCAACTCAAGGAAATGAAAGCTGAAGTCCCACAGCAGAGACTGTTGCAGGAATCCAGCAGCAGTGTGACGAAGATCCCACGTGTAGTGTGCAAGACAGCGACATATGTTAACCAGTAGAATGTGAACTCACAGAAAAATTATATAAACTAGAAGGTTACATTCATGTTCAAAAAGGTCAGATTTGAGCCCGCAGGAAGAAGGTCTGTTGTCTTGCTTTTAGGAATACACGACTAAAAAAAGAAACTCCACAGCATGTGTCAAGCAGTACCACATATACTTAAAACATAGTTTAATGACAATATACTGGAGAGTCTAAATAAGAAAAAAGTGAAATGTACAGCGAGTAGTGTGAAAAAAGCTCTTCAGTTGAAATTTGCATGTGGTAGCACGGGATTTGATTATTTAATTAGTTCAGGTTTCCCATTGTCATCACAGCGTACACTAAGGAGGAGACTTCAAGATTTGAACTTCAGTTCTGGTTTTCCAGCCAAGTCTTCACACTTCTCAAAGAAAAGATTGAAATTATGAGCGAAAAAGAACTTGACTGTGTTCTACTGCTTGATGAAATGTCAATTCTCCAAGCAGGGAATCTGATGTGGGAACAGGTGAGTTTACTGGCTATGTTACCCTTCAAACCATGAAGGTGTTGCCACATATGCTTGTGTTTTACTTTAGGGCGGTATCTCATCCAGAAGGAAGCAAGTAATGGCGTATCATTTTAGTGGAAGTAATGTAAGTGGTAAAGTTTTGTGTGACATCGTTTTACAAATAATTAAATGCAGTGAACATATAGGACTATGTGTACAGTGTGTGACATCAGATATAGATGCTGCAAACCAAAGAATATAGAATTTTGGAATTGTTTCTGGAAAAAATTCTGTGTTTCAGAATAACATTTTATATCCTGAAAATCCAGGTAGATTTTTTCTACTTTACTGTAAATGTGCCACACCTTTTAAAAAATATTAGACAATGTTTACCGTCCAACAGTGTTATAAACATTCCTGAGAGTATAAGGAACAAATATAAGTTGCCATCCACAGTTGTTGACTGTAATCATATCAAGGAACTACATTATTCTGATCAGGATAATAATTTGATACTTGCTCCCACACTAACAACAGATGTAATCGAACGAAATAAGTTCAGCAAATTGAAAGTTTCTGGGGAATGTACTTTTCTCAGTCACAAAACCAGTTGTGGTCTGAAGCTGATGTCCTCTTATAGTTGACAAGTAGTTTTTAACAATGACTCCTAGGCATCCAATTACTGCCCTCATCACCTTCAATCAAGAAAGATACAAGGAGGCCATCACGTTGCCGAATGAAGTTATGATGATATTTGGGCAGATTGATATTGGAAAATTTGGTCACTGGAAACCAGTTCATAGTGGTGTGAGACTGTCCACACAAAGTGTACTTCATCTGCAGGAAATCTTTTTACACAAGAATAATTACAAGTTTTTGCTGACAGATTAACATAAGATTGCCTAGAAAATTTGTTCTCCTGTGTTAGAAGTATACAGAAGGTTCCCACAGCACTGCAGTTCAAAAACAATTAGAAAACTATTTCGGTTGCTCAGTATTTCACAGATGTAGGGAAAGGATTCTATGACAAGAGTGATTATGTCTACCTTTCAAGTTTTCTTGACCAACATTCCATTACACGCCCAACATCATCTGTAACTCAGCCTGCTTTTAAGCTTCCAAAAGGTTGGAAAGAGCATGAAATTGGTTGTGAGGATGACTTAAGTAAAACTGAAAGAAATGCATTATATTGCTGGATATGTTATAGGGAGGGCAATGAAATTTGAGAAGCTGTCTGAGAAGTGCCTGAATGTAGTAACTTCATATACCAGACAAAACGAAGATTATTGCACTTTTGTGAGTTTGAAACAGTTCAGAAAGGAAAACGACAGCCTTATCTATGCCTCAGAGGAGTGTTTTTCCTTTATTTTGGAAACGGAAGTGACTTTTAGGAATATTGCTGCTACACTTGAAAATTCACAGAATTTGAACTGATTTCAGTTTGTCATTGATAAATTTCATAGTGATGATCAAATCCAAGGAGTTCAGTTTCCTGATTGCCACAAAATTAAGTTGAAATAGGTTAATTGGTTTGTCAGATTTCGCCTGAAGATATTCTGTCTGAAAATGAACAATATGTGCTTGAAATTTGGCCATCAAAACCTCTACTATGCATGCACTGGCTCAAAATGTTAGGTAGTTGTAGTGAATATGATCTGCATTATGTGACTGTTATAAGAAATTATGTCTTGTGCTTCGAGTTAATGAGGTATGACATGATGTCTTAGATGAACTATATTACGTAACCAGTATGTAACTTGTGGTGTTTTTTTTTCCCTCAGTTTAATTTTTCGGTAGGTTTGACGTACATTTTAGAGTAATGATATGGAGCCTGACATTCTACATGTAACTTGTGTACGCAATTTTTTTTCTTTTGTTGATTTTGTTTTGTATTTAGACATTGCCATGTAAAGATTATTACAACGCAATTTATGAATGTCAGATTACTTGTTCTGTGTTTGGACGGTGAGCTATTTAAAATTTTATGAGTACAATTAGTATTTCTTTATTTGTTATAGAATTAGTGAAGTTTGGATTACTCCTAAAAATAATGGAGATCCCAGTAACTAAGCAAATTTTTATCTCATCACTATTTTTTATTTGAATGATCTAAGGTTTCATTTGTTATGTGGATTATTGCAAATTTGTATGTGTACATTACTCTGGATTGTGGAGTTTATAATAATGCAATAACTGTGTCAATAATTTGGTAAAGTAACAGTATTTGGTCGTCTATTTGAGGTCACCGGGGACTAAGGTCTCCTCCTGGTTATTATGATGAGTTGCTACGTTTGTTCGAATACAGTTTTCTTAAAAAATGTTCGGAACTACCCTCGCATTGCAAGGATAGTACCGTGCCATTTTTTTCTGCATGAGTAGCCGGTGGTGAAAGGGTACAGTACCGTCCAACATTGAAAATAGGTACAACATTCTTCGTTATTCCTGTCATAACAACATATTTTTTTCTAATAATAACTCAATTTCAATTAATACAGCGAAGCCGGATACCAGTGTAGGAATGAATGACAATTTATTTATTCAATTGATTACATGTGCACTCCCACAAAATAAATCCCTACATCCAATTTGGTGAGATCTGCGAAATGAATGAATGTATGGTCGTCAGCTAACCACAGATAGTGAATGTGCAATATATGATCATCTTTGAGACGGTCCTTTGGTCACCTTTGGTGGAACCAAAGAGATGAAATTTACCTGTGCTTTGAGCGCCTGAAATGTGGCTGACCCATGGGTAGCATGGTCTTCCCCCACCTCGATGGAGGTGCGATATGACCTGAAGAACGGCTATGTCTTCAGCACTCTGCCGCTGGATCTAGTGTTGGTAAGACCTGTCTTAGGTGTGCTCCATAAAGACAAAAGAGTGGAGACATAGTATGCATGTGAAATACTTAAGAGTAGTTTGGAATAATAATTTCTCTATTTCAGGAACTTTTGTGGGGAGAATTAAATGTCAGGCATGTAGTATTAAGGGGATCGTAGTAATCTTCGGAAGTGACCAACGGTCACAATGAAACCACGTGTAGCAATAAGTTAGCAATAAGTTGAAATGCTTCCGAGTGCTGAAGTTAAGATGAATTACTAGCGTGTGTACTTTAAGTTGGAAATATTTAAGAAATGGCGTGTGCAGGACTTGAAATTAGAGACAAGTACTTCCACGTGGTGAGTACTGTGTGACTCTCAATCTGTGTATGAGACAAAGGATAAAGAGAAGTACTCGCCCATGGTATCAGTTGAGGACTCGTGTGTGTGATGAATATGTTCTTAATATTACTTTGTGTGTTATGTTTCCGTGTGACGCTTGGTTCAAACTATAATACTCTGAGAGAGAAGCGAGGTGAGTCAGCCGTCTATCCAGCAACGCCACTTGGCTTGCATTGCACAGGAAGACGTGCACATATCCTCCAGAGTTCATAGTAGGAAAGAAAAGTTACGAAGTGGGGCAGTGTCGTGTGAAACTGGGATAAATACTAATTGAAGTGGGAAAGCTGAAAGTGATGTGATTATAACGTTGTGACTATTCTTTGTATTGTATGTTGCCAGTGTGATGTATTTCATGAAATTTAAGTATGTGTGGTTGGCATGGGAGAGTAAGAAGATAGTTTCAGAGGCAGTGGGTTATGCATGTTCCTTTTTGTACCACTCGATCTGGAGGAAATTTTCGTGATGATGGGTGTGAGAGTCGAAGTGTGAGATACAGTAAGAGATCCACCATCCTATCCAATAAGTGCACTGTAGCGTTAAATAATTACGAGACCATAAGATAGAGAATCACCAATGTAAAGCCATGCCCACTAGGCGGAATTTCTCATGTGGTTTTGTTGTAGGTTATAGAATTTGTGTGTTTAGGTAATAGAATTTATCGGAACATATAAGATAGTGAAAAGAAAAAGATTGGTGGCCTTTTCCTTCAAATAGTATGTTGTCATGCTACCCAGAATTTATAATGTGTGCGCCATTCATATTCAGTGCGATGGCCGTGTGTTGATCAAAGCTGTTAAATAAGAAAGAAAATGTGGTATTGCCAGTGCGTAGTGAACAGTCAGAGTTGTATAAATTACTAATAGTCAGATGTGCGTTTCTGTTTCCGTCGCGTTTTGTGTGCTTCACTGTTATCATCGCCTGAGTTTCGACACGGACAAATTAGTAGCACATGTTTTTCGGATTGGTAGTGGGATGCGTCAGCACTATTCACTTGAAAACTTTTTCCTTAACAAATCGTCTTTGAAAACCTTTCCATTCTGTGGCATATCACGTCTGCAGATTTATTCTCTGAATTGCGATAGTAACTTGTTAGAACTAGTTTTCTTTTTATATTAGTTCGTTACTGCAGTGCATTTTACGTCGCCTGAGATCAGTATTGTTTCTTAATGGTGAAGTTACCCATGAGAAGCATTCAGTCTGTGAGAACGTCTTATGAATACTTTCTGTCATGTCTTCAAACATTTTTGCGCGTCACAAGTGGCACACTGCTTATGATTTTATCAGATGTAATATGCGGTATATTTTTAGCTTTTTGCGCTTGAGATTGAAAACAAATCCCACACGGCCTATATTTGTTGTTTAAGTTCTTGTTACTGCGGTGATCTGTCTTCCAAACGAGCTTCAAAACAGACATATCTAGGTCCCGAATGGTTTTCACATTCACTGCAGGAAATTGTACTACTAGGGTATTACTGATCCAGTAAGCATTCAATCGTTCGAAAACCGTTTACTTGAGTATTTCCCGCAAATTCGTCTCGTGTTTTTGTCTTGAGGATAGAAGTATTTCCGCGGACTTTGCATTCCACTATCGTCCATCCGAATGTTCCACCCGAAGTTTGCCAGAAACATGGCCGCCGTAGCGGCATTGGCCACTCTCTCTCTCTATACAGGCTCTCTGCTATAGGTCCTGCACTTGACTGCTCTCTGGCGGAAAGAACGTAAAGCCTTCAATCAGACTAGCTGTAGTAGCTGTAGCTCCACTACCGCCATAAGAAGTTTGTAGAAAACAACAGCTAAGCGTTTCGCACAGCCCTTCTGAGGGCAGACGGTGCCAATCTGCAGTTGGCTCCAACTTTCAGAAACCTACCACGAGAGCACATACGGTGAAACGCGCCTCTTCAAATCGGAATATACCTACTCCGAAACAGTGTTTTATGCGCAGTTCACATAGATTTCGCTTTATATATATAGGTGGTGCCACAGCACAGTGGCACTACCTCAGAAGCCGCCTTTGAGCAGACCTAAAGGCCTTAAAGGCCGATGTATGCTTCCAAAACAGCAGGAGAAATGCAGGGAACAACATAAGTCATTGCTATTTGTATTCTGTTCCCTAGAAAAGGCCTTTCATACAGTGCCCAGAGAAACTGGGTGGAAGGTCTTAAAATATTTCACTTACCCTGAACACTATGTTCGACTGATCCTAGTTTTTCATGATGGCATGCCTGGGCAAGTGCCATATCAGGATGAAACATCTGACAAATTCTCTATTACAAATGGGCTCAAACGAGGATATGTCCTTGCGCCAACGTCGTGTTCTCTATACACAGCAGCCATACTTTAGTCTCTCTTAGTTAACTGAATTGCAGTATGCAGACGACACTGCTTCTCCAGGTCACATACCCGCAGATATGCTACTGTCTGCAAATTGTTTCACTAATGAATACAAATAGTTTGGCCTGGCTATAAACATCCAAAAAACAAAGGTACTCGCATAGCCAATTCCTGGACGTGCGTTTCTGGATTTTGATATCTGTATTTTCAGCACGCCCTTGTAACATGTAGATCACTTCCACGAGAATGTATATTATCAACCAATTGCTCATCGGAAAAGGATGTGGAGAACAGATTCACACCACACTTGTTGCTTTTGGACGTCTCCTACATTGGGTCTTCCTGAATAAAGATCTGACACTCTCTAACAAACTGACAAGTATCGAGCAGTTCTTATTGCTACCCTGCGCTATGGTTAAGATACCTGGATGATATATCGCCACAATCTTAAGAAGCTTCTCTCAGGCACATTATGAAAATCAAAGGGATGACATCGTATCAAACACTGCTGTTCTTGAGAAGACAAAGATGTACAGTATAGAAGCCACCGTTCTTCCAGCAGGATCGAATTTGTGTTGGGGGGGGGGGGGGGGGGGGAAGAACTGTGCCACCTTCTAGGACGGTGGGTTTTTGGGAATGGCAAAATCTTAACGTTCAATAGGCTATGGCTTCAAAAGAATGAATGAAACAAAGATTTTAAAGTTTAGTATAAAGTCTGAGAATAGGTTGGAAATACAAATCATTCATCAAACCTAGTGACTTTCTGGAAATTGTCTACTATTGTGAAACAGGTGACCAAGAAAGCGCTGGAGTTGGTCACCTTGTTTGCGTCTTTCAAAATAGCAAAGGTTGCTAGTGGTAGTGTTGCCAACTCAGTTTCTACCATGTGCCTACACAACACTTGAAATGTAGGCCTACCTACGTCAGCTTGAAAGCCCCTACAAAAGCGAAATAGTTTATAGTAAAAAAATAAACAAAAATTCCAGTAAATGGTAGCCTAACAATTCTTTAAATGCCTATAGCAGTATCGCTGAGAAAAACACTTTGTAATGAACAAATAAAGAGTAACTAAAATATGCACTGCCCATCACATGTCGTAGTCTATAGAATCCAGACATTGTGATTAAGGGGCGTTTAGTTCTGGAAATATGTATGGAATCCTTCCCCCACCACTCCACTCATTTGGATCTGCCATTGATACTGGTTAGATTGTCCTGCTTCTTGTCACGCTCCTGTAAATTAACTTCTGCTGATTTGACTGTAACTTCTTTTAAGTTGTTCCTCATTCCCTTTTTTCCTCTTGTTGTTGAAGCCATAATCAATAGGTATTAAGATAAACCAGGAAATACGTACCAAACCTTACACTGAGGTGACGAAGTCATGGGATTCCTCCTAATATCGTGTCGAACCTCCTTTTACCCGGTGTAGTGCAGCAGCTCGACGTGTCATGGGCTCAAGTCGCTGGAAGTCCCCTGCAGGAATAATGAACATGACGCCTCTATAGCCGTCTGTAATTGCGAAAGTGTTGCTGGTGCAAGGTTTTGAGCATGAATTGACCTCTCTATTATGTCCCATAAATTTTCGATGGTATTCATGTCGAGCTATCTGGGTGGGCAAACCATTCGCTCCAATTTTCCAGAATGTCCTTCGAACAAATCGAGAACATTTGTGGCTCGGTGACATGATGCATTGTCATCCATAAGAATTGCATCACTGTTTAGGAATATGACGTCCATGAACGGCTGCAAATAGTCTCCAAACAGCCAAACATCCAGAGGACCCAGTTCATTACACTAAATCACAGCCCACACCTTTATGGAGCTATCTTCAGCTTGCACAGTGCCTTGTTGACAGTGTGAGTCCAGGGTTTCGTGGGGTCTGCGCCACAATGGAGCCCTATCATCAGCTCTTACCAAATGAATTCGGGACTCAATTGACCGGGCCATGGTTATCCAATCGCCTAGGGTCCAATAAATACACTCACGAGCCCAGGAGTGGCGCTGCAGGCGACGTGCTAAGCTGTTAGCAAAGGGACTCACGTCGGTCGTCTGCTGCCATAGTCCATTGACGCCAGATTTCGCCACACTGTGCTAACGAATAATTCGTCTTAGGTCCCACGTTGATTTCTGTAGTTATTTCACAGAATGTTGTATGTTTGTTAGCACTGACAACTCTAAGCGAATGCAGCTGCTCTCGGTCGTTAAGTGAAGGCCGTCGGCCGCTGCGTTATCTGTGGTGGGAAGTGAAGACAAATTTGGTATTCTCGGCACACTCTTGAAACTACTAATCGCGGAATATTGAATTCCCTAAGGATTTCCGAAATGAAATGTCGAAAGCATGTAGCTCTAGTTACCATTACGCGGCCATAATCGCATCAGAAATTTTTTCAAATGACTCATCTGAGTAGAAATGACAGCTTCGCCAATGCACTGTCCTTTTATACCACCATATGTATGTGGGGCTCTAGCTATCCCATTGCATTGTCAGCGCAGTTCGTTGTATTTCACTCTGTTTGCATTCCAACAACTTTATTTAGGATCTAATTTTTGCATACCGCCTGGCTAGGTGGTGCTTGGGTCTGCTCCAGTGAACTGTTTCTGCAATATAGGTCGAGAGTGAAGGTAGCGAGTAGGACCAGGAGAAGTGAAGCACTTCGGTAATGTATGTAACTTTAACACTTTTAATAGAGTCAAAAACACAAGTAAATATCAAATGCGTACATAACTTTGGCTAGGATGAGCACATAGGTGTGAAGCTGTAGTCCATGTATAATCCTGTGAAGTTAGGATGACTATTCTGTATAATCTCAAAACTAACAAATACTCGTTGCTGTCTAAATTATAACTGAACGTAACTAATGCAAAGTGTCAGTAGCAAGCTAGCCCACTCGGTAGTAGAAGCGATCTTTCCACGGCGTCTGCGCTTGATGAAAAAGTCGAAATCAAGACGGCACTCCCTAAGCTCTACAGCGTCGGCAGAGGGTGCTGTGGTCGGTGCAGTTAGTCTTCTCTCGTAGTAACAACGTACGAGAGCGTGCACCTACGTTGTGGCATTGTAACTATCGACGCCACACCCCTCCCCCCTGAAACGGCGCACCGTCATGGAATAGGGCTTCTGACGGTGGGGGGAGGGACCCAGGGGCGGCGCAATTGAGGGGGCGGACAGCTGAACTGCTGGGATGTGCTGCCCACCCACATCCCGAAATTGCTTTTCAGGTGGCCAGGAAAACACCCCATGCAAACCTGCCTGGGGCGTGCACTGCCACTGGATATGCTCAGACGGAGAGGCGGAGCAACAACCTCCACGGGCGATGGCGGTGTGGCATCAGCCTCAGCGCCTATCGGCTCCGGCATCGCGGAGGAACACGATGGCGACGGCAACCGGAGGTGGGGCCGTGACGGCGATGAGAGGCGCCCGCCCGGTGCAGCAGACCAGATTGGCAGCGCAGACAGGGGCGGGTGCACCGTAGGCGTGAGCAGCGGAGGCGAGTAGTGGGGCAAGGTTCGTGTCACCCCACTCTCCATTGGTGCCAAATTTATTCAAGATGGCGGCGATGACGTCATCCATGATGGCGGCATGTAGACTTGGCAACAGTGCATGATGTCATCCAAGATGGCGGCTTTTGGTGGGAAAATAGGCCAATTGTGCTATATCCACTAACCTAACCTCAAGAAAAAATGGGGGAAGTTTGAATTTTGGCGGGAAAATAGACCAATTGGGCTACGTCCACTAACCTACGCCTCCAGAAGAAAAAAATGGCGGGAAGTTTGAATTCCAACACGATAATGCATGCAAAAACCGTACTTGTCTTTATTATTATTGATTTCATTTATTAACATTCATTATCATTTATTATCATTTATTATTATTTATATCATACATGTGTGTATGCAATCCAACTGTGTTAGTTCATACTCCTGCCACCAGAGAGCGCCCCCGTGACGTCATTAAAGATGGTTGATTTTGGCGGGAAGAAAGCCAATTGTGCTACCTCCACTGAACTACCATTACCGTTCTCCTGCACATTCAGTCTTGGCTGAGCTGTCGTTGCCCGCATCTCGTGGTCGTGCGGCAGCGTTCTCGCTTCCCACACCCGGGTTCCCGGGTTCGATTCCCGGCGGGGTCAGGGATTTTCTCTGCCTCGTGATGGCTGGGTGTTGTGTGCTGTCCTTAGGTTAGTTAGGTTTAAGTAGTTCTAAGTTCTAGGGGACTTATGACCACAGCAGTTGAGTCCCATAGTGCTCAGAGCCATTTGAACCATTTGAGCTGTCGTTGCCATGTGTTCGATCATAGAGATGGATGTGGGTGATAGAGCAGCCTTCAATAGCTGCATCTCATGTAGACATTCGAGGGAGGACTTTAGCCACAGTTCACTACATGAGGTGTGGAAGCGTATGGTAATGGAGGAGTGTCGGAGCAATAAGTACAAGAATTCTGTTATTCAGCAGATTTCGGCACTGCAGAGGTATGGAGCCAGGATGCATCCCGTAACCAGCATATGCTCATGTGCATGAACTGCAGGCTTATTTACCATCAAACATTCACTCTTCCAAAACGCAAGAGACGTTCAGTTGACGCCAGTACAACGTATATACCATTGAAGCCCATCCTGCAGAATGAGTTCAATCGATGAGTTATTAGTGTTTGACCGCGATGCGTTTAACAACAGTGTAGTTTGCAAGCATACAGCTGAGGACTGCCCCCCTAACCTCATACATGCTGAATGGAAACGTGCATTAATCCTGGAACATATGAATAAGAACAAGAACACAGTCCTCCAAATAAATTCCCTCCGACGAAATGCTTTAAAAATGCATTACACATCTCATGGAAACATCTGCTACTGTTGGAAATGTCTACCTTTTCTAAAGCCCACATATAAGCTCCCAGCCCACAAGAGACGACTGCCTCCGATCCAGCAGAGTGACGAACTGATCTAGTTCACGAGTTCTCCGCTAGAGGGCACTTCGATAGGTCACGTGTTCACCTCATTCAACCAATAGCAGCACAGCATCATGATAATGTAGTTGGCTTCTATACAAGGAGCACTCAGCAGCTCCTCCATCTCTGTTCCAGTTGGTCAAGATGAAGCGTCAGTCACCACCACAGCAGAATAGGAGGAGGAGCAAGCAGCACCAGAAAAGTAAGTCCTCAAATTATTATTATTATTATTGCTATTATTATTATTTCTCTACCAACATCACATCATTTCTTATGGATATTCGTCTTGGTCCTCCAGCAGCTCCACCCATGACGCCGGCATCAGCAGGTCCCAGCATGTCCCGGTCCACGCACATGAAGGCCTCGGACTCGTCCATGCAGGATCCTGTAGCTCAGCTTCTCAGCATGCTGGAGCAGGATAGCCAGGTGTTAATGTCAGTGCCAGAGGCTGCGCTTGACGGGGCTTCACGGTACTGGGCTCCTTCATACGCACTGTCCACTGATCATAATCTCACAAGGCACATCCCACCATCAGTGCAAGAACAGCAGGCTAACAGCGCTGGTGTGGATGTCGTGGATGAGAAGATACCGACTGCCTCTTCACCTCATCCTTTACTATTCACCTCAAGCTATGTGTTAACAGTTAGTGGTTCAAAACGTATCCATGTAGGACTTGAAGCTTCACAATACGGTAGCCTCTCAACAGTGTTAGTGCTGGAAAATGTACTCAAAAATATTAAAGTGAAATTTTCTGACTACGAGTGGGATGAACTGTGTCGTTTAAAGACACAAATCAAGAATCATATGACTACCGAACATTATCCATCCCACCCCTACCAGGACATGTACTGTGGCAGTCTAACTGTGAGTATTCTATCAATGTATAATGATGCTACACTAAAAATTAAAAGTGCTGATGGTTATAGTATTTTCATGCATCACCCCACTGTTGATAACTTGTTCAATTTAGACATAGCTCTAACTAGTACGATAGAGAGACTGAATAGATGGTGCCCATGTGTTCAGGCAGTGTACACCGACATCATTAACTGGCTTCACACATGTAGCATCCACACAGATGATATAGCACATTGTTTTAGTGTGTATATAACACCAGTGCCCAAGTCTTGTGCTATTCCTCGAATAAGTGTTGAAAATGGCGAACTCAAATTTACTGATGGTATACCAGACTATTGTAATTTACACATAACATTATGAGATATACGTGCTGAATTTCAAGCATACAAGAAGCAGCTATTTTCCAAGTACTGTACTTCTGCTGCACCCCTTAAAAAAGAATCTACTGATTTTTCTCATGCTGATCATATTTGTAAATATTTAAATAAATAAATATATTATTATATAATATTAAATTTGTCATTGCGCGTTTTTTATTTGTCAAGACAAAATGTCACCTACGTTAATCTATATGACAGCCTTCCCTTTAAATATACCACCTTGAGTTCATTATATTGTGTAGCCATTGTAGCTCAGCTGGTAAGGTGACTGCGCTATAGTGACTACACACAAACACATATTTTTAATCATGTAAAAGCGTATTCCACACCTTGACCTACCACAGTAGGTATCATGGCGGGCTGGGTGAAACTTCTCGCCTCAAGGGCTTTGTTGTAGATGACTGGTCCTGTGATGACGACCAAGACCAGAAGACCAACAAGAATGGACCACTCCTTCCTGACAGCATACGAGCTATAATTGTAGGTCCATACAGTTGTGGTAAGACAAATGTCCTCATGGCTCTGTTAGCACACACAGACCGAGTCTGCTTCGAACACCTTTTCCTCTCCTCCAAAACACTCTTTCAGCCCAAGTACCAGTTACTGAAGAAAATATTAGATGCAGTAGACAGTGTAACGTACAGAGCCTTCAGTGAAAGTGACGACGTCCCCCCACCTAAAGAGGTAAAGCCTAACACTGCCTTCATATTTGACGATGTCGCTGTTGAAAAGCAAGACCAAATCCGTAAATATCTCTGCTTTGGCCGTCATATGGGTGTTGATGTATTCCAGGATCCCAAAACAGCTGGTGAGGGACAACGCAAATCTCATTATAGCATTCAAACAAGACAACCTCGATTTAAAGCACGTTTAACATGCTCACGTCGAGAGCGACATATCATACAATGAATTTGTAGAGATATGTGCTGATTGCTGGAACCACTCACAATACGGCTTTCTCGTTATTGATAAAACCCGTAAACTAAATGACGGTAGGTACAGCCGGAACTTCCAAGACTTTCTCCATATTTAAACGTACGAAAATACCTTATCCCATCAGTTAACACTTCACCATAGATAAATTCGCACGCATGGCGGACGCTCAGTCTGAGAGATTAGGTGTGCAAAGACAGAGTGCCCGAATGTACACCCAGAAACTTCTTGTCATTAACCAAAACCGGATAGAGAACAGAATTAGCGCAATTGAGGGCATGATAGAAGCCGGAGCCGTTGTTATTGGAGAAGGTGGCGTAGGAGAAAAGGAGAAGAAGAAGTACAACAAAGCATATATAAAACCACATGATATTCAGAGCTCTGATTAGTATCCTTCGAGATGTCGACAAAGCATAAAGTCATTCAGGCGCGCAAAGCAGTTCGAGAGAAATTACGTTTGCTGAAGTTGGGACATATAGATCGCGAGCAAACACTAAATGAAACTTTTAAACCTGTTACAGAATCTATCACCAAGATAGCTTTGCATAATAATGACCCAATCGCAGAATTCACCAACCAGTATCCGACCGTTAAGATAGATAGAACATTTAGTGTTCAAAATTGGTTCAAATGGCTCTGAGCACTACATGACTTAACTTCTGAGGCCATCAGTCGCCTAGAACTTAGAACTAATTAAACCTAACTAACCAACGGACAGCACACACATCCATGCCCGAGGCAGGATTCAAACCTGCGACCGTAGCGGTCGCTCGGCTCCAGACTGTAGCGCCTAGAACCGCACGGCCACTCCGGCCGGCGAACATTTGGTGTCAGCAGGGCGAGACCGTACATGCTGGGCTCTCAAACTATAACTTTATCCGATAGCACAACACGCATCGGGGATACAGAGTGTAAAAAAAAAACACCTGGCTTAATGAACCTAATCTTCCTAAGGCCATCAAATAACTTAAAATACTCTGCCGATGATCGCAAAGTCTATCGGGAAATACTTAACTTGACTGATCTGTACAAAAATCCCGACGGAACACTGAAAAAGCCTGAAACCTCTAAATACACTACCATTATACAAGCTTTACTCAATGAGCAAACTAAAAGTGTCGGTGAGGGTGTAGACTTTCAGCATAAAGGAGTGAGCAATGAAGTCCCGCAGTATATATATTACGATGATCCAGATGAACTAATAGACAGACTTCCACTGTTGATGGCTTCGGCTGCTGTGGACAATACACCTCATTCAAATGAGGTTGCATCCATAATCTCAGAGCATCGAGAGAGAGGTATCATCGAATAAGTATGGAGACCGTGGATCGAGAACTGCAGAAGCCAGCACGCAAAACATACCCTCGTAGACATGTCATGATTAAAGGGCTGGATGACCTCTGGCAAGCTGATCTTGTAGATATGAATCGATATTCACCTCATAATAATGGATTCAAATACATTTTAATGGTTATTGATACATACTCTAAATTCGCATGGGCATTACCTGTGAAAACGAAAACCAGTAGAGATATTGCTGTGGTGTTTGAGCGTCTGCTGCAGACAGGAACGAATCGATGTCGACCAATCTTCAAACCGATCACGGTGGGGAGTTTTACAATGACAATTTCAAGACTGTGATGGCGCGATATGGCACACACCACTACGTCACGTTTACCCACCTTAAAGCTACTATCGTCGAGCGGTTGAACAGAACAATCAAAGCTCAAATGTGGATGCAGTTTAATCTTCGCGGTTCGTACAAGTGGGTAGATATCCTCCCACAGATAATTGCAGTGTAATCGAACCAAACATAGTACAATAAAAATGAGACCGATCGATGTTAGCGATAATTCACTCATGGACACAGTATATTTCCGGATTAAAATGCTCGACCCTCGCAAACAGAGGTTCAATATAGACGACTTAGTACGTATTTTAAAACACAAGACAGCGTTCGAGAAATCGTACTTACCAAATTGGTCAGCTGAGATATTCACAGTATCCAAAGTGCAGCGAACCAACCCTAGGACATATATCTTAAAGGACGGCAAGGGTGAAGAAATTGCAGGATGCTTTTACACGGAGGAATTGCAGAAGATTCTGAACCAGATATATTTCTCATCGAGCGCGTGATAAGATGTCGTGGGAATAGACCACTGGTTAAATGGCTAGGATATTCATCATCAGAAAACAGTTGGATCGAAGCTGACATGTTTGTATATAACAGGGAGAGTAGACCTCTATCTCCTCAGTAGCATACCATGCACGATAGGATGCACACCATAATAAGAGGAGGAGGTGGTGTTCTCGACCAAATTGCCTGTTGAATTGCACATTCCCGGATATAACTTCTGTGGGCCTGGAACAAAGCTTCAGAAGCGCCTGGCACGAGGCGATAAAGGTATTAACCTACAAGACGAAGCCTGCCTTGAGCACGACCTCACATAAGCAGCAAATAAGGATCTCCCAGCACGCCACGTCGCCGACCGGATATTAGCAGATAAAGCCAAGCAAATAAGGCGAAAAAAAGATCTCGGAATAGGCCAACGCGTTGCTGCATTCGCGGTTGATAAAACCATGCGTGGAAAAATTAAGTTGGGCTTGGGTGTGATGAATTTCAAACGAATTATGAAAGCAGCACGAACAGCTTTGCGAGCGAAGAAGAACAGGAAGAAGAACAACAAAGCCGGTTGTTTGAAAAACTGTATTCTCACCTTGATGTCTGCAGCTAAACGTGTGTTGAATGGTGGGAACAAGAAGAAACGCACGACTTCAATTAAACCACTTAGGGTCCTACCACTACCAAAGACTTCGGGCGGAATTATCCCATTCCTCGTTCCAGCCCTTGCAGCCCCGTCCGCTGTAGGTTCACTCACAGGCGGTGCCGCAGCTGTAGCCAAAATTGTCAAAAACGCACAGAATGCACAAGCCCAACTAGAGGAAGCCAGAAGACATAATCGCGCTATGGAGGCAGCAGCTATCGGAAAAGGTCTCTAATTGAAACCATACAGGAAAGGACTAGGTCTCTTCATAAATAAAAAAAAAGTCCGTTAGTTATCCTATCCGACCGAGCGCTCACGAATAAAACATCTCGCATTGAAGTCCATGCTAAATTTCGAGCTTCTGTAAAAAGTCGCCAATCTTGGGGATTTTGCGTCTGTTTAAATTTGGCATGTTTGTTTCGTTGTTCCTGCAACAGTGTTATAACCCGTTTTGTGTACCAAGCAGGATCAGATCCTTCGTTTGTTGATTTATTTGGTATAAATCTCTCAATTGCTGCCGATACTATTTCTTTGAATTCAAGCCACATTTGGCCTACACTTATATTATTAATTTGGAATGAGTGGAGATTGCCTCTCAGGAAGGAGTTAAGTGAATTTTTATCTACTTTTTTGAATAGGTGTATTTTTCGCTTAATTTCGGAGGATTGAGGGATTACTATAGTCAATCTCGCTACGACAACCCTGTGTTCACTAATCCCTGTATCAGTTTTTCTGCTCGTTATTAACTCAGGATTATTTGTTTCTAAGAGGCCAAGTGTGTTTTCACAACCGTTTGCTATTCACGTGGGCTCATGAACTAACTGCTCGAAATAATTTTCAGAGAATGCGTTTAGCACGATTTCGGATGATATTTTATTCGTACCTCCGGAATTAAACATGTATTTTCGCCAACATATCGAGGATAAATTAAAGTCACCACCAACTATTATCGAATGAGTCGGGTACGTGTTTGAAATCAAACTGAAGTTTTCTTTGAACATTTCAGCAACTGTATCACCTGAATTGGGAGGTCGGTGAAACGATCCTATTATTATTTTATTCCGGTTGCCAACAACGACCTCTGTCCATACTAACTCACAGGAAGTATCTACTTCAATTTCGCGACAAGTTAAACTACTTCTAACAGCAACAAACACGCCACCGCCAACCGTGTTTGGCCTATCCTATCGGAACACCGTAAGGTTCTTCGAAAAATTTCAGCTGAACTGATATCCGGCTTCAGCCAGCTTTCAGTGCGTATAACGATTTGAGCATCAGTGTTTTCTATTAGCGCTTGGAGCTCTGGTACTTTCAAAACACAGCTAGGACAATTTACAACTATTATACCAATGGTTCCTGTATCGATGTTCTTCCTGCGTTCGGCCTGCACCCTTTGTGACTGAAGCCCTTCTTGTGTTTTCCCGAGACCCTCTAACCTTGTTGTTGTATTCATTAGCATGCATTGAAGACATGACCCTGTAGTGTCGACACATTGTTTATTGACCTGGCATAGACCAATTCCTTCAAGTGTCCCATAATTGAAGTCAAGGGGATTGAGGTCTGGTGAACGAGCAGGTCAAGGTGTGGGGCCCCCATGACCTAGCCAGCAATGATGAAGTGTCTGCCCAAGATCTTCGCACACATTGTATCGAAAGTGTGCTGGTGTGACATCATGTATGAACCACATTTGTGTTTGTTGCTGCAACGGTACAGCCTACAGCAATGTAGACCATACTTTAATGAGAAAGTACAAACAATGGCCCAGTTAACCTTTGTGGTAGCGTGTATGACCCTATTAATTTGTTGGCAGGTACACCTGCCCATAAGTTGCTTGAGATTTAGTGTTGATGCCCATAAGTTGATCGAGATTTAGTGTTGATGCTCATAAGTTGATTGAGATTTAGTGTTGATGCCCTCTTTAATGAATTGCTATTGGATTTACATCTGCACATACATGCTGGTTATGGAAAGTCACACTCTCTTGTGAACCCTGCCACATCAGTAAATAAAATCTTGGATGTGAACAGTGGATCTGCGACACACTTCTAGAACAGTCATTGCCAGAACTGCCATCTACCATGATGTTCCTGTGGCCTTAGGCCCTCAACGCACGTAAGTGATATGGGTACATTAATTGTTCATGAAGTACCTTCCAGATAAGACTGTAAGATACATATTCTGACGCTGCTAATGTCGCACATTGGTCCCAGGTGTTTGTTCCGCTGAATGTAGCACACGCTCCTCCATGTCACACATGTGGACTCTGCAGGGTCTTCCACTGTCAGTCTTTTGAGGTGGAGGGCTACATGTGTCCCTCAGATGCTGGAAAAGTCTGCCAAACATGTTGTCATAGGACACTCTGCGCTGTGGATACTTTTCAGCACAGAGAGCACAGGCATGCAGGCTACGTCCATTTGCTAAACCATAGCAGAAAATCGTATCCACCATTTCACTTGTCGGGTAGTAGGCTTCCATTGCTAACAAGTGGTGGAGGAGAGAAAATGTAAATGTACTACACCATTTGTACATACAAGCAGCACAATAACACTAAAATGTAAGTTAATCCACATTTGGACGAAGATAAAACACCTTGAACCACACAACTGACTGCAAGCAGCCTAATGGTAGGTAAAGTACTGTGAGTAAGACATCATAATACCCTGCCAACACATTTGACTGGGCGCCAATGCAACAACTGTGCTAATGTCCACAACCAAGAGTTACGCAGCCCTTCCTATAAACATGTACTTATCTCGGAAATTATGCGTTTCTGGACCCATGTTTATTGCACTTATTTTACTTGTCTCAATGAGTACTACCATTTGTCAAAGCATGCAACACTTTTTTTTAACACTCAGTATACGATTTTTTTTGTTTTAGGAAAGTAACTGTTTTACTTATTAAGATTGCTCCCTAACTATAGTTTACTAGACAAAACCTTTGCTGTTCTTGAATAGTTCAATTGCTTTTGGTAGACACAGAGCTGCAGTTAGTGTAAACATGGTAAACTGTGAGTATTCAATTAAAGTTTTTTATCACAAAGTATATGAAGCATATCAATTCTTTCTCAACAATTAAGGACAACTGGTTATTTGCCAAAAATGCTGAGCAAAGCATTTTTTGAGTTAGCCTGACAGGCAAATGTAGATGTGACCAGAGGCTCTGGAAGACATTTGAGTTTGTGAACACTAAGGCAAAAACTCCAGTCCAGCCGTCCAGGATGCCCTTGTCCGATTTTCCGAAATTAGGTTGTGAATGCTGGCAAGATTATAATGATGAACATACGCCATGGCATGTTCCTGGTATTACGTCTGTAAAAACTGACTAGTGTCCCACATTGATTCACCTCACTGTTTATGGGATATTATGGCCTAGACAAATTGTCATTATTCTCTGTATACTCTGTAGTGAGCCCAACCTGAGGTTGGAGGGCATTATGGGGGAACAACTTTTTGATATCTTTTGCAGTGCTATGTACAGATCATTTGCTATAGTAGAAAAGTGACACAGAAATAACAAAGCTTCATGATAGTGCACTGTAATGATGTTAATGTGCAAGTTCAGTAATAATTTGCAGTAATTATCAGTGGTGAAGCTAATGAATTAATTGTAGGTTTTTATACAGGAGATCCATGTGTCAAGTCTCCTTGGTAGAAAAGTTACCAATCCCATTATCTTTAAATCTGTGATCACTTATAAGTTGTTGAACCCTGGTTCTTCTATGACAGTGGTGCATAGAGAACTTAACCTAACATTTGTCATTAAGTGCAAAGGTCATTTCGATTCTTTTAAGGGTGCTCATGCATCTTTCAGAAAATGCTGTAGTGACAGCGAATGTAATAATCAGTTTCATAAGCTTTGTTACTTCATCACAACTATTTTAAATATTGTTGCCAATTATGAATTTAAAAGGTCTCCAGGCGATAAATGTTTATGTTTTTCAATATACATGTTTCCCTACTTACTTTTTTTACTTTATTTTGTTGAAAAATGGGTGTTTTGAGAAGACCACTCAGTTTAATTGTTGAGAAATTTTATAATTTCCAAATGCATTCTGAATATTTCGAAAATGCATTTCCATTTGTACTACCATGTTATGTAACATCTCACAAGATACCATCTTTTTCACTGTGAAATTTCTTGTTACAACTTTCAATATATGAGATCACAGTTTTTCTTGATCTCATATCCTTCGGCAAACTGATGATCTTCTTGATTGCAACATTGCGAATACTAATATCACATGCAATTTTGTGTTGAAGAAGTACATAGACATGATCTACATATACAAATACTTCTTTGTAAAGGCAAAGCAGGAAAAGGAACTGACTCTTATTAAGAATGCTAAGCAAGCCAGAAGCACAGCTGAAAGACTCTGGATTTGCACAGCTAAAACACTCTGGATCCGAATTTTCATCATCTATGGTATTAGTTTGGAAAATATCTTTCAACTTATGGTATTTAGGATGTATTGTCTGAACATCTCATGAATTGAAATTCCATCATGTAGTATATGACTGATGTAATCTGAATCGTTTACTTTGTAACAGTTGTTTTCACTTTGAGGACTTGTTAAAAAATTAATGAAATGCTATGAGATTGTAAATGAAAAGCCTACATGATTTAATATTTCTGGAACAATGTAACGGTACTAGATTAAGGAATGCAATTTTCACTCTGCAGCAGAGTGTGCACTGATATTAAACTTCCAGGCAGACTCAAACTGTGTGCCGGAACGAGACTGGAACTCGGGACCTTTCCCTTTTGCGAGCAAGTGCTCTACCAACTTATCTACCCAAGTACTAGTCCTGACCTGACCTCCCAGCTTCACTTCCACCAGTACCTTGTCTCCTACCCTCCAAACTTCACAGAAGCTTTCCTCTAAACCTTGCTAGACTAGCACTCCTGGAAGAAAAGCTACTGTGGAGACGTGGCTTAGCCACAGCCTGGGGGATGTTTCCAGGGAAAAATTTTCACTTTACAGAGGAGTGCCCACTGATATGAAACTTCCTGGCAGATTAAACTGTGTACCAAACCAAGACTTAAACTTTGGACCTTTGCCTTTCATGGACAATTGCTCTACCAGCTGAGCTACCCAAGCACGACTTACAACCCAATGAGCTTTTTATGTTCAGTACTGTATTTACACATTAATATCTCTACACAGTATATTGTGGGTAAAAGTCATCAGTCAATACAAATTATGTGTATATATATTAGGT
Organism: Schistocerca piceifrons; assembly: GCF_021461385.2. Lineage (NCBI taxonomy): Eukaryota > Metazoa > Arthropoda > Insecta > Orthoptera > Acrididae > Schistocerca > Schistocerca piceifrons. The sequence goes on along the minus strand of NC_060149.1, from coordinate 482,785,249 downwards.
GGTGGTAAGGTACCCCCTCTCAGTAAAACACTTTGGAAATGTGTTGGAAATGCTATGAGTATCATGAAAGAAATTTTCAAGCTCTAGACCTTCTTACACATCTGTACATCTTTCAGAAGTCTGTGGTTCAGCTAAATCAACAATAATTAACAAATTCTGAATTTTTCTAATTTTTTTAGGGTGAGTGTAAACCAGCCCCCCTTGGTAATACCCGTTATATGCGTTGGTATTGCAAGGGTTAATCCAGGAGTAAACAGCACTCAGAGTAACACACAGTTTCACCACTGAGGCAGACTTCACTGCTACAACACATGACTGCCTGCCATGCTGCGTTGCAGGTAGTAGCAGTATGATAAATCTATTACTTTACTGCAGTGAATAAACCCTTTATCCAGTGATTATGCTGTGCTCAGAAACTAGAGTATATACTGAATGCACAAAATATTTGCTCAGTAATTCATATTAATTCTGTAAATATAAGGTGGAGGAAAGGAAAGGAATTATTCCTCCCAGCTGCATCGGGACTTTATGTGAAATGTGAAGTGGAGAGGGAGTCAAACTCAGGATCTCCTGCTTACTAGGCAGTTGTTTTAACCACTGTGTTATCTGGACACTGTTTATAGCAATTATGTGGACTATCTTGGCACACTTCCTGGCTGACCCACACATCCACCGACTGCCACCTACATGCAGTCTCTGTCCATGTCCTCCATGATCGCTACTTTGAGATTCCTGCAGAACATAACGGTGCATCCATACCACAGAAGGTGAATTCATGACCCATCAAGGTGACTCAACTATATGAATACATGATGTCTGTTCTTTCAGATAAGGCTAAAAGAACAGATATCATATATTCATATAAATCATAATTATTTCTGTTTCTTAGAATACAAAGATGAGCAACCATATCATAGTGATGTAAAATTTACTTTATGAAAGGAAACAAGTCTTAGAATCTTGGGGAAACAAAAGCAATTTGTCACAATTCAGTAAGAAAAATGTGTGTGATGTCTGTACATGTTCAGTGACTGATGAATCCTGTTACGTTCTGCATTACCTTTACATCTGTTTAGCGCAGCTCAGATAGCTCTTTGATACCATGTTGAACTCTTACATACGCCAAGAAGCCCGACTGAGCATAAAATGTTTCTTAAAAAAGTATAACTGATTGGAATAACCTATTTTTGTTTACTTTTGTGCACTTAACTCAGGAGTACAGTAGTTCCCAGCACATAAGTAGTGATGAAACTAAAGGGAAATGAGATGCCTTATTTGGATGCTTCAGCAACTGGTGTCAAGAACATTTTATTACAAAAAGTATAATGAAGAAACAATTCACATTATTGGGCTTGTTTTGTAGTGAAAAATGTCACAGTACTCGTTTGAATTATGCCAAAAAATGCTGTGCATAAACCAAACGACTATTTTTGACACAAAAAGTCATCCAATCTGCAACACACTATGTGCTGTTCCTGTGGGCTCAAATGCTAGTTCATTCACAGTTTTTTAATGTATCAAAGACAGTGCTTCCCCTGCAGAACAAGATTTCATTCTCCTCTTTATTGACCAAAATATTGTTGCTGTTTGCAATTCACTATACATTTATTATAGTTCCCTTGCACACTCTCTGAAGAGTACCAGCAGTAGCAAAATGATATAAACTAGCTAAATCTCTAAATCTGATCTCAGTAAATCAACATTAGGTGCATGGCCTACTGTCCCAGCAATGTTTTTCCTTCGGGGTACAGCTCATTTTATGATTTCAACAACAGTGCTAAAGTAACAAAATGTGAAACAAGCATGTATTACATGAGCAGTTTTATAAAAGCAGTACATAAATCTTATTTTACAAACAACAAATTTCGGTTAAAAGTTACAAGTATAATATGAAAGTATGCACAAATCTTTAGAATGTTCTTACATGTATAGCATGAAACCAACAATTATAATACCAGCGCTAATATGTGATACATATTTCTCTTAGCCATACATTATATATTGTGACCAGACTGAAACAAACCTTCAGTTTGATAAGGAAATCAAACAGCATAATCCTGGCACATTGGGTCAGCGAACACAACTGTTGGTTAAAAATTTACAGCAATCAAAACAGAAATTTTATTTCCACTCGATTTCATCTCGGTAAATGTGAAATGCCAACAATCTTTAGCGCATCAAAATATTCGAGGGGTTGGAAGTAAAATTAATGAACTACTTATGTGCATTGATGAATTAGAGTGATTGAACCCAGTTGATATAGTGTGCCTCTTTGAACATCATGTGACCACTGGTATGGATATGTTAAACCTTACAGAATTTAAGTTAGCCTCCTGCTTCTGTAGAGAAAAGATGGAGAAAGGAGGAGTTGCCACATTTGTTAAAAACAGTTTTAAATTTAAGAATATTGACATTAATAAATTTTGCTTAGAGCAGCACTTAGAAGCATGTGCAACAGAGAAAGAATGTCATAATAGGTCCTTTATAATAGTAGCTATATACAGAGCACCTTCAGGAATTTTCAGCCTGTTTATAAACTGTCTTGAAGATTTATTATCTCATCTAAAATTAAAAATCAAAGAACTAGTGGTTGCTGGTGATTTTAACACTGGCAGTGAACAGTTACTGAAATCAGTTACATTGTCATTCAATTCAATTTCCACTGTAAATTTCACAACTAGCGTATACAAATGTTGTAAGAGTGCCATTGATAATATATTTATAGACAATTCTTGGCAACTAAGCCACATTACAAAATCAGTAGTAAATGGGCTATCTGACCATGACATGAAACAACTAACATTAAAATTTGAAAATTGACAGGGTGAAACATCTATCAGAACTGAGTACAGAAGGCCAATAAAACAGTCAAAAACTGAGAAATTTAGGAGATTGCTCAAAGAAATTAATTGGATGGATGTTTACAGCATCCAAGACACGAATGGGAAATACGAAACATTCATTAACAAAGTTAGCACCTTATTTGAAAATTGCTTTCCCCTGAAGGTAACTCAAATTAAGCAGAAGTCTAATAAGAAACCATGGATCACACAAGGGATAAAGATATCATGTTAGACAAAAAGCAAACACTATCTGATACGTAGGGACACCTTTGATACTAGTGTTATAGCTCATTACAAAAATTACTGCAAAATACTGAAGAAGGTTATCCAGAAATCTAAACACCTGCATTATGAGAATAAGATAACTACATCCAGCAATAAAATAAAAACAATATGGGATATAGTTAAGTCAGAGACAGGTAGGACGAGAAATGAAGAGGAACAGATAGCTCTAAAAATAAATGAAACCCTGGTAACAAACACATGTTGTGTTGCAAACCATTTAAACAAGTATTTTGTCTCTGTTACTGATAGCATGGGGTTGTCAGGTTTAGTAAATAATGGAATGGAATATCCGAGACCAGTGCACACAAGCAATCTCAGTAAAATGGAATTGACACTTACTTCCTCCAAAGAAATAGAATCCATCATAAAGTCTTTGAAATCAAAGCGTTCTAGTGTTTATGATAACATATCAACAAAGTTAATAAAAGAGTGTTCATGTGAGGTTAGTCATATCTTAAGTTATTTGTGTATTCAATCACTTGTCACAGGAACATTCCCGGACTGGCTTAAATATGCTGAGGTTATATCTCTCCACAAGAAAGGGGACAATTAAATGCCGTCAAATTACAAACCGATCTCACTTTTGCCAGCTTTTTCCAAAATCTGTGAAAAGGTTATGTTCAAGTGTCTACTTAAGCACCTTAGTGAAAATAACATACTGTCAAAGTCACAGTTTGGGTTTCTTAAGGGTTCTCATATTGAGAAAGCTATTTACACTTACAGCGAAAATGTCTAATTCATTACACAACAGATTAGAGACAACTAGCATATACTGTGACCTGTCAAAGGCGTTTCACTGTGTGAATCACAGCATTCTTTTAAGTAAATTAAAATATCATGGTGACACTGGTAGTGCTGTAAACTGGTTTCAGTCATATCTTACTAATAGAAAGCAAAGGGTGTCATTATGTAACACTTCAGCAGTAGGCAATCAGACATCATCTGACTGGGAAGTCATGTGGTGTTCCCCAAGGTCTTGTACTAGGTCCACTACTGTTTTTTGTGTATATTAATGACCTGTCATCTGTTATATTACCAGATGCCAAGTTTGTCTTATTTGCAGATGATACAAACATTGCAATAAATAGTAAATCAAACATAAATTTAGAAAGGGTAGCTAATCTGACATTAATAAGTGGTCCATAGACAATTCACTGTCATTAAACTCTGAAAAGACCCACTACATGCTGTTCAGAACTTCCAAGAGATTTCCTTCTGATGTGTGTATAAAATAAGATGACATGTAAATAGGAGAAGTTGAGAGCATAACATTCTGGGGATTGCAACTTGATAATAAATTCATTTGGGAGCAACATACTAACAAACTGGTAAAGCGCCTAAACAAGTCTGTGTTTGTAATGCGAATAATGTCAGACATAGGCGATATAAATGTAAAAAACTGGCATATTTTGCTTATTTTCACTCCATTATGTCATATGGTATCATATTTTGGGGTAACTCCACAAACAGAGAAAAATTTTTTAGAGTACAGAAGCGTATAATAAGAGTAATGAGTAGTGTAAACCCCAGAACATGATGTTGAAACCTATTCAAAGAACTGGGTATATTAACCACAGCTTCTCAGTATATTTATTCCTTAATGAAGTTCGTTGTAAATAATACATCTCTTTTTTCCAACTAACTGTAAGAAGTACAGTTTAAAATACACAACTGTGGTAGCAAATTCCGACCACACAACATTGAACCCAAATGCCCATACTGAAGAATTTTTTTTGAGTTACTATCTTGATGAGACAGGATAACAAACACCATAAACAAAAATAATGTATACCACTCTCAGAATACTAAAATCCAGTAAAAATATATTTGTATCATTGAATCGAGAACCTAAATGAAACATTGATATCAGTAGTTGGGAATAGATTTTATGAACAACTCTGATTGGCATACTTCAAGATATTGATCACATAAGGTGCTACAGAGCATTAAAAATATTTTTGTGCTCACTACCTACAATTTTGAATTTTCCTCACTATTCAATAAAATGACAGGATTTACTTGTGCTTTCCTCATACTGAACTGAAGCAAGCACAGCACCAGTTACATTTTTGAAGGCCAAGACAAAGTTGCAGACTATAACACAATCCTTCTCCACCTGTCTACTCCCATATATTATCCTCCTGTTCTTAATAAACGCTTCCACCCTCTCCTGCTCTTTATTACTGTGTATATATTCCAGTTCAATTCCACATACATTTTTCCATATCAGTTTTTACCGACTCTCCTGGCTGAACCACTCCATTCACCTTACAGATTTATCAATGTAACTGTCCGCACATTGCCAGCCATAAGACGTCTGCACACAGCAACTGTATTACATTAAAAGAGTGAAAGCACTCTTTGTGCCTGTGTGTAAATCATGTTTTGTTCTCTGACATAAGTCTTATTTCCTTCTTCCCCGAGCACAGTAGTTTTGTGGTATTTGCAGGTAGCTGTAACTGCCTTGTATGTGATAAGAGCAATGAAAACTTGAAGTATGTTAGCGTATGTAGGAATACCTTGTGGCTCAAGATCCGATTGTTACCAATTTGCCCATCTGCAAATAAATATTACAGAATTTAAAATTTGGAACTTTCGATCTCTGTAATTCCAACTGTGGTGAAGTACAAATGCTTAATTTGTTTTTGAAAAACACACACACACACACACACACACACACCAGTACGTATGCAGTTACAGAAGGTGTAGTACAACTAAAACATATTTAACGTGTGCTCCATCACACATGCCATATGGGTGCTCCCATTCGACACCAACTGTTTCATAACTGCAGACAAGGGAACTGTCCCTTCAGCATATTCTGCATTCTCCAAAATCTTGTGCCCTTAACCTTCATCAACAAAATTTTGCCCCTCTGTCGGTATCAATCACATCTCCGTCCTCCAATTGGCTTGAACAGTGTTTACACACTTTATTTCTCTCCTACCTCTGTCCAATTCAATCAATACATACGCAACCCAGAATTTTGACACAGTAATAACACTTTCCTTCTCTCCTCCAGTCACTCTCTCTTCACCCCATCTCGCTCTCCTCACATAGTTCATGACTGCATAGAGCCATATTTCCCTCCCAAGTTCCCTAGCTTACTCCCTCCCTTCCAGAACCTGAGTCCACACTCTTCCCTCACCCTAGACATCTCCCCACCTGCAATGTGAAGTCACAGTGCAGCATCAGTAGTGTGCTCTTCAGTGCCCATGTAGGGTTGTATGTATATGCCATGTGACTGACGGAACAGCACAGGCTTGGAAGGTTAAAAGTCCTTTCTGCCCTTATGTGCATCAGGTTATGCAAATGCATATTTTGCAAGAATCTGCAAAGACAAAAAATTGAACCTATTATGGACAAGTTATAAAAAAGCATAAAAATTGTCTTAAAACTGCCCTTCCCATAGCTTAGGTTAAAAACACAAAAATTAACTGCTGAAAATGGTAAACACCCAAAAATATACAGTTTTTGTGCTACTCTGAATGAGTTGAACTATATCTGTGTGCTAAGTATGTTCTAACGAACGTACTGTATCCAGATGAAAAGCAGTGAGCATGACTGGGTGTGTGTTGGAGAAAACATAGGAAGATCAGTATTCAACATTCACTATTCAACATCCACCATGGCAATCTTATGGGAAAATGAAGATCACTGTAAAAGAAAAACAATATCACAAGCAATATGAATAAGATACAATGTACTTTTTTGAGCATTGTAGACGTAAGGGATGTGAAATGTATGAGGTTTGAATTGAAAAATTTTCTTCAGTCACAGGAGGCTCCTAATAGCTCTTACTTGGTGATGCAAACTGATTTCAATAGCATAATCATGGTACAAAACCATTTTTGTTGGAGGGTGTCAGATAATATATAATGCCCTCCAAAAACAGCTTTATATACAGATGATAATATCCATGATATCTAAAACAGTTAGCATTAATACATAAGCTGCTACTGCTAACCTTGTGTAGTTGAACACATATTTTTAGATTTGAATCTATTACAAGAAGAATTTAGTCCAGGGGGATACTACACAATATTCCCAAAAATTTCAGTCTTTAAACAGATCTCATGTACATAGTTTAGTTACATTTTCTTTATGCCATTTAACACCTAAAAAGTAGCCTCTACCACGCTATTTTATCATAATCATATTATGGACACTGGTGCAAATTTTGGCTTTCGGTAATCAATTTTTTTTGGAGATAGATATATATATATATCAGTGGGCATGTAATACTCAACCACTTGTTTTACTTTGTAAGAAAAAAAGAATAGAAAAAATTATGAAACAAACTTGTGTCCCTAACTTTGAAACAATTCCATAGTATCCATTGAAATACTATGCAAAGAACACCATCTCAGAAACCAGAGTTTTCAAGATACAATAATCCCATGATCTTTTCACACATTCCCTTAAAATATCAAACAGGTGCTGTTTTTATATGCATGTAGTAAATTTAAGTTTGCTTGAAACTTTTACATTCCTTACATAAAATGAATGTACAAGGCCAACCACATGTCAGAGTGATCATTGTTATGCCCGAGTATTTGTGCAGAAATGTTAACAATGATAGGAGTTCATTGTCTTAAAAATTCACCCAGAACTCAAAACTCAAATTTTGAGGTGATAATAATGAGTAGTGGACATACTGAAATGATAAAGCAGTGTGATTGGGACTTTATGTAGTTGAAAAACTTAATCACACTATGTTCTCGAATTTTCCTTACTACATGGTGACATGAAACAAAGACTGCCATGCACTTTCCTCATACTGAACAGAAGTGAATCAACTCATAACATTGTTCACATTTTTAAGAATATGTACATACTCAAAATCCCTACAGTCACAAACTACAAAATAACACAGGAAAATTCCAAGGCAATAGGAATGAAGGTATAGACTTTTTTAAATATGTAGCAGGTAACACCAATCATCATCTTCTTGCTGCTGTATTTTTGGTACCGTGTTCTTCCATTTCAGTTAAAACAGCTAGGAAGGCAATGTGCTAATTCTGAGACCCTGCAAACAACATTAATTAGTAAGCATTTCATGACCAAATTAGAGCAAAAAAGTAACCTAAAAGTATGAACACAATTCTTATTTACTAACCAAGTGAGTAACACTTGTGTTACACGTTCATGGTTCTAGCAATAGAAAGTTGAGTAACTTGAAGCAGTTGCAATCAATTAATGCCAACTGCAACAGGAATGCAAATCATTCCACCAATTGAATCTGTCTGTGGGGGATAATGCTTGGTAAGTGAACGTATATACAGTTTATTTCTTTGAAATAAATGAGATACGCTGCTTTTTGCACAGGTTCCTTGTTCTGAGTATGGCCCTAACAACTAGAGTACATACCATGACAGGACGTGATGCTCATTTGGAGGTTATGTTCTTGCAACACTGGTGCTCGGTCTACCGATGACAACAGTGACATCAGAAGGAGAGCCTGAACAAACAAATTCAAGTAGTCCTGTATTAATGTTACATTTTGTCCCGTCTCCATCTACTGAACATGTGAAAAGTACCATATTCAAAGCAAAACATGTAAATGGTTAATGATTTGCAGTTATGTGGTGCAACTATATTTTGTATCACAATTGTCCCATAGTGCCCATACCGTTACCAGTAATAATTGTCACTTGAAGACAGGAGGCTGTACACCCTTGCCCATAGCTGTACAAATGTTGGCAGCAGGAGGAGAGCCTGGCTTCACAATATAAAGTAACCCTGCATTAATACTACATTCTGTCCCATTCCCATCCACTGAACATGTGATGAGAAACATATTCAGTAAGCAAAACATCTAAATAGTTCATGATTTGCAATTCTTTAGTGCAAATTCATTTTGTATCAGAATTGTTCCATAGTGTGCATACCATTGTCAGTAACATGTTGCAACTTGAGGACAGGATGCTGTACATCCTCACCTATAGTAGTAGAGATGGTGGTAGCAGTGACAGCAGGGGTACACTTTAATTACATGCCATGTACATTAAAGTCTCATCAGTGGAACTCCCATAATCTCAACCCATGCAATAAAAGCTGATTCTGCTTGATCTGGCGTGAAGACGTTTGGGAATATCTCTCCTACTTCTCTTTCTATGTGCTTGACGAACAGTGATTGCACTTGCGAGTCAGTTCTGTTGGAGATCAAGAAAGCGCATGGAAATTCTTGCCTCATATTGTCAAGTACCAACACAGTTGTAAGTTCAAATTCGTAACTATTTAGTCCAAGCATATTTTCAACACAGATACAATCGTTACCATATATTTTTTAAGATTTCAGCTTTTGCAATGGTCATTATCATTAAAACAAAGTCTGTGCTTTTATATCCTGAAAAGGTTTCACTGGTTTACGCTTGAGGCTTGTAAAACAAGACACAGGGTTTATCACTGCTGTTTACTTCGCATACTTAGGCATCAGCACTAATAACATCATTCTGATGATGGACTACCCCTGAATACAGATTATAACATCGTTCAGTCTTTTACAAATTTTGCCTGATTATAAGATGTCGTCCTTCGAGTATTGAGTCAGTCAGTGTCCCTCGAATTTCATTAATTATCCTGGCAAGGTATCGTTCTTGGAACGGATGCTGCTATACCAGCCCTAACTTTTGCAGAGTGCTTCAGGTGGCCAAAGTCAGGTCATGACCAACATGTTTAGAAATATATTTCACACGACACTGTCCATTTGACCCTTCACTAAGTTATACTGACAGGGCACATTGCACTAATTTTTTTCTTGTATCTTCAAGCTTCTAATATCTCTCCTTGTGGAGTGAAATTCGTTAGATCTATCGCAAATGTAGTAATATGCTATAGAATCAGCAGTACGATAAATACTAAATTTTATGTAACCCGACTGTATGGCATGTTCAGTTACCACTTTGCACGTTTTGGATTCACTGACGGAAGAGAAACTCAATTCTTATGATAACACACTGGTTTTGTGTAGCCGATTGCAGATGTCTCAATAAATGATCACTTGCCTTTATTTCACTAGTACACAGGCAGCGCTTACCAGCATTTTATTAGACTCAACCTGTTGTTCATGGGCATTTTGCTGGTACCGTTGCAAGTCATCATTAGATGCGTAATATTTGTCATAGATGTACCAGTGGTACTGTGAAGGTTGCTTACATAAAACAGGAGCGATGCCGTTCATAGATTTTTCCAGATCCAGTAAAGATACATCCTTGCGGAGCGGAAGTTGCGAAATACGTGGACAAATTGACCGATAACCTCTCCGTTAATGATACGTTAATCGTTATTGGTGGCACAAATGACTGGAAGAATTTTGGAAGAACATGATAGATTATTTGGAGTATATACTGAAACACAAACACAAAACGAATTTAATAATTCATCCAATACCGCTTAGACGTGACGCTCAAGGTCTAAATGAAAAAATCTTATATGTAAATCGCATTATGTGTGAAAAAAATAAAATCAACACCGCCACAGGCGAAGGTAGGAAGAGATTATCTGTGAATTTAGGGCTCGAACGCCTGAAAAGAAATGAATATATGAGGGCCGTTCAGAAAGTAACCTCCGGTTGATTTAAAAAAATACACCAAGTTAAATAAAAATATTTTAATATATACATCTTACAACTACATCTTTGCACTATTTTTCTACATAGTCTCCATAGCGATTGAGGCACTTATCGTATCTCTTCACAAGCTTTGAAATTCCTTCTGCATAAAAATCACCTGCTTGTGCCTGGAGCCAGCCTGTGACCGCATCTATGAGCTCTTCATCATCATCAAACCGCTGTGACCCGAGCCATTTCTTCAAATGCATGAAGACGTGATAATCACTTGGCGCCATGTCTGGGCTGTAAGGTGGATGGTTGATAACGTCCCACTTGAAGGACTCAAGAAGGGCAGTTGTTCTGCGAGCAGAGTGAGGACGGGCGTTATCGTGCAAAAAAACGATACCGGAAGTCAGCATACCACGGCGTTTGTTCTGTATAGCCCGTCGTAACTTTTTTATTGTTTCACAGTACACGTCTTGATTAATGGTCATGCCACGTTCCATGAATTCAACCAACAACACCCCTTTGGCATCCCAAAACACCGTTGCCATCAGTTTTCTGGCAGAAAAATCTTGCGAGGCTTTTCTTGGTTTGGTAGGCGAATTTGAATGTGCCCACATCTTTGATTGTTCTTTTGTCTCAGGGTTCACGTACTTAATCCAGGATTCGTCACCGGTCACGATTCTGTTTAACAATGGTTCTCCTTCGTCCTCATAACGTGACAGAAAGTCTAATGCAGAGGCCATTCTTTGAGTTTTGTGGTGGTCGGTAAGAATTTTGGGCACCCATCGTGCACAGAACTTACGGTAACCCAATCTTGCTGTCACTATCTCGTACAAGAGAGTCTTAGAAATCTGTGGAAAACCAGTAGACAACTCCGACATTGAGAAACGTCGATTTTCACGAACTTTTGCATCAACTGTCTGAACGAGTTCGTCAGTCACCAATGATGGTCTACCACTCCTCTCTTCATCATGAACGTTTTCTCGTCCACTTTTAAATAAACGTACCCTACACGGCACAAATCTCACGATGAATAGCTGCTGCAGAATATCCTTTGGCTGTAAAAAACCTTATGACAGCACGCACTTCACATTTGGCGGGGTTTTCTATTGCAGCACACATTTCAAACTGCCACAAAAACTATACTAGCGCAGGTACGACGTTCACTCGACCACGGCTTGATGCCGACTGACCTGTTGAGTGCGTGAACGCACAGATGGCGTCGCTACTCCCCCCACAACCCGCACTGTGACCAATCGGAGGTTACTTTCTGAACCGCCCTCGTACTACTCATGGTTTACATCTAAACAAATAAGGAAAGACTCGCATTTTTAATAGGCTTGCTTTTTTTTATACACATGTCGAAAACTGAAAAACCAAGTACTGGTACAGGGAAAAAGCATACGCAAACGGGTAACAGGAAAAAAGTGCCTGTCTCGAAGTGAAAGTGCCACCCTTGAAAAAACATACTGTTATGGATCAGTACTTAACAAAAAATAAACTCAAAGAGAGTCACAACAGCACACTTACTAGGTAAAATTTCAGGACATGAAATGCAGCAACAAGGCAGTCGTTAATGGGCAGATCGGTGAAAAAGGACGTAAAAAAAGTGTAAATTGGAAACAGTTCCACAGAAGAAAGACAGGAACCCACATATGGTGAACCAGCACGCCATTTGTCAAACACCATTGATGCCATCCCTGGAAAACATGAGAATTTTTTCCCACTAAATACACTAGCTCAAATAGTGGGGTAACTGGTCAAGCAAGAAATGATTTGCTACCTGTACCTAATTTTAAATTACTCCATCAAAATGTTCACTCACTCTCGAATAAGCTAAATGAAATAGAAATAATTTTAAATGACCTAAATGATATTTCTGTACTATGCTCTACAGAACACTGGCTGAAACAAGACATGTTAGAGCAAATATATATTACTCAGTTCAAACTTTCAGGCATGTTTCGCAGGAAAATATCAGGTCATGGGGGGTACATGTGTGTATGTTAGAGAAAATATTGAATTAAATAGTGTAACTAAACACCATTAACTGTCCTGTGAAAAAGATATAGACCTCTCTTTAGCTGAACTACCAAGGCAAAATACAGTTATTATTTGTGTGTACAGATCACCAGATGGAGACAAAAAAGTGTTTTGCAATCGCATGGAGGAAATCTTGGAAGAAATTCACTGTCCCAAGAAAAATATAATTGTATGTTGTGATTTTAATATTGATTTCTTGAGATCCAAGAAATTAGAGATGACATTATAAATGAGTAGCTCAGTTTCAAAATGTCCTTTATCCAATAAGTATAAATTTCTTTAATTAGTAAAAAATGTACTATCAAATAGTGTATCTTGAAATACTGTGCTTACTTGAAATGCTTGTGTCAAGTCTTGTTTCTACATTGTTGGCAACACTGATTTGTAGTGTATTTCATATGTTGTATGTAAAGACAGTTGAAGGAAGCTTTATTGGTGACTTCTGGAGTGAATTCGCCATAAACTACTCCAGTATTTTTTTTTTTTGAAATTTTAATCACAGAGACATTTCTTAACCTAAAAATAGACCTCTGTAAACTTCTAATGCAAAACTAAATACAGATGAGTGAGATTATTGAAACGCTGAGGTGCCTAACCTCACTTATTGTCAAAATGGCTACAGTATCAATCTTTCAATAGCTCTCCATCTTTTTGATATATATTTCATTTTAAATTTTAATGACAGGAGTGGGGTAATTTGAAATGGGTGTTTCAAGTAGCCCTATACATTTCAAGTTACCCCAGGCTGAAATGTAAATACTGTTTCATACTGTAATTACATAGGTAGATAGGCAGAATATGGTAATTTTATATTTTGCTTTTGTTTTATTTTAGTCCAAGACGTCAAGAGTGTATAAAACTACTCCTGATGCTCGAAAATACAGAAATTATTGAGAAGAAACCTTACAGGAGGCTTTGAAGGAAATACAGAGTGGTGTTATTTCATTGAATAAGGCAGCACAGAAGTATGGAATCTCTGCACGAACTCTTATCAGAAAATTACATGGAAAACATACGAAAAATGTTGGCCGACCAACAGTATTGACCCCAGAGGATGTCTTGCAGAGGGAGTTAGTCTGGCAAGTGAATGGTGGTTTCTGTTGACTCAGTTAGACATTCGTCTCATTGTGAATATATTTTTTACATCGAAGGAGCATTGCAGAGAATCGTTTTACAAGAAATATGCCTGGCATTGATTGGGTCAGAGGGTAACTTGATAGACATCAATCAGTTCTGTCAGAGCGATTGTGCCACAATGTAACTCGAGCAAGAGCAGCTTTCACTGCAGAAGTGATCACATGTGACTCATGGACTGAAGAGGACCCTACTGGCTGTCGATACAACAGAACTAAAAAGGGATAGCTCAGATGGACTGTGTTTGAGGACTGGTTTCGAAGTGTTGCCTTGCCATACTTAAGGAAGTTTGATAAAGAGTCTCCTACAGTACTCACTGGAGATAATCTCAGCAGCCACATTTCTTTGGCAGTTATCAGTGATTGCAACGAGAATAACATTTGTTTTGTTCTTCCTCCCCCAGACATTAACCATTTTGTCAACCTCTTGATGTAGCATATTTCAGGCCTCGTAAAAGGTCTTGGCAGAAGGTTCTTGATGAATATAAGACGAAGGACAGAGGACCCATTCTAAAATATAGTTTCCCTCTTCTGCTGAAGAAGTGTTTGACGGAATTAGAAAAAGATGGTTCATCTAAGCAAAACCTGATGGTAGGGTTTGAAGCTACTGGGATTATGCCACTGAATAAAGATAAGATTCTGAAAAAATTACCAAACGGAAATGAAGATACTGCAGATGTGGAATCTTGGTCTGACAGTTTAAGAGAGTTTTTGGAGCAATTTAAGAGATCCTCACATACCAATGTAAACCTTCAGTCAGCTAGTGCTCTTCCTATAACACCAAGAAGAAGTGTTTCAGTGGATGATGTTCAGGAACTACAGCACACTGACATGAAAAACTTGCAGCTTTCAGATTCCGGTACTGGTAAACAGAAGAACAGGAGACTGAATAACCCATCTGAGGAGCAACAAATGCAATCTGGACAACATCAGGAAAAGAGCTCTAATAAAAGGAGGTAACAGAATAGACCAAAGGCGATTTGTACTGGCAGTGAAGCCAGCAGTGATACTGATGATTTTATTCTGTGCATGACCCTAGCAGTGTTCTTCTGAACTTGAAACTGTAGAATATTACTACCAGAACAAGTATGAAAATCGCTTTCATCAGCATGCAACACGTGCAACTGCAGGCCCTGGAAATATCTCCCACAAACAGAGCATTAATGGAGACAAATATGATGTGAAATTCTTGAGGATATTAAGAAAACCATTAAACATATATATATATATATATATATATATATATATAACATTTTTTTGTGGTAATTGAGCCTATATCTTGTTCTTGAGGGAATATATATATATATATATATATATATATATATATATATTCCCTCAAGAATAAGATAAATATATATCCATTTTATATATATATATATATATATATATATATATATATATATATATTCCCTCAAGAATAAGATATAGGCTCAATTGCCACAAAAAAATGTTATCAGTGTGGTTACCCCTTTATTTGAAAGACGAGGAAGCTACTGTTTTCCATTGGAAATATAACTTTGTACTTTAATTTGCAGATACTTATGTCATTATTTTGTAGTTTGTACTACATTTCACCCTCGTGTATTCCAGTTGAAATTTACATCAATAAAAAATTTTCATTAATGTTTGCAATTGGTACCCAATTTTGTATGTTTGGTAGATGAAAATATACCACATAACGTCTTTTGGAATTAATTCACTGTTGCAAGTGTCCCACAGTAGTTCAAACTTGCGAAAACTGCAAGTTTTCAGTATAAAAGCCAGCGGCGACTCCTGTATAGGTTTGCAGGTTTGTGCTACCCCCAAGGAATAATTCTGTTCAACACTGATGGCCTTCTGAGCGTTCTATACTAGTGGAGAAGTAGCCCATCGTTTATCTGTTTTGAAATGCCCGGTCTCCAGACGCCGAACGCAGCGGAGTTGGACGGAACGTGCCAATAACGACAGCGGGTTTGCACTGTGGCCGCAAATGCGGACTTGGATGTCTCAGAGGTGTGGGGACAACGCTTGGCAACAATATACTCGTATGCGGCCCTTGTGTGTATAAACACCTCACCCGGGCCACCCTGCCAGCAGCAGGAAGAGGGCCCGAACTCTTCCGAAGAGAAACGGAACCATTGGATCTTCTAACAGAGTGGGATTCTCGCGTCACCTTACCAGTTCAGGTGTAGCTGCGAGCGAACTAGCTATTTCCTGTGCGTTGTGTTAGTCATTATAGTGTGTGCTACAGTGAATTTTGAGGCTCAAATGACAAGTGAATACGTGAAATAATGAACCATATAATTGCATTGCTCTCTGAACCCTTCAGTTCACGGAAGTTTGAAGAAAAATTTGACATCAAGAAGCTAGGTAGGCCAACTCCTGCTTTAACAATTTCGCAGACCGTTAAAACGAAAAGTCGCCAATTCAATAGGAAGCTAACTCTGAATTGTACAACAAGCATGAATGGCTGTGTGATTGTGACATGAAAAATGACTTATTTTGTTTTCCTTGTTTATTATTTGGAGAAGATCTTTCATGGTCTAAGCATGGAGTCTGTGACATTCAACACCTCCATGACAAAGTTAGAAAACACGAAATTTTTTCAGTCCATGTAAATAACGTTTTGAATATGGAAAGTCTAGGCAATGTAAATATGGCTACCCAATTAGACAGTGGGTACAGAAGGTCCGTGGCATTACACAACTAAAACGTTATCGATAATAGGTACATATTGAATCTAATTATGAACTGTATTCGTTTCTGTGGCACGTTGTATCTTGCTCTTAGAGGACGTGATGAAACTGAATCATCTTCCAATCCTAGTGTTTTTCGTTCTTTGATTAATTTTAGTGCAGAATTAGACTCTGTATTAAAATCAAATTTAGAGAAAACTACAGTTTTCAAAGGAACCTCAAAAACCATCCAGAATTAACTCCTCCAGTGCATGCTTCAAGTCTATCAAAAGGAAATTAGAAAGGAAATTAAGGGTGCTGAGTTTTGGCCCATATTAGCTGATGAGAGTAGTGATGTAGCCTGTGTTTTCCAAATGGTTATAGTATGTAGGTACATCATTAACGGAAAACTAGTTGAAAGATTTTGGGACTTCATAGCACCAGAAAAGCATGATGCCCAGTCTTTGGCAATGTCTATCATCTAACTGATAAATAATCATTTGAGGAATTATCCACATAAGCTAACAGCGCAAACATATGATGGTGACCATCATCTAACAGATAAATAATCATTTGGGGAATTGTCCACATAAGCTAACAGTGCAAACATATGATGATACAGCAGTACGAGTGGTTCGTCGCGTGGGGTGCAGGCTCTTGTTAAAGAAAAGTTTCCCAATGCTTCATACATTCATTGTTATGCCCACCAGTTGAATCTCATTATGCTTAAAGCCGCTTTCATTAATAAAAATGTACGAATATTCTTCACTAAACTTCAAGGACTTTGCAGTTTCTTTTCAGCATCTCCTTAAAGAACAGCAGTTCTCGACGAAACAGTACGAAAACGACTGCCACGTTCAGTGCCTATTCGTTGGAACTTTCAGTCAAGGAGCGTCAATACCATTTTCGAATATAGGGAAGATATTATCACTTGCATGAATAATATGAGCCAGGGGGAGAAACTATGGAATGAGAACACGATCCTGCAAGCCTGTGGCTTAATAACAATTTTAAAGGATGAAAAGTTCATTTTTTGCCTTCCATTTTTTCATAAAATCATGATCCATGTGCATATTTTGTATAACCAGCTACAAAAAAGGGGTAGTGACCCAACTTACGCACAAAATCAGCTGACAGCTTTTGAGCGTGAAATTGCGAACACTAGGGAAGGAGTGAGTGAAAATTCAACAGGTTTACACGAGTAAAATAAAAGAGGGACAACTGAAGATGGCGCAGCGATGTGTAATCTACTGTGGGAAGCAAAAGAAGTATGTGATGTCATAAGATATGAGGTAAAAGAAAGATTCAAGTTCACTGGACACCTAGTTGCAGCCTCTCTCTTTCTGTCAGAGAAATTCGCTACTTACTCTTCCAGTTTTCCAGAAACATCATTCAGAGCTGCTATTGAATGCTACTCTTTTTTGGAAGCAAAGAAACTTCGAACAGAACGCTCTGTTATTTATGGAAGAGAGGAGTTCAAAAGCATGTGTGGAGCTTTGAGCTTTCTAGATTACAGAACAGACAATAATCTTTGTGATACACTGAGCCAATATGTGAAGCTCCTGAAAGCGATAATTACAATTCCAATGACCACATCAGAAGCAGAACGTTGTTTTTCTTCTCCGAAACGCATCACAACCTTCTTGCGGAATACTATGGACCAAGAAAGACTATCAGCATTCGCGATGCTCTCTATTGAACTAGATCTCGTTTTAGGAGTTGCAGACTTCAATCGAAGAGTGAAAGATTTGCAAATATGAAAGAAAGAAGAATAGAGTTCCTGTACAAGTGACCATCACCACATCCAAATTCAGAGATAAAATAGAATGACGTTAACATCAGTCCTGCTAAAAAGGTTAGTAAGGCATGCCTACCACTGTTTGAATACATAGTGCTGCAGTGATTTTAATTTCATTTATTCCGCAGAAGTAATACCTTTTTCTGTGTACACCTTTTGGTTTTATTATGAGTAAATGCAGGAGTCACACGAGCGAGCGGTCTGTTTATATTAGGCATTACAAAAACATGAGCAGTGTACTAATTTTCTCTCTTTTGTTCAAGTTTTTCTTTGTGAGCAAAGTGCACCACCATCTTGTTTGGTCATGAGCCGCCACTGATGAAAGCATAGGTGTCTCGAGTAACACCTTCCCATGGGCAACTTGAAACACCAACATTTTTGTAAAAAATCAGCATAAAGAAATTTAAGACAATAGTTTTTCTGCCAGCAGGATCTTCACTGCAATGTCACCTGTACTTCATTAACCCCCTTATTTTGTAAAATTGAGAAAGGAAGATGCTGAGGAAATTCGAAACTCTTTCAAGTAATCCCATTTTGTGCTATTTAACAATTTATGTTGCATGTACAAACTTGAAATTTTTTTTGCTTTTTTGTCAATCATCTATTTTTGTTATTAAAACAACATAAAAATAGCTTATTTCAAATTTTTGTTATAAAAAAAACCTCTTGGATAAGGGACGTTTTGGAACCAAGATATGAAGAGACATTTTGAAAATAAAAACTTTGGATAAGAGACAGTTTGGAAAAGCAAATAGGGGAAAAATTATAAACAGTGTTTATTTAGTAAATGTACATAATTTAAATTTTGTCGATACAATGTCTGTAGGTATTTTTGAAACAACTGAAATAATTTCGGGTTAAGCTAGGGAAACAGATAGAAACATACATTTACCAGAAAATTATTAAAAAATAACATTACATTATACCCACACACATTACAGAAAGCATAATTTTAAAAGTGCCTTATGGGTAGTCATTTACTTATTTAAATCAGAATTTGTCCTGTTAACTGCTGTGAAGTACTCAAAAACCATTTTCATCGTCCATGTGTCCACCTGCATTTTCATCATCAGATTGTTCTTCAGGTATATTCTGTACTGGATTGAAGATAATATTTTTGTAGAAGGCCAGGTCTTCATTTTGAGCCCAGTGTTCCCCGAAGTGAAGAGTCAGAAGCTTCTTGACATCTTTCACTTTCAGCTCTTTTACTGTTACTCCAGGTAGTACTAACGGTAGTTCAAAGTTTTGAACTTTAAATCCAGGTTTGAGTACTTTTTTGGGCTTTCTGAGATTGGTGTTATACCACCTTCACCTGCAACAAGTACTTCACAGGTTGGCACATTGCCTAGTGTTATAATAAATCTTTCAACAGTTGAAAATTTGAAGTGTCAATTTCCAGGCTTCTTTTGGTAATTTTCACATACCTTCCTCTAGTCAAAAATATTACAGCTCTCAGTAATACTGAAAACAGTTCCACATTCCTTAAAGATTTCAATCTATTTCTCAGTCTTAATAATAGTGTCATAATTCTGAATTTCCTTCTCAGTTCTACCAAATACACGATCAGGCAGCATATACGAATGGCCTGGTACAGGGAGTACTAAAATAATGTCTTTAATATTTCGTGGCACGTCATTTACCAACCAGTATTGAAGCATAATCATCTTTGAAATGTTACAGTTTTGTCTCCACAATCATCCAAATATAGCCTTACAGTGGTCACTCCTTCCAAGTAAGTGTTTTTTAGCCTACGTAAAATTGCTGATGCAATTTCATTTGAAACTTTTTTGAATTCCGATTCCATCCAGTGATATATAAAACCACGGTTTTTTGTCTGCTTATCTTTAGATGTACTTTGGCAGATAATGAAGTTAAATAAATAGAACTGTCGACTATAGTACGCTGCCTGGTAAGGGATTTTGGGTAAAACTAAATTCTTTTGCCAGTCAAAGGAAAGGGTGATTTCATTTTCATTTTTCAGTAAATTAAAAAATGCTTGTGCCCTCTTTTTGTGGAGACTGAAATCAATTTTAACCGATTTGTCTCTGTTGTCAAATTTCAACTAAAACTGGATACATTTGGAGCACTTGTCCACAGCAGCAGAGCCAAGGCTTAAGTTATAATCTTTGACAATTATCTCATAAAAATATGAATATGGAACTTGAAGATTACTTTCTACTCTTGAATTGTCAGCATTGTGAAACTTACTTATTGAAAGATCTGTCAAAAAATACTGTCTTGTAATTCTGGTGTTCCTGCAATAATATTTTCAAGTGGACAGAGACTCTCTATGAATGACTTTACAGATTGTCTTTTAGCCTCAAACAGCTTAGACTTATGGTCTCCTCCTCTATTTCCTACAGCTAGATTTCTGGAGTCGAAATGTCTCTTACAAACTCATTGAGCCCTTTTCTCACTAACACGAAGTATGCCACAAAAGGATTTCTTACGTACCTGAACCAAAGAAGTGTTCCCAGATTTGGTTGTGGGATTAGATAGTGATTCCAATTTTCAATGATTTGTCTTCGTTCATCTTCATTAGTTCTCCTAAGCTTAGGTGTTTCACTTACAGTATATTTAAGCATATAGTTCCCGTGATCAATTTTATTCTTAGAAAAGTAAAAGCCTCCCTGAAACTTACAAATATCTTGCATTGTAAGCTGAGTACACCTAAAAACTTGATCAGAATGAAGGCACTTTGGTAGTCTTGGCAAAGTCTTTGACGTGTAGAGCTTCTGTTTCTCTATTGCCTTTTTCCATTTATCTGGATCTTTTATACATTTCCTTCCTTTGTTCTTCTGGCATGGAGTTATCTACGGTCCCTCCATAACCTGTTGTTCAGTAATTTGAGATTATAGTTCCTCCATTGGTTAACCACAAAGTTTATCAACATTTAGACCTACAACACTGCCTGTACAGTACACTTTTAAAACAAGAAGCTCACTTTTAATGCAGAAGAACACTTAAAAACAGCCTAATTTCAATTATTGGTACGAATTTTGACAATAGAAACTAGCAAAAACGCCATGGTGATCACAGAAAACAAGCACCAACTTCACAATAAACAAAAAAATAACCTATTGTGAACAGTAAACAAAACTTAGCTTCAGCTGACCACCAGTTCTACCACAACACATTTCACTGGAAAAATACCCTACATAATGATTTTAAATTACCGTATTCCTTAAAATGGTTGGTAGTTGCACTGTGTGTAAAGGTCACTTTTGAAAAAAAAAGACACACTGTTTAGAGAAAGGCAAAGGATATAGGTCATTTTGTTAGAAAAATTAACAGTAGTTGAGTCGGTCATGTTGGATTGGATAAGGGACATTCTCAAACTAAATAGGCATATTACAGGATTTTATTATTATATAGTAACGGTTTAAAGGAAGTTTTGAACGAAAACCGTAGTTTAATATGATGTAAAAGAATCTGATGAATGCTATGGTAACAATAACTCAATTTCCACAAAAACTGGATAAAGAACGTTTTGGAAACAAGCGACTCAAATTTACTACAGTCGTTCAACATCAGTGCAATGGTAACCGAACCAACTCGAGAAACACCACACTCTCCATCTATTATTGATCAGATATTGATAAATATGTGCAAGTATGCCTATAATATACAAGTTTGTAAACACGCATTTTAGTGATCACAATGCTGAAATTCTTGCAATGAATATTTCAGGATACTCAGTTCTCAGTAGAATAAAACACATTGTTAGGAACTTCGGTACAAAAAATGTGTAATATTTTAGTTCTCTCCTAAAGGGTGAAAGATGTACATCACTGTATTGATACCAACGAGAAATATGGTAAGTTTATGGCTACATTCAAACATTTTTTGAAATGGCTTTTCCCAGGAAAATAGTACATTTAACTCTGCTCAAAAAACAAACAAGTGTATTTCAAAATGTCAGAATAAAAGAAGATTGTATGAGTACTCCGAGCAAAATACTAATCCTGGCTTTATTACATATTTTAAAAGATACGAAAGAATACTAACATGAGTGGCCAGTCTGAAAAGTGGCCCCAAGTTGTACGTCAGTAATCGTCAGCAGGTTACAAAAATAAAACACAAAGATAGTGAAACACAAAAAATTTCTAGTTTTTACAGTTATGAGGAGAAAATAAAATATGAAGTCCCACAAGGGTCAGTTATGGGACCTGTCCTATTTCTGTTGCGTATAAATGAATTGGCTGGTAAAATACATGATGCAACCACTATACTCTTATCAGAAAACCCTAATATTCTAATTAAATTACAGAATGAGGGAAATCTGCAGGAGGCTGCCATATCAGTTATCCACACCTTAATGCACTGGTTCAGGACCAATAGGCTCATCATAAATTCTGAAAAAACTGTGACAGTTAACTTCCACACCACACAAAACCCTGTTTTCACTATCGAAGGAAAAAATGTGTCGAAGGTCAATCATACAAAATTTCTAGGCATTCATGTTTAGGCAGATCTGAAGTCCTGTAGACCCCTTCTTAAAACTCTCGAAATATTTGTGGTGCCTTGCTTGTACATATACAAAATGCTAATTTTCACAAAAGGTGGCATCTTAAAAAAGGAAAATCTCTCCAGACACAACTATGATATACACACATACGAAACTAGGCAGAAGATGAACCTACACATGAACACAGTAAACACAAACTTATGCAAAAGAAGAGTATATCATACTAGAGCTGTGCTATATAACCATTTGCCTTCTTACCTAAAACACATACCAACATTAAGTGCATTTAAAATAAAGTTCAAACAGTTCTTGTTTGACCACTGCTTCTATTCTTTGTCTGAATTTATGGAACATCACAATAAGTAAATCTCATTTACCAAATTTTACTAACTGTCAATTCATAACACAGTTTACGTTGCGCTTATCATGTCATCTCACTTAATAACTGCTATTATCACATGTGGAAGCAATATAGTACATCAACCTACATTATTATGCATTTTATGTCAACAATGTAGCCAAAATGATTACTCTATTATAAATCAATTAGGTTTACCACTGTTCTATATCACAAGTGCAAAAAATCCACTAAACTGATTCTTGGACAAATAAACAACAATAATGTACTGCTGACTGCAGAAACTACAATGTTCATAATCACACAAGAAGTAAAGATTTTAGTAATTTTAGAACGTACATTAGCCACACAGATCACCTCTAAGAAGTTTTCCTTCATGCTTTTTACTTCACTTGAAAGAAATAATTCTTTCTTATGACTAGTTCCTTGTTAACTCTCCACAGCCTGGTGTTATTCTTCGGAGCTCTGATATCCATCAGGTTGTCCAATGTTGTGCCAAAAATAAGCGGGAGAATATAACATCACTGAGAACGAATAGAACTAGAAGTCATCATAAAATGTGTAATAAGATGTTCGTTTCTCTATTTTTAATATGTAACTATAGCAAACACGATTAGCAAATGTCAGTTTTCTCTGCTAGACTAAATTTTCACAGGATATGATACTATTATTGTATCCACGTCCCTCTGCCAACATCACGAAAGAAAGTATTTTAATTTGACTGATAGATCATTTCAGGCCTTCAAGAAATGGTAGTTTCTATGGTTTTTCTGTCTAGCTAGCAAATGTACCATAATTATTATTGGGCTATACAAGAAGTATTGTCAGTGGAATAATTTATTTTTGGCACAGTTTCATCTCTTGGCAATCCTTTGATTTTTGTGTTCTCAGTAGATGGGTACCTTGCAAAACATCACTGTTCACAACAGCACTTGAAGCTACACACTTTTGTTGGACCAAAACACACAGAAACGGAGCAGTAGCTGATCAGAGACATGTAGTGTGGTCTGACAAGATACTGTTTTACCTCTTTGCAAAACAGGAAAGATGTCGAGTATACTACTGGCACAATGAGGCCCTTAACCTACAGTGCACAGAAGAGGTAGTTAAGCCCTCAGGGAGTTATTTGACGTTTAGAGGGCATTTTCGTATCATGACTGTGTACAGGAATCAGAATGTTCATTTCAACTTTATTGGTGAACAAGTGTTGACCTTTCTTCCAAGTCTGCACAATAAGCATGCTGTGGACACTCCTCCCTTCCAACATGACAATGGTCGTGTCATCTAGGCTGCAAGAATATATTACTGGTTAAACATTCTGGTTCCCTACTGTACTCAACCAGCCCACTAAGTCACCCAATCTTAATCTCACAGAAAGTGTATAGGATTACTTAAACCAGTGAGCAAAATGTAGTGATCAACATCCCTGCAGTTTGGTAGCTCTGCAGGATCTAATCACCAATGAGTGGCTTCAGTTGTGTATGGCATACCTGAAGAAACTTGTGGACTCTTCCATTACGAGGGTTAGAGGAGGTATTACATAGTATTAGCATCACGTCTCCTGGCAGTACCTCAGTTTTTCTCTGGAGTGCTTAATATTGCAGATGTTCTTAACCTGATAAAAAATTATTCAAAACATGTAATGTTATCGAGTACTTCACACAAGTCCCTATTATCAGCACATATCTATCAGGAAACTGCCTTTCTCAATAATAAAAAGCAGATAAGCAATGGAAAATGTAATATTTTAGAACGTTTCTCACGGAGGAAAAAAGGTACGGCTAAAAGTACATTAAAAATGGGTTACAGACTGCAAAAATATTTATTTTGATGGTAATCGGTTTCTTTCAGTATTTGACCATCGTCAGACCCTCAAACCATAGAGGTAGAACGGTCTGAAGATAGTGAAATACTAACCAAAATCAGTTACCATTGAAATAAATGTTTTTGCAGGTGACACTGGTTGTAATCCATTGTTGATGGCAAATGTTTCTGTATTATTGTAATAGTATCAGCATATAATGGACATTGATAAGAATTCAGGATCCTACAGCCAACCAGTTGCCATTCACTAGGTATATTACAAAGTAACCATTGTTTTTAGGCCAGTTAACATCGTAATCCCATGGTCTCATTGGTATTGCTCCATCCATGTGATAAAGTGACACCTATCATTTCCTACTGTCCAATGCATCAATTAAAGTGCCCACTGTGATCATATCCAGAGTAGGAGCACCGGTAGGTTTACATCTACCAAAGGGGGCAAATCAACTATGTATGCCCCTTCAAACACTTGGAGTATTGGCACATTACATGAGTACGTGATACAGGGATGCAATAAGAGTTTTATCTGCAACAATCACCAGTTATACGGGGTGTCCCATTTAATTCGACGATCCAAAATAACTTTTGTGCAGAAGCAGAATTAAAATGCCTCAAGCAAGTGATGTTTAGCTACTTGGATATTAACCAGCATGGTTGCTTTATTTTTAACTTTGTTTTTTATTAACAACAGTACATATAGTACGCCATAGTTTTTATTTGGTAATCTACTTCTTCTTATCAAGACTTGCTCAACAAAATATCGCAGTGTAGCGTTCATGTAAACATGACGTAATTAAAAATTAAACATAATATTTCATTTTATAGCTATGGCTGAAGTTAAAGCCAGTGAATTGATGAGGTCGGAAAACGTTTATTTTTATGAGTAACTTATACTTTGTTAGATTTTATTTTTTTACTTTAGGTCTCAAAACAACTGAGGTCATAAGCGACCATGTCATTACCTTAGAACACCAATAAGTAAAAGAAGTTAAAAGCGACTATATGCTAAGCTTAATCAATGGAAGAAAACTGAGCTAAAAGCAAGGGCTTCCAGTTGCAGAAAGGAGCACAAAATACGCCTAGAGACAGCGGAGGAGCCTAACCAAATCTTAAATATCCTTCACTATACTGCTACACCAGATATAAAGTAAAATGCGATAAACAGTATGTGTGTTGTTCACTAAAATGGCTGACAACTCAGACGGCAAACATACACTGGAACATAAGTTGTTAAAAGAGGGGTATTGGGTCACGAAATGGCGAACCGTCAGAGCTTCATGACAGTGAGCACAAAGTGGTGGGGGATCACCACTTAACAAATAGCCATGGCCAATTTCTTTTCCTTTTTTTCTGGTGTTGTTTTAGAGCACAAAAACACCTGAAATCATAAGCACCCACGTAATAACTTTAGAACACGAATAAGTAAAAGAAGTTAAAAGCAACTACATGTTCAGAACAACTGACAGAAGGAATGAGCTAAAAAGAAGGACTTCCCCTTCGAGAAAGGTCCACAAAATATGCCATAAATACAGCGAAGGATTCTAACCAAAGATTAAATGTCTTTCGCCATAGTGCTAAAACGGATAAAAAGTAAAATGTGGTCGACAGCCCACACGTCATTCGCTAAAATGGCCAACATATGCTGGAATGTAAATGGTTAAAAAAAGGGCACTGGGTCAGGAAATGGTGAACCAACAAAGATTGATGACAATGAGCACAAAGTGATGGGGGATCACCTCTTAACAAATGGTAATGGCTAAAATGACAGTGCCCAAAATGTAGCCTAGCTAAAATGGTCCCCTCACAATGAGAGGGCTAAGATAATGTCGGTCTAGCTGATGGGTGAGGTTTAATTCCAAAGATCTTGGTCCCGTGAAGAGACGACCAGTGGTGATTCCAAAGTGACACCTCCTGCTGACAGATGGCAATGCATAGATCACCTGAAGGAATGGAAGAGCTAGCAAGCTGAGGTAGGAGGACTGCATCTTTGGCACCAGCCTCATTTCCAATCAGACCAACATGATCGAGAATGCGCATGAACATTAAAGTGGCTCCCTCAACAGTGAGCAAGTGGAAGCTTTCTTGGGCCCGTTGCACTAACTGATGGACTCTGTGCAGCACACATAAGCTCGGAAGGGTACTGTGAGAACTGGAACATATGACACATTTAAAAAGCCTGTGTTGCTGGATGTACTGGGTGGCCTAATAGAGGGCCAAGAGATCTGCTGTAGAAATCCAGCAGCGTTCTGGAAGCTGATACTGAAAATGCTCGGTGCAAATGACGGCGTCAGTCTTAGAGAACATGTACACGAAGGTTCTATCGCTAAATTGAGTGTCGAGAAACTTACAGGGATAGAGAGAATCTGGAGTAGTGTTCCTAAGAAGTGAATGAAGAAGTCCATGATGAGCACGAGCCGCCACATGAAGCTAAGTTCACCACCTTTACCCATTGGTAACGTGGCTGGGGCGTGAAGTTAGGCTGCTGGAGCAGTAGCCAAAAGCTAATTCCGGGAAGTAACAGAGAAGAAGGACATACCCCATACTGGAGTGTTGTAGGCTTTCTCCAAATCAAAAAACATGGCTACAGTCTGATATTTCCGCAGAAAGCGTTTCATAACTTTGGTTGGTAAAGTGACAAGATGGTGAACTGCAGAATCGAATGCTCGAAATCCACAGTGTGCAGTGATTGGAAGACTGTGAGACTCATGCCACCATAACAGCTGGCCATGAATCATATGCTCCATCACCTTGCAAACACAGCTGGTGAGGGAAATGGGAAGGGAGCTAGAAGGAAGGTGTTTGTCCTTACCGTCTTAGGTATGGGTATGACAGTGGTTTCACACCAGCACGTGGGAAACATGCCATCTGTCCAAATGTGATTTTAAGTATGAAGGAGAAAGTGCTTGCCTGCAAGATAAAGCTGCTGCAACATCTAGATGTGAACATTGTCCGGCCCTGGGGTAGAAGAATAGGATGAAGTGAGAGTATGGCTAGCTCCCTCATAGTAAAGGGACCATTGTAACATTCAAGATTCTGAGAGGAGAAGGATATAACCTGAGCCTACTCCACTTGTTGCCGAGGGAGGAAGAAGGGGTGATAGTGGGTGGAGCTCAAAATCTCTGCAAAATATTGACCCTAGATGTTGGAGATAGCAATAGGGTTCACAATGATGTCATCTACAATGGTCAGACTGGAAATTAGGGAGTGGAACCTGGTCCCAGAGAGCCTACAAAGGTTGCCCCCACAGTGGAAGGGGGAGTGGAATGGCTGCAAGAACTAGCAAACGAAATCAGTTAGCTTTTTTGCTATCCCGAAGAATGCGACGCCACTGCACACACAGCTGTTTATAACAAATACAGTTCACCGTTGTTCCATGACAGTTAAAATCATGGAGAACACTTCTCCACACACAAATCATGTCGGGGTATGCCTCAGTCAACCAGGGGACTGGGAAGATGAAGTGTGCAGTGTGGAATATTCTGCAGTACTAAGGATAACATTCATAAGATACTCTACATAGTCATCACAACTGGGGAAATGTTGTTTGTCAAAGGCAGCCTTGGATGAGTAAAACCTGCACTCAGCCTTAGAAAGCTGGCAGTTGGGTTTAAATGCAGGTGGGAAAGGAGTTAGCAGACGGATATCACATGGTAAGTGGTTGCTCGAGAACATGTCAGAAAGAATGGATCACTAGAGACGACGGCAAGTTGGGCAGTGCACAAATAGAGATCCATATGGGAATAGGTGTGCGTGGAGTCTGAAGGGAATGTGTTAAGCCAGATGAGGTTGAGTAGACTGAGAAGATCAGTCAAGAGGGAACCTCTCAGACAGTTTCTTGAAGAACCCCATAGTGGATCTACATCTACATCTACATGGATACTCTGCAAATCACATTTAAGTGCCTGGCAGAGGGTTCATCGAACCACCTTCACAATTCTCTATTATTCCAGTCTCGTATAGCGTGCGGAAAGAATGAACACCTATGTCTTTCCATACGACCTCTGATTTCCCTTATTTTATCGTGGTGATCGTTTCTCCCTATGTAGGTCGATGTCAACGAAATATGTTCACATTCCAAGGAGAAAGTTGGTGATAGGAATTTCGGGGGACGATTCCATCACAACGAAAAACGCCTTTCTCTTAATTATGCCCATCCCAAATCCTGTATCATTTCAATGACACTCTCTCCCATATTTCGCGATAATACAAAAACGTGCTGCCCTTTTTCGATATTCTCCGTCAGTCCTATCTGGTAAGGATCCCACACCGTGCAGCAGTATTCTAAAAGAGGACGGACAAGCATAGTGTAGGTAGTCTCCTTAGTAGATCTGTTACATTTTCTAAGTGTCCTGCCAATAAAATGCAGTCTTTGGTTAGCCTTCCCAACAACATTTTCTGTGTGTTCCTTCCAATTTAAGTTGTTCATAATTGTAATTCCTAGGTATTTAGTTGAATTTATGGCCTTTGTATTTGACTGATTCATCATGTAACTGAAGTTTAACGGATTCCATTTAGCACTCATAGTGGGCATTAAAGTCGCCAAGCAGGAAAAAGGATGCAGTTTTGTTTCTTGGAGGCAGAAAACAAGCAGATGCTGCAATTCCGAGAACTGATGTAATTCCTCCTTGTTGGATGTAATGCCATGATCATCCCATTGGAGAAGAGTCTCAACGGGGAATGGGGAGGAGGGAACAAATGAAGGGTAGTCACCTCTGCAGCTGCAGAGTGCCAGCCTCCAAAGATTCACTATTACAGGGTGCAGAGGCTGAAGGATCCCGTCCCATGAAATCAACAGAGGCATCGACATTCTCCCTGCGTCGACCTGTGGATCCAAGGACAGATGAATGGTAGGCGGGTTGCAGTGGTGAAATGGAGGATTCTGAGCCGAAGAAGGAGAAGACTTGAATTCTTAGAGCCTTTATAGTTGGAAGACAAAGACTCATATGGTTGATGGCCGGAGGGAAAAGCCCTCATGGGAGTATTCCCTGTCGGTTGTGAAGCAGGTGATTTCGCCGCTGGGGGCAAAGATCTGGTGGCCTGTTGTGCAGCTATAGCAGAAGGAGAGGGAGATGCTATTGCGATATAGGGCGATTTCACAGCTGCAGTACTGAAATGGAGGTCGCAAGTCAGTATGGCCATGTCCTTTGTGGAGCAAGGCATAGCAAAACTCGTACTATAAGTGCCAGATAGTATAATGCAAGGCTTTAGACAAGTCAACGACTTGGAGCAACAGACTGGGTTACTTTTTCCTTCACCTGGATCTCCTGGACTGCCTGCTAATTGACGTACATGGGACATTCACGGGATGAGGTGGCATGGTCTCCATTACAATTAATACAGTGAGTAGAAGAAGGTGGGCAATCACCCTCATGAGCATTCTACCACAAGTAATGCATTTGGCCAGGTTTTGACACGGCACACGAGTTCAGTTATAATGTTGATACTGGTAGCAATGCATCAGGTTTGGAATATACGGTTGATCATGATGACTTCACAGCCTTCCTTAATTTTTAATAGAAGCACAACTCAATCAAATGTGAGAAAAAGAGTGCATGTAGGCACTAAGTTTCCATCAACTTTTCTAATTACCCAATGGGCTCTAGTGATGCCCTGTTCAGAGAGGTAAGTTTGGAGTTCTCCCTCGGTCATGACATTAAGCAGCTGCGTGTGAATAACACAATGTGAAGAATTCAGCATATGATGGGCCTCAACATGAACAGGACAGGTGTGGAGTAACGAAGCTGTAAGCAGTTGTTGGGCTTGAAAATTACAATAGGGCTCAGAAGCAAAGTCCCACTGCATAAGTGAGAGCAGGATTTCACAGGCCTGCAACTGCATCAAAACCTTTCTGAATAATAAATGGATTAACCACAGCAAAAGGCTGACCTTCTTTGGTACATAATACCATGAGAAACCGAGGTGCAGCTTGTAGAGTCTTTGAATCTTTATCCTGATTCTGTTTACATTTAGTAGACATAGACTGGGACAGCAAGTGGTTCATAGTGAAAATATCTCCCACGACTGCCAGCACCTCTGATGGCACACTGATTCAAACAGGGGCCTCATCAGAGGGGGCTTCACCTACCTTAGGTGACTGTTCACACCTCCCAAGCTCCTGACAGAAGGACCAATTGACAACTGGAAAGGTAACAGCTTAGTAACAGCTTCTCCCTTGGCCTGACGTGTAATATGGGGTATGTGCAAACCCGATCTGTTGAACCTGGGCTGCGAATTACGCGTTACCAAGTCACCTGTTATGCCTCAAACACATGAGTCGGCCTTCAGAACTGCACAGGGCGAAAGAAGAAACAAAGAGAAACCTCAAACACCAAAAGAGAGGAAGGGGAGGAGATTGAGATCGAAGAAAGAAAGAAAAAAAACATATGAGAGACTGCTCCAGTACAAGGCTATCAAAATTTCAGAATGTGTTCCCAAAACTATCCAAGATATGTTCCCCATGGGAGGGAAAAATGAGTAGCGGAGGATAGACATACAGTATGGAAAGGGAAGAGGTGCTGTAAAGTCTGGGGACTGGCAGTACCCAAGCACAAACTCACCATAGAGTGGTGATCCCCCTGTGGGGTCTTATATTTTATGGTAGGTATAGATTACATGAAAAAATAAAAGCAACATCTTATTGAAGGAGAGCTTTACTTGGATGTTGTTAATCAGCTTTAATAACAGAGACAGCCACCGTGATAGTTCTGCATATTCTCCTACAATGACGCGTACTTCCATTATAACACTGTAATAGGGATTACTTCCATTATAACACTGTAACAGGGATAGTGATAAAATGTTTGATTTGTTTCCAACTGATAGATGTATAATTATTTCAACCAAACATATTTTTTATAAAAATACAATTGTATTTTTTAAACCCATTTATTTATTCAGCCTCTGAATTTACTCTAAGACATAACAATACTGATCTTAAGGCACCTTATACAATTCAGTCTGTTAAAATTCTCACTATTCTTAGTCATTTTGCCAAAATTCAGTGCAATTCATGTGACTGGGCACCACTGGGAATTTTATGTGAGTGAATGCGAAGTTCAATAGGTGAATTTTAACTTAATTTGAGACAGCTGTCAACTTAAGAAATCAGCCAGATAAGCCCATAAAAATAATTAGGTCCATTTTTATGGTTATTAAAACAAAGACTTATTTATTTCAAATTTTTGTGCTGTTGGGTACCTAGCCTGCAGCCTGGATAGCTGCCCCATGGAGGAATAGCTGTGAATGAATGACATATGGTATTTTTGTGAATGGTCATCTTGCGGTCTATGACATGATAAAACAATACTGTTAGTTGGGTACATCAGTTTCAACTGTGGAACCTTGGAGAATAGATTGCTAGGTTACAAATGACAAATGAAAATAAGCCAAAGCAAGTAACATACAAAATGCCGCAAAGAAACACACTTACCTTACACTGAAAGCTTGTATGTACAAAAAAGCGTTCTCCTTTTATCATCCACAGATCACTTCTCGCTGGAACAGGTATTCTTGGAAGCCGCTGGGGATTGGTACAAAGTCTTCTTGGTGTAGAGCATGCCTAGTGTTCATGTACACTCTTGAGAGTATAGTAGGCTACTGTGTAGAAAATATACATTTCCTTTCATGTAGAGAAAGATTGGTTACAGCCACTTTCACTGCGAAATATCTGCAAACTTTTTGTATAAAAGACTGTCTGTAATTATTTCCGAAGTTTTGTCTAAATGGTCTGTTTCACAGTATGTGTGTGAAACTGAAATGTGCTGCCAAGTATATTGCATTAATTTTAATTTAATAGCGACTCCTTTCACCAAATGTGGTTTACTCATATTTAAAGTTCCCTGTCGTACTGAATCTCAGATCATAAATTAGAAGTGTTCTTCCGTTGTCCAACTATACCACGTACTGTTCTCCCCTCTTTGATTTGTAGCCCTACCTATAATATAATTTTTCATTGTATGCTGATGAGGTTTTATCCTTTTTCTACATCTACATGTAGTAGAATCATTTTACAGTGTTCACAAATGTCACTTCTCTAAAATTTTTCAATAGTAGTTCAAAAAATCATAATCTTCTGCTCAAGGATTCTCATCTGAGTCTCTGGAGCGTTTCTGTAATACTCATGTGTTGATCAGATCTAGTAGCATACATCTGAATTGCTTAGGCGCTGCTCTAAACCAACCTGACGGGAATCTGCAACACTCGAGCAATTCCCAAGAATGGGTTGCACATGTGTTCTGTAGGCAGTCTCCTTTATGTATGATCTACGCTGTTCTAAAACTCTCTCAATAAACTGAAGTCTGCCATTCACCTTCCCTTCAACCAAATTTACATGCGTGTTTCATTTCTTCTCACTTTGCAGTTTTACTCCAAAATGTTTAATCAGTATCTCCATGTCAATCAGCATACCATTGAAACCATATTCAAACATTACCAGAGTCTTAATTTTACTCTTCTTCATTAACTCAAATTTTTCCATAATTAGAGCAATCTGCCATTCACCACACTAAACTGACATTCTATATAAGTCATACTGTACCCTCCTGCTGTTACCCCAATGACATTTTCCCATCACCAAAAATATGCAGATTACTGGTCACCTTATCTGTCAGATCATTTACACATATAAAGAACAAGAGAAGTCCTATCTCACTTTTCTGGGACACTTCTGATAATACTTCTTTTCTCTTCTGCACACTCACAATCCTGGTCAATTTACTACGTTTTATCATTCAAAAAGTCTTCAAGCCACTTACGTGTCTAAGAATCTACTCCATATGATCAGACCTTCATTAAAACTCTGCAGTTTGGCTCCATGTAAAACAAAATGTGGAATCTGCTTGTTGCATTTCATGCATGGTTCACAGAATATTGTGTGAGAAAAGGGCAGCTTGACGTTTGCAGTAGACAAGCTTTTGAAATTCATGCCAATTTGTGGCATGAAGGTTTTTGTTCTCATGGAATTGTAATATATTCAAACTTTCACTTAGAATGTAATCAAGACTTTTGAATCAAACTGATATTAAGGATATTGGTCTGCAATTTTGTGGGTATATTCTCTTACCTCTCTTCCCTTTCTTATTAGGGCAATGTTAGCTACCTAGGTGAGCTGGAATAGTATTACTCAGCCCACATTTACACTGGTCAGCCAAAACATTATGACCACTGCCCACCGCAATGTTGGGTGCCACCTGATGGCATTGTGGGCAAGTGACATGATAATGAAAGTAAGAAAGCGGACCAGACAAGGATCGGGGATCACCCTAGCAAATATATGGGCTGCAAATAGGGGTATCCAATGAGATAAACGGACTTTGACAAAGGGCAGATTATTATTACACAGAGCATGTGAATCAGTATCTCAAAAACAACAAAGTTAGTTGAACGTTCAAATGCTACATCTACAGAAAGAGGTAGAACAGTGAAAATACCACTAGACACTAAATGGTTGTCCATCCAGGACTCTTCACAGAACATAGGGTTTAGACACTTGTCTGCTTGGTAAAGTAGGATAGATGGTGATCTGTGGCACCTCTGTTGCAAGAGTACAGTGCTGGTGTACACACAAGTGTTTTGGAGCACACCAGTCATCATACATTGTTGAACATGGAGCTCTGCAGCAGACCACCCCTACATGTTCATATGTTAGCCCAGCAACATTGTCGATTATTGTCAATTATGATTACAGTGGGTATGGGACCACTGTGATTTGACCGTTGATCAGTCAAAATGTGTCAGCCCTTCAGGAGAATCACACTTTTGCTATACTAGATCAATGGTCATCTCCACAAACACTGTCAATGAGGTGCATGGTGGCTTGAAACTTGCAGGGTGCCACAGAGACAGGCTAGAGGTAGCACTCTAATGCTGTGGGAGACATTCTCCTGCACTTGTGTGAACCTGTGGTAGTAATTGGAGATGTGCTAACAGCTGTGAACCACCTGCATCACTTCATGCTTGATGTCTTACCTTACGGAAATGCCATCTTTCAGCAGTACCATTGTCCATGTCTCAGAACCAGAACTATGCTACAGTCATTTGAGGAGCATTATAGTGAACTCACGTGGATGTCTTGGTGACCAAATTCACACAATGTAAATTCTATGGAAGCCATCTGCTATTGAGTGCCATCACTGTGAACGCAAATCAGCTGCACATATTTACACAAATTACATGAACTGTGCATAGACATCTAATGCCACATACCTCCAAACACCTATTAAAACTGTCAGATGCCTGATATGCAGAATCAGTGATGTATTTCATTCCAAAATTGGACAGACAAGTTACTAAGCAGTTGATCATAATGTTTTGGCTCACCCGTGTATTCTTTTGAGGCAATTTTAGAAATGCAATTGTATCCTTGCTGATACCTGGCTGAAAATATATGAGAAAAGATCAATTTTTGACTAACTACACACTATAACTTCCCTGTCCTAACTTTGCAGAGTGTTTGTCAGAGACCTGTTTGTAGCATGAGAGTGAAATTCTTCTAATATACTTTCCAAATCTGGTTTGTGTTATACTGTGTATTGTTGTATGGTTTAGTTTTAAACATATGAAGTGAGCATCAGTAATGAACACTCAGCTTTTTTCATGAGTTGTCCCACAGTAGATAAGTGACTGCTCGTCAGTCTGCTTCTTCTGAGTTCATACTTGTATTAAATTACGGCATTTCTTGCCACTTGCAATTCACATCTGTGTCAGAGTGGGATCCTGTCTTTCGCAGAAAATCTTCATTTCACCTTAGCCGCTCGTCCACATTTCAGCTACTAATTCAGAAGTATAGTCTCTGTCAATACCAAATGAG
This sequence comes from Schistocerca piceifrons, assembly GCF_021461385.2. Classification (NCBI taxonomy): domain Eukaryota; kingdom Metazoa; phylum Arthropoda; class Insecta; order Orthoptera; family Acrididae; genus Schistocerca; species Schistocerca piceifrons. The sequence continues at coordinate 482,749,478 of NC_060149.1, read as the reverse complement.
ACAGAAGTAAGTAGTAATGAAGCTTGAGATTACACAGTGCAGCATACTCTGGCAAGAGTAATGTCACTGAAGAGTACAGGTTCATAAATCTGTCAAGAATGTTGAACACAGTAAATACATCACCACAATGTACTGATGTTGTGCTTGATTTAGCAATCCATCCCCCAACCACAGTGCCCACCTCTTAATACAGCTTGTGATAAACATTACACATGTCTCCACATTATGCCTCCATTAAGGTATCAAAGTGTTTCCTTCCCCTCCAAAGAATGACTGTACCCTAAAATATCTAATTAATACAATTTCAAGATCTTCCCCTCTTTTTTCGGGAACTAGGATCAACAGAAGCTAATTTTAATTGGTCAAATAAAGCAACCATTTTTTTGGATTATATTGCACAATACACACACCACACCCATATCACTAATACCACAATTTCTTGTTACATGAATAATTCCCAAGTCTCTCTCCCTCTCCCTCTGAATGTGTGTGGGTGTGTGTGTGTTTGGGACGGGGTGGGAGGGGGGAGTGAGACTTCTAAAAGCCTCTGAAAATGTTGAATATGGCCAATATTAATGCCAGTAGTATTTATTGGTGTTGAGGTGAAGTGCTAGAGAGCTAGATAGTTTTCAATAGTGAGTATCCCTTGTGCTCAGTGGACTTGAAGAAGGGGCTTGTACAAGATGCAGTGAGAGTATCCTGGACATGTAAGATTGCAAACAAGACAATGCTGGTGGGTCTGTATCACACATTTTGATCAAACAATGCTTTCGGGCATCTGCACATACCTTGCTGAGCACTGGTGGCAGAGCATTAGAATTTTGTTCATACAGATCAATTTGAGATTGATGTTTTTCACACCATTCGCTGTACTTTCACAGAATCGGTAGGCTACTTCTGCATCAGGGAATAGTCAGTAACAGTTTTATCACAGTGGACAGTGTGTCAGGTGTCACCTTATTTCAATAGTCTACCTACAAGTTTTCTTTTCTTGTATTTGCTGGGTATGCAATAGCTGTATACAGGGTGTTACAAAAATATAACAGGAAACATTCCTCACACACAAAGAAAGAAAATATGCTATGTGGACATGTGTCCAGAAATGCTTACTTTCCATGTTAGAGCTCATTTTATTACTTCTCTTCAAATCACATTAATCATGGAATGGAAACACACAGCAACAGAACGTACCAGTGTGACTTCAAACACTTTGTTACAGGAAATGTTCAAAATGTCCTCCGTTAGCGAGGATACATGCATCCACCCTCCATTGCATGGAATCCCTGATGTGCTGAAGCAGCTCTGGAGAATGACGTATTGTATCACAGCCGTCCACAATACAAGCATGAAGAGTCTCTACATTTGGTATCGGGCTGCATAGACAAGAGCTTTCAAATGCCCCCATAAATGAAAGTCAAGAGGGTTGAGGTCAGGAGAGCGTGGAGGCCATGGAATTGGTCCGCCTCTACCAATCCATGGGTCGCCGAATCTGTTGTTGAGAAGCGTACGAACACTTTGACTGAAATGTGCAGGAGCTCCATCGTGCATGAACCACATGTTGTGTCATATTTCTAAAGTCACATGTTCTAGCAGCACAGGTAGAGTATCCTGTATGAAATCATGATAACGTGCTCCATTGAGCATTGGTGGAAGAACATGGAGCCCAATCAAGACATCACCAACAATGCCTGCCCAAACGTTCACAGAAAATCTGTGTTGATGACGTGATTCCACAATTGCATGCGGATTCTCGTCAGCCCACACATGTCGATTGTGAAAATTTACAATTTGATCGCGTTGGAATGAAGCCTCATCCATAAAGAGAACATTTGCAATGAAATGAGGATTGACACATTGTTGGATGAACCATTTGCAGAAGTGTACCCGTGGAGGCCAATCAGCTGCTGATAGTGCCTGCACATGCTGTACATAGTACGGAAACAACTGGTTCTCCCGTAGCACCCTCCATACAGTGACGTGGTCAACGTTACCTTGTACAGCAGCAACTTCTCAGACGCTGACACTAGGGTTATCATCAACTGCATGAAGAATTGCCTCGTCCATTGCAGGTGTCCTCGTCGTTCTAGGTCTTCCCCAGTCGCAAGTCATAGGCTGGAATGTTCTGTGCTCCCTGTATAATTTTCAGCATTTACAATTTGTTACTTGCCACACACTGAAACCTCAGTCCTGTGAGTCTGTTGTATGCTATATGAATGTTAATTTTTATGTAATTGTGTCCTATTCCAATAAAAGAACCAAAAAGTGAAGAATATTTTTGGTGTTCTGTTTGCCTTTCTTTTCGTACCAATGCCCATACGCTAATGCCTGTACATGCTAGTGTACCATAGGGCTATGCCGTGCATGCAAGGAAAGTGAGGAAAGAATTACTCACAGAATCACTAGGCTGAATGGTGACTGTTCCATAGTGACATATAAAGGAAAGTTTAGAACCATTAACATCTCTCTGAAGGAACTAAATGTGAAAACATGTCCTTATGCTCTCAGAAATTGGGAAAAATTTTTTACTGAGCTCTTAACTAGTTGTTCATAACATGTGGACACTAATGTATGTAACACAGATCTTAATGTATTGTGTTTCTACCACATTTCCAGTGTAGTAATGGATATACTTTCTTTGATAAACTGCTGCAGTTTTATTCTATATACAAAAATGATCTCATTTCTTATAGTAGCAAAAGGGATATTCACCATTTTTTAAACAAGAAGAAGAAATAAATAAATGTATAATTAAAGAAACAAAAATCACTTCCAGTTCAAATGTCAACCATACAGAATACCCCAACTACTTGAATACAACACATGATGTATTAGCAAGCAGTACAAAATTAGAAAAACAGTTGTCTATATAAGTTGTTGTCTGAATCATCCTACTTCATTTATTTTTGTAGCCTTTTTTGTAATGATTTCTGAGTGTTGCGTGCCTTCAGGCCTGAAACAGAAAACATGGAAAAGGTGCAATTGTTACAATCAAATACTTTGAACTTCTAAATCTTAGCAATATTTGAATATTAATTCTTATCTGTATGATACACATAATTGCAGCAGCAGCTGAGTAAGAATGGGTGCAAATATTAATATTTTGTAAGAGGTATTCCAGGCACATGTTATTATTCCAGTAGACGTTGCAACTTGATTTGTGAAGTTTACTTTTGTTAGCAAGACGAAGGCTTGAATAACAACTAAAAATGTAATCACATGACTGATCAACAATTAACCTTACACAATACATTAACATTTCTCATTAAGGCTGAAGAAAATATCAATGAAGTGATGTTTTGGAGAAGAGGTATGAAATTTTTGAATTCACTCCTAAAGGAAAATTATAATACATTTACAAAATTGATAACACTTTCCTCTGACGAAAATTTTCATGCTTTATGCAAATTTTGTTGAGAATTGTGGTAAAGATAGCAGAAAGGAGGAGGAGGAGATTAGTGTTTAACATCCCGTCGACAACAAGGTCATTAGAGACGGAGCACAAGCTCGGATTAGGAAAGGATGGGGAAGGAAATCAGCAGTGACCTTTCAAAGGAACCATCCCGGAATTTGCCTGAAGTGATCTAGGGAAATCATGGAAAACCTAAATCAGGATGGCCGGATGGGGATTGAACCGTCATCCTCCTGAATGCGAGTCCAGTGTGCTAATCACTGCGCCACCTAGCTCGGTAAGATAGCAGAAAGGGGAGTGGAGTGGGGGATCTGAAGAAAAGGAAGCTGCAAAATATTTTTCAAGCACAACTCAGGCATTTTTGCTGTTGCAAGACCATTGTGTACATTTACAATAATTTTGATTGGGTCTGCTTCAATTTAGAATGCTTCATGGTATGAGCCAGTCAATGTTTTACACTTGGATTTTTGTGAACTTCAACAAAAATTATGCACTGAATAGAGCACAGGATGATAATTTACCCCTGGATGAGTACATATAAGACAAGAAAGCAAATTTGTATTAATTTTATTGATAAAGTAGTGAATGTTTTAATTTAAGTAATGATGATTGACAGTAATGGAATATTGAGCTTTTTATTGCCATTTTCTTAACAACATACTAGTGATGAATTCAAGTATTTGCAGAAACTGATGTATCAGCATAAGAAGTGTTGGTAACTAGATTTAAAAGTTCCTGTAATTCATCACTTTCAGTAAGGATAGCAGTTTTATCAGTGATTCTTTTCTTTGACATCCTTTTGACCCTTAATTTTAACACCCACTCCTGAATCTTTCTTTTATTTCCATCATTGTTCCTTTGATGAATAAATGGAAATGTATGGGGTAAAAGACAACATCCCTGTCTTACACCATTTTTAAGCTGAGCATTTCTTTCTTCATCTTCCAGTATTGTTGTTACCTGGTGGTTCTTTTACATACTGTATATTATCCATTTTTCTTTATGGCTTATTTCCATTTTTCTCAAAAATTTGAACATCTTGCACCACTTTACATTGTTGAATGGTTTTTTTCACGTTAATGTATCCTATGAATGTGTCAACAAAGTAGGCAAGACAGCCATTTTCATCACCTCAAGAAGCTATTTACCCAATGTCATGTTTGATTTCGCAATAAACATCCCGCACTTGGCAGGCAAGATATGGTGTTCTGTGCCAACAGAAGACGATGTCGAGGCATATTCCAGATGATTGGCAAATTTAGAGCCACTGGTGTAAAAAGCAATAGCATCCTGAATCTCCGCTAAGTATGTTCCGAACAGACAGTGGAACACTACTGGAGTGATGGAGGCTTTTGGACCCTGGAAGTGGTCCATCAGAATCCAGGGCCAAAGAACTAATCAAAGTGAGGGGGGACCGAGGGAGTGGTTGGGAGTGAATGTGAGGAAGAGGACAAAGAAGGAAGACAGAAGTCACAACTGAGACAAGCAATGCAGAGCCCAATTGGTAAACACACCTGAAAAAGGGGGAGAAAGGGTGAGCAGGGGAAGAGTGGATAGTGATGCCATAGGAAACCAGAAGATGGGACCACCATACTGAAAGCGGAGGCATCCTAGCATCAGCCAGAAGACTATCGACAGGGCTAGTACAAAAGGCACCAGTGGCTAAACAGATACCACAATGGTGAATCAGGTCCAAGAGGAGCAGTGTGGAAGTGGCAGCTGATCCATAAACTTGACAACCATTGTCCAGATGAGACAAAACTAATATCTTGTAAAAGTGAAGAGAGGTTGAACAATCTGTGCCCCAAAAGGCAAGTGTAGGGCATTCAGTTTGTGGAAAAAGTCAACCTTCAGATAATGAATATGGGGCAACAATGTTAGCTTGTTGCCAAGAAGAAGACCCAAGAAATGGAACTGGGGACCACTGTCAGGTGATGGGTCTAGAAGTAGAGCTCAGGGTCAGGATGGACCATAGTACAGCAACAGAAATGCACCACCCTTGACTTAGGGAAAGAGAACTGAAAACCATGCAAGAGCATCCACATGGAAGCACAATGGATGGCACCCTGGAGCTGTCATTCTCCAGAGGCCACTGAGTGGGAGCTAGCCCAAGAACAGAAATCATCTACATACAGAGCAGAGATGATGGTCTGGCAGAGGCCACAAGTCCATAAATATCAATGAGAAAAAGGAAAAGACCCAAAGACCCCACTCAGGGAGTGTAAGGAGGATGTGAGGCCACCAAGCTGTGTCACAGGCCTCACTAATATTGAAGAAAAGCTGCGATAAGATGGCAGTACTGAGAAAAGGCCTTCTGAACTGCAGTTTCCAATCAAAGCAGATGATCAATTGGAGACTGTCTGTCCGAGAAGCTGCACTCATAAGGAGATAAAAGGTCCAAAAACTCAATGACCCAAATGAGCTGATGAGACACCATGTGTTCCAGCAACTTGCAAGGGACATTGGTCACACTGATTGGCTGGTAACTGTCAAGGAATGATGGTTCCTTGCCAGGCTTAAGGACAGGAATTACAATATGGTCACAACATTGAGAGGGGGAAAAATGCATTGGAGCCAAATACAGTTAAACACCCAGAAGAAATATCATCATTGTGGAGGATTGAGATGTTGCAGCAATTGGTTATGAATGGAATCAAGGACAGGAGCTGAATCATGAGAAAACGAAAGGGCCAGAAGAAGCTCCCATTCAGTAAAAGGTTCAGTGTAGGATTCTGTCTGACAAGGGGTAAAACATAAGTGGGAAGCTTCAGCCCACTGTTTCCGAAGGAGGAAGGCGGTTGAATAGGAGGCTGATGACAATGCTATCACAAAATGGGTCATGAGATGTTCTGCAAGAACTGATGGATCTGTACAAAGGCCACCTGTAAGGGCAAGGCATGGGATGGAAGACTACAGCTGATAACCTTGGAGGATGTTGAGTGGAGTGTAGCCCACACCCATGATGAAGGGACAGGAGAACCTAGAGAGGAGACAATGTGTTCCCAACACACCTGCTTGCTCTGTTTCATTAAGGAATGGGCTTTGGGCAAAGATGTTTAAAGATAATAAGGGCAGCGGAGTACGGGTTCCACTTAAGATGTTGCAAGGCATTATGATGACCATGGATAGTGGCGGCAATAACTGTGCTCCAGCATGGAACTGGCTGATGGTGAACGGGGCCTGTCAAGTGGAGAGTGGAAATGCTGGCAGTGCAGATTACCTTATCCGACAGATCATGGACAATTTCATCAATGCAACCTGACAAAGAAGGCGTAAACACAAACTGAGAGATATGTAGAGGCAAATGAGCATGATGGAAAGCCCAGTGTGGTAACTTGCTCATCTTGAGGAGGGAAGGGAACGAGAGAATCAACAGGAAGTGGTCACTATCACAGAAGTCATTGTTCGGTGACCAGTGTAAGGTAGGAAGAAGAGGAGGGGAGGAAAGCGAAAGATCAATGACAGAAAAAGTGCCATATGTGGCACTAAATTGAGTATGGGAAACATCATTAAGGAGGCACAATTCGTGGTCCTCAAGAAACTGATCAATGAGAAGTGGCAGACTGTACAAAAAAGCACTGCCCCACAAAGGGCGATGGGCATTAAAATCCCAAAGAAGGAGGAAGGGAGGAGAGAGTTGCTGAAGGACGGCAGTTTGGGTAGCCGGTATAGATGGCTGTCAGGAGGGAAATAGAGATTGCACAGCGTGACTACAGAATCCAAGTCAAGCCGGACGGCAACTGCTTGCAACATGATATGAAGTGAGACCCATGTACTAACAACATGCAAAGGCAACTGGAAACCCTCAAAGTGCTGACCCAGTTCCAAATGAAAGCATGGAACACATGAAGGGGCAGTGAGTGAACATCAGTAAAATGAGATTCCTGGAGAATTGCACAAGCTGCTGAGTAAAAATCAATAAGGGATTGCAGTCTTGGGAGGTGATAGTAGTATCCACTACAATTTCACTGAATAAGCATGAAACGGGTATGCAAACGAGAGGCCAAGAGGCTGTAGCCAATCACACCACCAAGTCACCAGACGTCATCAATGAGGATGGGGTGACATCCATAAAGAAGAAATCAGACTCAGGTTGCTAGGGCGGCACTAGTGGGGGAGGGGTGCTTTACCTGGGACTTATATTTCTTCTTATTCTCTTTCATGGTTTGAGGAGGGCAGGGCATGGAGGGAGTGCAGGCTTCTGCAAGATCCACAACTGAAAGAGAGCGGGCGACCTTGGGGCACAGAGACTGTGTGTCCTGTGGCCAATTTGTGGTAGGAGACCTCCAGCCTCAGAGATGCTGAGGGGTTCTGGGTGCGAGCCCCATCACTGGTGGGTAAGAGTGGTAACAGTGTGGTAACTGCAGGGGAGTGGGAGAGAAGAGGAGGATAGGACTGGGGTAAGGAAGAGGGAGTAGTGGGAAAGGACATAGGAGAGGCAAAAGTAGAAGTCATCAACACAGGGTGATATTGGTCATATTTCTGACAAGCCTCAGCATAAGACAAATGATCAAGTGACTTATACTGCCATAGCTTCTTTTCTTTTTATAAGCCAAGCAATCTAGTGAGCATGGAGAATGATAGTCATGACAGTCAACATACAGGGGTGGTGGACCACAGGGGCTCCACTCATGGAGTGGGTGTCCTCATTCACCACATAGAGGATCTGCTGTATGTGCCCAAACTGCAAGCACTGAAAGCATGTCATGGGTGATGGGACATACAGCTTCACATCACGTCGATAACACGTAACCTCAACTTTCTCTTGGAGAGTATCTCACTAAAAAACCAGAATAAAGGTGCTAATATCAGTGCAATTGTCCTTATGACCCATCGGCACATTTTGAATAAAATGAACACCCCATTGTTCCAGATTGTCCCAGAGATCCTCATCATTTTGAAGTATCAAGTCCCTATGAAAAATGTGAACCATATTAAAACATTGGCAAGTTTTAATGGACAACAGGACATCACCAAGATGATTACAAGAACAAAGAGATGCAGACTGAGTGACAGAAGTAGTTTTGATCAAAAGGGAACCTGACCAAATCTTACTGAGATACTTCACTTTGCCAAACTTGTCTTTCATATCTTCCACAAAATTAACTGCTTATGTTGGTGAATATGTCCCCACCTGTCCTAGTACAGACCAGGCAGTGGTGAAAGCGCAAGTAGGTGAGCCTGACCCTCCTCTCAGGGTGTAGCCAGGGAAGTGAAGGGCACAGGGTCATATGAAGCAGCAGTCAATGATATGTTACCAACCAAAGAAATGGCTGTAGAAGAATAGCCAGATTTTTGGAAGTTGATACATTTTGTAATCAAAGTGTCCACCCTGATATTACTCACTACACTCAGGGGCTCTACCCATGGGTTCCACTCAGCCACAGCAAGGACTGTCTGACTTGACAACTTTTGCCACGAGTTCCATTACTCCAGAATGACAAGCATGGGCATACATGGGGAGGCAACAGTTCAGGTATTGGATGTGTAATCCCTGTGTTAACAAGGAGCTCATCCAGATGGGAACATAACAGCTCCACCACATGGACTGGCTACTGGTGCTGGTGACATAGTGGGGTGGAGGGGGGCTATGGCGTGGAAGGAAGAGGTGAAGGAAGGGGGGACAGTAATGACAAGCCTTTATTTCTCTTATTTCTACAACAGGTTTTCAAATGTAATTATGTACTTCACTGAACAAAAGTCATGGAGGAAAGGATGAAACATCCTGATGATGATATAAATGAGTGTATGTTGGAGGCAAGAACACAAAGAAAATGTCATGAGTTCTGCATAATTTTTACATTCACAAGGCTGTTACCATGGCAAAGCAACAAGGAAAAGCCATTTTTCAAAATGCAGAGCATCAAACCATCCCCTTGCTGAATTGCCATATTTGTTTCCTTTGGTCCTTCTAAAATCCACATGTGTCACTGCTTTGAATGATACACCATGAAAGGAGAAAGCAGCTCTTTTGATGCCAAAGCTGAAAGCATTAAATAAATACTTGCTTTGGTAGAATTTATAACTTTTTGTAGATACTTGTATCCTCTACAAAGTATCATTTTTTAGGCCCTGGATCATAAGTCAGATTTGTCTTGTCTAATGAAGCTTTAAAATGGCTGAAGTATACTTTAAGCCAATCTGCTCCACCACTAGCTGTAGCATGAGAAAGTTTTTGTTTATGCCATTTCACAAAAGAACTGATCCAGTCATCACCAGGTAAGTTATTTTTGAATTGTGAAACCAGCTTCCCCACTGAATCGAAATTTTTTTGATCATAAGCTGTAGATCAAGAGTATCAAGAGCATTCCCCAACATGCACACATGAGGACTTGTTTGAGAATTTCTTTTTCTTTCTCTTCTTTTTCTTCTTCTTCTTCTTCAGTGTTCAATGCAATCTGGCACACTGATTTCTTTAAATGAAGACACTTTACTTTGTTTTCATTTGTTCTTTGAGGGATTTGAACTACCTTGCTGCTTTTCCACAGCCCATTTTCTTTTTAATCACTGCAGAGACTTCTAGCTGTAGCATAGTGCAGTCATAATTATAATATGTTGCTGCTCCCAGTTTGGTTCTAATGAGCCAGAGACCCCAAAAATTCTCAATTAAAAGAAAAAAATGTGTGAAAGAGGTAAGAAAAAGGTGAAAATCTAAGCCAGAAAACTTGTCTAATTTTTACTAAGTTTTCTGGTGCAATCTTACCAATTTATGTTATTATACTAAATACACCAGATAATTATATTTCTGAAAGCAGTTCTCAAATGTAATTGTGTACTGCACTTAACAAAAGAAATCTTTTCACTTATGTTAGAATTACGGGGCAGGGCAGGATACTTTCGTAGACTACCAGAAAATGTGGGTTCCATAAGCCAGAAGAAAAAGCACTAACAACCTTCCCATTGGCGTAGAATCATGAAATTTGGCAACCAAAGGAAAAACCTGAAAAATGTAAATTTGTAACTACACCCCACAAAAAAACCTCCCTTTGTCAGGAAAGTTCCAGAAAATTTCTGAATTTGTAATAATAAAAAGGAACAAATGTTGTTCTTATGTTACTCGATATGTGCACGTCCTTGAAATAACCTTGGACATGTTTCTGTGCAAACTCACTACATGGCAGGGCTGTGCTTAGCAACACACTGTTTGAGTTCTCAGTGTATTAGTTACAGTGAAGCAATGGATGCCGACTGTGAGCAAAGAGTGAATGTTAAGTTCTACGTTAAGCTCAGGAAAATCCATAGTGAAATGTGGACAATGAGTAAGCAAGCATATGTAGGTGAGGCAGTTTGAAGAAGTCATGTTTTTGAGTGGCACAAAAGGTTGCCTGAAGGCAGAGATTCAGTGCAAGATGATCCCAGAGCTAGTTGCCTGTCTACAGCACATACCAGTGTAATTATAAAGTGTGTAATGCAGTTTTTTCAAGGAGACCAGCATGGAAGTGTGCATGCAATATCAGAGGAACTTAATTTGAATTGCGATGACCATGATAAGATTTTATACAAAGATTTAGGGAAATGGAAAGACAAAGAATTTCTGCTGTACTACTGGATAGAGCCAGACATGCTCCCATACTTCTGTCAAAGATTATTGCTGGGGATGAAAGCTGGTGCTACCAGTATGACCGTCAGTTTAAGTGTCTATGTGCTGGATCACCAGTCTTAAAAAAAGTCAAATGACAACCTTCAAGAACAAAGACAATGTTAATCACATTCTTTGATAGTAAGGGATTAGTTCACCATGAGAATGTTCCTCCAGGTCAAACAGTGAACCAAACTCTTTCCACCAAAGTCTTGAAATGTTTGCCAGAAGCAGTTCGACATCACAACTCTGATTTGTGGCTTTCTCAGGACTGCTTCCTACTGCATGACAATGCAAGACCCCACACTGCTTTATCTGTAATCAAGCATCTGTCCAGACATTCTGTTACTTCCATCCCACATTCACCATATTTGCCCGACCTCTCGCCTTGCGATTTTTTTGTTCTTTGTTTCTGTGAGAAAGAAGAGCTTCATCAAGATATCAAAGACATCCAATAGGCTGTGACAAATGATCGTCCCAGAATCACAGATAAAAATTTCCCTGCTTGCTTCCAAGACCTCCAGAAACTTGGCAACTGTGTATAGATAGCCAAGGGGACTACTCTGATGAGAGCTAGGATCATTACTTGGTAAATGCAATTTTCTATTTTAAGAAAATCCTGTCCTGGAACTTTGTGACAAAGGGAGTATTTCTTTTCTCATTTTTTTTCTGACGTCAAAAACCCGTCCTGGAACTTTGTGACAAAAGGAGTATTTCTTTTCTCATTTGTTTTCTGACGTCACAATAGAAAATAAAACAATCAGTAGTTCTGCATTCAGGCTGAATGGGTCACAATGGTAAAAGTCAAACTACAGGCAAGGAATGACTTCGTTGCTCATATGATGCATTTCAGAATTTATCTGTCATCAGATATCCAGGACTGATGACTGCACATAGATATGGTGTTTCAAGTTCTATGTGAAACAAACATTTGAAAACTGGTCTGGACATCTAATCAGGATAAATTCTGAAACACATCATAGGAGCAATAAAGTCATTCATTGCCTGATGTTTAACTTTCACCATTGAAAGCCAGTCAGCTTGAATGGAGAGCTATTGATTATTATAATAATGGTAACATGTCCCCTGCATGACTATGTCGCATTAATATTACTGAAATTAAAACAGTCTCAAAAATCTTAGAATGATGGGGACCAATAACTTGCCAGTATCAGACATAAATGGAGAGATTCTTGATTCCCAGAATGGATAAACTGCCTATATACATAATTATGTTTGTACAGAAACCTCAGCACATGTCTCTTATTTGTATCTGGCCAAAAAAATTTTATGAACAAATGTCAGTGATCTGAGAATCCTAATAAACAGTTGGAGATGAAATGTGCTGTGACTTAAATGGTGGTTTCAGACAAAAATGATACATTTGATGTTAAATTCCTCATTACTCTCTTCTTAGCAAACATGTTGCTGTTTCCAAAAATGTCATGCTTGGTAAGTTATTCTCAATTAAAGTTTCTTGTCTTCCAGAAGATTCCATTTTTAAGAAATGATGATTTCCAAAATTCAGTCTCATAGTTTTGTAGTTCATTACAAAAAATACTCACTTTCACTCAGAAAGTTGGTTAGTTTGCCAATTATTCAATTTACAAGTTTTAATAGTTTTGTAATTTTTTGTGGGATTTGTGAATCCCTGCAGTAGTCAGTAATTTCTGTAACTCTATGTATACTCTATTCCATTCACCGTAAGAATGATTCTGATGTTAACAACACATGTGCAGTGATTAGTCAGTGGTCGTAGCATGTGTTCATCGGTGTTGTTATGCCTCTAATTATGTATTAGGTGTTTTGTGTTACACTATCTCTAATGAAACTTTAAGATGTTCCAAAGCATTAACAGACAGGAACAGTTTTGCTAATCAGTATGCTAAATGTTTATGACAGCTATTCCTTTTTTCAAACTCAGTGTACAATCGTTTCCTTGGAACAGTTCTGTGCATGACATTATGGTTAGTTCTGATCAGTACATGTCATCTTGCTTTGTATACATTCTCTCAGTTTCTCTTTTGAAAATGAAATGTTGAAAAACTTAGGTTTTCACCTTTTTTAATAACTCAGAGAAACATGGTATAGTATCATTATAAAAATATCTCCAAATCTGCACAGTTGTAGTGGCCTAGTGGATATAATAACAGACTTGTACATGCAAGGTTGTTGGTTTGATTGCATTCTAAGTTAATTTTTTTAATGCTTATCAAAATGACATCCTGTGTTGTACACTTGAGAGTAGATGGAGTATGTGAAGGAAAATCATCCTTTGTATGTGACAATGCACTTCTCACAAGTCCTCAGTTTGTAGGTGGTGATCTTTCTGTACAAGAATGCTCAGTTATATATGTCATTCTGAAGAAACACACAGAGGGCAGATGAGTGCAAAAAACTTCCTTGTTGTACTGAAGACAATGGTGTGAAATGTGGCCCCTACCTCCAGCTGCTTCTCAATGGACATGTTGCCAATCATAGTGCTGCTTCTCACTAATTTGTGTTTCCCATTTGCATGGTGAAAGAGGCTGAAACTCTGTCATGTTCTTTTGTGAAACATAGAGGAGGAACACCAGTACAAATTGGTAAAAGACTAATTGTTCTCAATGTTTCTGTGAAGTTGTTTCTTTTGTGAAACATAGAGGAGGAACACCAGTACAAATTGGTAAAAGACTAATTGTTCTCAATGTTTCTGTGAAGTTATAGGAGAAACATCCATCACTACTAGGAAAGGAATTTGCAGCTATAACATTCATGTTTACCTGTGTTTCTGTGACAAGTATAATGTGTGTGTGTGTATGTCTGTAAAGAAAGATGCAATACAGGTAAGCTGTCAACTTTGGAAAACACAAGAAAATGTCAGTTGTGTGTTTATAAGGCAAATGTAATGATTTAATTAAAAATGCTTTGTGGTCAAATGTGCAAGCATTTTCTCCAGGAACAAATCACCTAAAATAAACAAGGCACTTCAAGTGGTAAATAATGATGATGACTTGGTTAGTTTTAAAAGAGCAACATTTTGTACACTGATGAAAGATATTCATTTTCAATTCAAAAGTAGGAAATGAAATAGCATAATTATACATAGAGAGGATATTGCTTTGTAGAGGAAGCATTATCACCAGCAGGTTCAACAGTTCAGGTGAGAGATACAGGAGATTTATTATCTTGACAAAACATGGGTAACACAGAACATGTGACATGAAAAGTGTGGACTGATAAAACAATGAGTGATAAGAGAAAGGTTTTGTTGCAGGTCTATCACAGTGGTTAAAAAATCTGATGGGAAAAGGAAGAAGGCTAAGCATAGTGCATGTAGGAAGCAACTGTGATTTTGTGGAAGCTGCTGAATAGATATTTGAATCAGAAAGGACTGGAGATTATCCTGAAAACAAAATTAGAGCCCAACAGTGTTATACTTATGGACAGTGCTTCATATCATAACAATAAGGTTGAGTGTAGCCCACCAAAATCTTGGAGGGAGAAATACATTGTAAACTGGCTGATGGGGAAGGAAGCACACATCAATCCTACTGCAATTAAGCTTGAATTACTGACACAGTTTGAAGCTTACATTGTAGATCACTACATTATTGATGAAACAGAGCCATATTCACGTCACATTGCCATTAGGTTACCACCCTGCAATTTTAACCCCACAGATCTTATTTGAAGCCAAGCTGAAGCACATGTTGCAAGAAAGAATATGGCATTTAAGCTACTAGACATGCTTAAATTAATAAACAAAGCTCTGTCACATGTCACTCACTACTGAACACTGGTGGGATGCAGAACAACATGTATGGTAATGAAACAAGAAGACAAAATGTAGCTCTTGGGTGGTTCCATAGATTGTGTTGTTGGTTGACTACTCATCAGTGTTGAAGATGGCAGTTCCACTAATGAAATTTTTAGTTCAGAGATAGAGATGGCAGGAGTTCAGAGGTTATCACATGATTAAGGTGAGTAATACCTTAAGTGGTTTCAGTATTTCATTATACAGCTAAATCTCTGGAATATACTGTTAAACTCACACAGTGCTCTCAGAGACAAATTGTACTGTGCTTATGCAAGTATTTTTAAGGTTTTTTTTATAAGCTAAAATATGGTTTCTGGATGATCCCTTAAGAAAAATATTACTGGAGTGTAACTGTATATTAATGTATCCCTTTTAAAATTTAAATTAGATTTCAAGTTTTATTATTAGACTGCTGTTTGTTGATTTTATTAACTGTCTGCAGGTGGAATGTTTGGTCTAATCTGCTCATCAATGTTTTATTTTAATACTTTTGACATATATTATTTCACAGTGTTCCAATGTTTTCAAATACATATCTGTGACAAAAGTTAAAGTACAGTAATTGGAAACAGATTAAATGAAAGAGTATTGTGGGTGAGCTATGCTGCCACATAAAACATAAGGTTATTGTACCAACTATACATAGCTGAAGCTGTGTAGGAAATATAATTCAATGTGGTAATAGCAAATGAAGAAGAAAACACAGCTTAATGTTTGCATCAGGATGCTTCTTATGTTGAATAGACTGGAGTTGTGGTCTTCAGTCCGAAGACTGGTTTGATGCAGCTTTCCATGCTCTCCTATCCTGTGAAACCTCTTCATCTCCGCGTAACTATTGAAACTTACATCCTTCTGGATCTGCTTACTCTAGTCATCTCTTGGTCTCCCTCTATGGTTTTTAACTCCCACATTTCCCAACAATACTAAATTGTTGATCCCTTGACATCTCAGAATGTGTACTGTCAACCCACCCATTCTTCTAGCCAGGTTGTGCCACAAATTCCTTTTCTCCCAATTCTGTTCAGTACCTCCTCATTAGTTACATGATCTACCCATTTAATCTACAGCATTTTTCTGTAGTACCACATTTCGAAAACTTCTATCCTCTTGTTGTCTAAACTGTTTTGTCATTCATGTTTCACATCGACACATGGCTGCACTCTACACAAACACTTTAAGAAAAGACTTCCCAACACTTAAATCCATATTTTATGTTAACAAATTTCTTTTCTTCAGAGACACTTTCCTTGTCATTGTCAATCTACATTTCATATTGTCTTTACTTTGTCCATTTTCAGTTATTTAGCTGCCCAAATAGAAAATCTCATCTGCTACCTTCAGAGTCTCATTTCTAATCTAATTCCTTCTGCATCACTTGATTTAATTAGACTATATTTCATTATCTTTGTTTTGCTTCTGTTGATGTTCATCTTATATCCTTCTTTCAAGACACTGTCTGTTCCATTTAACTGCTCTGACAAGTTCTTTACTGTCTCCAACAGAATTACAATGTCATCAGCATACCTCAAAGTTTTCATTTCTTCTCCCTAAACTTTAGTTTTTGTTTTGTTTCCTTTACTGCTTGCTCAATGGACAGACTGAACAAGATCAGGGATACTACAACTCTGTCTCACTCCCTTCTCAACCACTGCTTTCATGTCATGCCCTCAACTCTCATAACTGCTGTTTGCTTTCTGCACAAGTTGTAATTTTACCCCTGCAGTGTTCAGAATTTCGAAGAGAGAATTCCAGTCCACATTGTCAAAAACCTTATCTAACTCTTGAAATGCTATAAACATAGGTTTGCCTTTCCTTAATCTGTCTTGTAGGATAAGTTGTGGGTTAAGTATTGCCTCACATGTTCCTTCATTTCTCCAGAATCCAGACTGATTTTCCCTGAGGTTGGCTTCCACTAATTTTTCCATTCATGAGCAAAGAATTTGTTTTAGTAAATTGCAACCATGACTTATACTGATAGTTCAGATGTGCTCACACATGTCAGCACCTGCTATCTTTGGAACTGGAGTTATTATATTCTTCTTGAAGTCTGTGGGTATTTTCCATTTCATACATATTTCTCACGAGATGGAAGAATTTTGCTATGGCTCTCGAGACTATCAATGCTTCTGACAGAATGTCTTTTACTCCAGTAACCTTGGTTTGCCTTAAGTCTTTTTCAGCTATCTGCCAAATTCTTCTGGCAATATCATATCTTCCATTTCATCTCCATTGATGCCCCTTTCATTTCTATAATGCTGTCTTCAAATACACCTCCCTTGTCTAGGCCCTCTATATACTCCTTCCACCTTACAGCTTCCCATTCTTTGCTTAGGACTGATTTTCCATCTTCTTGAAGTCTGCGGGTATTTTCCATTTCATACATATTTCTCACGAGATGGAAGAATTTTGCTATGGCTCTCAAGACTATCAATGCTTCTGACAGAATGTCTTTTACTCCAGTAACCTTGGTTTGCCTTAAGTCTTTTTCAGCTATCTGCCAAATTCTTCTGGCAATATCATATCTTCCATTTCATCTCCATTGATGCCCCTTTCATTTCTATAATGCTGTCTTCAAATACACCTCCCTTGTCTAGGCCCTCTATATACTCCTTCCACCTTACAGCTCCCCATTCTTTGCTTAGGACTGATTTTCCATCTGAGCTCTTGATACTGATACAGCTGCTTCTCTTTCTCCAAAGGCCTCTTTAATTTTCATGTAGGTGGTATCTACTTTTCCCCTAGTGATATATGCTTCTAACTCCTTGCATTTGCCCTCTATTCATTCCTGCTCAGCCACTGTGCACTTCCTGTAGGTCTCATTTTTTAGGTATTTGTATTACCTTTCACCTGCTTTGTTTGTTGCATTTTTATATTTTCTGCTTTCATCAGTTAAATTTGATATCTCCTGTTTTATCCAAGGATTTCTAGTAGACCTTGTCTTTTTAGCTGTTTGATCCTCTGCTGCCTTCACTGTTTGATCTCTCAAGGCTATCCATTCATCTTCCACTGTATCCCTTTCCCTACTCTCTACAACCTCTGGTTCTTTCCATTTATCCCCCCCCCCCCCCCCCCCTGCAGTTCATAACCAATAAATTGTGGTCTCCTCCACATACACAACCTTCTTTCATCAACCTTAAACCAAGTGTTACAATGATTAAATTATACTCTGTGAAAAATTCTACCAGGCAGGTTCCTCCTTCATTCCTTTCTCCCAATTCATATTCACCAGCAATTTTGCCTTCTCTTCCGTTTCCTTCTATCGAATTTCAGTCCCCATCACAAATGAGTTTTCACCTCCCTTAACTATCTGAATAATTTATTTTATCTCATCATACATTTCTTCAATCCCTTCATCACCTGCAGAGATAGTTGGCATATAAATTTGTACTGCTGTGGTGGCTGTGGCTTCATATCTATTTTTGGCTACAATAATGTGTTCACTATGCTGTTCATAGTAGCTTACCCATATTCCTATTTTCTTACTCATTATTAAACCTACTTCTGCAATACCACTATCTAATTTTGTATTTAAAATCCTGTATTCACCTGACCAGAAGTCCTGCTCCTCCTGCCACCGAACTTCACTAACTCCCACTATCACTAACTTCTGCCTCTCCATTTCCCTTTTTAAATTTTCTAATCTGCCTAACCAATTAATGGATCTAACATTCCATGCTTCAATCCACAGAATGCAGTTTTGTTTCTCCTGACGATGACATCCTCACGAGTACTCTCCACCTGCAGATCTGAATGGCGGACTATTTTACCTCCAGAATATTTTACACAAGAGAATCCCATCATCATTCAACCATACAGTAGAGATGGATGCCCTCAGGAAAAATTGTAATTATAGTTTCCCCTTGTTTTCAGCTGTCCACAGTACCAGCACAGCAGGCTGTTTTGATTGATGTTACAAGGCCAGATCAGTCAATCATCCAGACTGTTGTCCCTGCAACTGCTGGAAAGGTTGCTGTCCCTGTTCAGGAAGTACATTCTTGTCTGGCTTCTCAACAAATAACTCTCCAGTGTGGTTGTGCCAATGACATGGCTATCCATGCTGTGGAGGCATGCAAGCCACTCCACCATTGGCGAGGTCCATGGTTCATAAATAGAATGTAGTCATTTAAATAAAAAATTATTATCTTTGTGAACTTCTTCGAGTCAGTCTGCAGGAGTGATTCACAACATCAACATCATTAATCAGCTGTTTACCATCAAAATTCAGATAAACTTTTTGTATCCTCATGTCATAGAAGTCTGCCTCATGGGGTTGGACCCACCGTGTGACAACCATCTCTGGCTCTTTGTCAGTCAGGCAGGCCATGGTATGGACATCTTTATGATCTCAATCTTTGTGAACTTCCTCCAGTCATTCGGCACCTAATGGCTGCATTGTGAACTCTTATGCCATCTTCATATATCAGTTTATGGTTTGCAAGCATTTCCTTAAAGTCTTTGTGACACTGTTATGATTGGGTAGCCAAATGATCCCACCTGAATGTATTATTATTTTGTGACTCACTCTGAGATTAATTAATATTTAGTAAGTATCAGATAAATTGTTTGTGTGAACATCTACTGCAAACAGTGAATGTGTCATGAAATGTGATAATGAAACTACTCAGTATGTTTGTTGCCACTGATAAGATTTCATAAGTGTAGCTAATGGCCAGTGGTATGTGCACTGTGTAAATTCATTAGAAGAAGCTCATCATCATAGTGCTTCTGAGATGTCAATGAATTTTAGAATATTTCTAGGTGACATGTGTGCTGTCTTGTCCATCAGGTTGCTAAAGCACATAATTACAAGGAAGAGATATCAAGAAGAGCAGCTACCAAGGCCAGGCAAACACAGGCCAGTAAGCTTACTGCCAGTACTTATGCTAGGAGGCAATAAGTATAGAACTGCCTATAGACAAACATATGAAGTGCAGCAATGAAATAAATTTCCCTGGGATCATGAACAGAAAAGAAAAAAATAAAGCTTAATTAAAAAGTTCTAGGAACAGATAAAGGAAATATTGTGCGATTTTTTTTTTTTGCACATTTACCATCAAAATTCAGACAAACTTTTTGTATCCTCATGTCATAGAAGTCTGCCTCATGGGATTGTACCCACCATATGACAACCATCTCTGGCTCTTTGTCAGTCCGAAAGCAATGACTCCAACCGGACAGGAATTTTTTGAGGCTCTGGAACAGAAGGGAAATCATGGTGAGTGTGGTCTGGATAGTAGGATGGGTGATCAGACATCTCCCAGCTGAACATTTGCAGGACTTATGTCATCTGCAGTGCCGTGTGTAGCTGAGTATTATTGGACAGTGAGACAACACTGTCACTAAGTATCCCGCAGGCTCATTCTTAATGGCCTGCCAAAATTTTCACATTGTTTTGCAGTAATGCTCAGATTTCACCATCTCACCTCCAGTCATGAATTCAAAATGAGGAGAACGTGCCTTCTGTCCCAGAACACTGAAAACAGCACTTTTTGTGCAATCACAAACTGACTGAATTTCATCCTGCAGAGAAAACCACTGTGGTGCCAATTCATTGCCAGTTGCTCACTTGCTGGGGTATCATGTGAAACCCACATCTCCCCACCTGTGATGATCTGGTCCAGAAATGAATTGCCATCATCGCAGTACCACTACAGAAAGTCAGAGCTGCCCTCATGCACTTGGCTTTGTGTTCTGGAGTCAGTTGCTTTGGCATCCACCTAGCCATAATTTCCAGAATTACACATGCTCAGCATGCAACAAGGAGGGGCACATGTGTGGGAACTAACTGCTGAGTTCTGTAATTATAGTGTGATGATTCTCCATAATGCATTCCCATACCAGCTCCACCAGCTCTAATGTCACATGGTCTTCTGCTGCACTCCTCACTGTGAACGTTTTAACTCTCTACTCCAAAGTTTCTGCACCACTGACACACCATCTGCTTGCTTGTGACATTAGTCCAACAGACCTGGCACACCTGACACTGAATTTCAATTGGTAATAAGGTCTGTACATTCAAAAACTTTATCGCTGATTGCACTTCACACATTTTAAACTGCTGCTACAAAGCTACTGGGAGACCCCAGAAAGTTTTGATAGTGCATGCCACATCATTATTCCTTCATATATACACAATTGCTTCCCATAACATATGTTTTTCTAGGTGTGGGACGAGTGGGAAACTTACTTTGTGGACATGCTTTGCATGAGTAAAAGCATATCTCTTGCTTCTATACACATCTACCGACAGTACTACACATTTCGCCTCCTGAATCAAGTACCAGCTTGCAAATCTGCCTCATAATTTCTCAAATTTTTCAACTGCCATTGCTTTAAAAATAATGTAAGACAAACTTTAAAACAACTCTTGAACACCATATAGAGGTCATTTGTAAAATGTGAAAAGATGGCCTTCATATAAGGGTTTTGGGAAGACTTACTGTCAATCTCTGGCTGTGTTGGAGATAATATTTACCTTGTTACCTTTAATCTTCTCAGACTGGTAGGTGGAGTTCTTGCAGCTGCTGCAGAACAGAGAACTGCGGAGCAGTGCCTCCTCATTGCCTTTCCAGTCCTTGAGCTTTCTCATCAACGCCAGCTCCTTCTTGATCTTCTGTAGACAAGAGACAAAATCTGTCATCATTTTTGTTTATTGATTTACTTGTTCTTTAACTAAACTTCTTTTATTTCCTAGATGGTAATAACAGTTGAAGGCTAGTGCCAGCTCATCAATTTCCTAAGGCAGTATGACGGTATTCTTAAAAAAAAAAAAACTCCTTCCAAGATTGAAGATATCTGGGAATTGTTAAGTACAAAATGTTTTGAGCATTTTAGCGAAGTTGCTAGAGGTGCAGTGCTTGCACAAAAGTCTTGTATTCATTAAGTTCCTAGGTCACTTTAGATTTAGTAAAGACAATTATTCTTAATAAATGAAACTTTTGTACAAAAATGTGTAGCATCAAATAGAAAATGTATCACTTTTTCATTTTTATAAATTGAACAGTATTATTGAATCATACATTTAATCAATTGCCAATTAGACCTTTCACACGTCAAGCAAATTTGAGTTTATTTACATGTGATTAGTAATTAAAAATAAAAGGATGTTATTTTTTATTAAAAATTATGTCTGTATTTGTTAGTTAACACTTCAATGACAGTAAAGTAGAGTTTAAATAAAATGTAAATAAAAGAAGGTGTTGCTGGTGACATTCATATGGTCAGAGACTTCATGATTACAAAACACTTATACTATGCATTCAGTTACCAGTGACTCTGTTTAAATTTAATCTTCAAATGTAATTTTCTATTGTTTTTTCATACTGCATCTTACAGCATTATGAAATTGATGACAGGGTGTCAACAAGTATCAAGAACATCAAAGTGGGCTACTTTCTAAGATCCTCTTATCAGATAATATGTACAATGTCACAGCATATCAGAAGTTTTCAAAATCTCCTTCAATACCCTCAACCTCCCCACAACAAAAGCTACATGCTCCATAACTCCTATTTGTTTTATACTGAAATCTTATTTGCCTCTCTTATCCTCATCCTCTACTTACCCAACATGAGTACCAGAAATAAAAGCTTTAATTTTTGTCCAGTGACTGACTTTTGGTATTTACAGAAAAATTTCAAAACTTGAATCATGAGTTAGCCTAATTCCACAAATAATCATAAAAAATACAATGGAAGGAGACACCAAATGATCAAAAAGCACATAAATGAGACAAATCTTTACTAAGCTTCTTTACAGCTAACAGACTAATAAGAGACACTACAGTAGTCAGGTTGTAGTGTTCGAACACTGTAACCATGTGTGCGTGTGTGCGTGTGTGTGTGTGTGTGTTTGTGTGTGTGTGTGTGTGTGTGTGTGTGTGTGTGTGTGTGTGTGTGTGTGTGTGTTTCATTAGTCTGTTAGCTTTGAGAAACCCCTGCAAATATTGGTAAGCATGAGTAATTTGGAAGTAGATTTCTTCAGTAATAAATGCAAGTCTCCCAGGACTGTATATTAATTATGTTCCTTTCAGAGTAAGATAATAAAATAGGTCAATTTTTAGTAATCATACATAACCACGTGCCTGATGAAAGATTTGTACCTAAGGAATGAAAACTGTACAGGTAACACGAGCACTCAAGAAAGGAAATAGCGGTAATCCACCAAACTGTAGACCCAGATCACTGTCATCTATTTGTTGCAAACTTTTGAAACATGCACTGTGTTCCAGCATTATCAAATATTTTAAAAAATGCTGTTGACACATAGTCACAATGGATTCAGGAAATACCATTCTTGTAAAACACAAGTGGCACTTAATTCACATGAAGTAATTAGCGCTAGTCGATGAGAGAACTCAAGTTGAGTCCAAATTTCTAGATTTCCAGAAAGTTTCTCACACAATTCCTCACAAGTAGCTTCTAATCAAATTATATGCCTATGGTGTATCATTTCAGTTGTGCAAGTGGATTTGTGATTTCCTGTCAGAAAGGTGGTAATTGGCAAGAAGTCAGTGAATGAAACAGAAGTAATCTCTTGGGTCCCTCAAGCAAGAGTTGTAGGCCCTCAGCTATTCTTAATCTATACAGATGATGCAGGACAAAATCAGGGATGCCCTTTTAGATTGGTTGCAAACATCTGTCATTTACTAACATCAAAACTAATTATAAAATGATTTAGCTGAGATATCTGCATCATGCAAAAAGTGATATCTGATCTTGAAGACTAAAAAGTGTGAAGTCCTCCACATGAATATTAAAAATATTTCGTTAAATTTTAGTTACATAACGAATAACAAATTTAAAAACTGTAGACCCCACTAAATATCTAGAGCTGAAAATATACAAAAAATCTTAAACTGGAACCATAATGTAGGAATTGTACTAGCAAAACAATTAGAAGGTGCAACAAAGCAACTAAAGACACTGCCTATACTTCCCCTGTCAGACCTCTTATGCAGTGCTTTTGCAAAGTGTGCAGTCCTTATCAGATAGGTTGGCTGGAGGGACAGCTCCTTTTGTTTTATGGCGAAATAGGGAGACAGAGATTGGCACATATGATAAGCAAATATGGACGGCAGTCATAAAAGCAAAGGCATTTGTTGCTGTGATGAGATATTTTCAAAATATTTCAATCTCCAACTTCATCCCCTGAAAGTCAAAATATTTTGTTGACTCTCATCTACATAGAGGAACTGATCAATATGTTAAAATAAGATAAATCTGAACTTTCACTTTTCCCTCATGCTGTTTGAGTGTGGAACAGTAGAGGAGTGATCTGAAAATGGTTCTATGAACCCACTGGCAAATGCCTAAGTGCAAACTGCAGAGTAATCGTGCAGAAGTAGATGTACACTGAATTGACAAAAGTCATGGGGTGCTGATATGCACATAGAGAGATAGTTGTAGTATCGCATATACAAGGTATAAAAGGCCAGTGCATTGGTGGTGCTGCCATTTGTACTCAGGTGGTTTATGTGAAAAGGTTTCTGACGTGATTGTGGCGACAAGATTGGAATTAACAGACTTTAAACTTGGATTCATAGTTGCAGCTAGACACATGGGACATTCCATTTTGGAAATTGTTCAGGAATACAATAACTCAATATCCACAGTGTCAAGAGTGTACCAAGAATACCAAATTTCAGGCATTACCTCTCACCGTGAAGAATGCAGTGGCCGATGGCCTTCACTTAATGACTATCATCCCATCAACAATGGGCTCATTAGAAAAAGAGCAGAAGCTTGGTTAAGGCAAGGATGGGGAAGGAAATTGGGCTTGCCCTTTCAAAGGAACCATCCTGGCATTTGCCAGAAATGATTTAGGGAAATCACAGAAAACCTAAATGAGGATGGCTGGATGCCAGTTTGAACCATCGTCCTCCTGAATTCAAGTCCAGTCTGCTAGCCACCACATCACCTCGCTCGGTCGCATAGAGTTGTCAGTACTAACAGACCAGCAACATTGTGTGAAATAACCAAAGAAATCAATGTGGGACATACAATGAACGTATCCATTAGGACAAAGCAGTGAAATTTGGTGTTAATATGTTACGGTAGCAGATGACTGACACAAGTGCTTTTGCTAACAACATGCCGTCACCTACAGTGCATCTCCTGGGCTCGTGGCCATATCAGTTGGACCCTAGATGACTGGAAAACTGAGGCGTGGTCAGACAAGTCCTGATTTCAGTTGATAAGACCTGATGGTAGGGTTTGAGTGTGGTACAGAGCTCAAAAAGCCCACGTTGCAAGCTGGCGATGGCTTCATAATGGTGTGGGCTATGTTTACAGGGAATGAACTGGGTCCCCTGGTCCAACTGAACTGTTCACTGACTGGAAATGATTAAGTTCGGCTACTTGGAGACCATTATAGCCAGTCATGTAATTTAAGTTCCCAAACATGTCACTGGGTCCGAATTGTTCACAATTTGTTTGAAGAACATTCTGGGCAATTTGAACGAATGATCTGGGCACCCATATCACCTGACATGAACCCCATCAAAAGTTTATGGAACATGATTGAAAGGTTTGTGCACAAAATCCTGCACAGGCAACACTTTCGCAATTAGGGATGGCTACAGAGGTAGCATGGCTCATTATTTCTGCAGGGGACTTCCAACACTTGTTGAACCCATACCACGTTAGGATGCTGCACTATATTAGGCAAAAAGGGGTCCCAGGACTTTTGTCTCAACAGTGTAGGTACCTGTTGGCCTCTCACTGTCATAGGATGCAGTGGGAGGTTACCTTTTCCCTTATTTTTTACATTCCATACAGGGCACTGCAAATATTGTAATACTACAGTGATCACATGATTACTCAGATAAACACTAGCTTTTGCAAAAAGTATGAGTTACTAAAAATTGTGACTCTACTATGGACATAGTGCTGTCTGGTAGCTGTGAGCATATCTTGTACCGTGCCACAACCTTCATTGTCTCCTTCCTCTCCTTGCTGAACTTGACCACCTTCTTCATCCAGTTTTTCACATCCCTGATTAACTGTGTCACATCATTCTTCCGTCTTTGATAATATGCTGACAATGACTCATCAGTCCAGTTGCAACCTCGCTCCACATTCTGCAGCTTCCAGATGAGGTAGTCCACCTTCTTAATTTGCTTTTTATTCTCAATGGTGAGCTGGTGCTTCTTTCTGTAAAGTCGTTGTAGTAAACTAATGAGCTGGGTCTCCATGTCATTCATCTGAGTCTCTATGTTTTCCAACCTGGTGGTGAACTGTATAAGAATTGGCAGCAGATTTGCCAGGTCTTGGGTGCAGGTGCAACTTTGTTCCTGCTCTGATTTCGACACTGGAAGAGAGAAAATCAGATATCAACAATGATGGAACGCAAATATTTTTTTTTCTAACAACCTGAAACTAAAAACAGGCAAACTACTCTCACTGGTTACACCGAGATCCATAAGTAATCCACAGAGACAAAAAAGAAAGAAAGTGCTATTGTACTATTCAAAAAATGCTGATTTCAGCCTATAGTGGCAGTGAGAACTTCTTGCTGCACAAAGGCTATTTATAGAGATATGTGATGATTGGAAGATTATGGATGCATATGAAAATTTGTCACATATTTTTGTAAATAACAGTCTTGGTACAGCAGAAGCTGTCATTGACACTTGTGGATTGTTTATCCAGTCGCAAGTTGTCTGATGATGGCCTAGAAAAAATATAAAACAAATATTATTGTGGAAAACTAATGCTGTAGCTTTCAGTTATTTTTTAATTTGATTAGTTAGCCGTTCATATTGTAATGATACATATGCATACTTGCCAACCTTTAAAGATCAGGAGATTCAGATTTATAAATCAGGAGGAATGAATGATCAAAAACTGTGGCTCATTTTCAGTATAAACCCGAGACAACTGATGTCTTTCACTATGATGTCACAAAGCATTATAACAGGTATAAAAATGCATATTGAAACACCAGAACTGTCATCAAACTTTCTTGGTCAAGAGGTAACACTGACATTGTGGGGTGGCACCTTGTACTGCATATCTACTGATCTTATTATTAACTCGTAACCTAAGGCAGTTGGACAAAAATATGGAAACACCATGAGAAATGGGCGTTTCAACATAAATGCAAATTCTGGTGAGGGTGCAGCTTGCGCTGTTGTATGTGACCATCAATGGCACTTGTGCAATGTCCTCAATAGATAGCAAATGTCAGTTGTGTGCTATGTAGTTGTGAATGCTGCTAGTGTATTATGTCAAAGCTAAGTCAATTCGAATGTGGGCAAATTGGTGGTTCTTGTGTCGTGGGTGGTTTCACACCCAATAGCCAAAGTGTTTGGTGTTTCAAGCGGCACAATATGAAAGTTTTATTTTGCATACAGGGAAAGTGGGACAACACCTTCTACAATGTCACAGTGCAGACAAAAGTGGGTGTTGAGTGATAGTGATAGATGATCACTGAAAAAGACTGTGACAAAAATAAGAGGACAATGTCTGCAAAAGTCACTGCAGATATTTTTGTTTATATTTTTTGTTTGTTTCATTTTTGTGATTACAACTGGGCATGTGGTATCAAAGCAGTAATAGAAGTCAGCAGCAAAGCTATCATATGAAAAGCTATTATTTTCAAACCATTTTATTTGTGCTAGCATGCAGTTTACTCTATTTATGTTGTCATTATACATGATTCTTTTAGTTACAAGCTGTTGCTTTGTAGTGACAGTGGGGGCCTCATGGAGCTCCAATTTAAGCTGTACTGCATGGTGATCTGAGATGGCTATTTTAAAACTGATGCACTGTGGGATAGGTGGGTCATGTTTGTTATTATGTTGTCAAGACATGTTTTACTATTGCCAATTTCTCTAGTGGGTTCCCGAATGAGTGGGGTCAGGTTAAATTCATCACACAGGCGATGTAACTTTTTGGTGCCGACATCATTTGTTAATAAATCTATATTTATCAGCATTTGCACAATGCAGCAGGCACACAACTTTTATTGATGGCAAATTGATAAACAGGTAACACAGTACAATACAATTATAATTTGCTGAGCAAATTTTAATATCCATTGATAGTTTCATTGATACAGTTCTTCAGAATTACTATTTGCTCGAATTTGCAACTCACTTAATACCCATAATAATTAGTAGATGTCTTTGCGGTATCACTAACTGTTAACAATGGAGGTAAAACTGAATTAGCTTTCTTTGTGTTTTCTTTGTATATGCACACTAATAACAGCTGTCTTTGTGCAGGTTTCAGAGTTTCACAGCAATATGATATCAAAGTAATGTTTTGAGTCTTGCAAAGAAAGTAACAAAATGTGGCATGCATTCAAATTCACTTACTTCTCCTGAAGAACTACTTATGTGTAATTTTTAGTTAATTTCTAAGACATTCATTCTAAGAATGTTGATATTTTGTTCAAAATTGGGGAACCATTACAAGGAAGTAACTCTGACAGTTCAGTGAATTGTGGCTTGAAGTATGACATAGTACCATCCTAGCCCAAAGAAAACATAGAGAGTAATAGTATTCTGCAATAAAGAAAGACTGTAAAGTTTTTCATTAAATGAAGGACAACATAAAGGTAAGTTATCTGCAAAAGCTAGTTTCTACATCTACATCTACATGATTACTCTGCAATTCACATTTAAGTGTTTGGCAGAGGGTTCATTGAACCACAATCATACTATCTCCCTACCATTCCACTCCCGAACAGCGCGCAGGAAAAACGAACACCTAAACCTTTCTGTTCGAGCTCTGATTTCTCTTATTTTATTTTGATGATCATTCCTACCTGTGTAGGTTGGGCTCAACAAAATATTTTCGCATTTGGAAGAGAAAGTTGGTGACTGAAATTTCGTAAATAGATCTCGCCGCGACGAAAAACGTCTTTGCTTTAATGACTTCCATCCCAACTCACGTATCATATCTACCACACTCTCTCCTCTATTACGTGATACTACAAAACAAGCTGCCCTTTTTTGCATCCTTTCGATGTCCTCCGTCAATCCCACCTGGTAAGGATCCCACACCGCGCAGCAATATTCTAACAGAGGACGAATGAGTGTAGTGTAAGCTGTCTCTTTAGTGTTTCATTTCATAAAATCTGAATATGGATTGCATAAATGGAAGAAAGATTTACAAGCAATATGAAATATGTGCCAAAGCAAAACTCACACATGTGTGAAAGGAAAACTATTCAAAGATCTGGTACTGCTCATGAGAGTCAATGCACCATTACTGAGGGAAATCTACGAATTGTGAGTGAGATGAACATTACTGATTTTCAGGTTTCTTTGACCTGGTTAAACAGATTCAGATAATTATACAGAAAAGGAAGTTGCAAAATTATGAAGTTTACTTCGAGTAAACTTGTAGAGAAGTCATTAAGAGGTAGTACTATAGACAAATGTGTAGCTTCTTGCTATCCCCTAAAATGCTCTGAGCTGCTTGTGCAGTCAATAAATGCTATGGCACATTCATATACAACAATGCCAGTGATAAGTATCAATGGATTACTGTTTCCACAGCTTTACATGTGTCTTCAGGAACCTCAAGGTTATTAAGGCCTATGATTTAAAGGACTGTTTAGTTACAAGAATCACTGAATTGAAATAGAAAAATCTGGAAAAAAGGGAAAGAATAATTTTCAATACCACATTCATAATGTATTCTTACCAGTTGCAGAAAACAATTCATTGTTTTTGTTGGACTCTTGACCTGGACATATAGACTCCTCCATCCATAGGTCCTTATGATGGGGACAAAAATGCTATTAATCTAATTCAGATTGCATCTGGAACTAATAGTGTGACTCAGTCTCTTAATAAAGAAATTTTTCAACAATGTGGAGCATTTTTCAGAAATTTGTTGGACAATATAATTTCTGATAGCTCTTTGTCATTTCATGTTTATCAGTATAACAGTATTGTTAAACTTCAATCATTTGTGTATTGTCAGTTTGCAGCATAATATGCAGAGCAATGGCCATGACCATTTCTTACTCCATCCCAGTTCTGTCTAAATAAAACTAGTAATTCGTGTACCTCAATGCATTAATTTTTCTCTCATCTGGTGTGCCTTGTGTGAAGAAAATTTTTGCCTTCATCATCCAATTCATACTTTGCGTTTTTGTGATAACTACAGTGAATAAACAAGGAACTACTTCATTGTTGGTAGAACATACTGTATTAAAAAATTATCATAAGAACTGTGCTAGAGGAATTTTTATAAAATAATGTCAATGAATTGAAGTCACAACTGATGAAAATTTTCTATCATGTAGTGTAAGAAACTGCCTTGATTTTCTTTCCTCAGCCAGATGCATGTGTAACAATAAAATCTGCAACAGTTTAGCTGTCAATATGAACCAATGGTTATTCAAAAAATTAACAATGTGAAACATTTTTTGATATGGTTTAAGAGCTTAAAATTCACAAGTGTGCACTTTGGACTTCACCCTATGTTCTGTTGCCACGGTTGTGTCTGCTTATTTGCTGGATTGTGCACTAGGCAGAAAAGGCTGTACAGACTGCTTTAATAAGTGGTTCACCATGGGGCAAAAGTGAGTAACTTCCATTTTTTTAATACTTGCGGTGCACCTTATCAATTAAAATTTTGGCAGTGCATTTCTTTCTGTGTATTCTTCCCGTGTGAAAAATTTCAGGATATGTTTCAACATGCTGGACTGGACCATTCCCTTGTAAGAAGATCTTAGTGATAATTGACATATTTGGATTTGTCTGCTAGTGATTAGATGTATACTATAATAAAGTATGGTTGGGAACTGTGGACTACACAAATACTTGAATCAGGAGACATGCAACCCATGGGTTGCAGTTTGATTATCATCTACTAGATCTACCCAAAAGACATTCATTTCATAGCCCTCACTTGTTGTGTAGCTCTCGTGATCAATACCAGGATGGAATGATTTGTTTCCATTTTAAAAGAGAAAGTATGACCGCTATAAAACAGTGTCTGCCATGTTGTTCTGTGACATACACATGTATATTGTAAAGAAAGGCTCCCAACTGGCTCTCAGGCACACTCTGAAATTCTGCCAAAACTGCTTCTCTGTTAAGTTTCAGGGTTAGTATCTACTTTCTTCTCATACGATTTTACATACTATATATCAGCATGTTCAAAGACAGCTGCTATTACATATTTCTAGATATGCTAAGTCATTAAAGGAATCTCTAAAATTATCATGATATTTAACACTTGTTATGTAGCCTATTAGTATTCGCCTATACTTAAATATCAATTGACACTGCAATAATCATAAGAACATGTACAGTACCTTTCTCCTTGCAGATGAAGATGAAAATGGTAAATTTATTACCATAATGAGAAACAAACCACTGAATCAGAACACAATGACTAAGATACAAGTGAAATAACAGCTTAAATAATAATAATTTTAAAAAAATTAAGCCGTTCCGTGATCCAGGTAACAAAATAACACCTATGACCATCCCCTCTAAAAATTTAATCTGATTATAAGAACGTTAGGTAATAAGTGAATTCAGTCAACACACAAACACAACACACAAACAAGTACAAAAGAGAACAACACCTGCAATAGAAATATATGTCCTACAAAATATTTGAGAAAGAAGAAAAATAACAAATAATATGTGGGTGATGTGTGACCTTCTATATGTGTCTTGATTAGAAACAGGTAATGGATGAAGGACTTCCAGGATCATTCCATGTCAAATCACCCAATAACTCTAGGATTTATAGCCCTCCATCACAGATTTTCATGAAACTTTGTATACTAGCTCATGCCTATAACAAAGGACCTTATGGATATTCTTTTTGGTCTCAGATTTAAATGTTTCTTATATTGAATTTTCAGTATAGTGATGTTCTGATAATTTGGCTCTTCGAGAATGTCCATGTGAAATGGTACTTGTCTACAGAAATACTCTTAACTCAGGTGTACATAAAGCTTTTTATTTGTAATTTCTTTCAGAAGTTAAGAGAGGCATACAGTTAGCATGAATGAATTTATTTAAGCATTAAAGTTTCAAAGAAAATTACAAAAAATATGTTAATGTTTGTCACTTTACAATTTCAGGAAAAATCACAAGGACCTTGAAAAACACTTATTGTTATAATAAGAACAAACATGATTTATGGAGCATTGTACTCCATGACAACATAAGATACAATGAAGTACAGGTTGCACATAGTACTGAACCCACTGAATGGATAACAGTAACCAGGTTACAGAATAGATCAAGCACACATCTGTGATAGCCAAATAATACTGCTTTTTGGTGGCTCTCCAGAGCACACCAGAGGCTTGACCCAGTTGGCCTCTATAAGTGGGCCTGTGAACCATATGGATGCATGATCGCTGAGATTGTACGTGTCATGAGTGAAGGTACATCACTTATATCACATTTCTCCAAACTGCTGGGAACCTAATTTTGGTCTTAAAAACTGCTAAGGTTGCAAGCTTTCTAAAAAAATATAAATATTAAAGGGTTTTCTGTAAAAGAATACACAAATAAATCGGAAATAAAGAAACTTTTTAATGTAAAAAAGGTCATTCCAAGTAAGTTCAGCCAATTCTGACACCTAGTGCCTCAGATAGAGGTGTCTCAAATTAGCATATTTACATATCAATTATTCTAGGCAGACAAATCAATCTTAAGTGTGAAAAATTTATGTCATTTTACTAAGTGATTTTTTGAATGACTATATTATATCACATTTACCTGTGCAGCAAACCACCAGGTCATGGATATAAAGTGTTGTGTGTGTTTGTAGTAGCTTGTTTGAAACATGTGCATAAATGAAAACACTGCAACAGTCACTGCCATGTGTTGTTGAACATCACTGATATGCAACAATTGGTCCTTCTGGCCTCAGTTCCTCTTTGTCTTTCTGTGAGACAGGTTGTATTGTTTTCTGGTGCAGCCTCTTATCATTCTGTTTGTAATGCAGTGTGTTTTTAATTGAAGTAGTGCCCAGTTATTTACAATGGACAATATGAATTCATGTTGTGGCAGAAAATTACTTACAGCTCCATGTCATTTGACAACTTACACCTCAGTAAAAACTCTTCAATTTTTTTCAGAGATGAGTGAAGAGCAACACAATTTGGTAGTGTTATGGTCCAATATAAACCTTGACACTATCAAGAAAGAACTATACAGGGTGGCCCATTGATCATGACCTGGCCAAATATCTCATGAAATAAGTGTCAAGCGAAAAAACTACAAAGAATGAAACTTGTCTAGCTTGAAGGGGGAAACCAGATGGCACTATGGTTGGCTCGCTAGATGGCTCTGCCACAGTTCAAACAGATATCAACTGCGTTTTTGTTAAATAGGAACCCCCAATTTTATTACATATTTGTGTAGTACGTAAAGAAATATGAATGTTTTAGTTGGACCACTTTTTTCGCTTTGTAATAGATGGTGCTATAATAGTTACAAAAATATGGCTCACAATTTTAGACAAAGAGTTGGTAACAGGTAGGTTTTTTTAAATTAAAATACAGAACATAGGTGCGTTTGAACGTTTTATTTCGGTTGATCCAATGTGATACATGTACCTTTGTGAACTTATCATTTCTGAGAATGCGTGCTGTTGCAGCGTTATTACCTGTAAACACCACATTAATGCAATACATGCTCAAAATGATGTCCGTCAACCTCAATGAAGTCGGCATTACGTGTAACGACATTCCTCTCAACAGTGAGTAGTTCGCTTTCCGTAATGTTCGCACATGCATTAACTACACGCTGATGCATGTTGCCAGGTGTTGTCGGTGGATCACGATAGCAAATATCCTTCAACTTTCCCCACAGAAAGAAATCCGGGGATGTCAGATCCGGTGAACGTGCGGGCCTTGGTATGGTGCTTCGATGACCAATCCATCTGTCAATCCATCAATGGATGATGGTATCGAATAAATTGCTTCCCCCTACTTATACCTCCCGAGGAGATCACGAATGTAAAATTAGAGAGATTTGAGCACGCACGGGGGCTTTGCGAGAGTCGTTCTTCCCACGAACCATACGCGACTGGAACAGAAAAGGGAGGTGATGACAGTGGCATGTAAAGTGCCCTCCACCACACACCGTTGGGTGGCTTGTGGAGTATAAATGTAGATGTAGAAATATGCTATTCAATACCGCTTCAGCCGCATGCGATCTATGAGCTAGATATCCATCATGTTGGAAGTACATCGCCATTCTGTCATGCAGTGAAACATCTTGTAGTAACATTGGTAGAACATTACGTAGGAAATCAGCATACATTGCACCATTTAGATTGCCATTGATAAAATGGGGGCCAATTGTCCTTCCTCCCATAATGCCACACCATACATTAACCCACTAAGGTTGCTGATGTTCCACTTGTCGCGGCCATAGTGGATTTTCCGTTGCCCATTAGTGCATGTTATGCTGGTTTACATTACCGCTGATGGTGAATGATGCTTCATCGCTAAATGGAACGCGTACAAAAAATCTGTCATTGTCCCATAATTTCTCTTGTTCCCAGTGGCAGAACTTTACACGATGTTCAAACTCGTCGCCATGCAATTCCTGGTGCACAGAAATATGGTACGGGTGCAATCGATGTTGATGTAGCATTCTCAACATTGGCATTTTTGAGATTCCTGATTCTCATGCAATTTGTCTGCTACTGATGTGCGAATTCTCCATGACAGCAGCTAAAACACCTACTATGGCATCATCATTTGTTGCAAGTCATGGTTGATGTTTCACATGTGGCTGAACACTTCCAGTTTCCTTAAATAAAGTAACTATCCAGCGAACAGTCCGGACACTTGGATGATGTCGTCCAGGATACCAAGCAGCATACATAGCACATGCCTGTTGGGCATTTTGATCACAATAGCCATAGATCAGCACGATATCGACCTTGTCCGCAATTGGTAAACGGTCCATTTTAACACAAGTAATGTGTCACAAAGTAAATACTGTCCACACTGCTGGAATGTTACGTGATACCACATACTAATACGTTTGTGACTATTACAGTGCCATCTATCACAAAGTGAAAAAAGTGGTCCGACTAAAACATTCATATTTCTTTACGTACTACACGAATATGTAATAAAAAATGGGGGTTCACATTAAAAAAAAACACAGTGGATATCCGTTTGAACTATGGCAGCACCATCTAGCAGGCTGACCATAGCGCCATCTGGCTTACCCCTTCAAGCTAGACCAGTTTTGTTCTTTGTAGTTTTATTGTTTGATGCTTATTTCGTGAGATATGTGGCCCGGTCACTATCAATGGACCACCCTGTATATATGGACATCACAGTTACTGTTACTCAGAGGTTTTTGGAAGCCATCAAAGAACTTGTGATCATTTCAGAATTCACAGGCTGATAGATAGTAGCTAAGAGAATTGATGTCAAACCAGGCAAAAAACTTTTTACATGTTGTCAGACTTTTTTTTTTTTTAAAAAAAAAAAAAACCTGTAATGGAAATGAAAGTGATGCCAGTGACCCAGAGGTAACTTTCATGAGTCAGTGCTTGAAAGTCAATGTATTAAGGATGTAAATAAAATGTTAGATGATTTGGAGTGCTCTCCCTTAAAGATTCATACCATTCCAAATCACATCAAGGCCTCATATGGCAAACAGAAGCTACGAAAAGTGAAGCATGATTTGGAAGAAAAAGTGTACCAGGCATTGGATTGCAGTGTTGAAATTTTTGATAGTAGGGAGGATAAAATGGATGATGGAATTGTTAAGATAGCCAAAGAATTTGATGCCATGGCAGTCTTAATGAAATAAAAAATGGGTAGTGTAAGGAGATCTGAACAAAAATTGTTTTAACTTCAGCTTCTCTGTCTTGGTCAAAAGACAAAATAATGTCAGAATTCAACATTAGTGAGCATGTAGTTCAACAGGCAAGGAAACTGAAAACAGAGATCAATGTTTTATCAGTTCCTAAGCAAAAAAGAGATAAAATGATCACTGATGAAACTGTAAAGTCTGTCACTGATCTTTACCAAAATGATGAATATACTCTAATGTTACCAGGAGAAGAAGACAAAGATTGCATTCAGAAGAATGTGTATATGCAAAAAAGACTTATCCTCTGCAACCTGAGGGAACTATATTATTGTTTTAAATGGGTGAACCCAAACATTAACATTGGTTTTTCTAAATTTTGTTCACTAGACCAAAGTGATGTATTTTACCTGGTACTACAAGCACTTATTCAGAAGTGTCTGTTCTATCCACCAAAATGTAAAACTGCTTTTGGATGTGGAACACATTCAGTCAACATAGAAAGAGATTATAAAATTTCTTGAATGTGACTTCGAAAACTATGACTGTATTCTTAATCACTTGATGATTCTGAAATGATAAAGTATTAGGTTTTTGAAAGAAAAATTACCTTACAAATATGATGATGATTAAACTGAATACAGCCAGTGGATTAACACGGACCATCAGACTCAACTGGTTAATCAATCTGGAACTTTTGATTTAAGTGGTTGGCTGAACACTACTCACAAGTCAAGAAGCTGTATTGTTTCACTGATGGCTGTACTGCTCAATATAAAAATAGAAAAGCTTTAAAAATGTGTGAATACAAAAATGATTTTTCCATTGACAGTAAACATTCCTTTTTTGTTACTAGCTGCAGTAAATTTGTATGTTGTAAGTGATGGATTGGGAGGAACTGTAAAACATGTCTTCAACTAGAGGACAATGTATAAATATAAAATGCATCTGGTGTTTACAGTTTCTGCAAGGCTAATATTGACAAATGTTTTTTTTCATTTATTAGAGAAAATCAATGCAGACTTCCTGTGAAAGAAACTCGAGAACAGATTTTTCACAACCTGCACAATGACTGGTACCAGGAATTTTCACTATTAAAAACCACTTCCCTGTGATTTATTAGAAATTAGAAAATTAATTTGTTCAGAAAAGCCTTTCTTGATTTTCTCATTGAATGTAAATGCCTTGCAATGGGCATGTACTGATCCTTAACAAACTCTTTTGTGGCAGCTGTATATGATGACAAGTAATAGTTTGCCTTTATCAAGAATGTATGTAATGAAGAAGGAGACACTGAGCTACTTTTTTTCCACACATTTGGACTGTCAGTGTCATCTTTTGACCTGAAAAGGAAGACTCTTGTTTTGTGCCTTTGGAAAACATTTTATGTACTGTTGGTGTACTTGGTGATGGTAAGTTCCTATGGGACCAAACTGCTGAGCTTCATATACACTTGAATAATGGGTATTCCTGTAGAGAAGTACCACTTTGCATGGGCATTCTCGTAGAGCCACATCATCAGAACATCACTAATTGAAAATTCAACATAAAAAGTTTTGGTCTGAGGCCAAAAAGAATTTCCAGAAGTTCTTATGTTACCAGTGTAAGAAAATATACAATGTTTCATGAAAACCTGAGATGGTGGGTGGCATGATCTGTGTGATTTGTGGCGTGGTATGACTCTCTAACCATTGACAAAAAAACTGAAATGGCAGGTTTTCAAGGCAAATGTCTGAGGTTTGATGACAAGTAGCTGAAAATTAGGGGAAATAATGGAATAATGGGTTGGCGGGAGAAAAGGTGGAAAATCGGGAGTCTCTCTCTACAGGAGAGTTGGCACATGTGCCTATGGTCCAGAGTTTATACTGAATCTCAGGTTCCCCTGTTACTGAATCAGTAAGTAAGTTCAAAGATTGATGGAAAGCAGCAGTGTAACATCTGCAGTAGGACCATATGTGGTAAAACACGGCAGCATTCAGTACCATTTGGAGGATGTTGGCAGCTTTACCTCATCATTCTCATTACTTAAAAAGTGTGGTTTTTCACATACATGTTTTGATTTTAATTATCTCTATAATGTCTTTGTATAGTTTATTGCACAGTTTGATCCTCAGTAAGAAAATACTGTTTTGAGTTTATTTCAAATTAAGTGTAGCTTTACTGTAAATTAAGTGTAGCTTTATTTGCATGATCACTGATGGGGCTGTTTGTCTAATAAGTATATAATCAGACTTACCAACACTTTAATCAGATTTCTCAAGAAAAAGAAAGAAAAGTTTAACAGATGATACTTACTGATAGACAACAGCAGCTGTCCAAAATCTACCTGTAACAAAAGCAAAATTACATTCAGTAACATAATTCACACATCAAATATAAGTAACTAAATCATTTTCAGCACACACTGCAAAGCTATAGCAAAGGAGTTAAGAGACTATGAGTCTGTCACATAGTGGAGAAGCAGTACACTTAAGTACAGCAGATACTGTAGTGAAGTTGTAAACTGAAAGACAAGTGTGGGCAGGAGAAACAGGCAAGGGACATTCTTTGTTAGTTAGTTAGTTATGTGTTCCATTGATCAATAGCATTGAAAAACTGTTATGATGTGAAACATTTCAAATGCGCACAGCAAACAAAGCTTTTTTTTTTGCATTATAGTGTTATACCTAAATATTCCTACTATCTATCCCATTCCCTTAAATGGCACAAAATGCATATATCATATCTCCAGATTTATTTACTCATATTCAAGGATTTATCTATGGTATAGAAGGAGTTGTCAAGATTTGATTTGATTTGATTTATTTCATGTTCCCTAGGTCCAACTGTGTTGGATACACAAGGATGTGGAACGAGTCAGTTTTTTACAAATACAATCTGATAATCTTGTAGCATATACAGAAATTTGAGTACATAATTATATAAAAATTTATACCATAAATTCTAAATTCTTTGGGCAGCAACACAGAAAAAGAAAATACATATTTTCTTAGAATCATTAAAACACTACAGAAAACAGATGCAGAGCACACACAGATACAGAGCTCAGGTTAAATAACTTTCTTAGTGGGATTATGTCAACTTGTATCATATAATATTCAAATATTACAATTTATTTAGTTAAAAATTCATCTAGACTGTAAAAAGCTTTTTCTAGCAGAAATATTTTTAGTGCTTTCTTAAACTTACTCTTGTTATGAATCTCTGTCTTTATTTCAGGAGGAAGAGCATTGAAGAGTTTTGCTCCAGTGTAGTGGACACCCTTTTCCGCCAAGCTCAAATTTCTGAGCTCGCTGTGAATGCCATTCTTCCTCCATGTGTTATGCTCATGGTAAATACTGTTTGGTTGAAATATCTCTATATTTTTACAAACAAAACAAATGAGAGAAAAAATATATTGGCATGTAGTTGTGTATATTTTAAATTTAGGAAAACTATTTCTACACGAGTCTCTTGGGCGCAATCCATATATAATTCTTAAAGCTCGCTTCTGTGCAATGAATACTTTCCTTGCTAATCGCTGGTTGCCCCAAAAAATAATTCCGCACTCAATGAGAGAATGAAAATAGCCATAGTATGCCACTTTTGCAGTGTTAAGTTCAACACATGTAGTGACAACCCGTAAAGCATAGGTAGCAGAGCTAAGCCTCTTACAGAGATCAATAATATGTGAAGACCAGTTCATTTTCTTGTCAATGTGTACTCCAATAAATTCTGTTGTTTCCATTCTTTCTATTGGTTGATTATCACATATCACACTTATCTCTCTCTCTTTTTCTGTTTTTGTACAGGATTGAATAAACTGGTCTTACTGGAATTTAATCTGAGACCATTCACCTTGAACCAATTAACCACATCTGAGAGTATGTAATTAATGAGTTCCTCAAGATTGTTGTCTGTTCTAATGCTCATAAAAATTGTGGTATCATCAGCAAATAATGTAAATTTACACGGCAGGCTTGTACATGATGGTAGATCATTTATAAAAATCAGGAATAATATTTGCCCAAGAATGGAACTCCATTCAGAATCTGAGGAAGCGTCACATACTCCACCCGAGCTACTCAAGACAACTTTTTGTTTTCTGTCTTGGAGGTACGACTGTAGCCAATTGCCTGCAACACCACTTATTCCTACTAATTTTGCTTTTTGCAAGAGAATCTGGTGATCAAAACAGTCAAACGCTTTGGATGAATCACAGAAGACACCAAGTGCTGCACTTTTTCATTAAGGGTTTCTAGGACTCCATTTGCAAGTGCGTAGGCTGCGTCTTCTGTTGAACGGCCCTTTTGAAAGCCAAATTGCCTCTTGCTGAGAACTCCATTCTTCATGAGATGATCAGTAATTCTTGTATGTATTAGCTTTACTAGAATTTTGGAGGAAGCTGTCAGCAAAGAGTAAGGTCGATAGTTAGTTAGTTCAGCTTTATCACCCTTTTTTACAGGGGCTTCACTGGGAACAACACCTTTTTGAGGGGAAGTGTTGAAAATATGACAGAGAATGTCCCTTATCCACACACAAGAATATTTCAATAGATTGCTAGATATATTACCAACCCCTGCAGAGTTCGTACTTTTTAGAGACATGATGATTTTTTGAATTTCTTCTACAGTGACAGGATTAAGGTGCATTTCTGAAATTGTGTTTGAATATACTGCTTGACAAAGAGTTACAGCTTCATCAACATTGGGCTTGCAACCAATCTGTTGAGATACTGATAGGAAGTGTTTATTAAAAATCTCAGCCACCGTTTTGGGGTTATCTACTAGGGTACCTTCATATCTGATTTTATTTACATCTTCTTTGCTTGTTGTATCTCTTCCTGTTTCTTTTTTTACAATGCTCCACATTGTTTTCATTTTATTATTAGAATTATCTATTTTCTTCTCAAAATAAAGGGCTTTTGATTTTTGTATTAGTTTCTTCAAAATTTTACAGTATAATCTATAGTGTTCCCATTTTTCTACATCTTTACAGAATCTTATTGCAGCATAAGTTTCCCTTTTGGTTTTACATGACTGTTTTATACCCTTTGTAATCCATGGCTAACTTACAGAATTGGAAGCACTGTTTCTGATCCATTTATTTGGAAATATTTCTTAAAAAAGAGCACAGAATTCATTTATAAAAAAGTTAAATTTAGTATCAACATCATCATGGCTATATATAAAGACCAATCCATTTGCTCCAACCTGTGATTGAAAGTTCCTTTTGCCTCTTCATTCATTACTCTTATGAATTTCCATTGAGGAAATTCTTTTTTGAACAGATTAACGTCATAGATGAAACTTGTTTTGCCACAGATTGAATTCAACCACACCTATTAATGTTCTGCATCAAATATTTCCTCTTCTGTATGGAAAGAAGGAAAGAAAGATTACGTTCTAACATTCTGGTAACAACTAGGTCACTTACAACAAAAGCCTTTTTTTTATTATTATACAAAACCATACAGACAGAGAGAGAGAGAGAGGGAGAGAGTGAGAAACTAATCCAACAAACTCACTGACAGTGCTACTGTGCAGATACGATTGATGGGGATGGGAGATAGCCTTAATAAAAAGCTGCAAGGAGAATGAAACCTCAGTAATGCCAAGGGTGACTGTGTGCCTGGAATTTCCATTTTTCGGATGTACTTTAAAGCAATCACCTATTTTTCAGCCACAATGATATAGTTTCATTCGCTTTCTAGATATGTATTATTGAGAACACTGTAATGTATAATAATTCATCAGTCTGAAAGATTTGAAAGGAGTTGGTTCTGCAACCATTGACAGTAATTTGCACTGTTCATCTCATCAACTTTGTGTTACAGAATGGTGAGGGCTTTCTGTTCCTCATTTTCACAGAAGAATACTGTGTCAAGTTTCCTCCCTGTGATTCTCTCACTAATGGGAATTTCGTTGCAGGTTTCCCATGCTAATTACTGTTGTTGTGGTACCAAAAACTGGCACAGGTGAAAGTATTTGAGAATGAAAGAAAAGATATTCCACTAAACATTCATCCACAAACTGGCTGTTTATAACATAGTTGCAAATGTGTTGTTACGAGCCATCACTGACTTCAGTATAAAATATTATACTAGTTAATTGAAATGTATTCATAACATAAACGTTTTGATGTCTGACTGGGCTCAAATTTCACCCACAACAAGCAATACAAATCTACGTCAGCACATTATAAGTTATTGATTTTATTTGACATATTATCTTTACATGACTTCATATTATTTCTCTTTGATATGACACCAAAATTGGTGTTTACCTTTTCATTTGGATAAAAAACAATTGACCCAGCTTATCAGTTTTCAACTATTCTCATTGCAAATTTTCTAAAATTTTTAACGATGTACTGGTGAGTTATTTTTCTCATGTTACACAGGTATCTTATGTTGAACTTGTCATTACAAAACTGGATAATATTTTTGTATTTATAACCCACTTTTTTCTGAGATACAGTGAAATAATTTGTAATTTCTGGAATTATTTCCACTATTAAACTGAAAAATTTCATAAATTTTGTGTTTTCACTCTTTCCATTCAATTCAATGGAAAACATATTATATAACTAGAACAATAAAATAAGTAGGAGTAGTTCTTTTGTAGATGCTTTTAAACATATCAATTTCAATGGATATTGTTTTATATTTTAATATTTAACACTGAAGTAAGATAAAGAAATTTATTTCTGTTGCAGAGCATTGTGTATGAAGTAGGGAGAGTGTTGCAGCTAGAGGATAGTGCACCTAGAAGTACACAATGTTTTAACCCATTTGTGGACCATGCATAATTGAAACATAGGAAGAAAAATAACAATATCTTTCAAAATCTAACTTTATTGTCACAAAAAGCAATATGATACAATAACAATAAAAATTGAATTTCATAATAAAAAATTCTGGGTTCTTTCAAAGTGAACCCATTGGGCCACTATCATGATTTTAATGGCTATATGAGGTCATTATATACCGGTTGTTTCACAATGAAACCACTTGTATT
Organism: Schistocerca piceifrons; assembly: GCF_021461385.2. NCBI lineage: Eukaryota > Metazoa > Arthropoda > Insecta > Orthoptera > Acrididae > Schistocerca > Schistocerca piceifrons. Next base: position 482,706,917 of record NC_060149.1, on the reverse strand, counting down.
TTTTAAGAAACAAACCTGGTTGTTATAATTATTAATAAAAACATAGTCCTAAGTGACGTATGAGTACAAAGAATCACTCTAAATTCTGAAGGTCTGCTGCAGAGGTGTTACAAATTAAGTATATAAGCAAGTTGGGTTGCATGACTGTGTACTCAGCACAACACTACACTGACAAGGCTGTTAACTATCAGCAATCACTTTGCTGTTGCAACTAGTCATTGGTCCTGATACTAAGTGATACCAGAAATCAGTGAGCAGGGCCGGCTTCAAGATAAACCACTGGGGCAGGTGAGGAAGTGAAGTAAAAATATGGGTTAAGACTAACCCCACTGATCTAGAAAGCAGTAGGGAGCTACTTCTGTGAAGTGCCCAATGTTAAAATGATACGAAGGAACATCCACTGGAGACCACTATATGCATTTTCCATCAATTTCTGCTGTCCTTTTTGTTGTCAGGTATGAGTTTCCGTTTTTCACAACCTTTTACAATCTTTCACATTTTGTACATTTAAGTGCTGTATAATATATTACATCTACTTGGAATCTGTTGTTAAGTCTTCAGGTAGAGAAGTATATGGTGAGTAAAATTGTATACATTTTCAGAACTATTTGTACAGGGTAGTAAAAAACAGTCTGACAAACTTGTTAGGGTGTTGCATTTCAGGGTTTGGTGGGAAATAATAGTTTAGAAGAAAACTGATGTGTTGTGTGATTTCTATATGAATTAGCATCAAAATTAGTCAATCAGGCCATTGTGTGCACAAATTCAAGTGGCCTGCCAGATACAAAATTCATTTTGCTTGTAACTAGTTTTTGTAATACTGCTGCTTGCTTAGATTTCACTTACTGATTATTGGTGTGTAGTACAGTAATAATGGAACAAACTATTAAAGACAGCATTGACAGGATTTTCTCAGTTACAATGGTATTAAATGCCAATTGAATATTTATTCCTAGGTACATGACCATGTTGTACCTTGTAATACATTTTCACATTTAGAGAGACTTTAATTCTCTATAGCAGTTTTTGTAATTTCAGAAAAAGACTGCAACACACAAAAAATGAATGCCTTCATTTAAAAATGGAGTAAGAAAATTGTTAAACTTTTATTACAGGGCAGGCAAGAGGTAAAAGTCTGAAAAGTGTAACAAGCAACAGCTCTCTCTCCTACTGGTTTTAAAAGAAAAACTATTTCCACTATCAGTAGATTTATATTGTTTATTAAAGACCTTACCGAGAGTCCTAATAAAAAGCAACTAATGACTGAAGAAAGGGGGGAAGGGGGGGAGTGGAGCGATATGATACATACTTGCTTGGACAACAGTTGTCAAACCGGTCTTGAAAACACAGGACAACATGAACTGAACAGTATCACTGGCATATCTGGTTCTCTGAAGTGATTTTAAATGGTGCAAATTATGCTACATCTACATCCATACTCCGCAAAGAACCATGAACTGCATGGCAGAGATTTGTCCCACTGTACCAGTTATTAGGTTTTCTTTCAGTTCAATTCATGTATGGAACACAGGAAAAATGATTGTTTAAATGCCTCTGTGTGTGCTCGAATTATTCTAATTTTTCCCTCATGATCCTCATGTTAGTGATACATAGGGGGTTGTAGTATATACATATAATCATTAGTTAAAGTTAGTTCTTGAAAGTCTGTTAGTAGACTATCTTTGCATAGTTTATGTCTGTCTTAAAGACTCTTCCAGTTCGGTTCCCTCAGCATCTCTGTATCATTTTCCCAAGGGTAAAACAGACCTGTGACCATTTGTACTGCATTCTCTGTGTAAGTTTTATACCCCCTGTTACTCCTATTAGGCAAGGGTCCCACACATTTGAGCAATATTCTGAAGCAGGTCACACAAGTAATCTGTAAGCAATCTCCTTTGTAGACTGATTGGACTTTCCCAGTATCCTATTAATATATTGAACTCTACCATCTGTTTTACCCACAACTGAGCCAATGTGATCATTCCATTTCACATCCATACAAAGTGTTACACCTAGGTATTTGTGGGAGTTGGACAATTCCAATAGTGACTCACTGACATTATAGTCATAGAACACTTAAATTTTATCTTTTCATGATGTGTACAATTTTGCATTTCTGAACATTAAAAACAAGTAGCCAGTCTTTGCACCACACTGAAATCTTATCAAGATCTGACTGAATAATTATGCAGCCTCTTTCAGAAGGTACTTCATTATAGTTAACAGCATTACCTGGAAAGAGTCTGAGGTTCTTAACATTGTCTGCAAGGTCATTAAAATACAACAGGAACAGCAAGGGTCCCAACACACATCCCTGGGGCTCACTCAATGTTACCTCTTCATCTGATGAAGACTCTCCATCCAAAAGAACATGCTGGTCATCCCTACCAACAAGTCCTCAATTCAGTCACAAACTTCAATTGATATCACATATGACCAAACTTTTTACAATAAGTGTAGGGACGGCACTGAGTAAAATGCTTTTCAAAAATCAAGAAATACTGCATCTACCTGACTGCCTTGATCCAAAGCTTTCAGTATGTAATGTGAGAACAGTACAAGATGAATTTTGAATGATGAATACTTTTGGAATCTATACTAGTTGGCATAGAGGAGGTTATTCTGTTCAAGATACATCATTATATTTGATCTCAGAATACGATTTATGATTCTGCAACAAACTGAAGTCAAGGATATTGGATGGTAGTTTTGTGGACAACTTATACAACCCTTCTCATAGACGGGTGTGAGCTGTGCTTCTTCCCAAGAACTGGGCACAGTTTTTTGTTCGAATTATCTATTATACACTATAGTTAGAAGAAGGGCTAAAGGAGCTGAAAATTCAATATAGAATCTGATAATGATTCCATCAGGCCATGCAGCTTTGTTCAATTTTAACAATTTTGGCTGTTTCCCATCATAACTAATACCAACACCGATTTAACTCATCTTTTCAGAGGTACAAGGATTAAACTGAGGCAATTCTCCTGGGTTTTGGAGATCGGTGTGCTGACCTTACGCCCCTCCTATCAACATCCTCAGCTGAGGATGACACAGCGGTTGGATGGTCCTGATGGTCCACTTGTTGCCTGAAGATGGAATGCTTCATGGGTTTTCCTTTGTAAAGGAAAATGTGTAACCAGATTTAAGCATTTCAAGTTCTGCTTTGGTACCTTCAGTTTCAGTTCCTGTCTAATTTACTGGAGACTAGACACTGACTTTGGTGCCATTAACAGCCATTACATTCGATCAGAATTTCTTTGGGTTTTGTAAAAGATCTTTTGACATTATTCTGCCTTGGTAGTCACTGAAGGCTTCACGCATTGCCATCTTGACAGCCAAATGCATTTCATTCAGCACCTCTCTATCTATAGTCCTGTGCTTTGTTTTACACCTAGTATGCAGTAGTCTCTGTTTCCTTAGAATTTCTGTGTGGTGGCTGTATACTATGTAAGGTCCCTCCCATTATGATCTATTCATCACAAGATGTAAAATGCATAATAAGATGTAAGCAATACCTGACTGTGTTGTGTGTTCTGCAGTAGCCCTGGAATTCTGCCTGAAGCTACGACAGCTGAAAACTTTTCAACCTTTCTATGTCACAAGTGTGGTCTGAATGCATAATCAAACATTTAGGACAAAAATTAAAGTTTCCAACATTTATTACACGCTTTTATTTTGCCTAATGAAAGACGTTTGATTTACAAGAGTACTTCTAATATTTCATGTGAATAATTATAGCAGTATGTTACTGGATGCAGACTGAATTCTTGTACTACAAATTACATTTTGGGTTACATGTTACAGCATTAATCTGACTTACATTACCAGCATACTGTCATAACTAACATGCTACAAAACAAGCTGTTTTGAGATAATACCATACTAAGGTTCTGTGAAAAATTCATAATTTTTAACAGTAACTGGCCAAAACCACTCCTTATTCAAGTAATGACTAGTAAGTTCATGTTGGAGCATTTCATTTCCTTCATTCTTGCACACAATGGTGAATTCATTTTCCAATGACAACTAACTTGCATTCTACTGAAATGGAATGATAAACAATGTGCTGTGAATGCATAAAACTTTTGAACTATTAGGTTGGTGTGTAAGTTTGTAGCATTTTCATTTTGGATGTTGGCATTCTGACTGCTATGAGTTTATTCATCAATCATAATTTTTTATTTGTAGTTCACTGTTGCTATTTGAGTTTGCGTATTGTCATTTTGCCATTTGGAGATGGTGAGTGGAGCTGTGGACGTTAGAAAATGAAGTGCTGATAGGAGAAATTTGAACATTTCCAACACAGTCTCCTACTTGAATTCAGTAGAGGGATGACAGCAGCGGAGGCAGCCAGAAATGTTTGTACCATGTGTGGAGACAATGCCATGGAACAGAACACTACAAGAAAATGGTTTCCTCCTTTTAAGGGGGATTGTTTTGACATTAGTGACTTTCCACATTCAGGAAGATCTTTGAGGTTCAATGATGATTGTTTAAACGCATTAATCCACACTGAACCACATCAGTGAACTTCAGAACTGGCAAATGGGATGTATAGTGATCATTCCGCTATCGTGTGACATTTGCATGCAATGGGGAATGTTCAAATCTCTGGTGTATGGGTATATGCTGTAAGCCAAAATCACAAGACTCAGTGAGTGGCCATTGGACATCTCAGCTGCTCATTGCCAACTGTCTCATGAACAACACTGAACATTCCTATCCTGTATTGTTACTGGTGATGAGAAATGGTGTCTTTATTCTAAGACAGGAATGGTTGAGTCCAAACAAAGCAGCAGCTCCCCACACAAAGGTCTACATACATCCACAAAAGATAATGGTATGGATCTGGTGAAACAGTAACAGTGTGATGTACCATGAATTTCTTCTGAAAACAGTAGCCATCACTGCTGATATTTGTTGACAATAACTGAGAAGTTTTGCAGACACAATCCAAGAAAAACCACCAGGAAGACTGCATGATGTGATGCTACCAACATGTTCCTCATCTCAAAACTGTGTCATTTATACAGTTGTGGAATGAAGAAATTAAGCCAGCATTGGCAGTCTGTTGTAAATAATGAAGAAGAATATATTGTTAATGATTAAGTTCTCTCTTGTGTATATCGGTTCTGTTTATTAAACTTACGAAAAAAGCGCTACATACTTGTTGCTGATCTAATAAAAGCAGGTGTTTTATATTTTAACCACGAAAATGCGCCCATTCACAGGCTCATCTTACCATGAGAATGTTAAATGCGTATGGTACTGGCATTTGGCTGAAATCGACTAATAAAATACAATGCAAATGTAAACATTGGGCTACACTAGATGTCAGTCGGTTATAACAACCTATATTTAGGATTCACATTCGTTTGCTTTGCTGACTCACAACTAAATTAACAGTTTTACCTAACCTAGGCTTCGGACTATGCTACAGATTGGTCTGAAACTACCACCAAAACTATCAACTTCAGTTTAGTGTCAGTTGCACTGTACTCACTTTTGCAACTCGTGACCAGGGTTGGCTTAAATTCCAAATGACTCAAGCTGCGACTGGGGGCATCCAGCTTAGGCGGCACCACTAGTATAAGGTTTCTATGCAGGATGTTCCACAATTAGTAGCAGCTGCTTGGGGTGCCAGGCAGAGAAAGGGGCACCGTGAGTGCCCATGTGGAAGAAAAAAATGGTTCAAATGGCTCCGAGCACTATGGGAGAACTTAGTACTACTTAAACCTATCTAACCTAAGGACATAACACACATCCATGCCCGAGGCAGGATTTGAACCTGCGACTGTAGCGGTCGTGCGGTATCAGACTGTAATGCCTAGAAACTCTCGGCCACTCCGGTCGGCCATGTGGAAGACTTGTATACAATATGTGTGTGTGTGCGTTTGAGTGTGTGTGTGTGTGTGTGTGTGTGTGTGTGTATCGCAATTAATAGCAAAAATTTACTTGGGTGAAAGTGTACAATGGGAAAGGGCTGAGATGCCTCTGGGGGAAGGAAGTGGGCATGAGGTGGCATATTGTAAGTCACTTATGTAGAAAAATGTTCTCAAGCTGGCCCTGCTCATGAACATGACTGCTGCCTACAACAAATCTGGCACAGATCATGTATACACAGACAGAAGAAGCAAACCACAGAAAGAATAGGGAATAGGGAAAAGAAGGACAAAGGTGTTCCACTAACGAATAAAAATACGGTACTCTCCCATTTATATTCTTGCATAGTTAATGACTACAGAATTCTGTTCACGATCTTAGATTTAAATGCAATACTGGTAACTGTGAGAGAACACTTTGATTTATACTCTATAAATTATTAAGTTGTCAGAGTTTGGAAAGTTTGTTGATATCATAATTCATAAAATAGCTGCATGTCAAAGGTAATAGTACTTTTAAAATTTTTGGACAAATATTTACAATTTTTATTTTGTGCAGAGCTTCATTTCTTTAATTGTCTTCTAGGTTTCATGGGTAGTCAGCACCATGGCACCTAGAATCTGCAGTGTATGGCCTTATAAGTGCAGTTACTGGTCGCCAAATGAATATGAAATATAACAGTCTGAATATTTTTCACACTCACTTCATAATTACACTGCATAGGTGTATGAACAGCGAACACACTGATTATTGCAACAAAACTGGCCCAACTTCCAATTTCAGATACTGTAAATATTGAGCATTTTGCACAAATGTATCGCATATCTTTCTGAACTACACTGTTACACAGTGTTTGCTTAGAGCTGAAATACAAGTTCTTGCCTGCAACATGTTTGCAACTATTTATGTTCTTTGTGTATCCATCAACACTCGCAACAAAGATTTCTGTACGAGATTTTCATCATCTGTAACACCAAAGCTGGTGGCAGAAACTTTTCATTGTGTATTTATATAGTATATTATGCTGTATCCAATGCAGAGGCTTAATTAATGATGTGATACAATGCTCAACAATATAAGCAGATGAAGACAAAGACATATCATCGTGTTGGACTAAAACTACTATAGCAGATGTGGCTAGGGCTGCCAATGTCTGGCTTTAGCAGGACATATCTTACTCTTCACCACCTTGTCCAGCCAAATACATCAAGTCCGGATTTTTAGCAATGAAGAAGAGAATGGAAATTTCAGGCTTAGTCCAAGCTAATGGTATAAGGGTAAGAAATAAATAGGATCAACAAGGACGTATGCCATAATGGTATGCATACCAACCAATTGTATTGTTATGTCTGTGACCTATGCTTTTCTTTGTAGGCACACTAGCCTAACACACACATACATACATACAAATTCCAGAAATGAAATCTTTCTATACAGCTCACAATACAGTTCATAAGGAGTTACACATACTTGTGGATCTGCTTCCATGCCCATAAGCAGCTGTAAGTCTGCAAATATGGTTCACAATTCCCATGTTACAAATGTAGTCTTTTACTGCAGAAGGGCACGAATGTTGATTTTAACGTCATCCACCCGCTTTCTGGAGACATTTTACTTGTAGTCCACGGTAGCTGGAAGCGATACACACATTTTTGTTGTCTTTCAACAAACTACCCCACTGCCAGAGGAAAATATCTTATTAATGAAGTTCATCTCTTTTCATTTCCTCGCCTCTTTTTATTTTCTTTGAAGGTGAAGGGCCTGATGGGAAATTTTTTTTCGTCATTATTCCACAAGTGAAATTTTATTACTTTTGGCCACCAGGTAAGAAAAGTAAGTAAAAAGTTATCGAAATCTGGTATTCTGTTTTTGTCGCCAAAAATACTTTGAGAAACATGAAACTATTATAAGCAATTGTCAAAATCCTTCTCCAGCTTTTCATTTCTCTCTCAACGAAACTCAAAGGCAAGAATATAGCCTTTCAGCTCTGGAGTAAGCCACAGTTTGTACCCACGTTGCAGAGGATTCACTGCATTCTGTTGTTTCATCAAACTACTTCCTTCAAAGAAATAATTGAATTACCTATACATACATTCTATAATATAATAATATAATAATTCCAATCCCAAAGAAAGCAGGTGATGACAGATGTGAAAATTACCGAACTATCAGTTTAATAAGTCACAGCTGCAAAATACTAACACGAATGATTTACAGATGAATGGAAAAACTGGTAGAAGCCGACCTCAGTGAAGATCAGTTTGGATTTCGTAGAAATGTTGGAACATGTGAGGCAATACTGACCTTACAACTTATCTTAGAAGAAAGATTAAGGAAAGGCAAACCTACATTTCTAGCATTTGTAGACTTAGAGAAAGCTTTTGACAATGTTGACTGGAATACTCTCTTTCAAATTCTAAAGGTGGTAGGGATAAAATACAGGGAGCGAAAGGCTATTTACAATTTGTACAGAAACCAGATGGCAGTTATAAGAGTCGAGGGGCATGAAAGGGAAGCAGTGGTTGGGAAGGGAGTGAGACAGGGTTGTAGCCTCTCCCCGATGTTATTCAATCTGTATATTGAGCAAGCAGTAAAGGAAACAAAAGAAAAATTTGGAGTAGGTATTAAAATCCAGGGAGAAGAAATAAAAACTTTGAGGTTCACCGATGACATTGTAATTCTGTCAGAGACAGCAAAGGACTTGGAAGAGCAGTTGAATGGAATGGACAGTGTCTTGAAAGGAGGATATAAGATGAACATCAACAAAAGCAAAACAAGGATAATTGAATGTAGTCGAATTAAGTCGGGTGATGCTGAGGGAATTAGATTAGGAAATGAGACACTTAAAGTAGTAAAGGAGTTTTGCTATTTGGGGAGCAAAATAACTGACGATGGTCGAAGTAGAGAGGATATAAAATGTAGACTGGCAATGGCAAGGAAAGCGTTTCTGAAGAAGAGAAATTTGTTAACATCGAGTATAGATTTAAGTGTCAGGAAGTCGTTTCTGAAAGTATTTGTATGGAGTGTAGCCATGTATAGAAGTGAAACATGGACAATAAATAGTTTGGACAAGAAGAGAATACAAGCTTTCGAAATGTGGTGCTACAGAAGAATGTTGAAGATTAGGTGGGTAGATCACGTAACTAATGAGGAGGTATTGAATAGGACTGGGGAGAAGAGAAGTTTGTGGCACAACTTGACTAGAAGCAGGGATCGGTTGGTAGAACATGTCCTGAGGCATCAAGGGATCACAAATTTAGCACTGGAGGGCAGCGTGGAGGGTAAAAATCGTAGAGGGAGACCAAGAGATGAATACACTAAGCAGATTCAGAAGGATGTAGGTTGCAGTAGGTACTGGGAGATGAAGGAGCTTGTACAGGATAGATTAGCATGGAGAGCTGCATGAAACCAGTCTCAGGACTGAAGACCACAGCAACAACATTTCTTTCATTTCTGTCAGTTGCAGTTTCAGCCATCCCTCTATTTTTGAGTGGGTTTTCATGTAAGAAGGCATTTATTCTTTGTTTTTTAACATTTGGCAGTGGTATTATGTAAACTGACTTCAAGCCCCACTGACGCAAGTTCTATCAAAACCCTTTGAAAAATTTCACCAAAACAAAGCCTTTCAAAAACCACATCAAAATCTAAACCTGCAAGATTATTAGCATCATTTACATCAGTACGATTGTCTTCATTATCCCCCAGTTCTGTAACAACATTATCATCTGGCGAATCTCTGAGAAGAGTTGAAACAATTCCGTCCTTTGTTAGTATTGGTAATGCCCAAAATTCTCTGTGAAACAATATTTACAATAATGAGGGCCGAGCTAAGACTGAAAGTAACCTAACGCTTACTCAACCAGATCGACAAAGCTAGTAAAACACAGCAAAAAAAAAAAAAAAAAAAAAAAAAAATCAAAGAAAGTGACAAACGACGCTTATGCAGAAGAACACAAAAAACGCACTTACGGCTAGTTGGTACACTAAAGTATCATATGGTTTTCGGTTAATTTCGTAAATGAAGCCTACAGATTTTACAAAAGAGCTATGCAAGGAGAAAATAGGATCAAATTTTCATCATATCTAAATAAAAAAATTGATAACAGTTGTACGACAGTAAACAAACATATACGGTCTCTCCAAATCAAACCTTCAGCTTTCACCAAAGATTATGCAGATATACTCACTAACTTGCAAATCAGATCTAGAAAGAAGAGAAATGGTTCTAACTGCACATAAACAAGTTGTTAAACGCAACACCAGTCCAGTGTGTGTGAAATACTTGTGAATCAGAATAAACAAGGATCAAAAGAGGTCATACTTTGATGTACCGATAGACAACAAAGGGTTAACGAATAAGAAGGGAACCTATCTGTAGTAGTTGTGTATTGCCATGCTCACTAGTAGCTCTTCAGGTCTGTCAAGGGCCCCACGGATGAGCAACAGAGTGCAGCAGTGGGTGACCGATCCCTTCGTAGATCACACGTGTGTGGACAAATCACAGTGATTGGTCGTTAATCGCTAGTTGCATAGAAATCCCAGGCAATCTGATGGATCGTATGCAATTAGAGCATGCAGTATTGCTGTCTGGCTGGGTATTAGTGGTATGTGGCAATATACCTGACACTTGGGTCTCTTTATCAAGCCCAGTTTTGCAGTTTTATTTCATATTGCCCAAGGTGAGTAAGAAATTTACATTAGAATTTATAGTTATCATGCACCACGAACTACTCTGAGAAGTGAAGTGAAAGCCAGATTTCCCACTCTATTAAGAAATAATACAAAACGTACCTTGCAATTTTGCAGTGATTAACATTTTGAAGCTTGTGCAATAGAAATAGAACAGATGGAAACTTCATGGTCAGGTTACATATTATGATTTTGAGCTATATATGAAATAATTATACACACTATTAAAGTTTGTAACTTCTAACCAGATTAACATAGTACCGTACGTATGGTACTGTTACGAGGACATTTTAATTTAAATGTTCAGGGCAAATCTATTGTACCGTTATACTTACATCCTTAGTCTTTTTCTATAACCGAATTCTCCCTCATACAATTTATAGCGTGAACTACAATAATCAGTAGTGCTGCTATTGACAACATCTCCATAGAGACATCAAACAAATTGTGTAAATACTTGCAATTTAACTATAAGACTAACGAACAAAAAAGGAACTGAGAACTAATAAATGTACAACGAATTATGCTGGCATATTGGAAAGACATACACGACCCATTTTGCGTCAATAAAAAATATAATATATTCTGTAAAGTAACCTGCAGTTCCCAAGAGAAGCATTTCCAAATAAGTTTAATATATTACAGTTCTCTTTTATTATAAATTTACGCTTTGCACATATTCTTGGCGATGGGGAAATCAACTGCAACTGTTGCTAAATGCAACAGTCCATTTACCATTTCTGGGCACAGTGACGTTCGTAATACTGATTGAAATTGCTTGGCAAATCGTTCATGTGTGGGGTGTCGTAGCAAGCGAACAGTTGCAGGCAATAATGCATTCGACCTACGCCACCTAGAGAAGGCGTTGGTTGATTCGACCCATCGCTGAGATCCATTGCTCATGTGTGGGACCCTTTAAATAAATTCAGTTGCACCAAAAAGAGTACCTGATACAATTTGTCAGTAGTGTATTAGCAGGGATCTCAAATTTTTCTCACGCTGCTGCTGTTACTGTTAAGCATAAGAGCTATTTTCTGGATGAAGCCTTTTTTGAGATGGAATTTTTACGGTCTGCTCTTCAGACGTTCCACAGGCACTCCTCAGCGTCGTAGGATAGTACATTTATTGTCTTTACGCTACAGATGTGGGTATTTCAACTTTTCACACTCTATGACTCAACAAAATTACTATACTCTGCTACAAGTCATGAAGTAAGTCATAATAACATTAACATTTGCACCATACGTTGGCACTAAGCAATAGCAGGCTAGAAACATAGTTTTCGTTGATATGTACCAATGCAGACTTGGATAACTGTTCGTGTTTGCAACATATTTCAAATCCAGTGTAAACGCCATTTAATTCAATCAAGCTTTAACTGATTTCGAAAGGTGACTTTTTCCCTGGAGTAACCTACAACATGGACCCAACTAGTCCGCAGTTAAAATTTTAAAGAAAGCAGCAAAAATTAAAATATCAGTTCGAAGGAGTGATTCGTTACATATCTGGACGCAGGAGCATTATTTGCGTTGAGTTCGGTTGCTCAAAATTTCAGCAGTAACACAAAATTTCACATTTTCAAGCCATAATTTATAACAAATGAATCGATACCAGCATTCTAACTGCACCACCCGAAATTTAAAAAAAAGAAAAAAATGCTACAGATTCATGGTAGTCTACCTTAATACCTTTCACTATAAAGTAATGCACTTTACGTATTTATAAACACTCAAGCATCGTAATTATTAACTCAGGCTTTGTGCTCATTATAGAGCAACGTATGCATTCTGATACGCGCTGCTAATTTCTGCAACTATATACTTAGTATCCTAAATCTAAAACACACGCAAGGAGAAAAATTGTATTTTTTGAAGGTACCTTACCCACACAACACGAACAGCTTCGGTTCGCTTCTATGCCGCTTCGTTCAAATCAACAATACCGAGGGCTGCCGCGCGTCAGGTTGTCCATCATTGCGAAAGAAACAACCGGAAGAAAACGACACCTTTGATATACGCAGAAATTAAATAAGTCTGTCAGTAAATTACTCAAGGAGTTGTTTGTTTCTCTATTTTTAAAGTGCAAATGCATAAAATACGATTAGTAAATATTAGTTTTCACAGTTAGCGTAAATTTATTTACTTATTTATTCGTCCAATGACCATTTGGTGCTGTGGCGGACAGAAATGGACAATCGATATGGACCGAGTGCAATCGTTAATACATGAATAGCTGTGATATAAAAACTAAATTTATCTTTGCATTGGATAATGTTACTTGCATTCTTTGGTAATTACTATGGTGTTGTGACTTCTATTGTGTGCGTTGGAGGGGTATTCAATGTGTAGTAAATAAAATCAGTGAAGTGTTGACGACTGTCATAGTCGTGTATGTCACAAGTGGAGACAGAATATCCCTAAAGTGGTGACCTAATTGTGAGGAACACGCAACCTTTTGATGTACAGTCGGTGATTAACGTGCAGGCAACAGACACTTCAGCAAACAACTTATGTCCATTTATTATAGGTAGTGGTGACGCCCAGTTTTCGACACCTTAAACAACCTTGCACACCTGGGGATAAGGCTACTGCTAAGTTAGTATCAGACAGAGTTGCTTGGATGGCAATAGAGAAAGCTTGCTATCTATGGGCTTGATGTTGGACACGATGACAAAGTTTTAAAATCTCTCTCCACAACTTTCCTCCAGGGGACAATTTCCCCTCGCCTTCAGGAAGATTGTCACACTTGCATTTGAATATTGTATGTCGTCTTCTGCCTTCAGAAGGCTTTCGTTTCCTAATTACCATTGCAGACAAATTTGCTAGATGGCCCAAAGCTGTCCCTGTACCAGACATTTCAGCAGTGTCCGTTGCCCGCACATTGATCCCCACTTGGTTCTCCAAGGTTGCCATTCTGCAGATTATCACTACTGACAGGGATAGGCAGTTCAAATGCCAACTGTTCAAGGAGCTCTTGAAATTATGCGGATGGAAACACGTATGAACTACGAGCTGCCATCCTACCAGCACTGCACCCTGAAAGCTGCCTTGGCCTGCTGTGAGGAATCCTGGGTGACAGCACTATGATTAGTGCTTCTAGGACCCCATACAGTAATTAAAGAAGACTTGGGGTGTTCCTATGCTCAATTAGTCTATGGTTATAAACTGAAAGTATTGGGCAAATTTTCCTCGCCATCTCCTCTTCCAATTTATCTGTTGGGGAATATGCCACTCTTTACACACTCTGCAAACTCACATGCAAATGGTCAAACCTACCAATCCATCACAACATGCAGATAAACCAACTTTTTCCAGCAAGACTTGTTAAAATGTTAGTATGTATCAATAAAAGATGACATTGCTGACCACTTCTTTCCTCTTCATACATGGGACCCTTTAAGGCCATGGACAATGGTGACAAAAATTTGAAATTAAAAAATGGCAAACACGACACAGTGTTAGTTGACCACCCTAAGCCAGCATAATATGAAACACGTCTGGGTGAACCTCGCAATGAAAGAGCCCAATTGTTATATTACCTCATGACTTGTCAGACTAGGATAGAGACTTTCATCTCTGTGAACAGACTGGAAAGTCAACTGTGTTTATGTGGTATGGCAGCCAAGTTCTTTGTTGATACCCCATGGTCTGGGAGCCTCCAGATTTTCAAGTTCAATCCAGTTGAGGGGCCAACAGACATAGTGAGTGACTATTCTACACACATGACTTGCCGAACTGCAGCTCTCCAAAAAGGGGAGGGGGGATATGTGGTGGAATAAAGTGGACAATTGATATGGAGCAAGTGCAATCATTGATTCATGAATTGCTCTGACATAAAGACTAAAAAAAATGGTTCAAATGGCTCTGAGCACTATGGGACTTAACTGCTGAGGTCATCAGTCCCCTAGAACTTAGAACTACTTAAACCTAACTAACCTAAGGACATCACACACATCCATGCCCGAGGCAGGATTCGAACCCGCGACCGCAGCGGTCGCGCGGTTCCAGACTGTAGCGCCTAGAACCGCTCGGCCACTCCGGCCGGCATAAAAAAAAAACTAAACTTATCTTTGCATTGGACAATATGATACGTTTTTTATGTTGTCTGGTAATTACTATTGTGTTGAGATTTCTGTTGTCTGCATTGGATAAGTATTCTGTGTATAGTGAATAAATACAATAAAGTGTTGGCTGGTATCATAGTTGCGTGTAATACGAGCGGAGGCAGGATTCCCCTAAAGCACAATAGTATCGGAGATATCAGAAACAAATAGAAATAATATATATACATAAAACATCTGTTATTTTTCTCCTATTTTGGAAACAATTATCATCAAGGAATGTTCAAGAAACACCGTCTTCTGGTACAAGTTCATGTCTTGACAACCTCTACATTTTCTTATTCTCAGACTTTCAAATAGTAATTTCTGTAATTTACTCCTGCCTGTTTTCCCTAATTCTTTCTGTAAAGAAATGTTTATCATGAACTTTTTTGTTAGTAAATAACTAATCAGTTTCATCTTTTTTCCTTTACCTTCACTAAGAAGCAGCATTTCTTCACTTGTTTGTCATCCAACATCACTTGTTTTCAATTCCCTTGTTGTTGAAGGACATATGCCTAATCAGAAAAGAATGAGGAGATGGGCAAAGAAACTGGCCACGAATTTTTCAGAGGCAGTACCCCAGGATCTGATATAATCAATACAGGGGAACCTAATAAAATTTAAATGTAAGTGGTCAATCTTTAGCCCTCTCAGTTGAGTCCATTATCTTACCACAGTACCACCTAATTGCCATTCTGCCGTGGGAAGTGACAGTGGGTAGGCATGGTTTAGGCTCATGAACATAGCTTCCAATAATGAGTAGTTTTGCACCAGGCACCAATGAAATGACTAAAATAATAGTTTAATGAATCATGGTATAGCAAATAGTTACCATAGTGTAACTTGAAAATTAATTGGTCAGTTCATGAAATACACTATACTTGTTTATTTATTGTATCACTTTCTGAATAAAGTTCAATATTACCCTCAACATTTAGAGTTTGTTTTCAGACTCATGAATGACTACTCTAGAGATATTCATTACGTTTATTTTGTCCCAACGTCTTGAAGACATGACTGGGTGTGGGTAGCATTGGTCTACTTTTTTCTATGGTGCTATAGTAACAGATATAATGTTTTTTGTTTAGTAACTTACAGTACTTAATTGATGGTACCAGACTTTGACAACATAAGAAAAATATTCTTGATATTTTCTCTCTGCTGTTATTCTTTATTTTCTCAGCATACATAAAGAGACAGGCAAAAACTGGTCCAAGGTAACCATAGTTTACAGTACAACTCAGTTAGCGTTTACTTTGGTAGTATTTTTGCTCAGATTTCCTAATATGTATGTAAAATTGTTACTTGCAGAGAACTGCAGTGATAAAAGGAAGGCTCAAAAACATTAAACAGCTCATTAAAACACTGGTTGCTTTGAACCACTGTAAAAAAGGTAGAACTGGTACTAGGACGTCATGTCACTCTCTGCCGATAGCAGAAATCCTGGCAGTGAAGTGGTGCGTATCTGCCTGACAGTTGTATGGAATCAGTGGAATAACATAGGTCAATGTGACAGAATGGCAGCAATGAGCTATGAAGATTAGATGCCCATGACCAGATGATGAATGAAGTTGTCTAATAAGTGAAAGATATCAGTGCAGGCCATCTAGTGTGCCAACTCAAAATGGCGTATCACTTGCAGCCATACAACACTAAAAGTGGCCATAAAATGATCTTAACTGACAGGTATTGCTGCTATCAGTGAATGAAACTTCTGTCTTCAGCTATTTCCAAGCAAGCACCATAAAGGGTACAGCATGCACTGGACATTTACAACTGAATATCTCACAAAACGTCATTGTTCGCAGTAGCACATAGAGTTACACATCTTCAGCGTGAAATTGGACAATTGCAGACTTGAGGCTTGTAGTGTGAACCAATGGGACCCTGTTTAGTCTCTTTTCAAAACATGGAAGGCATCAAGAGCACTAACAGCCCAAGGGGTGGCATGTAATGCGGTGGGTGTTGCCTAGAGGATGTAGTTCAGCCCTCAGGAGATTATTTGATGTTTAGGAGATGTCGAAGTATCGTGACTTGGACACAATCATTCAGATTATGTGCATAGAGCAATGATATTCAATCCGTCAGTTTTCGCGAGTATCAATTGTGATGTCACCCAGCCTTAATGCCATAGACAGTGTCTGGGTCTATTTGGGCCAGCTACTGGCAAGATTTGTTTATTTAATTCTTTGATCATTGTAATAAAGTATACAAGATGACACTGGACTGGATCGTAGTCATTACAGATGACACCTTTCAGTATTATATGTAAGCATAGTTCTACATGTTACATATTACAAAAGTTGCAGATTGATATATTTATTGCATTTTAGGTATTCACTTACTGAATAGAAGCAATGGTGCTATAGATATTGATAGTTTTATTCCCACGCAATGCATACCTTTCTGGTACAAACTAGTTTTGGCTGGGAGTAAATGCAAGCCACCTTTTAATCTAATGTTGTCATTAAATAAGTCACAATTTTTTCTAATACTGTTATCATTTCTAATTACATTTTTTAAATATACGTTAGTGTATCAATAATAAACATGCAAGGTAGTGGTAGCACAATCCATGTTTTAAATATCAGTCTACATGACTGTCCAACTCTGCTCCTTGTAATGATCCTAATGGCTGTTTTTTGTATTCCTAAGGTCACCAGAGCTGTTGGTGAATTCTGTCAGAATATGAATTGATATTTTAGATGTGTATTAAAATACACACAATAGGCAGACATTACATACTGTTAATTTGTGGATTCTTTATCGTCCTTAAAAATAGCAGTTTGTACTCAAATTGGCATTAGCATGTTAAATAAGTTTGTCCTATTTTAGGGCACTCTGAATCCAAATGCCAGAAATTTTGTTACTTCTTCATTCACAATCAGCTGCTGGTTGATGGTGATATCTTGAAAATGCAGGGTATTGTTTTTAGAGTTACAGAAATTTAATGATACTGTTTTCCTGATAAGCTTATTCATTGCTGACCATTTACTTAGTTTATTTATAACAGAGTTTATTTCATGTTTGATATCATCATCTTTTGCTGATTTTGCTAATGTTGTTGTGTCATCAGCAAATAGAATTATTTTGTGCAACTCAGCGTACATATCCAGATCGCTGATACGTATCAGGAAAGGAAGAGATCCATTACCGATACTTGACGTACCCTATAGGTGATTGGTCTATCTCCTGACAGCCATTCTGAGACTGTTAGTGCTTTTTCTTGTACATGTCTGATACATACTTTTTGCTTATAGTCACTGAAAAATGAACGAATTCGTTCATTTGGTAACCACCTAAAGCCATAGTACTTAAGCATGCCTAGAAGTGTTCTGTGGTTTACCAAGTCAAAAACCTTAGCTAAGTCTAAAAATATACCTGCTGTTTGCTGTTTTTTATCAATGGCTTTTAAAACAGTGGTCATGTATTCATAAATTACCATCTCAGTTGATTACTTATTTCAGAAACCATGTTGAGAACTGGCTAATACACTACTTTTTTTTACAATTTGTATTAACTTATTGTACATTATTTTCTCTAATACTTTTGGGAAAGAGGATGTTAATGTCATGGGGAGGTAATTTATCTCTTTATCATTGTCATCAGCTTTGGATACTGGAATAACTTTGGATGTTTTCATTTGATGAAGAAAGATGCCTGTCTCTAATGAGCAGTTACATATATATGAGTGAGGGATTCATTAATATTTTGGAGGGAGAGCTGTAAGATTCTGCAGGGTATGCCAACAACTCCTACTGGGTATGTTGTATTTAGATTTGTAACAGCATTGACTGTTTCCTCCCTCCGTACATGGCCCACAGTGATAATTTAAAATTATTGATCTTGTTTCCTGCTGGTTGCTCATTTCCAACAAAACTAGTTTTTATTTAATTTTCAGTTATTCCAACGAATCATCATCCTAGCAGTTCAGTTGTTCTACTAACACTTATGAGTGGCTTCAGCTGGATATGTCTTACCTGAAGATGTTTGTCGATACTCTTCCATTATCAGGGCTAGTGACCGTGTTACAAGGCACTCCTGGGAGTAACTAATTGTTTGTCTGATGTAATTATTATGGCACATGTACCTTACAGGTAGAACATGTTTCAAAAGATGCAATTGTTCTAAAGAAATATGAGCAAGTTACCCCGTTATCAGCACATTTGTGTCAGTAAACCACCACAGATGATGCAGTACAAGTGGCTCACACTCATGTTAGTACAGATTATGTTGTTCCCCATCATCAAATAAGGAATGAAAAATGTTTCTGTATTGCTGCAATGGCATCAGCGTATGGTGCAGGAACATACACAACAAATATGACATTCATAACAATTCCAGATTCTATTTTAACAATTGCGAAGCCAGGCAGTTGCCAGCCACTAAATTTATTACAAACTAACCATTGACCTTGGGGCATCACAAGCTCCACACAATCACCATACTGTAATCCCATGGTCTCAGATTTATTGCTTCATTCATGTGTTAAAGTGGAACCTTTAATTTGTTAATGTGCAATGTATTAAGCAAAGGACCCACTTCGTGTGAATGATGAACTCCATACAATGTATATTGTTTTGTGGATTAGTGAAGAAATCAGTCAATCCCAGCGAGAGTAATAGCAACACTGAATTTATATCCAAGAAATAGGGAGATAAATGAACTAGGCATTCTCCCTTAAACAAATGGAGCGTTGTCACATTATATCAGTAAGTGATACAAGGATGGAATCAAGTTTATGTACAAAAATAACAATCACCATATAAATATACTGGGTGTCCCATCTACATGACCATCTCGCATAACTTTTTGCCCATAAGCAATATGAAAAGCATGTCAAGCAAATGTTGTTTAGCTACAAGGATGACATTAACCAGCATTTTTACCTTGCTTGATACTTCATTCATAATGAAATATGAACAAGAGTACATCTTTTTTAAACTACACTATATTTTTTACTGAATAATCAACTTTCTCTCCTCAACATCTCTTCAGAATGTATCACAGTGTACCATTCATACAGTCATGACAGTATTAAAACAATAACACAAAACTGAGTTTGAATCTTGTGTATGTCAACTGTCCCCAGTTGAATGTTTCTGTGAGTGCAAGGTACACAGACAAAGAGAAGGTAGAAATGCTACACGTCCGTGCAGAATGTAAGTTAGCAGAACAGTAATGACCAGTGTATATTTTCCTTGTGTTTCCATTTGTTTACTGTCAACTCCAGGAGGTGGATGAGTTACATGACCTCAGATAACTGCACTTTGTGCTAGTACATTTATAATGACATGATATTTACACAAACAGTACACCATGGTAAGTTTTTGAACAGGTCTTGAGGAGAGTAAGTGGAGAGGAGAGTAAGTGGATTACAAGTATAGGAGGTTATTTGAAAAAGACACACAGTTATCCATCTCTTCATAAAAAATAAATTTACAAGAATGGCAATCATGCTGATTAATGCTCCTCTGGTAGCTGAACAACATTTGCTTGCTCAATTTTTTGTTTAACTTCACAAAACATTTTTTGGGCTGATCAAGATAAGTGGGACACCCTATATAACTTGATCTACCAGTTTTTTCACCATCTAACGGAAGAGAGTCAACAGCATTATTAACCAATTTTATTTCTTTGGTCGTAGTTTCCACTGAACCTAATAGTCTTACCAGAGCCAGAGTGCCAGCCCATGAAGGCACTTTCAGTAATCTTTTCTAAATTCACACTCCAAACCTACAGTTACACAGTACTTTGTGTACATAAATGTGTCTGTTATTATTTATTTTATGTCCTATTGATCTCAAGTTACATTAGATAAATTACATGTACCTGTAGCCTTCTTTAAATATTTACAAAAATAATAACAAAGTGCAATAATGTAGGACATTAAAAAAACTAGATGACATACATGTATCAGCAAATTTCTTTAATTATTTACAAAAGCAGATACAAGTACTACAGTTTTGTATGGTATATCCTGGAAAACAGCAAAACTGCATATCCCAAAGGAGAAACCAGATGAACCATGCATAAAAGATTTTACAAGAATAATTTACTACAATAAAATTTACAACAATAATTTATTACAATAAATAAAGATGTTGCACATCTGTGAAAGGATATTTGTCAGGATGTATAGTAATTCATATGTTAGAGTTCAATAATTTATCATAGGCATTTATTTATTTCCTTCTAAATACAATTTCCCCTTTTCAGGATAAAACTTTTGCAATGGGTAGGTAGATGTATCTAACAAATATTTCTTTTATTTAACTTTAAACAGAGTTTCATTGTCCCTTTAACATATTATTTGTCACAGGGAAGAGTTAAATATTTAAGTGCCAGACAATTTGTCACCTCTTTAAACTGCTGTCACCTACTAAATCTGGTAAAGCAGTTTTCTGTCTCTCTTATGACTTAGCTATGATAGTTTGTTTTACAGTCATATACATAGAGCAGGATTCTTTATTACAAAACATAAATTTGAATACATGTACTGCGATGTAGTGATAATTTTTTCTTATTCTTTCTGAAAATGTTACAGAGCGAAGTCCTAGGGGTACTCACACATAATTTTAATAGCCTTTTTTTAACCTACAAAAATTTTCTTTGCTTATGCCAAATTCCTGCAACACGTAATGGGGTGAAGATACCCAAGGTATGTGGACTTCATAGTCTTTAAGTCTCCAATGGAAGAGATCATTCTAATGGCATATGTAGTTGAACTTAGTCTTTTTAGAGACTGTGGGATATGAGAAAATAAGTTCATTTTACCATTACAGTACACTCCAAGGAACTTAGACACATGAAATCTTTCCATAATTTGATTTCCACGTATCACATTTACTTCTCTCCATTTTTAATTTTTGTACAGAGTTGAGGAAGATTGGTCTTAACTAAACTTAGTGAAATACTGTTTGCATTGCACCAGTGAACCACTTCAGACAGTATGTCGTTTCTAGATTTATCAAAACTCTCATCTGGTTGTCCACTCATCAAAATGGTGATATCATCAGCAAATTAAATAATCTTATAGGGCAGTCTTGCACATAATGACAGATCATTTATAAAGATAAAAAACAACAGTAGCTCTAGAATTGAGTCTTGAGGCACACCATGATTCGTAAGAGTCAATTCAGATTGAACAGAGATATCACGTACCCCAGTTGAGCTGTTTAAAATTACTTTTTGTTTTCTATGTGGAGGTACGATTGTTATCACTATCCTGCAACATCCCTTATTCTAACTAAGTTAGCTTTCTAAACGAAAATATGGTGATTGAGACAACCAAAAGCTTTTGTTAATTGTAGGAGACACCAATTACTTTCATTTTTCATTTAAAGATTCAAGGACTTCACTTTCAAGTTCATTAACTACTTCATCTACTGAGCAGCGCTTTTGAAAACCAAATTGGCCGTTGCTCATAACAGGATCATTCCAGTGACTGGCAGATAAGATTGAGAAGACCAGTCTTGCGCACAGAGTTTCAACAAAGCTTTAAATTTGCAGCATTGTCCTCAAACCTGATTATGGCCCACTGGTTCTAAGTCGAGTGGGAGGATTGAACCAGAGATTCCAAAGGTTCTGTGACAAGGTAGGCTGTGACTTACGCCACAGCACTGAGAGCTGTAGGATCCCTCTAAATGGGTCAGGGGTACCCTACACATCAGAGGCTGCTACCCTGGTAGCTAATTGTGTATGAGGTTCACATAAGGTTTTTTTTAGATTAGGCAACTCTCCATCCAGTCCAGATAATAACAGTTGTAGGAGACGCAGAAGTGTAACTCTAGGATCCAAAAGAATGCCCCCGTAGGTGATAGTTTCAAAATCTTCGTAGTAAGCTGCTGAAGCATACAGAACAAAGTTCCAGAGTTCAAAGCACTCCTGACAAACAGTGTAGTTCACATAATACTGGGTATAGAAAGCTGATTGAAACTTGAAACTTGAAATTGATAGCAGTGAGATTTTTTAGGAAATTTTAGTGTATCTTGGAGATGGAGGTGATGTATTTATCAGTATAAACAAGAAAGTCAAATCAATTGAAATAGAAATTGAAGCTGCATGTGAGATTTTTTGGGCAAGTCTCAGTATCAAGGGTGGGCATAAAACTACTGTGTAGTTCATTTATTGGCCACAAGATTCGCCTCCTTATATTACCAAAAACTTCAGAGGAAACCTCAAATTGGTTGTATATAAGTTCCCCAATCATACTGTAATCATTAGTGGTGACTTTAATAATCCAACAATCAATTGGGAAAATTATAGTTTTGTTAGTGGGGGGCATGACAAGATATCCTGTGAAATGGTACTAAATGCCTTCTCCAAAAAGTGCATAGAACAGATAGTTTAGAACCCCACTCATGATCTAATGGCAACTAACAGACCTAACCTTCTTGAGGAATTCACATTAAAACTTGTATCAGTGATCATGAGGTTGCTATAGCAAAAATGAATATATCAGAACACAGCAGATAGATAAATAGGAACTTGAAACTCTTATGGCAGAACAGGAGCATAACAAGCAACTATTGCTCAAGTTAAAAAGAACTGTTGATCATGCACTGGATAGATATGTACCCTGTAGAACAGTTCACAATCGGAGAGCTCCTATATGGTATACATGCACTGTAAAGAAACTTATAAAGCAACAGAGGCTACTGCATAACAGGTATAAAACAAAGCATAGAGCTATAAATAGAGAGATGCTGAATGGAACATGTTTGGCAGTCAAGAGAGCAGTGTATGGAGCCTTCAGTGACTACCATAGCAAAATGTTATCAAATGATCTTTTACAAAACCCAAAGAAATTCTGGTCATATGTAAAGGATGTTAGTGGCAGCGAATTTTGCTTCCAGTCACTCATGGACATGTCAGGAACTGAAATTGAGAGTAGCAAAGCACACAGAAATGCTTAACCCTGTTTTCAAATTTGTCACAGAGAAAAATCCAGGAGCAATGCCCCAATTTAATTATCATACCACTAAAAAGTCAGTGAAATAGATTTAAGTGTTGGTGAGACTGAGAAACAGCTAAAATCATTAAAACTGAACATAGCCCCAGCGGCTGATGGATTCCCTATAAGATTCTACATCCAAATCACAGATTTTATTTATTTATTTATTAACGTCCCGAATATTTTAGGTACATATACTATACCCTAGATGTTGGACAAAATGACATTACATTAATATATTGTTACACTGATTGTATACATTACATTTATAAATTTTTACATTGTTATATTGCTGTATTGTTACATTACATTTTTATATTTTTACAAGAGAAATGAACTTATTTTTCAAGATACTGTGTTAATGAGTGAAAACAGTTTTCCAAGAGATATGAAGTTACAGATTTTTTAAAGCTATGGATTTTGCTTATGGCCTTTAAGTTACTTGGCAGCTTATTAAACAAATGTGAACCTGAGTGATATACACCATTCTTGCACAGTGTGGTATGACAATGATGTCTGTGTATACCACTATTTGCCCTTGTATGGTGTTCATGTACAGATTTATTTTGAATAAATACATTTCCATTTTTAGCATGCTTTTTTTTAGGTACAATGCAACTTCTAGTATATAGATACATGGTAGGGGTAGAATCCCCAGTTCCTTAAAGAAAGGTTTGTATGATTTTCGACTGTTGGCATTTTTCATTACCCTTAGAATCTTTTTTTGTTTCCCCAGAATATGATGCCATATCTCAATAGGGAGTGTATGCAAGCATAATACACTGCTCTAATTGTTTCAGGACTTGTGTTATTCCGTATAATCCTCATCGCATAAGTCATTTTCGAGAGTTTAGAATTTAATGATGTGATGTGGGAATTCCATTTAAGATTGTCTTGTAAGTAGATGCCAAGAAATTTTGTTTCAGTGACACAGTTAATTCTTTCGTTTTCCATGGACATGTTTGGTTTTAATGGGTTTTTATTTTGTTGTGTATGGAAGTGTAAGACGACTGTTTTTTGAGGGTTTGTCAGTAATTTATGCCTCATAAACCACTATGTGAGATTTTCATTTGTGACTTTAGCATTTAAACTTAGAGCCATTTCATTTTCACCGTCAATTAATATGCTCTCCTCATCTGCAAATAGCACTGATTCGGAGTGTTGAAGGTGTAGGGGGAAGTTGGTAATGAAAATTAAGAAGAGAAAGGGACCTAAAATTGAGCCTTGTGGTACTCTGTGGGTTAGTGTGGAAGGTTTCGATTGATAAGCTTGGAGTTCGTTTTTTCCCATGTGTTTTACCTCTGTTTTCTGAGAGCGATTTTCTAGGTTGGATTTCAGCCACTTGTGTGGCAGGCCTCTTACATCATACCATTCTAACTTTCTTAGGAGAATTTCATGGTCTATTAAATCAAATGCTTTCGTTAAATCCAGGAAAATCCCCGAAACATTTTTGTGACTATCCACTGAATTTAAAATACGATTTATGAGGCTAAAAGTGGCTGTTTCAGTACTGCACTGAGGCCTGAAGCCATGCTGACTTTCTGAGATCATGTGATCTTGTTGCCCACCTGTGACAATACAATATTTTTGTATGTGTCCACCTTTCCAGTAACTCTCTGTAGTGTGTTCCACATAGTCTTAGCTTTGTTTGATGATTCCATAATAAACTTGTCATTTTCCATTAGTTTACTCAGAGTTAAATTGTATTTTTTTGAAGTAGTGAGCAAATTCAGGGCTACTAGCTGTTTTTGAAAGTGCAAAAAGTTCTCTTTTTCTTCTGCATGATACTTTGATCCCTGATGTAATCCAAGTTTTGGGTTTGCTGGGGCCTTTACAAATTATTATTATTATTTTTGTTTGAAATGCAATTTCAAAATAATGCCTGTAAATTTCTGTGAAATTATCCAGCTTTTCATCTGTGGTGTAACTGTTGTAAATTTTATTCCACGAGTGGGTACTTAGCATATGTTTGAAGTGCTCAGTATTTTGCATGCTGAATTTTCTCTTGTAGATAACACTTCCATTCCTAGACAAGTCAATACTTCCGCATACAACAAGTAGCTGTGCATTGTGGTCACTGTAGCCAGTATTAAAGTTTTCTGAGGTGTGCATGTCTGTGTTAACAAAGATCTGATCAATAAGTGTAGCACTAGTTTTTGTTATGTGTGTAGGGGAGTTTATTTTAGTGCACAGGTTATATTCTTGAATAATATTAAGGAATTTTTCTCTTTGGGCAATATTGAAATAACCACACAGAACTACAGTTCTGCAAGTATTTTTAAGTTTCCCTAGTGCAAGGTCAAGTTTTTTAAAGAAAATGTTTACATTGCTGTTGGGTGATCTGTAAACACACATTATTACAGCTTTTCCTGATGTTATTTCAATAGCTGTGGCTTCAAAGTGTTTTTCACTTCCTAACTGATTTACACAGTCTATTATCTTATAGTTTATGTTTTCTTTTACATAAATGCAGCTTCCTCCAAGCTTTGATATTGATCTGCATAAGTAGTTTGTCAGAGCGAAACCGGTTATGTTTGAATACTGTAAATGGTCCTTCTCCATCCAGTGCTCACAAAAACATAAAACTGATACCTCCTTCTACTCATGGCTAAGAAGCACATTTATTTCATCAAGTTTGTTTGGTAGGGACTATACGTTTTGGTGAACGACTTTTAAAATGTATTTATAAATTTGATCTGTAACACATTCCCCTGTGGCACCCTCAGCTACTCCAAAAAACGTCTACTTGTCCGTTGGTGTGTATCTGTTCCCAGCCATTTATCCAATGTGTTTTGGACCATTTTTTTTGTTACTCGTTCTTTCCTTGGATTTCATCCTCCCTTGCGAGGCAATTTGGACGCCTTTAACATGTTCTGCTTCGTTTTTTAGGGCTTTCATTGCCTGTTATGAGCCAATTATCCAACGTACTGGTAAGTTTTCTAGTCTAATGCTTTACAAAATTATATATTTTCTCTGTTAGGTATTGTTTACCGGCATAGTTTAGATGAAGTCCAAGTCTGGTGTGCATGGATTTTTCAAGAGTGCTTACATCTATTACATTTACATGCTCACATTTTCCACAAACATCCTTTATGTCAGAGTTTATCTTAATCACTAATTTATTCACACATGACCAGAAAGGTAGGTCATGCCTGTGTGGTTGGTTAATAACTAATACATTGGTGTGGATTGTCTGGTGCAGTACACATTTAAGAGCTATTTTCATTTCGTTGGCTTGATCCCTTGCAACATCGTTCACACCTCCTAAAATTACCACGTATTCTGGTGGTCCAAAGTTTTTACAAGAGTTTTCAACTGGTTTTGTTACTTCCGAAAAACGAGCTCCTGGTTTCACGAAACCCTTGACATTGTAGCTTGGTAAAAGGCTTGACACTCTTTGTGCAATTTGACGACCGTGACTGTCGGCGACTATAAGGACCTGTCGATCTCTTTTGCACAGTCGCAGCTGGTCTATATTGTTTTGTTCTATGTTGTTTATCATAGCGGTACCCGAAATGCATGTTTCTGTATATTTTTTATTGTTTGAAACAGATGGGCATTCTTGGGTGATGCTATTTATTGACATACCGTGGTCTGGACAGTTTTTACTACACAACACTGACTGCTCTTTACTGCTTGAACAAAGTGAATGTTTTTTAGTTATAATATTTGCGGTCTTAGCTTCGGAAATGTAGTTTTGTGCAAGACTTACGTTCAGGTTAGATTTTGAATTCGTTTTCCCTATGTGGACTCTGTTCATCTGATCGTTGTTTACGTTGCAGTTGAGAGGTTGCTTGAGGTTACGGCCTTCACGTGTCCCACTGATGACTTCTTTCTCTCGCAGTTCTTGCAGTTGACTTCTTAGCCTCTCTGTTAACTATATCTATCATAGATTCTTAGAGCAAAAATATATGCCCAGTAGCTGGAAGAAAGCAAACGACACACCTGTCTACAAGAAGGATAGCAGAAATGATCTATAAAACCACTGATCTGAAACAGAAAGAGTTATCTCAAACAGACTGACCTCCTACATTCCAAATATCACGGATTTCAAAACCAAAGGTCATGTGAAACCCAACTCACACTTTTCTCACATGAAGTTCTGAAAGCCATGGATCCGAGTAATCAGGTAGATGCAGTGTTTCTTGGTTTGTGAAGAGCATTTGACCTAGTACCATATCCATGCTTATTATCAAAATGCAAAATCAAACAATGGAAAATCCAGGATGGAATGTAACTGTATTATGGAAAGGATAGTTACTACTCACCATATAGTGAAGAAGCTGAATCGCAGATAGGCACAACAAAAAGACTGTGAGAAAGTGAGATTTCAGCCAACAAGACCTTCATTGAAAATAAACAACACACACACGTGCAAATGCTACTCACACACACGCGACCACAGTCTCTGGCTTTTGAAGCCATTTCTGTGAGTGTGTATGTTGTGTATTTTTGACAAAGGCTTTGTTGGCCGAAAACTCACTTTCTGACAGTCTTTTTGTTGTGCCTATCTGCGACTCAATACCTCTCATATATGGTGAGTAGCACTATCCTTTTCATAATACTCTTATTATCAAAAGTATGATCATATGGGGCCACAGACGAAATATGTGACTGGATTGAAGATTTATTGGTAGGGAGGATAGAGCATGTTATCTTGGATGGAGAGTTACTGACAGATGTAGAAGTTACTTTGCATGTACCCAGGGAAGTGTGTTGGGTCCCTTTCTGTCCATGTTATATATCAATGGTCTTGTAGGCAGTCTTAATACTAACCTCAGTATTTTCACAGATGATGCAGTTATCTGTAGAGAAGTGCAGTCTGTAAGAAGCTGCACGAATATACAGTCAGACCTTGATAAGACTGAAAAGTGGTACAGTAATTGGCAGCTTGCTTTAAACGTTCAAAAATGTAAAACTGTGCACTTCAGAAACTAAAAAACATAGTATTCTATGAATATAATACAGTCAATCAAGGTAACCAGTCATGGTATCTTTGTGCCACTTCCTACTTTTGTTTCAAATGCTTGGTGTGGCATGTACTGGCGTTCTTACACACCAAAATTAGCGCTGTTTTTACCTCTGAGATTTCTAGTTCGTATTTCAACTGTCTTTCCACTTTCCTATAAGATCTTTGGCTTCCTGTTATTCTTTGAATGTGTTGGCTGCGAAGAGAAATTCTGGCAACAGTGTTTTCAATTTGTGATTGTAAGTACAAATAATGTGCTTCTCTGTAATGTTTCATTTGCAAACAGCTAAATAATTCTTTGAGTTTACAATGATGCAATTTGAATTGAAATTATTCTTTACTTTATCGAGATAATAACTGTTATATAGCTAGTTGCAGATTCTAGCCCAGTTTAGGGTAACATTGTACCGGTACAAAGTTACCAGGATTGTGGTACAATGTTTACCAAATTGAGTGTATACTAATAAATCTAGATATTATAACATTAAAACTGAGAAAATGACTTGGTATATCACTAATTACGTGACTTTAATGCTTGAACATACCAATACAAGCATTTATGTGAATAAAAAATCGGAAATTCCTATCACAATAATTAAAGAAACTTGGGGCTAGACTATTAAACAAGTTCTTACGTCAATCGTTTGTAAAATATTAAAAAATTACTGTAGGCTCAATAATAAACTGAAATATTCATCCTAAGCATCCACTCAGTCATGAAGTCAGCGTACTATATTTTTCTTCTACAGACCATGGGACGGCAGAAACCTTCAAAACCAGGTACTTGGAAATACGGCACAAAAACTCGTTACTCGAATGACACCCTGCATAAAATATTAGAAGAAATTACTACTGGAAGAATTGCCCACAGGAAATCTGCAAGGAAATATAACATTCCAAGACAAACCGTTGTGAACAAATTAAAAAACAAGCACAGCTGTAAAGTTGGAAGACCCACTGTGTTTACCGAGGTTGAAGAAAGATCTTTTGTACAACATTGTATCACTGTCAGTGACATGGGTGTTCCAATATCAATCTTTGACTTGAGGTGCGTAGTTAAGTCATATCTTGACACCTGTAACAGAAAAGTAAGCTGCTTTGCAGACAATATGCCGGGATGGGAATGGGGAAAGGCCTTTTTAGAGAGGCATGGTTCTGAACTTTCTCTCAAATTTACAGTAGCCTAAATATTTAAAGGAAAAGGGCTGCCGTAAATGAGGACATAATCAGTACTTTCTTTCTGAAATACAAAGTCGAGATAGAAGGTGTTCCTGCTGAAAATATTTTCAATTTGACGAAACAGGATTTCATGGCTCTTGTTTCATCGAATGTGTCGACATCCTGAGAAAATTGAGAATACATGAAAATCATGTTTCACTGTCATGTTCTGTGGGAATGCAGCAGGAGAATTCCATCCTCAGTATCTTATTTTTAAAGGTAAGCAAAAATGGACTGACTGGATTTACAGTGCACCTCCTGGAACATGAATGAATTTATCAGACAGTTGATGGGTGGAACAAGGAGTATTTGATGACTCTTTTCAAACTCACTTCCTCCCTTTTGCCTCAAAGAAAGAAGGAAGGAGAGTAATTATTGGAGATAACCTCTCCTCTCACATCTCAATCAGAACTTTGGAGCTTTGAGCACAAAATAACATTAAGATCATTTGACTGCCATCGAACACGACACATCTTCTACAGCTGCTAGATGTGGCTTATTTTTCTTCTCTGAAGAAAAACTGGAGAGATGTTCTTTCTCAATGGAGGAAGACTCCAAGAGGAAGGAAGAAACAATGTCTCCCAAAGGGTACATTTAGTGGCCTACTGGTGAAGAGTTTGCAGTTAGGTGAACAGATAGCATCTTCAAATTTAGTCAAAGGATTTGAGAAATGTGGACTGTGTCCTGTAGACTGTGATAGAGTCTTACAATGTCTCCCTGATTATGCAAGAAATGAATCTTCTGTGACGGGAAGTGTGGGAGCTGAATTTAAAAAAATATTTGAAGACCATCAGATCTGAATGTGAAGTGTGTCAAAAAGTACAAGTTGCCCATAGAACCAGGGAAGTGTGTGTCTACAGAAGATGTCACGGCATTTCATGAGAACAGGGAGCTAAGTAGAAACAATGGAAGGAGGAAGCAATCACAAATAGAGGGAGAGGAAACTGAACTGGGGGGTGAGATAGTGTTTGTGCAGTGTGGTACATCATGACCAAGATCAGGACCAAAAACAAGAGGAGGTGTAAGAGCTTGTGCTGCAACACTCAGAACTTTAAATCGAAGTAACATGCCCACAGATGCTTCTGACAGTTGTATCTTAGCTGAATTAGATGTGAACAAAATTATGACTGATCACATGGAACTTGTAAACAGCCCTATTGTTGTCGCTGAGGGGAACATGGTTGTAGAAGAAGAATTACTAATTGATATGGTCAATCAACCTTCTACATCTGAAGGTTACTTTCATCTAAATAACTATGTCATTGCAGTATATGAGGGCAAATGCCATCCTGGAAAAGTCACTGCAGTAGAGGTGTGAGGCAATTGTGTGACATTCAGAATATGTTGCATGGTTAAAAAAAAGGAAAATATTGGGCGTGACCTGAGAGAGAGGATTCAATTTGGTTCAGAAAGGACAGTATATTAAAGAAAATGGATGAATCCTGCATAAAAGGGGCATGGTTCATATCAGTGATGACCTCCTGTGCTCATTGGATGAAGATATTTGAGGAAATCTATTTCCTGTATAGTTTTAGTGAATGTGTTGTGTTCTGTTTTTGAAGAAAATGTGTACACTATTATTTGTAATATGTGTTACAAGTCATTCACTGTGACAAATATGTTTTTTCTACATTTATTTTTACTTGATTTGAGAAATGTCAATTCCAGGTGGATCCAAATATATTGATATTTCAAAATAAATACTCTATAGTGAATTAACACTGCTTGTTTTTATGTCTTATTAACACCTGTTTTCCTTAAGGCATGGTCTAAAGCTACAAAGAGTATTAGATATAGGAAAACACTGATTTTTTAAAAACTGGTCTAAAGTTAACCTGAATGACAGTGTTACTTTGTACCAGTATTGAAATTGAAATTTCTCTGTAATAGGGCATAATTATTATATATTTCTATTATCCCAAGCACTCAATGACTACAGATGCAAAATGTCACAATATCTGTTCTGATGTGTAATTTATTTTTTTATACAGTATTTTCAAAAAATGGAAAAAAGTGGTACAAAGTGACCCCGACTAACTGTAGTGAGTCATAGCTGGAATCTGTAAACTCATACAAATACTTGGGTGTAACACATAGTAGGTGCATGAAGTGAAATGTTCCCGTAGTCTTGGATGTGGGTAAAGCAAGAAGCAGACTTCTATTTATTGGCAGAATTCTAGGGAAGTGCAGTCAGTCTACAAAAGACAAAGCTTGCAAATCACTAGTGTGGCCCATCCCAGAATACTGCTAGAGTGTGTGGGACCCATTCCAAATAGTACTAGCACAGGATATTAAATGTATACAAAGAAGGCTAGCATGAAAGGTCACAAGTTCATTTGATGCTGAAAATGGTTTATTGGCAGACTCTTGAAGATAGATGGAAACTATTCCAAGAAAGTCTACTGACAAAGTTTCAAACCCTGGCTTTAAATGATGAGTATAGGTATGTACCAGAATCTCCAACACATTACTCCCATGGGGATTGTGAGGATAAAGTTAGATTAATTACAGGCATTTAAACAATCATTTATCCTGCACTGCATATGTGAATGGAATGAGAAAAAGTCCTAATAACTTGTGCAGGTAGACATACCCTCTGCCATGCACTTCACAGTGTTTCACAGCTTATGGATGTAGATGTAGATATAGATGTAGAACTGGTCATTTCAAGATCATGAGTCACAAAAGTAAAATTTTACAAGAGAAGGTAAAAATTTCCTGCTACATAAACCATCTGTTTATTTATTGTTATTTCAATATCACTGGTTACTGAGTTTTCAAGAATTCTGCAGCATCATGTATTTTCATTTTGCAATTTATAGTTTAGCATAAAAGTAAATTTAAAAACTGCTGACTCACGACCTTGTTTGCAATGAACAAATATTCATTAGGATAAATGAAAGATATACATGGAAAAACATATTGATTTCATTACAAAATCACTAAATATAGTGAACAGCAAACTCTAATGAGACTATTACTATTTTATTCATATTCTGAGCTTTAGCTGCACTTCTTATGAGAATGCTGAAGCAAAACAAAATAAAACAAGTTAAGCTCCTTGATCATCATTGTTATTGTTTGTTCCTCCTGCTAATGGCAATTGTGTCATATTGCACACAAAATTATATATACTCAAGTGGAATACACCTTTACACTTTGAATATATTTTGCATTTTTTGACGTTGGCAAGCACATATTTTTGAGGATATCCTAGCGCATTGGGTAGTACAGGATCCTTAGTGAAGCTGTGAAGGAGTGGAAATATCCCTGTGACAACACCATTGATTAACTGCTCTGTTTTCACTTGCCTTGGATAATGTTCATCTTACACAAAACTCATCCACTTAAGAGGAAAAGGAAGTTTTATGTTCCTTATGAAATTTTCTGATGCTTGGTTCAGAGAAACAACGCTTTTTAAAATGAACAGGCCAGCAATTTTTAAATGCTAATATAGTAGTATCATTAATCAGTTTCACTGAGAATTTACTTCATGTCTTCTTTAACATTATGGCATACTCTTTAAATATGTACGTCCTGTCATGTTGGTTCACCAACTTCTTTATAGTCCCATTTTTATAATGTGGGAGAAAACTATGCCTGTGTATATGGAAGTAATGTTTTATCTTCTTAAGTCATCCAGCTGATACAAGTGTTAAACAAAAGCGAAGCATTGTGTTCTTATTATTGTAACAAGCACATCCATAGGAGAACAGGCGAAGCTCATTCACATCTTTTGGAATATGTTTCTGGATATAATGGTAAAGAAATGAACAAAATTCATTTCTACCTTTCTTGGCTTAATATTCTTGGTACCCATAAAAGTGTGATTATTTACTTCTCATATTATGTATGTCAAACACAATGACCTACAGCTTTTTAAAATAAAAGATATAATGAAGAAGAAACAAGAAAAAATACACATGGAATCACCAACAGCCCACCAATGTGTTACACTCTCATTTGAACACACATCCACTCATGAGCTTTCCATGTGGCATGAAGATTTTGAGCTGTGATAGTGAAGTCATTTGATGGTTGACTACTGCCCTTCTTGTATGTATTGATCTGGCTATCCTTCATCACCCAGTTCCAATTTATAACTCATTTTTGTAAAAAACGTGGCTAATGACCTTTTTGCAATGACTAATTCAACTAATTTCTTAGTGAAGTGTTCAGTAATTCTAACATCCATTAATTTTTCTAGAATTTTAGAGAGAACTGTTAACGAAATAGGGTTCTAGTTAGTGAGGTCAGTTTTATCCTCTTCTTGTATGGGAATTTCACAATGGCGTAGTTAACGTATTGACTGCTGCACACTTAGAGATGGATGTTTCAGAGCCTGGCCAGGCACATGGTGCTAGGCTTGGTGCTCTGCTGTGGTCATCGATGGTCACACTCCAGTCACCATTGTAAGCCTCTTAGGAACAATGTCTTGTCGAAATGAAGCAATAGAAATATGCTGGACAATATCACTTATCCATAGCCATGAATATTTCTATAAATTGTTAGAGTCATTATCTACTCTTGCAGTATTCTTGCTTTTTAGAGACCAGATAGCTGTTTAAATTCTCTCTACAGTCAAAGGGTCAAGTAACATTTCAAGGATTATGTTGGAGTATGCAGTTTGACATAAAGACATGACATCATCAACACGAGGCCTACAGCCAATTTTCTGAGTAGCTGACAGTAAGTGTTTGTTAGAAATTTCAGCTAAACGTTTAGATTTTATATTAAGTTTCTATTTTGCCTGATTTTTAGGCCATCTGTGTTGCTTGTGTTTGTATTTTCTAACTTTTTACAATGTTCCAAATTGTTTTCAATTTATTATTAAAATTGTCTAACTTATATTTGAAAA
The DNA here is from genome assembly GCF_021461385.2 of Schistocerca piceifrons. Taxonomy (NCBI): domain Eukaryota; kingdom Metazoa; phylum Arthropoda; class Insecta; order Orthoptera; family Acrididae; genus Schistocerca; species Schistocerca piceifrons. The sequence continues at coordinate 482,672,239 of NC_060149.1, read as the reverse complement.
ATTCTTTTGCCTCTCTGTTGTTGTTGCAAGATGGCGGCGTATATGAATGTAATGGCAAATCGCTCCGTGAATATCGGTAAATTACCGTCAGTGAATTGTATGCTATGTGCAAAAAAAGTGATGAAAGGTGTTAAAATATGTGTAGTGGCGCAAAAATGGTATCATTCTTGTTGTTTCGTGGAAGCAAATCTCGGTCAACATAGGCCTACATGTGACTGTGGAACTGAGTGCAACGGTCTTGAAACTGCATTTGAAATGTGCAACGCTGGACTCGAAATAAGTGTGAGGGAAGAACTGCAACGTGACTTAAGTAAAGCTAGACAATATGCAGAAATGCTGAAAAGTTTGATCGACTATATGGACCTTCCCACAGATACGCAAACAGGCAAACGAGAGTGTGTATATACTAGGCCTAAGAAAATCTCTCGACCTGTCTTAAATACCAATGTTTTTCGTGTTCCACTAATGAATAAATACGATGTTCTAAGTGCAGACAGCTCAGAATCACGGACAAAAAATCTCAGTGTGACAGGTAACTGCTCGGAAAGATGTGTTGAACAAAAAAGTGCCAGCAGAAACACGTTACCATCAAATACTATTAAACGAAAAAATCGTGTGAGAGCAACTTGTAATAAAACTGAACACGAGACAAAAAACGAAACAGAGAAGAAGAAGGAAGAAATATACATATTATCGACGAGTCATGGCAAGGGACTGGCTACAATCATGTCTGATATGCAGTCCGAATATAAAGTGATTGGAATTTCGAAACCTGGTGCTCCTCTACGAGAAGTGCTGAAAAACTGTGAAAGTTCCGTGAAAAGCGACGTCAACTGTGTCATAATCGGAGGGGGAAACGATGTCTATAAAAATGAAAGCAGCCTTGCTGTAAGAACACTGAGAGAATCGCTAGGAAAAATTTCACAGGCGAAGGTATTTGTTGTAAACATTCCCTACAGACACGACTTAACGGAAGACTCGTGTGTAAACAAAGAAATCATCGCGACAAATCGGAAATTCAGTAAGATTTGTAGCGGTTTTGTGCACACAACTTTCATTGAAGCAACGAGTTCAGTAAGAGAGCATTTTACTAGACATGGACTGCACAGAAACAACCTAGGCAAGAAAGTGCTGGCGATAGAAATTCTCCAGGTGATAAAGACAGCAGGAGTGGGTGCCTATGTAAAAATAGCACTACCTGCAACAGGTTTTCTGCCAATGACAACTGAAAAGAAAAGTGCACCAACAGCATATGTGGAAGAAACATCTGCAGATACACCCTATGATGAAAAAATTACAACTGTGCAAACATGTAAAGCGTCACAGTCACCGGTGGCATTATCAGTAGCAGCAGTGGAAAAGGAAGTAACAGTAGCATCAACAGCAGAAGTTTCACCAGCAACAGTAACTATAGTGCCTCTAAAAGGAGAAATGAGAATTGCAGCAGGAGAAGCAGCATCAAGTGTTACGTGTAGACGGAAAACAGCATCTCCTGTCCGTCTAAATGATTTTTTAGTGGAAGGCAGCAGGATGAAGCAGCCCAGGAGATAAGTAGTGTAACAAATTTCACAACACCTCACCAAAACGTTCAATCTAAAATAAACAACAATTATGATCTTAAAATTTGCTATCTGAATGTTCAAGGACTAATAGATAAAGAATTTATTGTAAACAGTTTTGGACTAGATAACAAATTTGATATTTTCTGTCTGAGTGAACATTGGGTTACTGAGAGTGTACTTACAGTTGTCAAACTTGATAACTATAATGTAGCAAATAGTTACTGTAGAAAACTGCATATAAGAGGTGGTGTGGCAATATATATTAATCAGTCATTCAGCTGCTCCATTGTTAAGTTTGACCTAGATTATTTATGTGAGGAACAGAACTTTGAAGCCACTGGCATAGTTATGGACAGTCTTAAGTTAGTAATAGTATCCCTTTACAGGTCACCTAAGGGTATCATCAATGTATTTCTAGAAAAATTGAACATGCTGTTAGATGTACTAAGAGGGACCAGATGGTTGCATTATGACACAGTAATTGGTGGAGATCTGAATGCAGATTTTGATATAACAACACATAAACGTACTGTGACTGAGTTGAAAAACCTTTTAAGACAGTGCAATTTGCACTCAATCAATAACAGGCCCACAAGAGATAAAGCATGTCTTGACAATATTTTTGTCAACTTTAAAACTACAGAAGAATCATGTGCTGTTACAGCGTTTCCATTTTCAGATCATGACTCTGTATCTTTAAACTATACAAGTAGGTTCTGTATTGATAATAGTAATATTCCTAAGCCTGTCCCAAAAGTTATAATCACCAGGCCTGTCACAGATGACAAAATTGTTCAGCTCTGTAAGTCCCTTGCTGAGAGAGACTGGTTCAACCAATGTCATGGTGACAAAAGTTATAGTCTTAGTGCTGATTTGTCAGGGAAACTATTATTTGAGAGATTTTTTAAAACATTTCTGACACAATTTAATGACAATATCCCCATAAAGAAATGCAAATTAACTGACAAAGGCTTTACAAACATGGCTACAAACAGACAAAATTCATGGTTCACTAAACAATTATCAAGTATGAAAAACCAAGTTATGGTGTTGCACAATATATGTAGCAATCAGAAAACAGAACATGCCAGATTAGCCTATATAAAATGCAAGAATGAGTATAAAAAAGCCATCGTGGAAGCCAAAAAAGCACATAATTTCAATACCATTGATAATTCTACAAATAAGTTCAAAGCTGCATGGAAATTAATAAATGGTGTTGCTAAAGATGTAAGAAGCAAAAAAATTAATATAAGTCCCCAAAAATTCAATGATTTCTTTATTAAATCTGTTGAAAATGTAGGAAATACTATAATCAAACCTGATATCAATTCATCAGAGTTACTTTCTAAAAATGTTTGCAGAACACCAACAGACACAGGTACGTTTATGTTCTCCGAGGTCTCACCTAGTCATGTCCTAAGCATTGTAAAACGGATGAAATCTTCAGACAGTGTAGATATATACGACATATCCTGTAATTTACTAAAGAAAGTAGTAGACTATATTGTGTACCCCTTAACATTCTGTATAAATAAATGCATATCTGAAGGATATTTTCCCGAAGAACTCAAAGTGGCTGGTAATTCCAATATATAAAAAGGGAGATATGGACTCACCTTGCAGTTACAGACCAATCTCCATAGTCCCAGCTTTTTCTAAAATACTGGAATGTGTAATTTACCAACAGCTATCTGTCTATTTTGAAAAATTAGGGATAATTAGTGAATCTCAGTATGGTTTTAGGAAAAAGTTGTCTACTGTGGATGCTATAGACTTTGTAGTCAAATACTTACATCAAGTGTTTGAGGATAAGGGCTATGCTCAACTCACATTTTGTGATCTAAGCAAAGCTTTTGACTGTGTAAAGCATAAGCCACTCCTAGAAAAACTGGAATTCTATGGCATTAGACATAACAGCCTTAAATCATATCTTCAGAATCGTAAGCAAGTTGTTTGTGTAGGGAGAGAAATGTCGAGTATAGAGCAAGTCAAGGTAGGTGTTCCGCAGGGATCTGTGCTGGGCCCCTTTTTGTTCCTGATAATGATAAATGATCTGCCGTCATTTATCAAGTCCACCACTGTGTTGTATGCAGATGATACAACATTTCTTCATGCTAGTGAGGATTTCAATAGCCTTAAAACTTGTGCAGCAAAGACAATTGACCAAGCATCCTATTGGTTCAAGGCAAATGGATTCCTGCTGAATGAAAACAAAACACAGCAGATGGTCTGTAGTCTTAGAGACAAGCTTCTGTCAGACGATCCAAGTTATGTCAAATTTTTGGGGGTATACATTGATGATAAATTATCTTGGGGTCAACGTGTACAATATATTAGTGGTAAATTGTCTAGAGTTATTTACCTGTTAAGGCGACTTATGGATTGTGTTCCTGAAAAATATGTTAGATCATCCTATTTTTCATTCTTTCAGAGTATAATAACATATGGAATTATTTTGTGGGGGAACTCTAGCTGTGTACATGACATATTAATACTGCAAAAAGAAGCTATTAGGATAATTACTGGTTCTGCATATAAGGCACACTGTAAACCATTGTTCTGTGAACAGAAAATCATGACTGTTATAAACTTGTACATATACTATGTTCTAATTTATACGAAGAAGAAATTATCAGAAACAAAAACCAGAGAAAATGTACACAGCCACAATACAAGAAGGAATAGGTGCCTCTATATTCCTTACCACAGGTTGTCAAAGTCACTCAACAGCTACGAAATCATGGGGTACAAATTATTTAATAAACTTCCTCAATCTGTTCAAGAATTACCTGAACAATTATTCAAACAAACAATTCATGACTGGCTAGTCCTCCACCCATTCTATGACATAAGAGAATTTATCAACTGTAATATAATACTATAATGTTAACAAGAAACCTGTTGTTTCTTTCAAACTATTAATTGTATTTTAGTATGTATATGACGTTGTCTATTGCTGTAATGGCCGAATGACAATAAAATTATTATTATTATTATTATTATTATTACTCCCATGAATTTATGTTAAGAAGATTGTTAACTGAGAATATTAACGCTGTGAAGAGTGAGGATGTGACTATCATGATCTGAGAGGCTATTTATAACCTGACTGGCGTTAATGTTGTGTTGTCTACTAACATCTACACAGTTTGGGACTAAGGCGTAATTCCAATGGGAAACTTGATTATAGCATTCAGATTACAAGTGGTCATCACATTCTTGAGATTACCTCTATTATTATTTTAAGTCAGAAAATTTACATTAAAAGCACCTAAACTATAATATCCTTTGCTTTTGAATACAACATTGACAGTGGCTGGTCCATGAGGTGTAAAAAGATTTTTACATAACCTGAAGATACCTGTAAACTGTCAGTACTATTAATGAATCGAGATTTGTTTTTATTTCAGTAGCCCATGCTTCAAAATATCGCACCACACAGTATTTCTCAATGTCTGTAGCTTTGTAAACTAAACTTTCTTTAACATTAATTGTTACTTTACCTTTAATTTTATTTACTCTATGTAAATGATTCACTAAGTTATAACTGGCTCAAGGTGGCATGGAACATTTACTAGCAATACGGTGCTCAGAAAAGCACAACATCTGAGAATTTTATTTTGGCGATTACAAAATAAAGTCGAATGTATGCACTGGGTAGCCAAGGCAGCTAGTTCATGGCGCTTCGGTCAACCAAGTAAACGAATGTACTGAACATGCTGCAAACTGCTACAGGGAGCCTGTGTGTCAGAAGTCTCATCCAGTGTGGCTCAAAGGCGTTACGATAGAAAAATGAGCCACAGAGAAGAGGATTTGGTGGTCTGTTGGATTGAGGATAGGTTCACATTGTTATGGTGTGGGTTCGATTCCAGCTGCTGCTGAAGATTGTTGAGAGGGAGAGACAGATTCTATTCTCTTCCGTCTACGCCAAGTGAAGAACGTATAATGGCATTGTGGTCTGAAATTCATATTAAACATGATATTCCTTCTCTATCAAGTAGACGTTAGGTTGAACCTCAATAAAATCAGGAGTGACAACATGTAGAAACTCTATCACCAATAACCTTTCTTATACTAGTTACATATTTCTAATGACGAAACAAACGCTATGTAGGGTCACAGGACACTTATTCAATATTTTATTTGAGCTTCTGTATGTCGATAAAATTGGTTCTGAACAGTGATTGCAACTCAGACCGCCCTTAAAGCAGAATCTGATCCCTTCGTGACAATACAGCTCGACTACAATTTGTTTGTTCAAAACTGCAGATTCCTCAGCATCTCCACATATTGCGCGTGAATGGGTTCGAATGCTGGCCCGGCACTGAAGTTTTCATTATGTATTATCAATCTCTAGCATGAGAACACCTATCTGTTGGTGATTGATAATTTTGTTTTTTAATGTATTTTCATTCGTTGTCAACACTAACAATATCTGACGTTTTTGACTCCCAGTGAGACAAAGAACTATTTGCGAGATCAGTGAAAGTTCAAGGATGTTATTCCGAGCTGCTGGTGGAGAAAAGTTCAGTAGCTGACGTCGCTTTGTGTGTAGTCAACAACGATATGTGTGGGGTTCGATTTCCAGTCAGTACTGAACTCTTCGTCATATTATTTCTAGTTCAAACATGCTCACATGTCGCTGCTGGTGTAACAAACCCATGTTCCACGTTTGTTTTCTCTAGAATGTAACAACGATAGGTGTCGGGTTGGAGTCCTGGGAAGGAAATAAATCAATGTTTCGTCTCGTCATTTCAGTTAAAACATCTAGCCACTGCCGAGAAAATCCGATAGGTCACAGTTGATTGTGCTTCGATAACAATCCGATTAGATTCTGGGTTCGAATCCCTGTCCAACACAAAGCTTTACCTCACGGCATTTCAAGTAAGTTACTTGTGAAGAAGCAATATTTAACAGGGACATAGATACTGGGTAGGAATTCACGTCCGTTAAAAAGGTTTATGTTATGTAATTTAAAGTTGATATTTGGTAACTGATACTGTCTAAAATCGAGGTATATCACTCTCTCTATGCCTAGTCAGGAATGACTGTTAGTTTCCGTCAGTCACGAAATCTTTGCTTAGTCTGCATGACCTGGGTTTTAATCCATGTGCAGAACGAGACGGTTCATCGTGTCATTTGAAGTTCATACATATTCTCAACTAGCTGTTCGTGAATAACTTAATTTTTAATGTCATTTAGTGTTAAATAATAAGTAATTTATGTTACTTTGAATAGGAAATCATCAATACGACGAACTTACTACGTGCATTACCTATCTGACGTAATGATGAGAGTGGTAATATTTCAGGTATGTCATTTATTGTAATAAATGTGAGCATGCAAGCCTTAAGGACAGTCTTATCTGAGATAAGGTGTACCCTGGTATTTGTAGTATCGTGGTATTACTTTACATCTTGAGTTATTGCGATACCGAGCAGTGTTTTCTAGTGGTGACTTGTTGGAACCATTTTCAATAGTCAAACGACTGCACCGAGGAGCGATTAGAGGACCTGGCAGACAGTTGCGTTATGCGGGTTGCATGCGAATCAGGCGAAATACAATTTAAGTCGTTCAGATACTTTTGAGCACGGCTGTACATATTAAAGTCAGAGTTCTGGTCTAGCATAAAATTTATATCTGTCATGAATGTTACACATAGTGAATACATCAATACATTGTACAGATGTCATTGTTTACAATTATCAATATATTCCCCACCACCACTCATCAGCTCTTAATACAGTTAGTTATATACATTATATATGTCTCCACATTATGCCTCCATTAAAGTATCAAAGTATTTCCTTCCACTTCAGAAAATCATTGTACCCTGAAATACCATAATTAACATATTTTCAAGACCTAGACAATTCTAGGCAACTAAGCCACATTACAAAACCAGTAGTAAATGGGCTATCTGACCATGACATGCCACACCTAATATTAAATTTTGAAAATTATCAGGATAAAACATCTATCGGAACTGAGTGTAGAAGGCCAATAAAACTAAGAAATTTAGGTGATAGCTCAAAGAAATTAATTGTATGGATGTTTCCAGCATCCAAGACACAAATGGAAAATACAAAACAGTCATTAATAAAGTTACCACCTTATTTGAAAATTGTTTTCCCCTGAAGGTAACTCAAATTAAGCAGAAGTCTAATAAGAAACCATAGATCACACAAGGGATAAAGATATCATTTGAGACAAAAAGGAAACTCTATCTGATATGTAGGGACACCTTTGATACTAGCATTATAGCTCATTACAAAAATTACTGCAAAATATTGAAGAAGGTTATCCAGAAATCTAAACACCTGCATAATGAGAAGATAAATACATCCAGCAATAAAATAAAAACAATATGGGATATAGTTATGTCAGAGACAAGTAGGACCAGAAATGAGGAGGAACAAATAGCTCTAAAAATAAATGAAACCATGGTAACAAACGCATGTTGTGTTGCAAACCATTTAAACAATACACGGAGTGCAATTCTTTTCTCCTCTTCTATGAAGTAGTAGGATCAACTGGACCTAATATTGACTCATCAAGTAGAGATAATTTTATAGCAATCAGTTTCTAGGATGATACTGAATAATACAAACACCATATCCCTCTAATCACTGTCCCATGCACTCAATGAAACTGTTACCAATACCACAGCCGGCCGCGGTGGTCTAGCGGTTCTGGCGCTGCAGTCCGGAACCGCGGGACTGCTACGGTCGCAGGTTCGAATCCTGCCTCGGGCATGGGTGTGTGTGATGTCTTTAGGTTAGTTAGGTTTAAGTAGTTCTAAGTTCTAGGGGACTTATGACCTCAGATGTTGAGTCCCATAGTGCTCAGAGCCATTTGAACCATTTTTTGAACCAATACCACATATTATTGTCACGTGAATGGTTTCCAAGTCTCTGTTGCTGTGTATTTGTGTGTGTGTGTGTGTGTGTGTGTGTGTGTGTGTGTGTGTGTATGCGCGAGGAGGGAGGGGGGCGGGTGATGGGGTTTGAGACACATAAAAATCATTTGAAATTATTAGTGCGAATACTACCTCTTAGGGTCACTAGGCTGAATGGTGACAGTTCCAGTAATATTTAATGCCAATTTTAGAACCATTAGAATCTCTATAAAGGAACTAAATACGAAAAAACATACTTATGCTCTCGGAAATTGGATAAATTTGTTACTGGCCATTTTCATGTAATCAACTAGTAGTACATAACATATCAACACTATTATATGTAATACTGCTCTTGATATATTGGGTTAATATCGCATTGGTAGTGTATTCATTTATATGGTTTCTTTGATAAACTACGGCTGTTCCACTGTCTATGGTAATTAACCTCATTTCTCATAGCTACAAATGTTAGAAAGATATTCACAATTCAAGCGGTAAAAAAAATCACTTCAATTTCAGATGTAAATCATACAAAATACCCACATCAGCTGAGGACAAAATACTATTTATTGGCAAACAGTACAAAATTAGAAACAGTTCATTTATAGAGCTCATTATTTAATTTATCCATTATTATATCATTTTTGTACACCTTTTTTCAAAAATGTAACTATGTAACATGAATTAAGGAAGAAAATTTTCATTAAATTTACTGCATGAATTTCAGATTGAAACAGAAATATATACAAAAATTATGCAGTTGATGTAACAAAATGTTTTAAACTTCCAAATCTTAGCAATTCTTGTAAAGCTTCTATGAATGAATTTAATCTCTAATATATTAAACTATTTTGGAATATATTTATTTTGTATGCAAGAATAAATATTATCTGTCTTTTGCAACTGAATGTTTCTGACATATTTATTCTAATTTACGTGATTAACATAATTGAAGTAGCAACTGAAGAAGAATGGCTGCAAAACGTATTAGTATATATTAAGATGTGTTAAAAATATGTCACTATTCTACTATGTGGTGCAACTTAATCTGTTAAGTTTACTGTTGCTGATGACAGAAAGGCTTGAATAGTAACTAAAAATGTAATCACAAACTGCTCAACAATGAACTTTACAAGGTTTACAATAACACATGTCACTGAGGCTGAAGAAAACATCACTAAAGCAATTTTTAGTGCAATGATATTCCTGTTTTTGTAATCCCTCATAAAGAAAATGTGGAATACATTTACAATATCAGTAACACCTTCATTTAATGAAAATTTTCTTCCTTAATGCAATTTATGTTGAGACTGGGGTAAAACATTCGGAAGAGAGAAATCTGAAAGAAGAGGTAGCTGAAAAATATTATTTAAGTCTAGCTCAAAAAGTTTGGGAATTGCAAGACAACTGCACAAGTTTATCACAAATTTTCCTTATGTCTGCTTCTACTTGATAAGCAAACTGTCCAAAAATGAGGCACAATATGAGCCAGTCAATGCTTTACCCCCGGATATTTGTGAACTGCTACAAAAATTATGCACCAAAAAGAGCACAGGGTGAGAAGTTGACCCTGGTTGACTAAATAAAAGAGTGAAAGTGTTTTAATAATTATGGTGGTGCTGGTAACAGAAATGAAGTTGGGCTTTTTATAGGGCATTTTCTTAACAATTTACTATCGTTGAACACATTTCCAGAAGGTAATATATAAACATAAGAAATGTTCTTGGTAACTAGATTCAACTGGTCCCATAATTATTCACTTTCACCAAGGATATCAATGACATCACAAATGTTATCATTCATGTTCTTCCATGGTGAATTGTAATCCCATTCTTGAGCCTTTCTTTTATAGCCATCATTACTTCTCTGATGTACAGACTGGAATATAGTGATCAAATGACTACACCACAGTCTTAAACTACTTTTAATCTGTGTATTTCCTCTTGGTCTTCCCTCTTGTTCTTGTACATTTTGTTATTTATCCAACTTTCCCTATAACTTACCATTTTCCTCAAAATTTTGAACATTTTCCACCATTTTACATAGTTGAAAGCTTTTTCCAGGTTGATATATTATACAAATGTGTCAAGACAATCATTTTCATCACCTCAAGGATATGTTTTATTCTTCCAAAACTATATTCCTGAGGTACCAACATCAAACACAGTAAAATATTTCCATTATTGGTATGATTCACTACAGAAGTGTATTGAATACTTTTAGGAACAACAATACAACCTGTATCAATAAAATGTTATTCTTTCATCACTTTCTTAGTAACTGGAAAGGTGGCCCCATAAAACATGCAAAAGATGGTACAGTTACACTTATGTAGTAATTTCAACTTTGTGGAACAGCTATAACAAATGGGGAAGGGGGAGAGAGATGTTTACAGAAACGGCGGATGGATTGTGGACTGGCTTAAATAGGCAATTTTCTACTAGCTACTCACTAACTCTACCATGCACTACCCCTCACACTATTCTGAGCCAGCCATATGTGGCTTGCGTGATTTGGGGGGGGGGGGGGGGGAGGGGTTAGTTTTGAAGAATGGCATTGTCCAAAAGCTGAGGAATGTTACCAATCTAATTTATGTTCCTTTTGAATGCACAATGCCTCAACTCCACCAAGGACTTTTTAGAATTACAGATATGGTACTAGGTTTTCCTTTTAAGTATTGATAAAAACTGACTTGCTTGACTTATTTCTCATTGCTCTTATGCAGAGCATAGGACTTCAATGAAGCTCCCCCAGTACATTCGATATTGATTGAGGATCTTCAACTCTGCAAATAACCTCTCCTACTTCTTGGCCTCTTCCTCCACTGCCCTTGGTCTTCCTTGTTTCCTTTAACCATCTGGGTTTCAGCAGAGAGCTCTTCTCTCTACAGCATCCTGGCATTTTAGGAGGGTATATCCAACCCACGTTCAATTCCTTCTCTCATTCAATTCCAAAGTTCTTTGCTGTATATCACATTTGCTCAAGAGATTTTAAGAATTTTTGTAAGATATCTGTTGATGAAGACTTGCAAACCGTTAGTGTTTGTAGTGTTGATCTCTGAAGTTTAACATCCGTATAGCAGTACTGCTTTCACATTTATGTTAAATATTCGTAGTTTAGTAGTTACAGAAATCTCTCCTGCCCTCCATAATGGATACAGCTGGATGAATGCCCCATTCATGTTTCAGATTCTTGTACTGACATCAGCAGCTGTTCCTCTGTCTTCATTAACAACACTTCAAAGGTATGTGAATTTGTTTATGTTTTTAACATCCTCAATGTTCAATCTGAGCTTTCTTATGCATATCTTGTATTGATTTTCATAATCTTCACCTTGGCAGCATTCAATTTCAGCCCAACAGCCTTTGATTGATGTTCACATTGCTGTAGCTTTCCTTCCATGTCAACAAGTTTCTGTGAGAGATGACAGATGTCATTGACAAAGTCAAGATCTTCCAATCGATCAGTCAGTCCCCACTGTATACCTCTCTTTATTCTTCTCCACCACTTTCCTCATCACTTCACCCAGCACCAGTAAAAAGATAGCTGGAGGTAAAACTCATCACTGGTGAACTCCGCAATTAGCTGATAAGGGTTCTACAACTTTACCTTTGTCTGTGTCTGGTACGATGTCATCTGCCCCTGGGGCCTGTTCATTCTTTAGCTGCTTGACTGCATCTCTTTCTTTGAAGTAGCCTCTAGCTAATCATATTTTCTACCATTTGAAGACCACCTTCATCTTTGTGTTCCTGATCTTGTTCAGACTATACCTTGTCACCTCTATTCAGCACCTCCATAAAGCGCTCACATCATCTTGAAAGTTGTGCATCATCATTGGCAAGGAGATGTCCTTGTTTCCTCCTTACAGGTCAACTGTGGGTGGATTTCCTTTTGGAGAGGGCATTTTAGAGCTCCTTTATGTTGCAGCACTTGCTGTCACCTCTGCCATCTCAGCCAATTCCAAGACCAGGATAACCAACTCCCCCGAATATCCTAGGATTGCCTATATAATGGAACTTTTTTTAATCCTTGGGCTCCCTTATTGCCCCTGTTTCTTCTGTATATTTAATCAGTGATCACTGTTATAAATATTGATCCCATGAAGTACTAGCCATAGTCTGACCTGACAAGCCCTGAAAAGTTTTTGTATAATAATTGATACTGTTGCGTACATATAGTGTTTTTACTGTTCATGCTTCTATGGAAAGAAGAGAATTTGGCTCAAGGGAATGTGAGGAAATAAGAAATAATGACACAGTCTATGCATCTAGAGGGTTTGTAAGAGAGGGAATGTTTAGTTGTTTCTCAATGATTATTGACAAACCACAGATGCACTCATCCCATACCCATCAACAGCTATGACATATATAACACACATAATTAACAAGGACTTGTGAAACCAGACAGTACAAACTATAGCATTTAAACACTCTTGTTATACTGTTTACTTCTCAACTGACTTACACAACACAACAGTATTTCACAACACTTCAAAAGAGTAAATGCCTATAGACCACTTGAATTATCAGCAATCAAAAACAAGAGATATTTGACACAAACTATTCCAATTTGTTTAATCTCATTTCCCTAATTGTACATGCTATATTGTTCAGCATTCATGTGTCTCTTCATTTGCTACTAAACTGAATCATTTTCATCATGTGCTCTCGCAGTGAAAAATGAATAATAGAGTAAAAGTAAGCAGTATATTGCAAGTCCTTCTTAATATTCACATCTCCATTGTCTACCATTCCAAGGAAACACTATATAGTTGTGCAGTTAAAATTTATTGTGACTAAATCTCCCTTCAACCTTTCTTCAAATCATGCTCAGATGTTGATCAAGTTCCTTAAAATCATGCTCAGATGTTGGTCAACCCCCTTCAAAAAATGAGCAAATGTGGGTTTCCCTATCTGAGACCCACTTCCTTTGATCAGCCAAAACACTCTTTTTCACCTCAATGTCTTTAGCTTTCTATTCCCCTGTAGTTTAGGCTTCTGGAGGTGTGTCTTGCTACTGTTCAGTTTTTGTTTTACTTCTATCCATTGTTTGGTACAATTCTAGGTTGTTTCTAATAACATCCATTCCCCTCTTCTTGGGTTCCCCAAGCCAACAATTCTTTCATCTGTGCCTATAAAGGCTACTTTCCACCGTCAACCAGAGTTCATCAATGCCATCCTCTTCATCCATGCAAAGGCCCTAAAACCAATTTATCAGTACTAGTTTGAACTCTTTGCTGCTACTTTCAGTTCTTGACTTTCTAACATAAAATCTTTTCTTTTAAGTGTGGAAACATTATCTCGTCATAGCTATCTTGATGTGAACATGTGCAGTTATACGATGGTTGTTAGTGTCTCTACTGGCTTTTGTTTGGTTTCTCATGTCGATAGGGGATGTTTTCACTTTCTGCTAAAAGCTAGATGGTTAATTTGAGTCTGAGTGTGAACAATATTTTAACTATGTATGGTTATTTTAATGCAAAGATGGCTGCAGACAATCTTTGATTGGAATGAGTGACTAGAGGACACAGCATGGGCAATGTGAATAATAATGGAGAGTTTTTTGTGGATTTTGTATACAATAATGATCTAATTATTGGTGACACAATCTCGTCTCGTAAATAATGTCAAAAAGTACAGGTGTCTCCAGATAATCATACTCAGAATCAAATTAGTTATCTAGCTTTTAGCAGAAAGTGGAGAAAATATTGATGGTGATTTTGAAATTACCTGTATATCCCTGATAGTACCTGGGCAAAAAGTGCAGGAGAATAACTTAGAATTGAGTGATGGCACGGTATACCTTCTCTTGCTCTAACTTTGCAGAATATTAGTCAGTTACCTGTCTCCAGCAGGAAACCAAGATTCTTACAAGATGTTGAGTAAGTTTAAGGATAGAAACTTGAAATTCGGAGAGGATGTTGATCTTATGCTCTAGGCATCATTTAAGAAGGGATTTCTTGAAATCCCACCCCTAAGGTTGTGAAATAGGGAATGAAAGTTTTCTGAAAAATGTCACAATTAGCTAGACCCATGAAAATTGGTATTTGGTTTCTTGGTCAGGAATAAATAAATATGTGTTTAAGAATTTTTGGAAATTTAACAATTATGAGGGTGAAATAGTGCGTGGAAGTCTTTTTGAAAAAATCATTATTAAAAAACTACTAAAACATTTTTAAAACGACATCTATGAATATTGGAATATAACTCTTCAGTTATAAATAAAAATATGTGTTTTAGTGTTTTTGTAAATTCAGTCCCCTAAGGGAATTAAATAAGGGATGAAAGATTTCATAAATTTATTTCATTACTGAAGCATTTTCAAAGCTAAATCTATGAAAATTTAGATATGGCTTCTCTTTCAGAAATAAAGAATACTCTTTTTGGAAATTGAACCCCTAAGAGACTGAAATGGAGGATGAAAATTTTTAAGAAAATATTTTGTTATATTAAAAAAAATTTAAAACCAACTCTACCAACTCTGATATTTCACTTTCCTGTTAGATACAAAGATATATGTGTTATGGGATGAAAGTTTGTATGAAAATATCACCACAAGAACGCAAAAAGCTTAATTAGCAAAAACCTGGGACTCCAGCTACTAGACTTGCCTTTTGGTCAGAAGTACATTCAGAAAACACCTTAATTAGCTTGGAAGATTCAGAAGGTGTTTCAATTTGTGAACAACATAAAAATTTGATTAAGGAAAAACAAAAAAAAATCTATGCTGACCATACAGTCTACATGAGCAAAACAGTGACCACTGAGCCAATCGGAAATAACTGTCCAGCTTTTTCATGAGTTGTCTCACAATAAATGTGTGTCATTTCACAGTCTGATTCTTCTGAGTCCATACTGGTTTTATATTGTAGTGTTATTTACTACTTGCAAATAAAATTTGAACCAGACTGGGACCCTGCTTTTCACAGGAAATACTCATTTCAACTGAACTGTGTGAGCACATTTCACAAGATGATTTTGTTATTAAATTTTACAGTAAAAATATTTGAAGAATACCCTTTGTAAAGACTGAAAGCTACAGAAGTAAATAATAGGTAGTTGAAGCATTGGATTAGATGATGAAGCATCCTCTGGAAAGAGCAATGTCAGTGAAAGGTACAGATTCAAATAAGAGTCCTAGTCTAGCATAACATTTAAGTCTGTCATGAATGTTCAACATATTGAATACACCACTACAGTGTACAGATGCCATTATTTACAATTTATTTATCAATCTATCTACCTCTTCCAGTAACAAACGTCATACAGTTGGTGATAACACAGCTTGTCTCCACATTATCACTGAGAGAGGTGGCACAGTGGTTAGCACATTGGACTCGCATTTGGGAGTACAATGGGTCAAACCTGTGTCTGGCCATCCAGATTTAGGTTTTCTGTGATTTCCCTAAATCACTCCAGGCAAATGCAAGGATGGTTCCCTTGAAAGGATATGGTCAATTTCCTTCCCCATCCTTGACACAATATGAGTTGGTGCTCTGTCTCCAATGACCTCGATGTCGGCGGGATGTTAAACCCAACCTTCCTCCCTTTCTTCTACATAATGCCCCCATTATAGTAGCAAAGTGTTTCTCTTCACTTTATAAATCATCACTGATCCCTGGAAAACGCTATTAACATAAAGTCTTGATCTTTCCTCCTCTTCTACCAGGAATTACAGTCAACTGGAGCCAATATTCACTGGTCAGATAAATAAATTTGTAGGAATCTTGTTCTCAAACACTTTAAAATACCATACCCATCTTACCACCAGCCAATACACCCATCAAAATCACCCATACCAATATCACACGTTTTATCAGCTGAATGGTTTACGAGTCTCTAATAATACATTGGTGTATGTATGTTTGTTTGGGGATGGGGTGTTGAGACATCATAAAACAATTGAAAATGCCCAAGATTAATGCCAGTCATATTTCTTGCAGCATCTAGGATCAATTGTGACTGTTATGGTGACATTTCATACTAAATTTAGAGCAATTAGAATCTCTCTGAAGGAACAATATATGAAAAAAATATCTTTAAGCTCTCAGAAATTGGGATAAATTTGTAACTTGGCAGATCTGCATAATCAACTAGTAGTTTGTAACATATGAGCACTGTAATGTCTAACGCTGCTGTTAATATATTGTGTTCCGATCATATTTCCAGTGGGGTGATATATATGGTTTCTTTGACAATCCGCAATAATTTTATTGTGTAAGAGGAATGGTTTTATTTCTTATAGGAGTAAAAAGTTAGGGAATATTCACCATTAAGTCAGAAAGAAGTCACTTTATAAAAAAATGTCAATCACATAAAATGTTCCAGTTAGCCAAGCACAGAATATCATTTATTATTAATCGATACAAAATGAGAAACAAATTTATTTGTACAACTCATGCTGTGATTAATTAATTTATTTTACCATTGTAGTCCTTTTCAAAATGATTTACAAGCACAATGTAACACTTCTGACACACTGCATACATTCTGGCCTGAAACAAAAACACACATGAAAAATGTGCACATGTTACAACCAAATGCTTTAATCTTACAAATCTTAGCAATTTTTGTAGGATGTACTCTCTAATATGTAAAATGACTGTGACTTGTATTTATTGTGTAGTTAACAATAAATATTATATGCTTTTTTCATGCAGATGGTGGTAATATGTATTCTTCTCTAGCGGATAATCCAAACTGATTTAAAAAATGAAGAAGAATGCATGCACATATTAATAATACATTTTAAGTGATGTTAAACACATGTTACTAACACACCAGATGTTGCAAACTTCATTTGCTAACATAATGAGATTTTCACTCTGTGGCGGAGTGTGCGCTGATATGAAACTTCCTGGCAGATTAAAACTGTGTGCCCGACCGAGACTCGAACTCAGGACCTTTACCTTTCGCGGGCAAGTGCTCTACCATCTGAGCTACTGAAGCACGACTCACGCCCGGTCCTCACAGCTTTACTTCTGCCAGTATCTCGTCTCCTACCTTCCAAACTTTACAGAAGCTCTCCTGCGAACCATGCAGAACTAACACTCCAGTTTTAATCTTCCTGGAAGTTTCATATCAGTGCACACTGCACTGCAGAGTGAAAATCTCATTCTGGAAACATCCCCCAGGCTGTGGCCAAGCCATGTCTCCGCAGTATCCTTTCTTTCAGGAGTGCTACTTCTGCATGGTTCGCAGGAGAGTTTCTGTAAAGTTTGGAAGGTAGGAGACGAGATACTGGCAGAAGTAAAGCTGTGAGGACCGGGCGTGAGTCGTGCTTTGGTAGCTCAGATGCTAGAGCACTTGCCCGCGAAAGGCAAAGGTCCCGAGTTCGAGTCTCGGTCGGGCACACAGTTTTAATCTGCCAGGAAGTTTCATTTGCTAAGTTTACTTTTGTTCATACAAGAAAGCTTGAATAACAACTATAAATGTTATATATTCCTGACATGGTCAGCCTGGGAGCGATCTGCAATTTATGGTAACTGAAGAAAAATTCATGGGCCAAGACTGCCAAAAAAGCATTTCATTGAATGACTTCATTTTGACAGAACTATGCTGTCAGTGTCAGATCTTATGCTATTAAAGTTTTGCAACATATTATCCATCAGTGTTACAAGCTGCATCACATTGCATATGTACAGCCCACTAACATGAAAATCACTAGACATCAACATGTCAAACGTAAAAGTATTTTGTACAAATATAAACATAGCTGTATTGTGCCAGTTGCAAGTATTCATATTCACTACTTACTGACAACTCATCCAATGATGACAGCATAGTTCTGTTGAAATGGGTAATCCAATAAAATGCTTTTTTAGCAGCCTTAGGCTGTGAAGTTTTCTTTAGTTACCACCAAAAAATGTATATATGCCTGATCAACAATTTACCCTACAAGCTACATTAACATTTCTCACTAAGGCTCAGGAAAATATCAAATAAAAATGTATATATGCTAGATCAACAGTATACCCTACAAGCTACATTAATATTTTTCACTAAGGCTAAGAAAAATATCAATTAAGTGATGTTTTGGTGTAGTGAGATTCCAGTTTTTTATTACCTCATAAAAGGAACTTACCATACACTTTAAGATGTGGATAACCTTCTCATTTGATGAAAATTTCTTTGCTCAATGAAATCTTTGTTGTGACCAGGGGTAAAAAAAAAGCATAAGTGGAAAAAGTAGCTGAAAAATTCCAGAATGAACTTTTCACTCTGTCTGTGAGCAGAGAGAGCACTGATTTGAAACTTCCTGGCTGTAGTAACTACACATGCAAATAAGTATGCATATAAAATCAAGCTCACTTTAATGAGAACAAAGTATGGAAGTTCTGTAGACAATCTGTGTATGATGGCAGGCAAAATCCGACTATAATCAGAGAGTTCTGAGAGCAGAGTCAAGTGAATGCAGCAACACACCATAACAGAATAAAGATGAGTACACTCTGCTCTGGGGTTATATAAGGTTGATTGCTTGCCAATCTGTCAAGGTGGAGCTGTCCACAAGCTGTGCACACTGATCTCATTCAGATGCTGCCTTCCATGTTTGTTTGTGCCACCACCTGGCAGCTGGATCTGTACTGCCAGGTGCTGGTCTGGGCAGACTGACAGACTAAAACTGAGCGTTAGGCAGGACTCAAAGCCACATCCATTACCTCTCACAGGTAAGTGCTCTATCTTTCACAGACAAGTGCTCTATCAACTGAAGTACACAAGCACAACTCATGACTTATTTTAACAGCTTTGGTTCCACCAAAACATCCTCTTCTACCTTCCAAACATCACAGAAGTTCTCACATGCATCTTACAGGATGACACACCTGGAAGAAAGGACATTACAGAGACATTGTCTAACCATAGCCTGCTGGATTGTTTCCAGATTGAATTTTCCACTCTGGAGTGGAGTGAGCTGTGCCTGTGTACCTAAACCAGTACAACACTTGCCCATTAAAGCTAATGGTCCCAGGTTCAAGTCCCAGTTCATCAGGCAGTTTTAATCTAGCAGGAAGTTCTATGGCTCAAATGTATTTGCTGAAGCCAGCCCAGGTATTTTTGCCATTGCAAGACCATTGTGTATGTTTACAATGATTCCGTTTGTGTCTGCTTCAACACAATATACAAACTTCCCAACAGTGTGGCAAACATGAGCAGGTCAGTGCTTAATTCCTAAAATTTCATGAACTGCAACACAAATTATGCACTGAAAAAAGCAGAGAGTGAGAATTTGCCCCTCGTTGACTACATAAGATAAAAATGGAAATTGTGTTGATTGGTTTTAACAAAGGAGTGAAAGTGTTAAATTAGGTTCTGCAGTGGTGGTAATATTAGTGGAACTTGGAATTTTATAGGCCTTTTCTTAACAGTGTACTACTGTTGAATTAATTTCAATTAAGTGATATATAAACATAAATGTTGGTGGTAACTACAGTAATAGATCATATAATTATTAACTTAAGTGAGGACAGGAATGCTGTCAGTAAATCTTATCATGATATTCTTTTACCATGAATTTCAGTCTCACTCTTGAACCTTTTATTGCCATCATTGCTTCTTCTATATATAAACTGAACAGCAGGGGTACAGACTACATTCCAGTATTATACCATTTTTAATCCATGCACTTCTTTCTTCCATTACTGTCGTTGAATCTTGGTTGTTGTGTGTATTGTATATTAACCATCTCTTCCTATATCTTACTCCTATTTTCTCTGAATTTTGAACATCTTGCACCATTTAACATGATAAAACAGGTCAACAAATCCCATGGATGTGTTAATGAAAAATGCGTGGACAGCTACTCTCGTCACCCCGAGAAGCTATTTAATCCTCCGAATAAAACGTTCTCGGGTTTCAAGCCACTTCAATTCGAACAAAATCCTTGAGCTTTCGATGACCATCTTCACCATCGTCATCAGGAGTTCACTGACTGCTGGGACTGCTACGGTTTCACGCTTATATAGTCATAATGACATCATCAGCAGCCAATCAAATAGATTCAATGTGGCGCGCATGCATAAGTCAACCCAGGCAACTAGCAGAACTATTGCCCATGGCAGCACCGGTGACATCAGGTGGCGCCAGTGGCAGGCGTCACACATCCGTCTTTGGTTTCTTTCGATGTCCAATGCCTGCCCCCATGCCCTGCTGGTAGTGTTCCCCTGGTCTTTGTTGAAATTGTTGTTGCTTAAACGAATCTCGGCCGCTTCCTTTATAATGGAGTCCCAATATGTAGATGCATGAGCCAACACTTTTGTATTTTCGAACTGTATTTTATGTCCATTTTCTAGGCAATGCTGTGCTATGACCGACTTGTCAGGCACACTTTGTTTCATATGGCACTTGTGCTCAGTACAACCTCTCCGCAACCATGCGAATTGTTTGTCTGATATACATGCTGCCACATTCACAGGGTACACCATATATGCCAGACACTCGAAGAGCAATGTCATTTTAAAGAGGCCACAACATATCTCATATCTTTGGGGTGGGCTGGAACACTGGTCTTAGCCCATGTTTCCGCAGCAGATGTCCTAACTTGGTGCTAGTTGCTCCACAGTATGGCAGGGACGCAGTCCGTTTGGTGTCTTCTACTGATTCAGCAGGTGTCTTTCATCGACGGCCCTTGAAAGTGTTGTGAAGTGTCTTTTGCTGTATTCATTTTCCCCGAAAACACATTTTATGTTCTGAAATACAGGCTGTATGTGGTCGTTGTCAGAGATAATCTTGGCTCTATGAACCAACATGTTCAAGACTGCTTTCTTTTGTACAGGGTTGTGGACACTATTGGCATCCAAGTACCGATCAGTGTGTGTTGGTTTCCGGTACACTGAATTACCAAGCTGGCCTCCTGCCTTCCACTCAACCAAAACATCAAAGAATGATAGCTTGCCATGCTTCTCCATCTAGACAGTAAATTTAATGTTGGGATGGACACCATTCATGTGATCGATGAACTACTGTAGTGTATCTTCACCATGAGGCTACATCAGGAAGGTGTCACCAATGTATCATAGAAAGCAAGAAGGCTGTAATGTCACAGTTTGCAGAGCCTGCTCCTCAAAGTGCTCCATGAAGAAGTATGCGACTGCTGGAGACAGTGGTGATCCCATGGTTGTGCCATCCATCATCTCATATTATTCATCACAGTAAAAAAGTACATTGTTGTTAGAACATGATGGAACACCTTAATGATGCCAGGTGGAAAATGTTGGGCCAAAAGATCCAGTGTATCTTGTATTGGCACTCTCGTAAAAAGTGACACAACATCCAGGCTAACCACTAGGTTGTTTGGGCCTATCATAATTCTCTTGAGTGTCTCAACAAATTTATGCAAGTTGACAACATGGTGTTCACAATGTCCCAAATTTGGTGCTAATAATCCTGCCAGATGTTTAGCAAGTCTGTAGGTGGGCGAACTGACTGCACTAACAATGGGCCTCAGAGGAACACTTTCGTTGTGTATATTTGGTAATCAATAAAGCCTGGGAGGTCTGGCAGCACGAGTGATTAATTTCTTCACCACTTCATCTGGTAAACCATAATCCTTTAATAACTTCCCTGTCTTTCTGACAATGGTCTGTGTGGGATCATGACTAAGCTTGTGGTATGTGGTGTCTTCTAATAAATGTAGCATCTTCAGGTGGTAGTCTGCAGAGTTCAGAACCATGGTGGCATTCCCTTTGTTGGCTGGCAAGACAACTAAGTCTACATTCTCATGCAATTACCGCGAGCCACGTCAATCCTCCTGCCTAATATTAGATTTTGGTGGCTTAGCTTTCACCAGGATGTGGCTGAGTTGAGCTGAAAAAAAACTGTTTCCATAATTGTTATGGTTTCATGGAGAAATGTATGTATCTCCTTTCAGAATCAGTAGTACTAACTACAAAATTTTTTTATTTCACTGCTTTTTGTAAAAACTCAAAAGGCAGCCCCAACACATATGCAAAAAGTGATACATTCACAACTAATAGTCATTTCATGTTTGTGGAACAGTTAAAAGAAATAGCTGTGTAGGGAGTGGTGGTTATGGGAACAGGGGATGGTATGTCATGCTTTCATGGACCCTCTCAAACCTTTAACTTGCTAGTAGCTGTTCACTAGCTACTGTGCACAAGCCCTCACTTTGCTCTCACGGTCAGGACAATGTAGCCTTGTACAGCTGGAGGAAGGAAGGAGGAGTGGGTGTAGTTACGAAAAATGGCTTTCTCCAAAAGCTCAGCACTGTTACTATTGTTGCTTATGTGCTTGTCAATGTACAATACCTCAAATACATGCAGGGCTTTTCAATATCATTGCAAAAGCAGAGACATGTTACCCTATCTTTCAAATATTTATGAAAAACAATGCTAGAAGAACATTTTTAGCACACATTATTTTATTGTTTCTCAAAATGTCTGCCTTAAAATTCATACATATTTGTATGCATTTGAATCAATTCTTGAAACACTCACACTCATATGGTTCATCAAAAATGTGGTTTTAAAGGATTCAACAAATTTTCAGGTTATAAAACCTTCTGTACATGCATTCTTTGTTTAACATTAAAGAACAAAAAGAAGTTGTTAGGAAATCAGGCGGTGAATCAGGTGAATATGGGTAGCAAGATATCAACTCAGTATTTTTTTGCATCAAGTAATTAGTTTTTTCTTGTGCTTTGTGATGGCTTGAATTATCATGATGAAAACGGATGTGCCTTTTCAGCTGTTTTTCCTGATTTGATAGATATCATCCAGCATTAATTGCCCTTAGCTTCCCTAAAGCAATGATTGTGACATGTGCACCGCACCAAAGAAACAGAGCATCATTTAGTTGGAAATGCTTCTATAATGACCACTTTTGTCAGTTTACATTCAATTGAGAACATACAAACAGCTGATGGCTGTTCGTACATATGCTTCAGTGTTTCATCTCCCATTATAATGTTACATACTGATTACGCACATCTACATCTTCATCTACATAAAGGGTTCAAATGGCTCTGAGCACTATGCGACTTAACTTCTGAGGTCATCAGTCGCCTAGAACTTAGAACTACTTAAACCTAACTAACCTAAGGACATCACACACATCCATGCCCGAGGCAGGATTCGAACCTGCGACTGTAGCGGTCGCTCGGCTCCAGACTGTAGCGCCTAGAACCGCATGGCCACTCCGGCCGGCTTCATCTACATATATTCTCCACAAGCCACTGTGTGGTGCTTGGCAAAGGGTACCCTATACCACAACTAGTCATTTTCTTTTATGTTCCACCTACAACAGAGCACAGGAAAAATGACTGTCTGTATGCCTCTGTATGACTCTCTCTAATCTTATCTTTACAGTCCTTATGTGAGATGTATGTTTGTGGCGGTAGAATCATTCTACTGCCAGCCTCAAATGCTGATTCCCTAAATGTTATCAATAGTGCTCTTCGAAAAGTACATCACCCCCTCCAGCAATTCCCATCTGAGTTCCTGAAGCACCTCCAGAATATTTACACATTGTTCGCACCTTCCGGCAACAAATCTAGCAGCCTGCCTCTGAATTGCTTTGATGTCTTCCTTTAATCTGTCCTGGTACAGATCCCAAATGCTTAAACAGTACTTGACAATGGCTTGCACTGGTATCCTGTATCTGGTCTCTTCACAGATGAACCACACTTTCCTAAAATTCTTCCAATAAACTGAAGTTGGCCATTCACCTTCCCTAATACAGCCCTTACACACTCATTCCATTTTTTATTGCTCTGCAACATTATGCCTAGATATTTAATCAATGTGACTGTGTCAAGCAGCACACTACTGATGCTGTATTCAAACACTATGGATGTGTTTTTCCTACTTACCTGCATTAAATTACATTTGTCTACATTTACAGCTAGCTGCTGTTCATCACACCAACTAGAAATTTTGTCTCAGTCATCTTGTATCCTCCTACTATCAATCAATAATGACACCACCCCATACACCACAGATCATCAACAGACAGCTTACCCGGTCCACCAGATCATTTACATACATAAAAAGTAATAGTGGTACTATCACACTTCTCTGGGGCCCTCCTGACAATAATGTTGTCTCTGATGAACACTCACCGCCAAGGACAACATACTGGGTTCTGTTACTCAAGTAGTCTTTGGACCACTCACATACCTGGGAACCTATTCTGTATATTTGTAACTTTGTTAACAGTCGACAGTATGGCACTGTGTCATATGCTTTATGCCAATATGGGAACATGAAACCTACCTTTTGCCCTTCATCCATGATTACAGGATCTCATACACAAAAAGGGCAAGCTGAGCTTTCCATCAGAGATGTTTTTTAAAACCATGCTGATCTGTGTGATGAAGCTTTTTCCTCTTTCTTAGGAATTCCTTACACTAGTTGACATGAGCTCATTTTTGAGCTTTGTTCAAAGTGTACAGGATGGTTGAGTGAGCCTCTAGCTCACAGTCAACATGCTGACCATTTTCAGTTATGTTGTGCACAGCATCAATGTGTTTTTGAAACAAAGCTGATTCTGCCTGATATCCATGAAATTCACCTCTGCTGGAAGCATGACCATGATAAACTACTGCAAAACAATTGCAGACAGTCTTTACTGAAGGTCATTCTTGGTCCAGGTTGTCTAAGAAGACCTTTATCAAAATCATAAGAATCGTCTAACAGAAACCTTCATGAGAAAATCCAAAGTTTTACAACACTGCTCATTGTAAACAAACTACGCTGACTGCTAACAGTATCAAATGAAAATTCGGTCAAGAAAACATGATAAATCATGAGGCAGGTGATAAAAATGAAGCAGAGGAATTGGTTGCATCTTTAAGAAATGTTGCTGCATTAACAGAATCCAGAGCTGCAACTACTAAAAAGCAGATTTCTCACTAAAATATGAATGAACCGATTGGTGGGGAAAAGGACCGCCTAAGGGTAGACTTCTTCTACGTTTCAGGAAAGGTTTCAGCAGCTCAGTAACTACTGTGACGTGTTCATTGTTTTCTTTGATAGCAAAAACCTGGCAATAAAAAAAATATAATTTCAACAGAGGATATAGAAATCTTGCCAAAGCTTTGAGAGATCCTAAAATGTATTCAGGAGACGTAAATTCACAGGATCTTGTAACTGTTGTCACCTATGCTTTCACAAACTGCAAACGCATATTTTGAAGTACTTCAGTACATCTTTGCAATGAACTTGCAATACGTTTCCGAAAATGCAGCAACTGCGTTAAGAATATTTGTGTGCATGCCAGTGTCTTTAGCTTCTACAAAACGTAGCTTTTACATGTTAAAGATCATTCAAAACTATCTCAGATCTTCAATGAGCAACAAGTGGCTATGAGGTCTTGTCACAATAACAGTGGAAAGGCAGACTGCACATTCGCTCGACATGGAGAACATGGTGAAGGTCTTCGTTGCTCAAAAAAGCGAGAAAAGTGATTTAGGTGAGTAATTTTTAAAAGAATGTTTTTATGATGTAGGAGACTTTTCCCCATTTTATTTAGCGTTAGACAGGATCTATTAAATTACATACCTGATTCTGCATGGTTATAGCGGTGCATGTAAAAGTTATTACTACTAAATAAGCCAGGTTCATCCCGCAGCTATTGTGAACTATTCCTAAGGTGTGGTCATCAGTGACATAGGATCATGAAAACAAAATTTAAGAATGCGTACAAATACAAGGTCTGTGAGAAAAGTATTCGACCTTTTGTTGGGGGAAAAAAAACTTGTTACCTGGAGTGACTGACGCCTTATCACCCTCGAAGTAATTCCCTTGGGACTCCACACACTTCTCCCAGTGGTGCTGCCATTGTTGGAAGCATTCCAAAAAAGCTTCTTTCAGAATGGAGTTTAGCTTAGCTGTCGTTGCTACCACAATGTCCTTTCTTGCCTGACACTGCATTCCATTCAATGTCCTCTTGAGTCTGAGGAGCAGCAAAAAGTCCCAGGGGACCATATCAGGAGAGTAAGAAGTCTGTTGAAGCACACAAAGTTGGTTTTTCGCAAAAGCTTCTAAATGAAGTGCGAGAATGTGCTGGAGAATTGCCATGATGGAAGCGCCAATTTTCTGCTGACCCCAAGTCCAGTCTCCAGCGCAGCACGGCATCACGTAGGTGATGAAGGACATCCCTGCAGTACTCTTTGGTGATTGTTTAAGACTGTGGTGTGTAGACGTAGTGTACCAAAATGTGGAAGTCAAAGAAAGCAGTCAGAATCACTTTGACATTGCTGCACACTTGGCGGGCCTTCTGTAGTCTTGTCAAAGAGGAAGACTTCTACTGTAACTACTGGGATTTTGTTTCGAGGTCGTACTTACACGCCCAGGACTTGTTACCAGCGATTATGATGTTCACAATGGCGTTGTCACTGTTTGTGGAGTCCAGTATGTCCTGTGAGAGTTCACCACAAAGTTGCTTTTGCTCTGCCATCAGCAGCTTCGGCACTAATTTCGCTGACACTCCCTTCATGGCTAAATCTTTGGTCACAATGGAATGTGACGTAAAAGTCCTGATGCCCATCTCTTCTGCAATTTCTCTGATAGCCAGATGACAGACCCGCAGCACTACAGTGTTCACATTCGCAAAGACCTGGTCATTTCGGCATGCTGATGGCTGACTGGAGCATGGCTTCCTCTCCACCGATGTACAGCCGTCTTTAAACCGGTTGTACCACTTATTAACCTGTGTGATACCCATAGCGTCACCACCGACATCTGTCTGGATCTTCCGAATTGCTTACACCTGGATGTCGCCCAATTTATGGCAAAATATTATGCAGCAATGAAAAACCGATGCGAGAATTACACACTGTCTCACTAAACTGCTGCATATCAGCAACTGACGCTGTGGACAGGTAAGAAAAAATACCGGCATGTACATGAAGTTTCAATGTCGACTCACGCAAGCGCACTAGATTCAAATCAATCAGGAGTTTGGAAAAAAAAAAACCATCATTACTTTTCTAACAGACCTCGTATAGTTGATTTCTATGACAGCTCTCATCAGCTGCTTGTCTTGAATATAATAACACACAATGTGCAAAACCCATGTTGAGCCAGCCACTATCGCTTCTTAAAAATGAAAAATGCCTATGGAACACTCAGTAGTTACAGCCGCAGCAGTATCTGTAATAATCGGTGATTCGCTCAATTTATATGACATGCGGTAAGTAAGTTTTTTAGTATATTTCAGAATTGCAGTATACTTGCTTGCTGTTAAATTTGTGAGTTAAAGAAAAACATTATATCAGGCATTATGATTCGGGAATTATTTTAGAGGATTATTTTGCAAGTGACTTTGTAACAATGAAGTTCTACTTTGTACCATCATGTAACACAGAGGGAAATTTTCTAAACGTGAAAAGTATTTGACAGATGTAAGGTTGGGTCTTCTGAACGATTTGGAAAAATATTCACTAATTTACTATAATAGCCAACTAAAATCAGTTTACAGTTGATTTGGTATTATTATTGTGTTAGAAATGCCTGATAAATTTTTAGATTCTTGTGCTATTTGGTGTTGGTTTTTGGTGCAGGTTCATTCATTTTATGTACATATTAGTGTATTTTTGGTGTATATTTTCCTTGTTTTAGTGCACCTTTCAGGTAGTTTTGTGCCAACTGTAATGCATAAGTGCTTACATTTAACACGGCAAAGCCAGTTGGCGACCTAGCTGAGGCAACAGCACCGTCTGTTTACATTTAAAAGAAAAGATGAATGGAGATACAGCGAAATCTACAATATCCAGTATTCTTACAACACGAGGTTAACACGCTACACTCTATGTAGAAAATAACTGAATGCGTTTTTTACCAACAAATACTTACTTACCCGCAACTTCGCATGGCTTTACAACGCGAAGTCACGTTTGAGCTACTACGTAATGAACTCCTGGCCTGTTTGTGCATAGATGCAAAGAACCGTCAATCTGTGAATTTCATCGAAATGGTTTGAGCTACACACACACCTACACACACACACACACACATTCATAGAAATCGTATATAATGACGAAAACTATACAAATTGTAAACAAAATTATGTTGCAGATCAAATTTCGCAGGGGGCCGCAAAATTTTTTAAATCGGCCCTGTCCTCAACCACACTAGGAACAAACATCTGTATGCTCTTTGCATCGCCTGTTAACGCCGAAGTTGGAGCAAAAACTTCTCGTTGTGTATTTACACTTTATATTATGCTATATCCAGAGTAGAGGATTAATTAATGATGTGTGTGCTGTTCTATTTATAGTCGATGATATGAAAAGACGAAGACAAAAATGTGGTCCTTGTGTTGGACTAAAACGGAAAACATACTGTACTATAACAGTCATGGCTACGGCTGTCTTGTATGTAAAGGTTTGGACTGTACGGCTTTTTAGCAATGAAGGAGGGAATGTGCAACTAAGGCTGCAGACACAGTGGCACCGATATCGGGGGATTCCGCCGACGACCGATATCGGCCGAAGACAGCCGATCTTTTCAAATCAGCATGCCACCATGTACGTGGTCACACAGTAGCCAATCTTATTGTCCGGACGTAGAAACTTCGGACGAAAGTCGGTGAAATTCATGTCAGCAGTTTGTGGTCTTCGGTCAAATCGCCCGACGTTCTTAAACACAGAGTATGGACTGTGAGAAGCTGACAAGTTTATTCCAAGAAAACTGTGGCATTCAGAGGGTAAAAAATGTTGTAATCGGGATATAGGTCGGAATCTGTGGAATAAAGCTGCAGGTTTGTTGGAAACCAGAAGTAGTTTTATCAAAACTTTAGGCGTAAATTATAATCTCAACAAATAATTAGTTCAAGTGAGAAGGGTACCGTATCTTATGCTTAAGCTGCTTTCATACTGGCGATTTCGTCGCCGCAATTCAGCCGCGCGATTCAATCGCTGCAGTACGAGACTATCGCGCGGCTGAACCGTGCGACTGAATTGTCAGGCACGCTGCTCAACCCCCCCGCAGAAGCTCTGTGGCGGGAGCTGTCTTTGTACTTGTGCCAGCCAATTCCGACATGGATTCTGATGAGGAAGTGTTGCTTTTTGCTCTGTTGTTGAAAAGGAAATAAAGATGCCGCTGACGTCAAGGAAAATACTGGATTCATCCTCCACTGAATACTCGGGAGAAACATGGACATTTGTTCACAATTTATTATCAATTATGAGAAAACCCTGCAAAATTCATGAACTGTTTCAGAATGTCTGTGACATATTTTCAAGAATTATGTACTATGCTGAGGCCAAATCTCACAAAGCAAAATACGCAAATGAGGAACAGTATTTCACCAGAGGAAAGACTAATGATTATTTTAAGGTAAATAAAATGCTTACTTTACATATACCTTTATTTTTAAAGTAGGTTTAACAGTAATTTGCTCCAATGTGTAATATTAAAATACAATAAGCCAAAACTGTGATATTTCGCTACCCAGAGAATAAATCAGTGACCACTTGTGAATCAGATGATACAGGTAGAAGTGTGCTATCACGATTTGATGTACATGGGCTTGGATTAGATGCAGGTACAGTTATGGGTGAATTTGAGTATACAGGCATTGGTATTTGTGAAATGAACTGAATATTATAGTTGTCTAGTGAACTGTAAGACCAGCTGTGCTTTCTCAAAACTGATATTATTTCAAATTTAGCATCCATTTGCAAATGTTGTGGCACAGATTTCAAATCATCTAATAATGATAGAAAATGTTTGTCAGGGTCATCTGCTTTGGCCATTGATGCGTTTTTTTTTCCCTTGATGTTTGCTGCAAGTACCGGAAATAATTTCTCCTCATCTGTCATCTTTTGTCTCTTACGGGAATTGGAGGCAACTCCATCCTGTACATCAGAATTATTTGCCTCATCAGTATGTGCATCAGCTTCTTCCAACTCTGGTGGTTTAGTGGCAGTTACAGGTGATAGGAAATATAAATATTTTTTGTGGGTTTCTGCAAGAGAACCACTTTTTGAGGCTTTTCTCTTGTTGAGTTCTCTTGTGCAACAATCACGAATGCTCTACCACTTCATATGTAGCTGTGTTGCTGTAAAAAAAAAAAAAACTCTCTTATTTCAGGTACCTAGCTACAGGCTGTACGTTTACAGAGCTACATTATTCCTTCAAATGTGGCATTTCAAGTATATCAAAAATCGTGCGAGACACTTGTCAGGAGATATGGGATATCTACAAAGAATATGCATGACACCTGCATCATAAGAAGGTTGGATTAATATAGCAGAAAAATTTAAAGTGTATGCTGACTTTCCGAACTGTCTTGGTGCAATTGATGGAAAGCATGTAAGAATGTTTAAACCTAAGCACAGTGGCTCTTTATACCATAACTACAAACGCTTTTTCTCAATAGTGTTACTAGCAGTTTGTGACACTGATTATTGCTTTACATTCATAGACGTAGGTTCATATGGCAAAAGTGGGGAGTTACAAATTTACAAAAATAGTGAGCTTTACAAAAGAATGAAAGACAATAATTTAAATTTGCCAGAGCCTCGACCTTTGACTGACCCAGCTGAGCCTCTTACATTCTGCTTTATTGGAGATGAAGCATTTGCACTTGAAGAAAACGTGCAACGTCCGTACAGTGGAAAAAATTTGACAGAGAAAAGAAAGATTTATAATTACAGGTTATTGAGGGTGCGACGTTACATTGAGCGCACTTTTGGAATCCTATCCAACAAATGGCGAATTTTTCATCGCCCTTTAAATGTGAATGAGGACTTCTGTGCAGATATAATTAAAACATGTTGCGTTCTGCGCAACTTCGTTCGCAAAACAGATGGGTTCAAACTGGATGAAACTTTAGAAACAATTGGGTTGCGCAATGTACAGAGCAGCACTCCTGTAAGAAGCCACTATGCTGCGAGTGTACAAGACAAATTAGATGATTATTTTATCAGCAAGATATAAAATGTATTCTAATTTTTATAAAAAAACGGTCTAAAGTGCAAACGTTTGAATTTATTAGCATCTAGTTTCAATCCATACATGGATCATATTCAGGCAATACCACAGTTGGCGTGGAGCAGAGCAGGTGCTACGGATGCCTCCAGGTGCTGTTACTCCTTATGAAAACTGAAACAAAGTTTGCGCTCTAGACTGCTTCTTATAAAAATTGTAAAAGGAAAAGAGCACTGTTTACCCAAAATGTTCCCAAAAGTATAAAATGTATTCTAATGAGAAATAAACGGAATAATACGTACCACTTTCGTTTTTCTCCGATAATGTTTTATTTTCGAAGTCAGGAACAAATTTCTTACACATTTCCTCCCAAGCATTACCTTTTTCGATCTCATTACTGTAATCCTTGTTTCTTGAATCCCAAATTTCCATGGCAACGTTCTACTTCAGTGATGAAAAGTTCCACATCGAAAGTCATTTTTGTAGCAAAAATAGCACAGTAGCACGAAAGGTAACAATCACACAGGCGAGGCAAGGCGAGGTGTCAGCTGTTTACCCTGTCCACTGCTGCCTAGCCTTGCTGTCAGGTCGCCGAGTGTGAAAGGGTCAAACGCGGCTGAATCGCAGTGACCAGTCGCTTGGAACGGCAGGCGCACAGCGGGTGCTCGACCAAATCGCCAGTGTGAAAGGCCTTATGGGAACTGCTTGTTTAAGGACAGACGTGACTCCGCCTAGTGTGCAACTCGCGCGACCAAATCGCCAGTGTATAAGGAGCCTTATAGTTACTGTAGTGGATCTTCCTTGGGTTGTAATAGGTGGGTATTAGCTGCCTGCAAATTGTTAAACTGCTTCCGACGTTTTTATGCCAGTAGGGTGGTGATGGTTATATGAAATGGTTTGCAGATGAGGTGTTTGTTTTTCCACCTTTCAGTGCTTTAGGTGTTCAGAGTACCTCATTCTAAACTTTATGCTTGTCTTTCACACGTTTTTGAATGGCACTCATTGAAGGTTATTTGAGGTGTGTCTGCACAACTTGAAATAAACACAGCAAAACAGAGTGTCTGTAATCTTGCTTTTCAAGGTGGTCATGAATCATTTCGAGTATGTAACAGAACGTTTCTCCCTTAATTTCATATACTATATTCGAAAAACCTGTCTGGTTATTTCGATAACTGAAGACAGACTGTACAGTACTTGCACGTTATTTTCGAGGCAGTTATAGCTTAGTCAGATGCATTTGGAGTCTTTGTAATAGCAGAAGTCATAACATAGCACTCATCTCCGAGCACAGACAGGTCATCGTATTAATTCCGACCTAGATTAAAGTCTAACGTAATTCATAGGTTCTAACCTAACCTAATACAGTCTCCTTGAACCCACCAAAAACTGATGAAGGGAATCAGACATACTGTGACCAACCTGTCGGCCGATGTTATGGGACGACCTCTGGCGACGGTGTCTGGCCACTGCTATCATTGCCACTGTGAACGCAGGCTAAGATTCATTCAAAAGTATGACAAAAGTGGGAGGAATAAGGAGATATCAGAAGGATATATAAACGAGTCTATGCTAATGTCATATCTGTGTCCAATGTTTTTCTTTGTGGGCTGAACTATCCTAAGACATAATGTCAAAAAAACTGTACGGGCAAGTCGAGTGGGAAGAAACAGAATGTGCCAATCAGCCTATGCCAAAGCATGTGGAAGAATTTACAGCAACCGTGAATAATATCTATACAACTACCAAAGATTGCTTAATATCGTGGGATGCGAATTCAGCACCCAATTAAAGCACTTATTGGGAATGACATTTACCTATGTTCCAGCCTAGGAATAAATAGCAGAAACTATAGACATTTTGTCTAGAAAGAAAAAGTTAAGTAGGATGAGCATAAATTCCATCAACAGTATCCAAATTTTGCGAAATTAACGAAAAAAACTGACTCTGCTTTTAATAATCTTTTGACACATGAAAACTTGACAGATTATTTCAAATCACACTACAATGACGGATTTTATTGGGAACTTCTGATGTTGGCAAAAAATTGCTTTACTATTCCAGACCATTACACCAATGTTGAAAGCACGTTTTCTTTCGTAAACGCCAAATGGACGAAGGAACGCTATAAATTGCAAAACGACATAATCGACGTAATTGCAAATATGATTTTATTTTTGTGAAATTTAAAATCATCCTGTCAAGAGCTTCTCGAAATGAAATCCAAGAAAAATAAGATTCTTCATAAAGTAGTTTTAACTGAGAAACATTACTATTGGTACTTAACAAAAGATTATTATTCTTTGATAAATCTAACTAAAATGACAAGAGTTACGAATGTCCTTTTGTTTTACATCACAGAAGAATAATTGACTGTTTATTTTGTTTAATGAAGAACTTTCAGTTTATTTTGATATAAGATTATCTTAGAAAGTAGACTGAGCTGTTAAGAAGTCTGAGCACTAAACTGTTATTTTAATTTCCAAATTATATGACTGTTTATTGATTGATTTTTTAGTTTAAGTACATTTAAGGCTGATCTAGCAAAAACTGACTTATTAATTATTAATAAACGACAGAAAATCTCCAGCTGACTATTTTTATTTGAAATCAGTGTTCCGACTTTTAGGGCAAACTGTCTGAATAAATATAACGCCGAGTCCGGCTTTACTTTTTTTGACCTGGCAGCCCTAGACGTGGCAGGAATAATACTGTACACAGCGCATGCTGAGGGTAGGTACTAGGATGTCACCCACTGATCTTAAAATTCCAACGAATCTGATAGACCCCCAGGAAAGCACTACCTGTGAATCAGTTATCTATTGTTATTTTTTGGTTTTTGGCAATGAAAGTTTCCTTTTAGTGCCTTGCTTACAAATTCCATATTTCATAGCCAGCCACACCGCTGGAAAAAAATAGTACACCCTTTTAAAGGTTTCCTATCCACTAAAGACGTATTTTTGTAACAGTGCATATGGAGTATATGAAATTGAGGTCCAAGTATCGACTCATGCTGAAACAGCAACATTATTACGCAGTGCAACCTCCATGGGCAGCAATGCAGACGCTGAGTCTGGCATCCAGTCGATCGTACAGATGGCGAATACTGTCATGGGATATGTTATTCCATGCCTGCTCAAGCATTTCTCGTAGTTCTGTAAGAGTTGTCAGTTGACGTGTTTCACAGGTCACTTGTAGGCACACCATATCGCACAAGTGCTTGAATGGAAATAAGTCCAAAGACCATTTTGACAAGGGAAGTTGCTACACGTCTTGCAGAGCAAGTTGAGTTTCATGAGCAATGTGTGGACAATCATTATTCTGTTGGAACACCACATCACTCTCCTGTCACAAGAATGGCAAAATAACGGTCTAACCACATTAGGCATGTACCGAGCGCTGGTTAGCGTACCCTCCAGAAACACCAAAAGTGAACGAGGGTTGCTGCTTATTGCACTCCAGACCATAAGACTTGGGGTAGGGATAGCGTGTCTTGGACAAATGTACTCTACGAGACAGTGCTCAATAGGTCTACAGTGTATGTGCAAACAACCACCACTTGCGTGCAGGAAGTATATGCTTTCATGGGTGACGACCA
This sequence comes from Schistocerca piceifrons, assembly GCF_021461385.2. Taxonomy (NCBI): domain Eukaryota; kingdom Metazoa; phylum Arthropoda; class Insecta; order Orthoptera; family Acrididae; genus Schistocerca; species Schistocerca piceifrons. The sequence goes on along the minus strand of NC_060149.1, from coordinate 482,637,284 downwards.
AACCACACACGACGATGCTGAGGCATGAGTGGAAGACAGGCTGGAGGTGCTAATAACTGGCTTGCAACAGTTCGTGTTGGCACATCTGAACTCACACGTCCTCTTATCTGTGCTGTGGTAACTGTACGATCTGCCACTGCTGCCCTTACAATACGACGATTCTGAGATGCGTCTGCACTATGTAGACGCCCAGAACCTTGTTTACAGGTGTGAGAATATTCACGTGACCACTGATACCAACATCGTTGTACAACTGATGCAGCACGTCCCACTTTTGTGGCAATTCTCTGAAAAGAACATCCTGCCACTCGCAATGCCACAATTTAATCAGTTTAAAACTTAGTCAGTAGGTTCTTGGAAGCATGAGTGTGCCTCCATGGCATGGTTGCCTGCTTGCTTCACCCGTTTACACCATACTGAGTCTTCTGGCTGCTATTAAAGGGTATACACAAGTGGCGGTCTGGTAGCTTTGCTACTTTGCTATCTGTTAGCGGACGACTTTGAAACCATTATCAGTATATATATATATATATATATATATATATATATATATATATATTATCTCCCAAGTGGAATATGCCATCAACGAATCAAAATCGACGACGCCTTTCCAGGTGTACCAATTTTTATTCCTTGAAGTGTATATCTCAAACAGTTACTGCATTTTGTAAAGTTTTGGTTGAACGTTTTTGCAGAGGAAACCCAGTTGTAGAAATAAGAATGTGTAATTTTCTTGCCTATGTTGTGTGTGTTATTTACTGTCCTGATATGTAGAACCAGATGTAATACCTGCGTGTATTTTGTATTATCTGAATTGGTTTACAAAACATACTGTTATGCAAAGCCAACTGTAATATTCTTATACTATACTGATAATAATAAGCAATGTGACAAACAGAAATACAGTTACCTATCCGGACAGTAAAACCACAAAAACAAGTGTAATAACCGTGTGTGTTAACCTAAGGAATAAGCATCAGACTTTAACTCGTTTCTTCAAATAAGTCATTAGTTCAGAGGTATGGCAAATAACAGTAGTTAGACTACTATTCTGCATCGATAACAATATATGTGGTTGATGGCACACTATTATTCGCCAGTATAATCAGGCACACGTCATGAAGCTGAGTAGGACAGCAGAAAAGATTGCAACTCCCTATTTACCTAACAGACTTCACTTTAGATTTAGATAAAAGATGGTCCAGCAATACAAGAAATGTTTAGCCACTCGAAACAAAACAACAGTACCCAATTGCTTAAGCAAACAGACTGATTCCATGAAAGTAAAAGTAAATTAGGACAGGGGAAGGGGGGGGGGGTAGGGTCTCTACATCAACATATTTGGTTCTCAACATTTCATTGATTCACTATAAACTGTTTAACGTTACTATTTATCACCATTAATCATCAACTTAGTATTTCCTTTCATTAATACGTAATGTGAAAGCAGCAAACAATTTATCCAATGTGGTCTCTGAATCTGGCATAACCTTACGTAATCATTTTAATACAGAAAATAATAGCAATGTTAATTATGAAATTCTCAGTTATTCTTTGCATCAATTATTTCACTGATTAATCACTGATTTGCCAACAATATATTAAAGATTTCACTGTCTTGGCTGAATACAGCTCACTCGGAATTTTCATGATCCTGCTTGGTTTGTGAGCGGGATAAATTATCAGGTGGACACAATTCTTAATTTGGATGATGGTTATTATTCTTAAAGCACATTTCAATTTCCTGGCACACACTTATTTCCTCTTCATAGCGTTGATCTATCTTATAATCAACAGCCCGTTTTTCTTCCCATACCAGGCCGTGATAAACTGCAGTTTCCAACCAAGGCAAGATGCAACAATATGACGAACTCCACACTATGCTGGCACTGTACGTGCTGCCTCTAAGATCACTGGTCACCGACTAACTTTGTTCGCCCCCGCCAAAGCGCGCCAACGTTTCTGCTCCCACCTTTTCCTACGCTTACACAGCTTTCCGTTCCTGACGGAACTACTCCATCTTTTAGATTACACATATCTCCTACAGCCCTAAGTGAGTGCCAGTATTACATTATAGCACCTTTTTACATTTAATAATTATAACAAATAGATATCTTTACAATATTTAAAAGTAAATATTACACCATTTTTCTTAATATGTACATTGACTTTAATCTTATCAAAGAGCTTCAGTATCGATTTCGCTTCAAACAAGATGTCTCTACTTCTGCTTTAACAGTTTCAACAAAATATTTACAATTTAAAAGAAAATATGAATAATAATATCACAAGTGCAGTATGCTTTCTTGTGTTTGAATACTTATTATAACAAAATATATACAATCGTAACTTTTTCTTTATCGACATATAACACCTCTTCTACAACAGGGTCATAATCGGTAATAACGAATATGATGGGAATCTGCAAATGTTGTCGATTCCCCAGCTATATAAATGCTCACGAATTCCTCAGTTCTGTTAAATAAATTCAGCTGCGTTGAAAAACTATCTGATACATTTCGTCTGGGTGTTAGCAGAGGCATCAGTTTCTTTTCCACGCCACTGCTGCTACTTTTACGTGCAGGAGCGGTTTTCTGGATGTATCCTTGTGCTGTGCATTAAGATAAAATATGTACGATCTAAACATGACAAAAGATATTTAAACTTATCACACAGTATGATGAAAGCATTATTAAATGTATTCTGCTACAAGAAGTGGTGAAGTAAGTTATAAGAACATTAACACTTGTACCACACACTATACACTGGCATTAGCAGTAACAGTCCCAAAACATTTTCTTTGAATGCATTCTTGCAAAAATGTTTCAAACACTGTGTACTTAAATGCGGATTTAGCTCAATAAAGTTATCACTGACTTTGAGATATGACAATTTCCTGGAGCATCCTGAAGCATGGACCCTGTTGGTCCAACTTTCATATTTGAAGAAAGCAACGACAATGAAGACGTGAGATTGATGCATACTCCATACTTATGAGTGAAAGTAATGCAACAAAGGGGGTGGCACTACACTCTCCATTGTTGCCAGATGTATCCAACATGGCGGCGACAACGTCATCCTAGATGGCGCCCTGTAGACTTGGCAACTGCACATGACGTCATCCAAGATGGAAGCCATTACGTCAGCTGATGACGCAAGTAACGTTATCCAAGATGGCGGGGAAGTGCCACGGCCCCCGGTCACGCCCCCCTGGCAGGATGTTCACATTCCATCAGGATAATGCAACACGCTTACACTAACCTAAGAAAATGGCTGGAAAATAGCTCACTTGGGCTACCTCCACTAACGTAAGTCACCTGACTGCAACCTTTTCCTAGGAACTGGCGGGAAGTCCTAATTCCACCAGGAAAATGCAACACACCTCTAGTAACCTAACAAAATTACCGGAAAATAGGTCACTTCATCCACCCCCACTAACGTAAGTCATCCGACCGCAACCTCGTGTTAGTGATTGACGGGAAAATGACTGGGCTGCTGGAGAGAACAAGGATTGTACTTGACTTATTTTGGAAAAATTTATTTAAGGGATGGATTTTGAGAGATACTATGTTTATTACACTGATATAAACCACACGCTCTGGTATGCCAGGGATCGTGCCACACAGCCTAGACACCTGCAAACTACTCCTAAATTACCAAAATAACTCATGTATAATGCTCTGCAGATGCACTTGCTAGTTGTAAACTGTCAAAATAATGCATTGCACGACCTAAAGACCTGCAAACCACTCGTAAATAATGCAATAGATTTATGTCCAGAGAGGCAAACAACTTGTAAATTGTCCAAATAATAATCCATCTAAAAGACTCTGCAAACATGTTTACTAATCATCAACTGTCGAAATCCTGCATGCAACCTTTGGTTAAAGAATTTGATGCAGTACAGCAATCCAGTGTGTTCACCAAGAGGTTCAGAGTCCAACTGACCTAGTACACAGTACCACCGCGAGAGGGTGCTGTCGTCTGTTCCATTCTGTGACGTAATGGATTGTTAGCTGATGATGCAAGTACCGTCACCCAAGATTGTGGATTTTGGCAGGAACCAGTGTGTTCATCATGAGGTCTGGACCTAGTACACAGTACTGCCACTAGAGGGAGCTGTCGTCCGTTCCAAGACATAACCCAAGATGGTAGGGGAAAAAGGTGGCAAAAGGACTCAGCCTGTGCTGGACATAAGTATTTATTGTGCAGGCAGTGTCTCCACCATGAGATCTAGAGTCCAACTGACCTAGTACACAGTACTGCCAGTAGAGGAGTTGTTGTCCATTCCATGGTGTAACCCAAGATGGCTGTCTGTAGGGGAAAATGACTCAGCCTGTGCTGGGCTGCTGGAGAGAGGAAGGAGTGTACTTTATTTATTCTGGAACAATTAACTTAGGGATGGATTTGAAATACTATATTTATCACTCTGATGTGAAACACATGCCCTGCCATGCTTGGGGTCACGCCACACAGCTTACAGACCTGCAAACTGCCCGTAAATTACCGAAATAACGGTATAGAGACACGCAAACAACTCCTAAATTACCGAGATTATTTCAGTACACAGCACACAGACATGCAAACCCCACCTAAATAATGCAGTACAATGATGTGCAGACACGAAATCAACTCATAAACTGTCAAAATAGTGCATAACACAGCCTACTGACCTGCCAGCAAAAAATGCAAACAAGTGTGCAGGCACTGCCTGCCACTCACTATCCACTGGACCGCAGAGGAGGCTACTGCAAATGCAGCTGCAGAAGTTGGGATGCACCAGCGGCCCCTGCAAAGTGACGTGGCCATCAGCTGCCAAGCCACAGACAGGTGCCCATTCAGGTGTCTCAAAGAAGAGGTGGAGGCATCCCTAACACGTTTGCTAATCGTCAACTGTCAAAATCATGCACTGTACACCTTTTCACAAAATAATGCAACAATCACCAAAAAACTCCCAAATTGTCAAAAGATAATCCACGTGTAACGCTCACAACGCTGAAACAACCGAAAATAATCCAGTGCGCAAACACTCAGTGTACATAAAAAATGCTTGCAAATCATCAACTGCAACTATCAGAGGCACCAATGCACTCTGCAGGGACAGCTGCATGCAAGCCAGTGCAAGAGTGCTGCCGACGGCATGTCGAAGTCACCTCTACAGTTAAGGTTCTTCGAGTGTTATACTGATGTCACATGTCTATCTAAATAAGTGCCAAGTCATTCTCTGTGCAGTGCCCACGTGAGTTCGCCACTGCTGGTGGGATCCCTCTCTCTACCTGTGGTCCAGTGAAGATCTAATTGCTGAGCGACTCACCCTTGCGCATGCTGCATATATCCGTTCCAGAATAGCAGAGGGTGCATTGTTCCTCACTATCGTCTTGGGACATGCGAGACACGTCTAGCCATGCTTAACTGCCCAGTGTAACTGACGCAATGCCGCGAAATGCGCATGTACAGCTACAAACCATCACAAGCGCATCTAACAAGGTTCTAACTCTTACACTGATATCACATGGCTATGTAAAATAAGAACCAAGTCAACCTCTCGGAAATTGTATAGCGTCCCAGAAACAGTTAACACTCGCTTTTGTAGGAGCTTTCGTAATGTCTCGGCTTGTATGCATGGAAATTCTTGCCCTAACAGAGCTATGTACGAAAATAGCACAGAATAACGTCGAATGCATTCTCCCTCACGGTCCTAACGTGGCGCCTTGTCCATTATGTCTTATCCTTCCTGGAAATCGTAAGTCCTACTTTCCCAGCTATGTACCAGCACAAAGGATGTTTTTTAAATGATCAGCTCTTACTGAATTTACCCTTTGAATTACTGATTCCACTGGTGTGAAAACACCGTCACCTTTTTCTTTCTTTCTGCAGACTGGACTTTCAGTGGGAAAAAACATTTTTACACAGGTTTCCATATTAGCCCTGACAATTAAATCTTACAAACTGCCCTATACAGGGTGTTACAAAAAGGTACGGCCAAACTTTCAGGTAACATTCCTCACACACAAAGAAAGAAAATATGTTATGTGGACATGTGTCCGGAAATGCTTACTTTCCATGTTAGAGCTCATTTTATTACTTCTCTTCAAATCACATTAATCATGGAATGGAAACAGACAGCAACAGAACGTACCAGCAAGAATTCAAACACTTTGTTACAGGAAATGTTCAAAATGTGCTCCGTTAGCAAAGATATATGCATCCACCCTCCGTCGCATGGAATCCCTGATGCGCTGATGCAGCCATGGAGAATGGCGTATTGTATCACAGCTGTCCACAATACGAGCACAAAGAGTCTCTACGTTTGGTATCGAATGTTCAAAATGTGCTCCGTTAGCAAAGATATATGCATCCACCCTCCGTCGCATGGAATCCCTGATGCGCTGATGCAGCCATGGAGAATGGCGTATTGTATCACAGCTGTCCACAATACGAGCACAAAGAGTCTCTACGTTTGGTATCGAGGTTGCGTAGACAAGAGCTTTCAAATGCCCCCATAAATGAAAGTCAAGAGGGTTGAGATCAGGAGAACGTGGAGACCATGGAGCTGGTCTGCCTCTACCAATCCATCGGTCACCGAATCTGTTGCTGAGAAGCGTACGAACACTTCGACTGAAATGTGCTGGAGCTCCATCATGCATGAACCACATGTTGTGTCGTACTTGTAAAGGCACATGTTCTAGCAGTACAGGTAGAGTATCCCAGATGAAATTATGATAACATGCTCCATTGAGCGTAGGTGGAAGAACATGGCGCCCAATCAAGACATCACCAGCAATGCCTGCCCAAACGTTCACAGATAATCTGTGTTGATGACGTGATTGCACAATTGCGTGCAGATTCTCGTCAGCCCACACATGTTGATTGTGAAAATTTACAATTTTATCACGTTGGAATGAAGCCTCATCCGTAAAGAGAACATTTGCACTGAAATGAGGATTGACACATTGTTGGATGAACCATTTGCAGAAGTGTTCCTGTGGAGGCCAATCAGCTGCTGATAGTGACTGCACACGCTGTACATGGTATGGAAACAACCGGTTCTCCCGTAGCACTCTCCATACAGTGACGTGGTCAACGTTACCTTGTACAGCAGCAACTTCTCTGACGCTGATATTAGGGTTACCGTCAAATGCACGAAGAATTGCCTCGTCCATTGCAGGTGTCCTCGTCGTTCTAGGTCTTCCCCAGTCACGAGTCATAGGCTGGAATGTTCCGTGCTCCCTAAGATGCCGATCAATTGCTTCGAACGTCTTCCTGTCAGGACACCTTCGTTCTGGAAATCCGTCTCGATACAAACGTACCAAGCCACGGCTATTGCCCCATGCTAATCCATTCATCAAATGGGCATCTGCCAACTCCGCATTTGTAAACATTGCACTGACTGCAAAACCACGTTTGTGATGAACACTAACCTGATGATGCTACATACTGATGTGCTTGATGCTAGTACTGTAGAGCAATGAGTCGCATGTCAACACAAGCACCGAAGTCAACATTACCTTCCTTCAATTGGGCCAATTGGCGGTGAAATGAGGAAGTACAGTACATACTGACGAAACTAAAATGAGCTCTAACATGGAAATTAAGCGTTTCTGGACACATGTGCACTTAACATCTGTTCTTTATTTGTGCTTGAGGAATGTTTCCTGAAAGTTTGACCGTACCTTTTTGTAACACCCTGTATATCGTCAAATATGCAAAGACCCTTACTCAATTACACTGCTCTCCCACAAAGGACAGGAGCTTTAATATTAGATCTCTGACCCATCAATACATCACAGTCTACTGTGTCGATCTAGTACTGCACCACACAAAGTCACCCCCCTTACATCATTCATACATATACTGCGATGACAGACAGCACCATAGGTATCCTCGTGGCACTAAGTATTTCCCGCGAGGTCGGGCGGGCATTCATCACCAACACGTGACCAGAGTACCCTCAGTGTATCGAAGCCACTATCAATATTTTTCTTCAAATTGGGGCTTGTTTCCCGCCTTTGCACGAACACATTACTGTTTCTGGTCCAGACCTGCTTGCTTGATTCGCTTCCTCGCGTTCCTATACTCATCTGGGATTACAAGAACATATCTAATTTTGCATGGCTTGCTAGAATATCATACCATTTTCGTGGTACTTCTCGATATCAAGCACATATCAATATTGCTCGTGTGACATAATCCCAAAGATATAGACTGGAAAATATTTCTCAACATACCCGAAACTTTAGCTAGGTGGGGCATGCTATAAACCACTGACTAACTAGAAACTTGACATGTCTGCGAAGACATTTATACGGAAACTAGAAAAAATAGAGAAAACTGGTATTTCCATTTGCGAATACCAATGTTGGTGATGTAGCAGATTCCAAATCATCCCTATAATTTGCAAGGTCAACTATGGTGTTACTCATGTCTAGAGAACCAGCAAAAATATCTTCCACATGCTAGATGCACACACCACAATCCATCCTCTCTCAACTAAATACAGGCGCGAAATGGGCAGAAGCATTCAACCGAACAATTTACATGGGAAGGAATAACAGTCCAGCTCAAACACACCTCCATATTAAATCTCCTCACATTTCCACACGATTACGAAAGCTATCCAACACATACTAAGTATCAGATCACTATTCGATCGTCTAGAGGACAACACACATTTCTACACTCCAGCAGGCTTCTCCATTGGTAGAGCTCCTACTGTTAATGGGAAATGTGAATCATCCCCCCACAGGTAACTGGCACTGCACACCAAGCACCCACCGGTAGAATTATCTTCCTAAGAAATCAGTCACATATATATTTTATCCCTGTACTTAAAACAAAATGTTACGATCGCGGTCTGAGTTGAACAACGTTCGAAAATCAGTGAAGTATCGGAAATACATCCTGTTGATGGCTGTGGCACGGGAAATAGATGTATCAGTAACATTCTTATGGCTTGACATACTCTTTCCTTTCCTATCACAGTACTTGATGTCAAATTCATACCTTCCTTACGAATGGTCATAGTCATTTCCTTTGCACATGTCGGAAGACAAACACCTACATTATAAGCTTGTTGCTCAAGGCAAACCTATCACGCACTCCCAATTACTAAGTATAATGCTTTGTCAATAACTGCCAGCTGGCATTACGAAATAATATTGACTGAATAAGGAGATATATTTTGTAGGTTCTGGCTCAGTAACTCAATTATAAACTACAGACAACCGATTTCTAACACTCAGTAAAAAATCAGTATCTTTAATTAACTAAACCAATTTTATATTGTTAACTAAATACACATTTTTTACAATAATACAGCTAATTTTAATATATAATATTTTTACTTCATTTACAACACGATTTTAACACAACGAAATTTATTAGTTAAAAAGTAACTTATTTTTAAAAATTTTAAACTGTGAATGTAAGTAAATAATTTAAATTTTTAGTTAAGAAAGTACATTATTTTAAAAAATCACATTGTAAAGGTAAGTAAATTAATTAACATGTATTAGCTAACAAAGTATATTAATTTAAAAATTTTAGATTGTGAACTCTATATCATGAAATACATTATTTCTGTTTTTAAGTTTCTTCATTCCTTTATATTTTACTTTCATTTGTCCTTTTTTAATTATTTCAAAATCAAAATCATCAATTAATTTAGAATATCTATTTGGTAAAATTATTGAGATCTAGACAAAGTTGTTCTCCATATCTAATATTTAAATATTAACAGTTCGTAATATCATACAAACATTTATCTCTAGCACATTTACTTTTTTAATTTCTTTATAAATACTTATATACACTCCTGGAAATGGAAAAAAGAACACATTGACACCGGTGTGTCAGACCCACCATACTTGCTCCGGACACTGCGAGAGGGCTGTACAAGCAATGGTCACACGCACGGCACAGCGGACACACCAGGAACCGCGGTGTTGGCCGTCAAATGGCGCTAGCTGCGCAGCATTTGTGCACCGCCGCCGTCAGTGTCAGCCACTTTGCCGTGGCATACGGAGCTCCATCGCAGTCTTTAACACTGGTAGCATGCCGCGACAGCGTGGACGTGAACCGTATGTGCAGTTGACGGACTTTGAGCGAGGGCGTATAGTGGGCATGCGGGAGGCCGGGTGGACGTACCGCCGAATTGCTCAACACGTGGGGCGTGAGGTCTCCACAGTACATCGATGTTGTCGCCAGTGGTCGGCGGAAGGTGCACGTGCCCGTCGACCTGGGACCGGACCGCAGCGACGCACGGATGCACGCCAAGACCGTAGGATCCTACGCAGTGCCGTAGGGGACCGCACCGCCACTTCCCAGCAAATTAGGGACACTGTTGCTCCTGGGGTATCGGCGAGGACCATTCGCCACCGTCTCCATGAAGCTGGGCTACGGTCCCGCACACCGTTAGGCCGTCTTCCGCTCACGCCCCAACATCGTGCAGCCCGCCTCCAGTGGTGTCGCGACAGGCGTGAATGGAGGGACGAATGGAGACGTGTCGTCTTCAACGATGAGAGTCGCTTCTGCCTAGGTGCCAATGATGGTCGTATGCGTGTTTGGCGCCGTGCAGGTGAGCGCCACAATCAGGACTGCATACGACCGAGGCACACAGGGCCAACACCCGGCATCATGGTGTGGGGAGCGATCTCCTACACTGGCCGTACACCACTGGTGATCGTCGAGGGGACACTGAATAGTGCACGGTACATCCAAACCGTCATCGAACCCATCGTTCTACCATTCCTAGACCGGCAAGGGAACTTGCTGTTCCAACAGGACAATGCACGTCCGCATGTATCCCGTGCCACCCAACGTGCTCTAGAAGGTGTAAGTCAACTACTCTGGCCAGCAAGATCTCCGGATCTGTCCCCCATTGAGCACGTTTGGGACTGGATGAAGCGTCGTCTCACGGGGTCTGCACGTCCAGCACGAACGCTGGTCCAACTGAGGCGCCAGGTGGAAATGGCATGGCAAGCCGTTCCACAGGACTACATCCAGCATCTCTACGATCGTCTCCATGGGAGAATAGCAGCCTGCATTGCTGCGAAAGGTGGATATACACTGTACTAGTGTCGACATTGTGCATGCTCTGTTGCCTGTGTCTATGTGCCTGTGGTTCTGTCAGTGTGATCATGTGATGTATCTGACCCCAGGAATGTGTCAATAAAGTTTCCCCTTTCTGGGACAATGAATTCACGGTGTTCTTATTTCAATTTCCAGGTGTGTAGTTGAGCTTCTTGATTAAAGTACTATACATTTATAGAGAAACTTTTTTATTGGTTTTACAAAAATAATGTTGTAGTATGTATTCAACATATTTTTAAAAAGTAGTGATTATGAACTTATAGTTAAATTACTCATTGAAAATTATTCTTTATTAAAAAACTAATAAAAATTATTTCTTATAAATAAAGAACTTAAACGAAATGCAAACTAAACTAAAAGAAACTTATGACCTAATTGAGCAATCTGACAAAATATTGATCATCCTATTTGTTTAAGTGATGAAAATAATAATTAATTTGTTAAAACAAATTGCAAACAAAATTTTTCATAAAAAATTTATTAATGAATGGATAAAGGAAAAATAAAATTATCCACTTTGTAGAACTATTATTAAAAATAAAGTATCAAAAACTTGAAATAATTGATACTAATGCTGTGTTTGATGCTCAAATTGAAGGAGCATATTTTGTTGAAACAACATATTGTTATTATTATTATTATGATTCTGATTAATTAAATATTTAAATTAAAAAACTATATAAATTTTAGAATTTACTTGTTCACAAACCAAATAAATTTTTTTTCTGTATAAATGGAGCAAGTTCAACAAAGGTCTTCTGTGAAGTGTAATTTTTGAAATATTGTAATACAGAGAAATCAATTGATAATTTTACTTCACAAAAATATAGAAAAGATGGCAATAATACTATATGTAGGACATGTATAAATAAATATATTGAAAAAATTATGTAATTCCTTGTGTTTGTGGAAAATATAATTTTATAGAACGTTTTCGACGACATCCAAGTGAAGAATATTCAAGAATCTTATTAACAATGAATATGAAGAAAAATCTACATCTACAATGAATAATGAAGAAGTTTTTACTGAAGAAACATCTACGCCTACAAATAAATGTAAAAATGGACAAGAAAATAAGGATTCAAATAGTTTTTATACAAATCCTTCACATAAAGATAAACATAATAATAAATACAAGAAGTGTACTTTATAGTATATTAAGAATAGGAAAGCTTTAACATTATGATTTATTATTTATTAAATAATAATCCTTTACGATTAATTAAAAAATATAAAAACCAATCGGTTGTTAAAATAATTAATATAGTAATTTATTTAAAAAAGTCATTGTTTAAAAACTAATTGAGTGATAAATAAATAGCAACTAGTTCATTTAAAAAACGAATTGTTTAAAATTTAATGGATTGTCAAACTAAATAGTAAACTAATTGATTGTTATTGAGTTCTAAACTAATTCAGTTTTTGATTAATTATCTATTAAATAATAATTTATTAAATAATTATCATTTTGTTAAAAATACTTTTTACAAAGCTAATAATTTTTTTTAATAAATATAAGAACGAAATGGAAACATATAATTCTATTGAAATACCAGAATTTTAACTTAAAACTCTTTGCGAATTTAGTAAAATAAATAATTTATGGAAAGCTGATTTAATTAAATTTCTTATAGAAATCGTCCAAATATTTTTAGAAATCATGCAAATATTTTTAGAAATAGTACATCTGAAGTTGGGATAATAATACAAATATTGTTAAGAATAGTACATCTGAAGCAAGTGATAATTTTAGAAAAAGTTACCAAATATTGTTACAAATAATACATCTGAAGTAAGTGAAAGTAATACAAATAGTCCTAGAAATTGTGTATCTGAAGTAAGTGATAATTTTTGGAACAAGTTACCAAAAATTTTTAATAATTATAAGAAGAAGTAAGTTGAAAATTTAAAAATTTTGTTACAATCATATAACTGATTAAGAAAATTGTACAAATATTGTTAAAATTTATATACCTGAAGCAAGCGAAAATCAAACAAATATTGTTTGAAATTATATACCTGAAGTATGTGAAAACCATACAAATATTGTTAAAAATTATACACCTAAAGTAAGTGAAAATCTTTGAAAAATTTTCCATATTATAATACTTATTATGTTTTTCGAACTAAGGAAATAAACCATTAAAAACGTATAGCTATTTTGTACAAAAATATATATAACTGAAACCAAAAGAAAAAACTATAATTAAAGGTTAGTTAGTTGAAAAAGCATTTGAAAGCTGATTTCAAATTATGAATTTTGAAAATATAGTAAATATAGATGATATTAATCATTTTTAACAGCAGTAAAAACAAATTTTTTAAAAATTGTTAAACATTATTTCAAAGTACATAATGGTTTAAAGATAAATTTTAATTTATAATGGGATTGTAATCTACAAACAAATGAAATAAATGAAGAATTTCAATAATTTCTATAACAAACACGAAACTGTGATATTTGGAGAGAAAAAGATTATAGCAAAAATTTAAACATAGTAAAAGAGGTATTCTAGAAAAAATATATAATTTTCAAACACAAGGTCAGGCAGGACATTAAATATAATTATTATTTTGCAACCAGCAATTAATAAATAAATTCCATTATAAGGATCATCTTATATTGAGTTATCAGATAAAATTAAAAATAAAAGTGCTTGTATTAATGTAAAAAATACTGGTGACAATAGTTTTCTATGGTCTATAAAAGCAGCTTTGTATCCTGCAGATAAAAATGCGAAAAGAGTAACAAAATATGAAGATGTTGGTCTTTATCTTGATAAAAAAAAGCTTGCAAATATTAAGTTTCATGTATTAGTTGATCATATTGGAAAAATAGAAAATACAATTAATTCATCTGATTGTGTTAATCCATTTGATGATGAAAAATATCAAGTGTATCCATTGCAAATTACAAAATCTAGAAAGGAAAAACGTATAAATCTACCTTAATTCAACAAACCTAGTAATTCACAAAATTGCTATATAAAAATTAATCGAGACTTGTATCAAGACAAATCAATAAACATAAAGAAACAAATTTATTTGTGATTTAGGTTTACCACATTTTAATAGTAAAGAAATATTAGATAATTATACACCAAATTGTTTAAGTAAAAAGTCATTAAAAGTACAAATGCCAAGTGAAGGAGAATTTGTTTATTTTAAGAATTACCAATATACACAAATAGTTCCTTTTGTTATTTATGATGATTTAGTAAGTTTACTTTGAAAAATGGACAATTGTATACCAAATACAGAAAAATCTTATACAATGAAATATAAAAAACATCAACCAAGTAGATTTTGTTTTTACATGAATTACATATATGTAATTTGTTGTATATAGTGACCAAATTTACACATAAAATTTTTTATCTAACAGCCGTGTACCGCAAGTCTCTAGAGGAACGGAGGGTTCCAAATGATTGGAAAAGAGCACAGATAGTCCCAGTCTTCAAGAAGGGTCGTCGAGCAGATGCGCGGAACTATAGACCTATATCTCTTACGTCGATCTCTTGTAGAATTTTAGAACATGTTTTTTGCTCGCGTATCATGTCATTTCTGGAAACCCAGAATCTACTATGTAGGAATCAACATGGATTCCGGAAACAGCGATCGTGTGAGACCCAACTCGCCTTATTTGTTCACGAGACCCAGAAAATATTAGATACAGGCTCCCAGGTAGATGCTATTTTTCTTGACTTCCGGAAGGCGTTCGATACAGTTCCGCACTGTCGCCTGATAAACAAAGTAAGAGCCTACGGAATATCAGACCAGCTGTGTGGCTGGATTGAAGAGTTTTTAGCAAACAGAACACAGCATGTTGTTATCAATGGAGAGACGTCTACAGACGTTAAAGTAACCTCTGGCGTGCCACAGGGGAGTGTTATGGGACCATTGCTTTTCACAATATATATAAATGACTTAGTAGATAGTGTCGGAAGTTCCATGCGGCTTTTCGCGGATGATGCTGTAGTATACAGAGAAGTTGCTGCATTAGAAAATTGTAGCGAAATACAGGAAGATCTGCAGCGGATAGGCACTTGGTGCAGGGAGTGGCAACTGACCCTTAACATAGACAAATGTAATGTATTGCGAATACATAGAAAGAAGGATCCTTTATTGTATGATTATATGATAGCGGAACAAACACTGGTAGCAGTTACTTCTGTAAAATATCTGGGAGTATGCGTACGGAACGATTTGAAGTGGAATGATCATATAAAACTAATTGTTGGTAAGGCGGGTACCAGGTTGAGATTCATTGGGAGAGTGCTTAGAAAATGTAGTCCATCAACAAAGGAGGTGGCTTACAAAACACTCGTTCGACCTATACTTGAGTGTTGCTCATCAGTGTGGGATCCGTACCAGGTCGGGTTGACGGAGGAGATAGAGAAGATCCAAAGAAGAGCGGCGCGTTTCGTCACTGGGTTATTTGGTAACCGTGATAGCGTTACGGAGATGTTTAATAAACTCAAGTGGCAGACTCTGCAAGAGAGGCGCTCTGCATCGCGGTGTAGCTTGCTCGCCAGGTTTCGAGAGGGTGCGTTTCTGGATGAGGTATCGAATATATTGCTTCCCCCTACTTATACTTCCCGAGGAGATCACGAATGTAAAATTAGAGAGATTAGAGCGCGCACGGAGGCTTTCAGACAGTCGTTCTTCCCGCGAACCATACGTGACTGGAACAGGAAAGGGAGGTAATGACAGTGGCACGTAAAGTGCCCTCCGCCACACACCGTTGGGTGGCTTGCGGAGTATCAATGTAGATGTAGATGTAGATGAAACAAGAAGTTGAAGAAATTGAAATATTTATTCTGAAATTGAAGAAATGAAACAATCTACATTTAAGGAAAACAAAATACATACTAATACTAAATTTTGTCATTGTGTAAATATTATTATTCAAATAATAAAAAAAAGATTGTCATCATGATCATGTAACTGAAAGTATATTGCTCCATTATGCAATAATCGTAATTTAAAAATACCACAACCTGATTTTGTTCCTATTTATTTACATTATTTAAGTGGTTATGATTCTTACTTTTTTGTAAAAGAACTTGGTTATGATAAAGAAGAAATAGAACTAATACCAAACAGTGAAAAAAAATACATTAGTTTTAGTAAATGTACAAATAAGTTAAATAGGAGATTTGTTGACATGTTTAGATTAATGGCTTCTTCACTTGATTAGCTTTCAACAAATGTAAGGAAAAATCTATTGAAAATATTAAAAAGTGTATTTCTCCAGATTTATTTAATTTAGTAATTAGAAAAGGTGTTTTTGATTGTATGGATTCTTGGAAAAAGTTTGAAGAGACACAATTACCAACAAAAGAATAATTTTACAATAAATTAAATGATTGTAATAGAACTGATGTAGTTTATGAACATGCAAAATTAGTTTGGGAGAAATTCAATATAAAAAATCTTGGTGAATATCGTGATTTGTATCTTAAAACTGATGTTTAAAATGTTTTTGAAAATTATAGAAGAAACATGTATAAAAACATATATTGCAGATCCTTCTTGGTATTATACAGTAGCAGGTTAATCTTGGGATGCACTGTTAAAAATTACTGAGTAAAAACTTGAATTACAATTTCATTACGAATTCCATTTAATGGTTGAAATAGGAATAAGAGGAGGAATATCACAATGTTGTAAAGGATATGTAAAATTATATATAATTTTCAGAATATTTTAATAGTGAAGAAATATCATACTATGGAACATAGTTAGATGCAGGTAACTTGTATGTTTATGATATGAACCACTATTTACCATATGGTGTATTTAAATGGTATGAAGCAAATAATTGCAATTGTACTAGAATAAATGAAATTTCAAACAAGTATGAAAATTGTTATATATTTGAAGTAGATTTCGAATGTACAAAAAAATAGCATGATTTACATAAAGATCTGTCATTAGCTCCTGAAGAAAAAATGTTACAGGTTTAAATGAGAGTTAATTAGTAACTAATTTAGATAGTAAATATAATTATGCAGTACATTATAGAAATCATAAATAATATTTATCTCTAGGAATTCATATTACTAAAATACATAAAGTTTTAAAACGTTAACAAACTTATAGCTTTTAGAAGTGTATAGATTTAAACACACAATTAAGAAATAAAGTTATAAATGATTGAAAAAAGATTTCTATAAACCAATTAGTAATACTATGTTTGGTAAAGCAATGGGAAATATAAGAAACAGACAAGATATTAAATTAGTTTCAAATAATAAAGTACTAAAAAACTTGTTGCTAAACCAAACTTTTAATCTAGATTTACATTTAATGAAAATCTTGCTGCTATTCACATGCATAAAACTAAAATCACATTTGATAAAACTATTTATGTTGGATTAAGTATAGTTGATTTATCTAAATAATTGATATATTATTTTCACTATAGAGCTATTAAGCCTAAATATGGAGAAGACATTGAATTATGTTATGAAGGTAGAGAGAGTTATATTTATTATACCACAGCTGAAGATTTCTATGAAGAAATAAAATCAATGATTGAATATTTTAATAATAATGGTTATCCACCAGATAATACATTTAATATTCAACAAATAAACAAAAAGTTGTTGGAAAAATGAAAGATAACTGTAGTGGAAAACCAATTGGAAAATTATGTGGTTTAACATATATGCTTATAAAGGTTGGTTAAAAAATAGAGAGAAAATCTAAAGTAACAAAGATATATGTTGTTAAAAATAGAATAAGTTTAGAAGATATAAAGATTTTTTGTTTAATGATATTGAACAATAGAGAAAATATATTTTTATTTAAAGTGAAAAACATGAAATATATACAATTCAAGTGAACAAAAAAGCGATAAGTCACCATGAATATAAAAGGTATGAATTGGAAAAAATAGATATCTTATCATATAGTCATTATAAGTTATTAAAAATTTAATAAAATTATTCTATATAAATGCAAACATTTTACAAAGATAAAATAAAAGACAAAGATTTTTGTATACAAAAACCACAAACATTGAATAAAGTAAACAATGAAGTAATTAAAATAAAGGGGAATGGAATTAAAGTGAAAGGTGAAAGTATTAAAGTAAAACATTAAACACTTAAGGTAAAAGATGAAATAATTTAATCAAAATGAGTTCAAATTCCAAGTTTGATGGAAATAGTTCATACTTACATATAAAACTAATTGATTGTCAAATGAATTGTACAGCTCTCGTTTTAATAAAAATAAATACTAAAATAGTTCTTTAATTTATCTTTATTTACAGAACAGTTATGTGAGTTATCAATATCTAACTATATAAAATAAACTGTATTTCGTTTCTTTCATAAAAGTTTTCAACTAAGTACACATGTGGAAAAATTTTTTATGGCTAGTTATTGTTCATGAAACTTCCTTTTTTATTCGTATGTAATTGGATTAGAATAAACATCCTCAATTTTAAAAATTTCTGTTGAGGAATTACCTGTGTAACCTTTTTCAAAGAGATGTTTAAGTCTACTAATTTTAAATATATCCCCTTTTTTTAAAATTTAGCTATATCATTAGATATTACTTTACTTATTTTTTATTTTTTTACTTTTGTCTATTGGTTTCTTTCTCATTGTAGAATGTTTTGTATTATTGTTTTTATCAATTAGATTAACTAAATTTAACCATTTATAATTAATATAATAATAAATTTTTCCACATTTTTTCTTTAACTGCTTTTAATTCTGAAAAAGTTGAATAAATATTAATGTTAAATTATTCCATTAATTCTTGTATTCTTTGTTATAACATTCTTTACCATTATTTGTTTGTATATGATTTTGGTTTTTAACTACTAAAATTTTTCGAAAAGTATCAACTGTATTTTTAGGTGTTTTATATTTAGTAAGAAAAGCAATTGCATATTTTGAAAAAACATCATATATGGTTCATAAATATTTACAACCTTTATTTTTAATTTTTGTAATTCTTTATAAATTTTCAAAATGACTTTAAACCATATTAACCTGCCATTAAACATCTTTATTAAAAGAAACAAAGGAACAACTTTTCTTCTTTTAAAATTATACCAATCGGTTTTTTTCATTAATTATATATTCATGAGTATTATTTAAAACTTCACCACCTAAAAATTTTTATTGTGAATTTGATTTTTTTAGATTTGCAAATTGTACAAATAACTTCAATTCATTGTCTTCTGCTTTTAGTGTTTACCCTATGTGGATAATGTGTTTCTGTATAGTTTTTGAACTTTAAACAACAAATATGATAGGATTGTGAAGTACGATTTTCCATTAATATTTATAAAAATATACAGATTTAGAAGTTTATATAGATAAAAATTTTTAAGTAAGTGAAAAATAACCTAACGATTTTAATACTTACAGATCTTCACCTTCTTTTTTGTCTAAGCTTTTATTAATATGTGATTCTAATGATTTAATGAATTTTTCAATGAATCAATTTTAACTAATGAATTAAGGAGACTATATTTCATATTGTTTATTTCTTATTATAATGTGCCACAATACCATCCTTAATAACGTTTCTTTGATTCAAATCCCTAAAAATCTGATTATAATCTTCTTTATTTACACAATTACAGAAATGCGTTAAAATGCTTGTGAATTCTGTTTTTGTAACATATTTGTTTGCAAGTATTCTATTTTTAAAACCAATATAACCTTTGGTAATTTTAAAAATAGAATTAAATCCTTTTAGGGTTGTTTAATTGAATCAGACATCTTTGGATCTATTGATGATTGAAATTATTTATAATTTTTTCAATTTTCTTTTAATTCAGTGCAGGAGTATTTAGTACTTGTTGATTTTGTGTAGGTAGTTGTATCTTATTTCCAAAAATGTACATTTGTTGAATCTAAAATTTGATTAAAATTATAATTCTAACAAAGCAATTTTTAAATAAATAAACATAAATGACCACATATTACTTCATTAAAATATTGTATTCTTTCTGTATTGTAGTATAGTTCATTTTTTCCTAAATAGTTAACTAATAGTTTTGGTATATTACCACCAAATTAATAAAAAACAAATTTTTCATAATCATTTCTATAATAATAAATCCAATGAGTTCCAGGATTGTCAGATGTTTCTAAATTTTTTACTATACCATATTCAATTTTAAATGGTTTATTTACTAATTCATCAATCATATATACCCCATGAAAGTTTTTATTTTTAATTTTTTTGTATGTTTTTGTATATCAAAGTTGCATAATCATTTGGCACAATTATGAATTACTCTTTGAAATTTTATTAGTTTTTTTTATTCCATTGCCAATTTTGTATTACATTTTAAGATTATGTCTTTTTTATTCTTTTAATTCTTCGCCATTTTTCTCCTTGTTAAATACTGCATTTGCAATTGCTGTAGATCCTCCTGGTAATGAAACAATTGTTGCTAAATATGGAAATACAGTTTATAATAATGGAAGAAGTCCTTATTCATGTTGTGTTAATCCTTTACCATCTTTCGTTTTTGCTAAATATTCAATAACTTTTTTAACAATAGAAATACGTATTGTAATAAGTAAATTTCCACCAATGTTTTATCTTTCTTACATTTTTGTTGTTAAGTTAAAAATGATCCAATTGCATAAAATTTCTTTATCGGGTATAAGTTTCTTTTCTATACCTTTGTTATCTCTATAAGCAATGTCATGTTTTTACAAGTGCAGTGTAATGGATTTAACACCTTTCTCACCTTTATCTAATCCTTGATCTACTTTTGTATCTGGATCACCAAATGGATAACCTGGAAGATGCATATCAAATGTTAGTTTGTTCTCCATATTTATCTCTTTTTCAATATGTATGTGGAAGGTTATTCAAAAATCTAATTAAATATGGACTTTTTGGATTTTCAATTATAAAATCACTAAATTTATTTGTTAACATTTTTGCAATACTAACTTATCAGTGTGATAAATTTTAATCTGCAGCTAATTCTTCACCATTAATAACTGCTAATCTCTCAATTAATTGTTTTACATCATTTAACCAAACATATTCAATTGATTTATCTGTATATTTTTAACTAAACTTTCAAGTATTTTTTTTCCAGTAGAACTAATATGAGAATCATCTAGAGTTCTTCTTAAGTTTGGAAAATCATCATCAACAAATGTTTATATTAAGTATTTATATTAATTACCTCTACTCTATTTTATTTGGGTTATTATCATAATATAATGCTCCTGAATTTAATAATATATCTGCATAATTTGATAAATCTACTCCACCAAACTTTTTTTAAATCTTCTATAGTAGCTTTATTTTCAGTTAAACATCTCATTAATCCATCTATACCTTCATAAGTTCCTTTTTACCAATTGTTAATCTATTACCATTATATTGTACAGGTAAATTACCAAGATATTTAAACATACCAACAGGTTTTAAACAAAAAATGTGGTCTTCATTATTATTAACATTCTTTAACATTCTTTCACTAACATTTATCTTTTTAGTTTCAATTATCTTTTTACTTTCTTTTTCTTTTTAGTATTTATTAAATTTAAATTTAATTTCTGTTTCACTTAATGTATAATCATTTCTTACAGTAACATCGTCAAACCAATCTGCTAATTTTTTAATTGTTGATATATCTACAAAATCTTCTATATGATGATATGGAGTCATTTGTTTTTCAACTTCCCTATTTTCTTCAATTGTTTTTAAAACATTACCACCTAAACCATCAATACCATAGCATCAATAACAGGATGAGCTTCCTTTTTATATTTCTCATATTCCCTTCTTGGTTACTTTTTCCTAATGTTACCATTATTGTTAAAGTAAATGATTAATGTTTTATGTTGTTAAGAAATGTTGTATTTCATTTCTAAACTTACCTTCATATGGTTTTCTAGGCATATGTATTGTTCAGAAACCAAATTAATCATTCCAACATTTACTACACATTACTTTAAAATTATTAACCTTTGCAATAAATTCATGATAAATGTGGTTTAAATTTGAATCATCTTGCATGAAAGTATTTAAAAAATTAAATTGTTTCGAACTTAGTGTTTTTGAATTTTTGAATACGATTGAGCCAAATAAAAGCAATGTATGACTGTGTGTCTACCTATAGTAAAATAATTCCTAACAATATCTTGATTTTCTAGATTGAAGTCATCAAATACAACAACTGAATTCACTTCACATTCATCTAATGGAATAATAACTTCATTATTCTCAATTAAACTATTAATTTCTTTATTAATTGAATCTTGAATAATTTTACATAGTTTTATAAATTCTTGATATTTTGGTTGTTCTAAACCTTTTGATACACATACACATGTTTATTTTTATATCAATTTAATCATCATGTATTATTGCACATCTTATAGAATTTGGTAAAAGTTTACCATGTTTGTTTTTTAACTCAATTCTTACTTTAGATTCCATGTCTGTTTTGTTCATTTAATAGTAACTTCATTCATTTATTAGTAATTTTTTCATTGATTATTTTCGCTTATTAATAATTTTTTGACCTATTAACAATTTTCTTGTTATTTAATAATTTTTTCATTTATTAAGAATTGTTTCAATTAGTAATATTTTTTCAATTATTCATATTTTTTTCATTTATTAATAATTTTTGAGTAGTAAATGAGTAGATTAATTCTACACTGTGATAAATGTTCTATACTTAGAAAGAGATTAACTGTTCCAATACATGATAATTATACTAATGGTTTATTAGTTGGATTTTATTCAACTTTTTTAACCCCGAATATTACAACAAAATATAATAAACTTTATTGTCATAAGAAACAATAGATTTCCCTGTAGGTCAATATAGTTTAAATAATTTTAAAATATTTAAACATTGAAGAAACCCAACACACACATTGAAGCAGATGAAATTTTAAGCAGATTTGTTATTGAAAGTGATGTAAAATTAATATGTATATAGAAGATAGTATTAGGAATTTACTTGGTTTTACTAATCAAATTGCTCAAGATAATGAAAAAGCTGTAGCTAAAAAGGGTCGTGAAATAATTCCTTTTGAATTAATCAATTTAAATTTAAACTTGCTGATGGAATTTATATAAAACATAATGATCATTTTCATAAAGTAACTAATATTATTGCTTCATTTAAACATACTGCAGAATTTGGTGGACCAATAATTTATGATCCAAATTATCATATAAATGTTCATATTTTTAATACAATTCCGACTTAGAAGTTACTATAACTGATGAAAATGATAATTTTATTTACTTTAATAGTGCTACTGTAACAGTTATTTTAAAAAAATCTTCATAATTTTTTTCCTTTATAAATAAGTTATTGCTAAAAGAATAATGAATAAAATTGAATGTTATTTTTTTTGTCCATTTCCTGTTAATGGAAAAACTAAAAATAATTTAAATATTCCTAACAAAGACACAGAAATTGAAATACACATTGCTCATGGTTGGCTTCATCCAAATCATGCACAATTATACATGCATTTTAGTAATATTGGAAACAATGGTACAGATTATCCGACTTATGATGGAACATCAAACAAAAAATTATTTGATAATTATGTAACTATACTGTTTGACTTTATAGGTATAGGAAAAGGAAATAAATATTATCTAAGATTGAACATACTTTTATTTCATCAACAGTTTACTGCATTTACCTTTATCTATTACTGACAAAATGAGTTTAGAAGAACATATTCTTAATACAGGAAAAATATAAAGTAAAAAAATGAACTAGTTTATCCATTATTAATGCTTGGTGAATTTTTTTAAAGATTATAAAGAAATTATGTTGGAAGTAAATTTAACTGTAATTTCTACATGTAGTTCATTTTCTGGCGATGCAATTTTATGTTGGTTCGACAAAATGGTGCTGGTGTTGAAGTAAAAGATACACTCCCTAAAGAAGGTAAAATAGTTATTGAATCTATGGAAATTCGAGTACATGTTATTAAATTTGAACCAATTTGATTGAACAATGTGATATATTATAAAATATACTAAAATGCCTATTTCTCTTCATGAACTTCAAAAAGTAGAAGTTGCGAGATTATCTGGTAGAAACAATTTTGAACTAGATATAAGAAATTAATATAATTCTATAGAATTTGGTATGCCTTATTTTGTTTTTGTTGTATTTCAGACAATCTGTAAAAATAATCAACTAGTTG
The DNA here is from genome assembly GCF_021461385.2 of Schistocerca piceifrons. Taxonomy (NCBI): domain Eukaryota; kingdom Metazoa; phylum Arthropoda; class Insecta; order Orthoptera; family Acrididae; genus Schistocerca; species Schistocerca piceifrons. The sequence continues at coordinate 482,613,000 of NC_060149.1, read as the reverse complement.
ATTCATCATTATTTGATCATGTGAAACTACAGAATATATATTTAAAAGTAGTAAAAACGAACTTTTTCCTCACTAATGTGGGATATTAATCCACCAACCAATTTTCTGAAAACATATGATGCATTTTTAGATTTTAAATGAATTACTTACCTAAAATCAGATATTGATATTAATCCATTTAGTTTTAATACTAATTATACAATTTATATAATCAATATGGCACATAGAAAAAATGTTATAACTACCCAAAAAACCAAACATGAAACTTTGAGCAACTTCTAATGATAAAATTTCAAATGATATACTTGCTTATATAATTATGTATGGTAAGAAAATTCTTATATATGATGCACAACATAGATTACTCACTGAAAATTTTTAATTGTTAGTATTTTATTCTATATAAATGAATCAAAAACTTAATAAATTTATCAAAGTGTTAATTTCATACTTATATACACATCTGAAACATTGTAAGAAAGATAGAAAAAATAAAAACTGAAAATTTTTATATAATTTACTTTTGTTAACTCATACATTTTAGTTATTTACTTAGTCTCACAATGTGATTTTTTAAATAATATACTGTGTTATACATTTTAATTATTTACTTACATTCACTCTTTAAAATTTTTAAAATAATTTAGTTTTTTAACTAAGACATGTTATTGTGTTAAAATCGTGTTGTAAATAAGTTAGTATTATATATTATAATTAGTTGTATTATTGTAAAAAATTGGTGTTTAGTTATCGTTATAAATTTGGTTTAGTTAATTAAATATACCGACTTTTTTACTGATTTATAAAAATCTGTTGTCTTATTTATAAAATACAGTATTTAGTTTAAAATTGAGATAGTGAGCCAGAACCTACAAAATATATCTACTCGAAAATCAACAATGGGTGGACGTGTCGCTGAAGTTTTTCTTGTGAGTGCTACCACCATGTATTAGAAAGAGAAGTTTTATCATCTTACAAACCACCACATGTTAAAAAACTCGATCCAAACAACTACTGTATGATACTGTAACAAGTGGTCTTGGTTGTACATGTGCACACATGTATCCATGTTAAAAGCTATACTGGCTTTATAAATCCACATATGGCATTACCTGTGGTTTTTCCAGACATATACCAAGACGGTGATCGTAGGAGTGTATATTATCAGACCAGCAATCCGGTTACACGTAGCTCACATTGCAACCTCATCATAAAATCGCTGAATTTTGAAAGTGAAACGGCCAAGGAATGTGGCATGAAACTGCTATTTGCAACCCTTTCACGCCATCTCCACTAGATATTTCTTCAGTATTTGTAACATATTCTGCCTTAATACCACGTCAGTGGTTTTGTGATATATCCACTGAATTATAGGTGATGACTGAATGAGAAGGATCACAAACAGTAGTAGATGGTGTGCTGATTGAGGATGTAAGAAATGTACACTAGCTTTTCAGATATCTAGTGTTATGCTATCTGTTAGAAATGATGTCTATGATTTGGAATCAAGTCTTTCCATTCAACCACATACCTGTGTTGGATCCTATGGAGAAGTCCTCTAATTATTACAGCCACAACTGAATCATTTTTCTGGCACTCTCATATCTCTAAATGAGGCACCTTACAGCGACTACTGAATCGTATTTCTGGCACTCTCATATCTCGAAACGAGTCACCTTTCTCAAACCTTACTGCTACAGTAAAATTCCAGTGTGGTTTTAGTGAGTCCATTTCCGTAGCTTTCCACATGTGATCGTTCCAATTTAAGTCGGAACTGGCTAGAAGTCGAAGAAAGCCATATGCACCACTTTCTACAACCAGTGTAGAAACAGAGTGACCTGAGCTAGTGCAACAGGACCATGTATTAATCATTCAGTGGAAATGGATGCATTTTGGTGCGTCCGCAAACTACATACAGGTACTGCAGTCCAAAACAGATCTACGTCCCTCAGGTCACATAGACATCTATTAGCCCAACATGGTATCATCATTATTCTGCGCCATCCAACAGAGAAAAATTACGAAATATAAAAGCTCCACTAACTTCATCCAATTGAGAACTCGATAAGATTTTTATTGCATCTCTCTCCTCCCATATATCGGAAACAGATGCCACACGCATGCCAGCTTCGAACACACATAATGATCCTATTAAATATAAGATATTGATGCACTGCATAGACCAGTTTAATGTTTCATCACCTATACTGTAGGAGGAGGATGGTATCCCACATACTTTACTGTACATCACGAGAGATGCTCCCTGTGACCCTGTGTCATTGTTTGAAACATTGTTTTCTTCTGCTGTGACACACCTTCTACACTGTCATACATTTTGTTTTTCCACCACGACGTTGAGGTCTGTATCAGGTTCCAAACCGAAATTAACACGTTCTGATTCATTGCCTCTCGCAGAAAACTAGGCGTCACAAGGCATAAAACATGTTGTTACTGCACCTACCATAACATGCCACTCACTTGGATTACTATAAATAAAATACAGTTATAACATAGGGAAATGGGACAAGTTTGGTGGCGTTGTGTAGAGTATCCAAACTGCTGTTCAAAAGTGATTGACGACCTCTACATTTAAACTCATCTTTCATAGTGATACAATAGCTGATGCCTCCGTGTTCTGTTTCGACTGATTCCTCATACTGCAGTCATGTACACGATCACTGTTTCGGTGGTATCTTGCCCCAGAAGGTATTGTTCCTCCACCAAAACTCTATGCCCAACTCAAACACGCAATGTCAGTCATTTATTATGTGGTAACCAACAGCGTGCCAACGGACAATGTACTGAAATAATAAGAATTGCAGTTGATTGTGTCAACAATTTTACCAATTTTTAGTAATTTGAACACTGGCCAATGACGTGACAGCATGTTTCCCAATTTCAGTATCATAGCTAAACCCACCCCCTCCCCACTTTGCGAGTATCATTGTGAATGTGGATAGATGAATGTGCAGTATGTCCATGTGTTGTTAATTCTCAGAACACGTCCATCATCAAAGTAAATAAGACAGTGCACTACATATTTCTAAGACTTCAAGCATAGTGCTTAATTTACGATCTCTGTCTATGCTGATGGGAGTCACAGAGCATTCTTGGAGGTAAAATTAGAGATGAAATGCCTCACCTCACATTGTCACTGACCAACCCGCCCTGCAGCACTGTTACCGATTTAATCTGCAATTGACCAGAAACAGACCGCTACATTCCACATCTCGTGAATTAAAGGAGCTTGCCGAGTCCTCACCCATCCAAGTGCACAAGATATCTCGAGATGTGCCTATGTCGAGGAGGTTAGCAATCCTTATCGATGTATAGTAACGTATCTGAAAGTGTTATAATATAATAGGTAGACGGTGAAGAAGAAGGAGAAACGAGTGATTTTTTTGAGCAATGGAGCTGCAGACTGATGGAATTGGAAGCATTCTTACATTAATCGACCAAGCTATTAATTTTGAAGTATTATTCCAGAGTCTAGGATCAGTACCTGGAAGGTATTGGTAAGAGTGAACATAAACACATGCAGTCCTAAGGCTACATCGCTCCTCACATAAAATGGGCTATAATGTTAGATCGCTTGCCTTTCTGACCTATGAGTCGTATGGAATGTAGCGCTGCCAATATTCCAATGTAAGAAATATATTTCAAGAGTATGACATACATCCTTCTTCCCGGTTTCTCTACCACAAATTACATTATCAAACCGGAAAACCAAAAACCTACTTCCTTAAAACATTGGGTCTCTGTGATACGAGCACAATATAGCTTTCCAGATATGTATAGCACCCACTGTTCACATCCGATTAAGCTTCAGAAATTATACTATGCCTGCATCATCCCTATATAAAATTATGGTTAGAAATGGGGAATTCCTCTTACAAGGAAACAGATAAACGCATAGGAGCAGTGTCCGAAAAGTGAAAATTACAAGTCATTCCGCCAATAGCTCTGCAAACAACACAATTGACATGCAAATGTATACATGGGTATTGCAGTGCCTCACAGTCACCTATCGCTAACTTAGTTATGAAGCTGAAGTCTTGATTTTACACCAAAGATGCGACAGAGGGATGGAGTACATTTCATAAATCATAGTTCATTTAGAGGAATGTGTCATGTTACATCGCACATGAGATAGAAGTTCTCTGATAACTGACAGGTTTACCATTAACGATCCCAAGAAAATAGTGCTTTAAATCACAGACAAAACACGTGGCTGTATACGAGTTGAACACAGGCTATGTCATGCAACTGAGGCGTTATGACAGAACAGTGGAAAAATTGACCTACAACAAATTCTCCCTCTCTAGAATGCTTCATCAGTGTACCATTAAATCTTACTTCGTTACAGCTCCATCTCAATCGATCACCCTGGCTAATCTTTGACATCCTTTAACGCAGATGCACACAAGCTTGGAGACAGATGGTCCTCTGTCTTCCTGAAAAGCGGCAAATACAGTAGTCAACTCGAGTCAATCACTGATACCATCATTGACATACAGGGTAGTGTCACCTCAATGGAAAAAAGTTGACTGTTCCCTGATTCCGTTCGCTTCCATGTCGACGATTTCTCGGATTCCTCTTGTTGCGGCATACTTGTTCCCATGTACAAATTGCTCTTCGCCAACCAGAGGCTACACAAGCACTTCCTCAATTTCCCCACATTTTGGTGTATATTAGGTCAATTTATACCTATTCTCTCGTCATTTTTCGCAATTCTATCGATTTTATGTCAGTTCCATGAATGCTGTCATGACATAACCTCCTGTTCTGTGTTCTAGAATAGCTTTTAAACGTAGCACATCTACTAACACCTAGCCCAAATACACTGATTGCGAGATGTAATATAGCACTGCACTCGATTGTTTCCAGTCACATCCACATTTGGAGAGTATTTGTTCTGTTTTCTGTATGTCTGTGTGTATCCATGTGTCACAGATGGCTCCCAGGACCCTGTCCCCTGCACTGGTGGACCAAATTTCGAACACAGAGCATGTGTTCAGAGATAACGCATGTTGAAACCAGGACTTAACGTTTTCCACTAAGGGTAACACGTGATGGATGGGGTGCCACGTTAGGACCGCAAATAAAGATGCATTCAATGCTATTCTGCGCTGTTTTCGTAAACAGGTTCTATTACACCTAGAATTTCCATGCATACAAGCCGAGACATGATGAAAGCCCCTACAAAAGTGAGCGTTAACGATTTATGGGACACTATACAATTTCCGAGTGGTTGACTTGGTTCTTATTTTATATAGCCATCAGTATAAGATTGAGAACCTTGTTAGATGCACTTGCGATGTTTTGCAGCTACGTGCTCGCATTTTGCGCCATTGTGTCAGTTACACTAGGCAGTTAAGCATGGCTAGACACGTTTTGCACGTTCCATTAGGATAGCGAGGAACAATGCACCCTGTGCTATTATGGGACGGATTTTTGCAGCTTCTGCGAGGGTGACTCACTCGGTTATTAAGTCTTCACTGGACCGCAGGTAGAGAGAGGGATCACACCAGCAGCGGCAAACACATGAGTGTACAGCCCAGAGGATGACTAGGCGCTTATTTAGATAAAGATGTGACATCAGTATAACACTCGAAGGACTTCAACTGTAGAGGTGACTTTGACATCGCTCTCCCGTAAAATTAAGCTTGCCAACTATGCTATACTATGGCGCTGCTTCTGTTGGCGCGTGCATCATGTGCAACCGGCAACGCAGCAATCTCCCACGTCTAGGCACGCATGCGCGAGCCGCCAAGATAAAAGAATTGAACTATAGCAAACATGTTAGGGATGTCGCTGCCTGATGGTTGAGGGACTCAAATGGGCACCTGTGCATATGTTGGCTGGTGACGGCCACATCACTTCGTGGAGGCCTCTGGTGCATCCCAACTTCTGGGAGCGTGTGCGATAATCTCCTCTGCGGTTTAGTGGACAGGAGGCCATGTGCAATGTCTGCGCATGTTGTTTGTGTGTCTCTTGCATTATTTTGTGAGCAGGTCTGTAGGCTGTGCTATGCATTATACAGACAGTTCATTAGATGATTTTGTGTCTGCACATCGTTGTACTGCATTATTTAGGAGGAGTTTGCATGTCTGTGTGCTGTGTACAGAAATAATCTCGGTAGTTTAGGAGTTGTTTACGTGTCTGAAGAGTGTTATTTCGGTAATGTCCGGGTAGTTTACAGGTCTGTACACTGTGTGGCGTGACCCCAAGCATGGCAGGGCATGTGTTTCACATCAGTGTGATAAATATACTATTTCAAATCCATCCCTAAGTTAAATGTTCCAAAATAAATAAAGTACACTCCTTCCTCTCTCCAGCAGCCCAGTGCAGGCTGAGTCATTTTCCCCTACAGATATCCATCTTGGGTTAAGCCATGGAATGGACAATAGCTCCTCTACTGGCAGTAGTGTGTACTATGTCAGTTGGACTCTAGGCCTCATGGTGGAGACACTGCCTCCATAATAAATACTTATGTCCAGCACAGGCTGAGTCCTTTTGCCACCTTTTTCCACTACCATCTTGGGTTATATCGTGGAATGGACGACAGCTCCCTCTGGTGGCAGTACTGTGTGCTAGGTCCAGACCTCATGGTGAACACACTGGTTCCCGCCAAAATCCACAATTTTGGGTGACAGTACTTGCATCATCAGCTAACAGAATGGAACAGACGACAGCACCCTCTGGTGGTGGCACTGTGTACTAGGTCAGTTGGAATCCGGACCTCGTGGTGAACACGCTGGATTGCTGTACTGCATCAAATTGTTTAAACAAAGGCTGCATGCATGATTTCGGCAGTTGATGATTTGTAAACATGTTTGCAGAGTCTTTTAGATAGATTAGTATTTGGACAATTTACAAGTTGTTTGCCTCTCTGGACATAAATCAATTGCATTATTTACGAGTGGTTTGCAGGTCTTTGGGCTGTGCAATGCATTATTTTGACAGTTTACAACAAGCAGGTGTGTCTGCAGAGCATTATACATGAGTTATTTTGGTAATTTAGGAGTAGTTTACAGGTCTGTAGGCTGTGTGGTGTGACTCCGAGCATGCCAGAGCGTGTGCTTTGTAATAAATATACTATCTATCACAATCCATCCCTAAATAAATTGTTCCAAAATAAGTAATGTATACTCCTTCCTCTCTCCAGCAGCCCAGTGCAGGTTGAGTCGTTTTCCCACCAATCCCTAGGAAGAGGTGGCGGTGGGATGGCTTAGGTTAGTGGAGGTGGCCCAAGTGACCTATTTTCCCGTAATTTTCTTAGATCAGTAGACGTTTGTTGCATTGTCCTGATGGAATTTGAACTTTCTACAAGTTTCTATGAAGGGATGGCAGTCCAGCGACCTAGGTTACTGGAGGTAGCCCAGGTGAGCTATTCTCCAGCCATTTCCTTACGTTAGTCGAGGTGTGTTGCATTATCCTCACGGAATTTGAACTTCCCTCCAGGGGTGCATGGCAGGGGGGCGGGGGGAAGCATGGCACTTCCTCACCATCTTGGATAACGGTACTTGCATCACCAGCTGACGTAATGGCCGCCATCTTGGATGTCGTCATGTGCTGTTGCCAAGTCTACAGGCCGCCATCTTGGATGACGTCGTCACCACCATCTTGCATACATCTGGCAACAAAGGAGAGTGGGGTGCCCCCCCCCCCCCCTGCCTTGTTCCATAACTTGCCAGTACGAGAAATGATTGAGCATGTATAAGTTATTCGAAATTGTAATCTGGATTTTATGAAGAAAATTTGATCCAATTACCATCACTTAAAACTAAAAGTATTGTACTCACCAAAAGTAGCAACTCCATGACTTTGGGAAGACAGCTTCATAATAATTAGTAGAAACGATATTGTAAATCGATTCGTCGCTCCTTCTTGTTTTCAAATAAATCTATCATCTCAGATTGAAATCTTCAATTTTCCATATGAGTACCTTTTCATAGGGTAGCATCCCTTATGACACTCAGTTATTCTTCTTTTATGGTGTTTCGTAGGAACGTTTTAATTCTCTTGAGCATTGAAAGGCATCGCTCAGCATCTGATGTCGAGATAGGCGACGTGATTAGCAGTTTCAAAACTTTAAAAGTCTCGTCGAATGTGTCACAAAGTTCATAGAATCAGCGAAAGAAATGAAAATGCTCTAAACTCAGGCCTACCATACATTTGAAGCTCGCTCTTCAGCCTCATTGTTTCCAGAAATGTAAATGTGTCTTTAATTTCAAGGTATTTGTCTGGAAAATCTGTGACGTATTTTTCAAACTGTTTTACATCAAATAAGTTGGTTGCAATGAGGTGTCCAGTGAGCTGAAAACGTAAATTTATTTCAGAAAGGACGGCATCGCACATTTCCAAAGCGTCTCTGTTTTCTGTCCCCATCAAGAGTCCATGGCTTCTTGGCAGTCATCTTTTCGTCATTTTCGAAACTAACCTCGTTAAGGATGGAGTCAATGTCGTCTCTGATGTTTTGCATGGCCGCTTCAATGTTCTGGTTGTCTTGCATTTGTATGAACCAGCTTCTTCAATAGTAGAAGATAGTTTTATGCTTTCACTTGTTTCAGTGACGTCCATGACAGTAATAAGATTTTTCCCTGTTTCCATAAACATCTTTTACTACTCGCGAATGGTAATTCCATCTCTTCACACACACGGAGCAAGCTTTTTTGAATAATACTAAGCAACGCTTTTAATCTCTGTGGCGAGATAGAAAAGAAAGAATTACCTAAAAGTCGTGCAAAAAAGATTCGGGCTTTGCGATTAACAAAGGCTGCCGTAGGCATAAGGTTGAACTGATACACGTAACAAAGGCTGCAGTGTGCTTCTGGATATTTGTCTTTAATTTCTGAACCCCGTCCGGCGTGCCACCCATGACGTTTGCACCATCGTAACTCTCAGCTATTAGTTTTACTCGATCATCGCGAATTAATGGTTCAGTTTCTTTCAGAATACTCTCAGCTATAGTATGCGCATTCTGACTTTATGGATTAATAAAGTTCCAAAATCTTTCAAATGGTTTTGCCTCAACAACATAACGCAAAACAATAACAAACTGAAATTCGCAAGAGACATCTGCGCTTTTATCTGCGATTATTGCAACATAATCGGCACATTTTATTTCTTTACGAACTTCATCACGGTATACTTCCAACATGCATGGCAGTAGTTTGTTCTGAACAGTTTTAGAAATGCCTTTGAACACTGATGCTCGAATGAAATGAACTTGAAGATCTTTATCTAGTTCGGAGCTGAGCAGAATTAGCTCGCGAGAAACCCCTTATTTTGAGAGGCATCAGATTTATCGTGGCCCCTGAGAGCGAGTTTCAAAGCATCACAGAACCGAATACACTTTATAATTAAATTCAATATACAGGGTGTTACAAAAAGGTACGGCCAAAATTTCAGGAAACATTCCTCACACACAAATAAAGAAAATATGTTATGTTGACATGTGTCCGGAAACGCTTAATTTCAATGTTAGAACTCATTTTAGTTTCGTCAGTATGTTCTTCCACCTACGCTCAATGGAGCACGTTATCACGACTTCATACGGGATACTCTACCTGTGCTGCTAGACAATGTGCCTTTACAAGTACGACACAACATGTGGTTCATGCACGATTGAGCTGCTGCACATTTCAGTCGAAGTGTTCGTACGCTTCTGAACAACAGATTCGGTGACCGATGGATTGGTAGAGGCGGACCAATTCCATGGCCTCCACGCTCACCTGACCTCAACCCTCTTGACTTTCATTTATGGGGGCATTTGAAAGCTCTTGTCTACGAAACCCCGGTACCAAATGTAGAGACTCTTCGTGCTCGTATTGTGGATGGCTGTGATACAATACGCCATTCTCCAGGGCTGCATCAGCGCATCTGGGATTCCATGCGATGGAGGGTGGGTGCATGTATCCTCGCTAACGGAGGACATTTTGAACATTTCCTGTCACAAAGTGAATTCACGCTGCTACGTTCTGTTGCTGTGTGTTTCCATCCCATGATTAATGTGATTTGAAGAGAAGTAATAAAATGAGCTCTAACATGGAAAGTAAGCGTTTCCGGACACATGTCCATATAACATATTCTCTTTTTTTGTGTGTGGGGAATGTTTCCTGAAAGTTTGGCCGTACCTTTTTGTAACACCCTGTATATCTATTCTTTCCTACACGTTTGTTGTGGCTGTCAGTTGTTTGTTTATACTGCGACTCTAATTTCCGCTGAATTTTGGTTTTGCCTAGAAATGGAAGGCTAAGCACATTATCCATGTGCAGCTTTGAGATTTCGTGTACTTTCATTTTAGACCATGTATGCCCAATATCAGCTATTCCGGTCTTACACCAATGAACATCTGCCTCAAATAGCACACAAGGAAAACAAAAAAACAGCGTTCCTTTCTTCGCAACCACAAATCCATTTCTTCCTTTGGTAAATTTCTGGATTAAACTTATGGCATCTATTTTTTGTTTGCTGCTACAGATTCAAAATAGTCCAAATGGCTCTAAGCACTATGGGACTTAACATCTGAGGTCATCAGTCCCCTAGACTTAGAACTACTTAAACCTAATTAACCTAAAGACATCACACACATCCATGCTCGAGGCAGGGTTCGAACTTGCGTTCTTAGTAGCATCGCGGTTTCGGACTGAAGCGCCTAGAACCGCTCTGTCACAGGGGCCGGCTGCTACAGATTCAGATTCGGGAGTGGCCTACCTAGTGTTTTTTATTTGAAAGTCTGGTCACTAAAAGGCGTTTTTAATAACTTATTTACTCTGTTCATGTTTGCTATTTTCACAGTCAACTGAATCTTCCCTTACAGATAACACTGTGCATACAGCTATATACAGTCAATTAGCTGAGCTTGCAATAATTACAACGTGTTTGTACACAACTGTATTACACAAATGTAACGAGCACTACTTTGTTTGGAAAACAGATGCTCAATAGGTGGTGAATATGGTAGTTTTTTGTGTAGCAATAGCCCTGCTGTTGTGAAATATACCAATAGTGAAGTAATGCGTCTCAGTTTCAAAATCTACGGGCATAATTTCTTGCAGTGCGGGTAGGATGTCACTTCCTGTTTCTCGTAAATATAGTGGCCTGACTCCACATAATCTAATACATTACTTACAGTTTATTTTTCCAATCTACCTCTGACTTCTTCTGATCGATACTTAAAGACAACTGAATCATAGGGTGTCCCATTTGATAACTAGGGTCATTCAGAACCTGGGTGAATTCGACCATTTACTTGCACTACTTTCACATTTTACATGATTTTTTTTAGGAACTTCCACATTAATTTTATAAAGTCTTCTCTGCTTTCCCACTGCGGCACGTGGTTAAAATCCTTCGAGCTTTCGACCGAGCTCTTCTCGGCCACTGTCAAGTGGTAAATGACTGCCATGCCACCGTGACACAGTCGTCATATAGCCGCCCTGATGGCTGTGACGTCACTGGTGCTCCTTTCTTGGCAAATACGGTAAGGTTTCGGTCGGGTGTCAGTAGGCTCGCTTCAGCCTCGCGATGACCGGGTACCAGGCTGTTCTGAGCTGCATTCGCTGTCTTTATGGATAATGTAATGTCATTTTAGCTTATTAATTATTGACGTTTTTATTCAGAGATTTTTATTTCGTAGCTACTTCTACAGTGCTTTCGCAAAGTCCGTTCGTCCTCATAAAGACGGATGTTTCATCGAACAGAATCTGGTGTCGATTTCCTAAAGAGTGTTCTGCTAAGGCTGATATTTCTTGGCAGCATAGGCGTAAACACCTCGCGCGTTCCATCTGACGTTGTGGCGGACGCTGGACGAAAACATTACCGATGAAAGAAGTATTCGACATTTATCTGTCGTGAGGCACTGAACTTACCCAACGGCGACAGATAAGACTTGTGCCGGACTGGGATTCGAATCCGGATTTCCCGCTTTACGCGAGCAGTCACGTTAATCGCTTTGTGAGTCTGTGTGTGTGTGTGTGTGTGTGTGTGTGTGTGTGAGTGAGTGTGTACCTGAACACAAAAAAGAAATGAATGTCAACGGGGAGGACAGGAGTTCCGAAGCGTGCAGGGGTCGCAATCCCAGGCCTGGCCACGACCTGACGGGAAAGCAATTCGATCAAGGTAGTGACAACAATCGGATTTTTATGATTTACGTTTATTAATTTTAATTTCATATCATTTTTGGTGTTTTATAAATATATTTGACGAGACAAGAGTGGGTCAGCGCACCAGGCCGTTCCCAGCAGGGAGAGCCGTTAGCCTCTGCTATCAGTGCATGTCCCCTGTCCGATCCAAATCTCCATATGCCTCACGCTATAGAGCAGCACCCCCTTACCCACTAACCCACTTGCTCGCAGCCTAGCTGTATTCCTGCAAGGGACTGGATACTGCTGTGCATCCGCTATGAAACATTGTAACGCCGTCTAGCATAAACAGGGTGGTCCATTGATCGTGACCGGGCCAAATATCTCACGAAATAAGCGTCAAACGAAAAAAACTACAAAGAACGGAACTTGTCTAGCTTGAAGTGGGAAACCAGATAGCGCTATGGTTCGCCCGCTAGATGGCGCTGCCATAGTTCAAACGGATATCAACTGCGGTTTTTTTTAATAGGAACTCCCATTTTTATTACATATTTGTGTAGTACGCAAAGAACTATGAACGTTTTAGTTGGACCACTTTTTTCGTTTCGTGATAGATGGTGCTGTAACCGTCACAAACATATGGCTCACAATTTTCGACGAACAGTTGGTAACAGGTGCGTTTTTTTAATTTAAAATACAGAACGTTGATACGTTTAAACATTTTATTTCGGTTGTTCCAATGTGATACATGAACCTTTGTGAACTTACCATTTCTGAGAACGCATGCTGTTACAACGTGATTACCTGTAAATACCACATTAATGCAGTAAATGCTCAAAATGATGTCCGTCAACCTCAATGCATTTGGCAATACGTGAAACGACATTCCTCTCAACAGCGAGTAGTTCGCCTTCCGTAATGTTGTCGCATGTTGTCAGGCGTTGTCGGTGGATCACGATAGCAAATATCCTTCAACTTTCCCCACAGAAAGAAATCCGGGGGCGTGAGATCCGGTGAACGTCCACGCCATGGTATGGTCCTTCGACGAGCAATCTCCCTGTCATCAAAAATGCTATTCAATACCGCTTCAACTGCAAGCGAGCTAGGTGCCGGACATCTATCATGTTGGAAGTACATCGCCATTCTGTCATGCAGTGAAACATCTTGTAGTAACATCGGTAGAACATTACGTAGGATATCAGTATACATTGCACCATTTAGATTGCCATCGATAAAATGGGGTCCCATAATGCCGCACCATACATTAACCCGCCAAGATCGCTGATGTTCCACTTGTCGCAGCCATCGTGGATTTTCCGTTGCCCAATAGTGCATATTATGCCGGTTTACGTTACCGCTATTGGTGAATGACGCTTCGTCGCTAAATAGAACGCGTGCAATAAATCTGTCATCGCCCCGTACTTTCACTTGTGCCCAGTGGCAGTACTGTACACGACGTTCGAAGTCGTCGCCATGCAATTCCTGGTGCATAGAAATATGGTACGGGTGCAATCGTTGTTGATGTAGCATTCTCAACACCGGCGTTTTTGAGATTCCCAGTTCTCGCGCAATTTGTCTGCTACTGATGTGCTGATTAGCCGCAACAGCAGCTAAAACACGTACTTGGGCATCATCATTTGTTGCTGGACGTGGTTGACGTTTCACATGTGGCTGAACACTTCCTGTTTACTTAAATAACATAACTATCCGGCGAACGGTCCGGACACTTGGATGATGTCGACCAGGATACCGAGCAGCATACATAGCACACGCCCGTTGGGCCTTTTGATCACAATGGCCATTCATCAACACGATATCGACCTTTTCCGCAATTGGCATACGGTCCGTTTTAACACGGGTAATGTATCACGAAGCAAATACCGTCCGCACTGGCGGAATGCTACGTGATACCATGTACTTATACGTTTGTGACTATTACAGCCCCATCTGTCACAATTCGAAGAAAATGTTCCAACTAAAACATTCATATTTCTTTACGTACTACACGAATATGTAATAAAAATGGGGGTTCCTATTTTAAAAAACGCAATTGGTAGCCGTTTGACCTATGACAGCACCATCTAGCGGGCCAACCATAGCGCCATCTGGTTTCCCCCTTCAAGCTAGATGAGTTTCGTTCTTTGTAGTTTTTTCTTTTGATGCTCATTTCGTGAGATATTTCACCCGGTCACTATCAATGGACCACCCTGTACATGTTTTTCAGATATCAAGTTACCACACCTCATTTCTTTTGCTTTTTTATTATAGATACATTTCACTGATGACCAATGAGAGAAAATGAGGGTCGATGGCAAGAGGAAGCTCAAATCCAACGCCATACCAACAGTTTTTTCTCATGTAGTACCAAAGGTTAGAAGAAGGACAATTAAACTACACCATCAGCATCCAACTCAAGGAAATGAAAGCTGAAGTCCCACAGCAGAGACTGTTGCAGGAATCCAGCAGCAGTGTGACGAAGATCCCACGTGTAGTGTGCAAGACAGCGACATATGTTAACCAGTAGAATGTGAACTCACAGAAAAATTATATAAACTAGAAGGTTACATTCATGTTCAACAAGGTCAGATTTGAGCTCGCAGGAAGAAGGTCTGTTGTCTTGCTTTTAGGAATACACGACTAAAAAAAGAAACTCCACAGCATGTGTCAAGCAGTACCACATATACTTAAAACATAGTTTAATGACAATCTACTGGAGAGTCTAAATAAGAAAAAAGTGAAATGTACAGCGAGTAGTGTGAAAAAAGCTCTTCAGTTGAAATTTGCATGTGGTAGCACGGGATTTGATTATTTAATTAGTTCAGGTTTCCCATTGTCATCACAGCGTACACTAAGGAGGAGACTTCAAGATTTGAACTTCAGTTCTGGTTTTCCAGCCAAGTCTTCACACTTCTCAAAGAAAAGATTGAAATTATGAGCGAAAAAGAACTTGACTGTGTTCTACTGCTTGATGAAATGTCAATTCTCCAAGCAGGGAATCTGATGTGGGAACAGGTGAGTTTACTGGCTATGTTACCCTTCAAACCATGAAGGTGTTGCCACATATGCTTGTGTTTTACTTTAGGGCGGTATCTCATCCAGAAGGAAGCAAGTAATGGCGTATCATTTTAGTGGAAGTAATGTAAGTGGTAAAGTTTTGTGTGACATCGTTTTACAAATAATTAAATGCAGTGAACATATAGGACTATGTGTACAGTGTGTGACATCAGATATAGATGCTGCAAATCAAAGAATATAGAGACATTTTGGAATTGTTTCTGGAAAAAATTCTGTGTTTCAGAATTACATTTTATATCCTGAAAATCCAGGTAGATTTTTTCTACTTTACTGTAAATGTGCCACACCTTTTAAAAAAGTATTAGACAATGTTTACCGTCCAACAGTGTTATAAACATTCCTGAGAGTATAAGGAACAAATATAAGTTGCCATCCACAGTTGTTGACTGTAATCATATCAAGGAACTACATTATTCTGATCAGGATAATAATTGCTCCCACACTAACAACAGATGTAATCGAACGAAATAAGTTCAGCAAATTGAAAGTTTCTGGGGAATGTACTTTTCTCAGTCACAAAACCAGTTGTGGTCTGAAGCTGATGTCCTCTGATAGTTGACAAGTAGTTTTTAACAATGACTCCTAGGCATCCAATTACTGCCCTCATCACCTTCAATCAAGAAAGATACAAGGAGGCCATCACGTTGCCGAATGAAGTTATGATGATATTTGGGCAGATTGATATTGGAAAATTTGGTCACTGGAAACCAGTTCATAGTGGTGTGAGACTGTCCACACAAAGTGTACTTCATCTGCAGGAAATCTTTTTACACAAGAATAATTAAAAGTTTTTGCTGATAGATTAACATAAGACTGCCTAGAAAATTTGTTCTCCTGTGTTAGAAGTATACAGAAGGTTCCCACAGCACTGCAGTTCAAAAACAATTAGAAAACTATTTCGATTGCTCAGTATTTCACAGATGTAGGGAAAGGATTCTATGACAAGAGTGATTCTGTCTACCTTTCAAGTTTTCTTGACCAACATTCCATTACACGCCCAACATCATCTGTAACTCAGCCTGCTTTTAAGCTTCCAAAAGGTTGGAAAGAGCAAGAAATTAGTTGTGAGGATGACTTAAGTAAAACTGAAAGAAATGCATTATATTGCTGGATATGTTATAGGGAGGGCAATGAAATTTGAGAAGCTGTCTGAAAGTGCCTGAATGTAGTAACTTCATATACCAGACAAAACGAAGATTATTGCACTTTTGTGAGTTTGAAACAGTTCAGAAAGGAAAACGACAGCCTTATCTATGCCTCAGAGGAGTGTTTTTCCTTTATTTTGGAAACGGAAGTGACTTTTAGGAATATTGCTGCTACACTTGAAAATTCACAGAATTTGAACTGTTTTCAGTTTGTCACTGATAAATTTCATAGTGATGATCAAATCCAAGGAGTTCAGTTTCCTGATTGCCACAAAATTAAGTTGAAATAGGTTAATTGGTTTGTCAGATTTCGCCTGAAGATATTCTGTCTGAAAATGAACAATATGTGCTTGAAATTTGGCCATCAAAACCTCTACTATGCATGCACTGGCTCAAAATGTTAGGTAGTTGTAGTGAATATGATCTGCATTATGTGACTGTTATAAGAAATTATGTCTTGTGCTTCGAGTAGTGGTGGCAATTGCTTAAGTGATGATAGTTAATGAGGTATGACATGATGTCTTAGATGAACTATATTACGTAACCAGTATGTAACTTGTGGTGTTTTTTTTCCCTCAGTTTAATTTTTCGGTAGGTTTGACGTACATTTTAGAGTAATGATATGGAGCCTGACATTCTACATGTAACTTGTGTACGCAATTTTTTTTCTTTTGTTGATTTTGTTTTGTATTTAGACATTGCCATGTAAAGATTATTACAACGCAATTTATGAATGTCAGATTACTTGTTCTGTGTTTGGACGGTGAGCTATTTAAAATTTTATGAGTACAATTAGTATTTCTTTATTTGTTATAGAATTAGTGAAGTTTGGATTACTCCTAAAAATAATGGAGATCCCAGTAACTAAGCAAATTTTTATCTCATCACTATTTTTTATTTGAATGATGTAAGGTTTCATTTGTCATGTGGATTGTTGCAAATTTGTATGTGTACATTACTCTGGATTGTGGAGATTATAATAATGCAATAACTGTGTCAATAATTTGGTAAAGTAACTGTATTTGGTCGTCTATTTGAGGTCCCCGGGGACTAAGGTCTCCTCCTGGTTATTATGATGAGTTGCTACGTTTGTTCGAATACAGTTTTCTTAAAAAATGTTCGGAACTACCCTCGCATTGCAAGGATAGTACCGTGCAATTTTTTTCTGCATGGGTAGCCGGTGGCGAAAGGGTACAGTACCGCCCAACATTGAAAATAGGTACAACATTCTTCGTTATTCCTGTCATAACAACATATTTTTTTCTAATAATAACTCAATTTCAATTAATACAGCGAAGCCGGATACCAGTGTAGGAATGAATGACAATTTATTTATTTAATTGATTACATGTGCACTCCCACAAAATAAATCGCTACATCCAATTTGGTGAGATCTGCGAAATGAATGAATGTATGGTCGTCAGCTAACCACAGATAGTGAATGTGCAATATATGATCATCTTTGAGACGGTCCTTTGGTCACCTTTGGTGGAACCAAAGAGATGAAATTTACCTGTGCTTTGAGCGCCTGAAATGTGGCTGACCCATGGGTAGCATGGTCTTCCCCCACCTCGATGGAGGTGCGAGATGACCTGAAGAACGGCTATGTCTTTAGCACTCTGCCGCTGGGTCTAGTGTTGGTAAGACCTGTCTTAGGTGTGCTCCATAAAGACAAAAGAGTGGAGACATGGTATGCATGTGAAATACTTAAGAGTAGTTTGGAATAATAATTTCTCTATTTCAGGAACTTTTGTGGGGAGAATTAAATGTCAGGCAGGTAGTATTAAGGGGATCGTAGTAATCTTCAGAAGTGACCAACGGTCACAATGAAACCACGTGTAGCAATAAGTTAGCAATAAGTTGAAATACTTCCGAGTGCTTAAGTTAAGATGAATTACTAGCGTGTGTACTGTAAGTTGGAAATATTTAAGAAATGGCGTGTGCAGGACTTGAAATTAGAGACGAGTACTTCCACGTGGTGAGTACTGTGTGACTCTCAATCTGTGTATGAGACAAAGGATAAAGAGAAGTACTCGCCCATGGTATCAGTTGAGGACTAGTGTGTGTGATGAATATGTTCTTAATATTACTTTGTGTGTTATGTTTCCGTGTGACGCTTGGTTCAAACTATAATACTCTGAGAGAGAAGCAAGGTGAGTCAGCTGTCTATCCAGCAACGCCACTTGGCTTGCATTGCACAGGAAGACGTGCATATATCCTCCAGAGTTCATAGTAGGAAAGAAAAGTTACGAAGTGGGGCAGTGTCGTGTGAAACTGGGATAAATACTAATTGAAGTGGGAAAGCTGAAAGTGATGTGATTATAACGTTGTGACTATTCTTTGTATTGTATGTTGCCAGTGTGATGTATTTCATGAAATTTAAGTATGTGTGGTTGACATGGGAGAGTAACAAGATAGTTTCAGAGGCAGTGGGTTATGCATGTTCCTTTTTGTACCACTCGATCTGGAGGAAATTTTCGTGATGATGGGTGTGAGAGTCGAAGTGTGAGATACAGTAAGAGATCCACCATCCTATCCAATAAGTGCACTGTAGCGTTAAATAATTACGAGACCATAAGATAGAGAATCACCAATGTAAAGCCATGCCCACTAGGCGGAATTTCTCATGTGGTTTTGTTGTAGGTTATAGAATTTGTGTATTTAGGTAATAGAATTTATCGGAATATATAAGGTAGTGAAAAGAAAAAGATTGGTGGCCTTTTCCTTCGAATAGTATTTTGTCATGCTACCCAGAATTTATAATGTGTGCGCCATTCATATTCAGTGCGATGGCCGCGTGTTGATCAAAGCTGTTAAATAAGAAAAAAAATGTGGTATTGCCAGTGCGTAGTGAACAGTCAGAGTTGTATAAATTACTAATAGTCAGATGTGCGTTTCTGTTTCCGTCGCGTAATATTCAAACAGGAGAATAACTTGTAACTTAATTGTGAGTACTAGAGTTCATGTTACTCGATAAATAAGAATGAGTCCACTCGCTTGGCAGACCACTCATCTTCCAGGCCTGACTGCTTGATGCCACAGTATGAGAAGGCATGTGGGTGCCTCTCAAAGTAACCCTCAGCTTCAGGCGCCTGTTCCTGTTTCCTTCCAAAACCATCGTACCAACATGTATTGCAATGTACTGATCTTTTATGTAACACTTTTTTTTAAATTTTCGTGTCTCTCACGACAAGTTTTTTATGAGGCCTGACTCCGCCAGTCCCCACTGGTAACGGAAAATTTGTGACGTCAGTTACAGTTTATTTGCGAACCAGAACACAAGGCATTTTGTGTGCTTCACTGTTATCATCGCCTGAGTTTCGACACGGACAAATTAGTAGCACATGTTTTTCGGATTGGTAGTGGGATGCGTCAGCACTATTCACTTGAAAACTTTTTCCTTAACAAATCGTCTTTGAAAACCTTTCCATTCTGTGGCATATCACGTCTGCAGATTTATTCTCTGAATTGCGATGGTAATTTGTTAGAACTAGTTTTCTTTTTATATTAATTCGTTACTGCAGTGCATTTTACGTCGCCTGAGATTAGTGATGTTTCTTAATGGTGAAGTTACCCATGAGAAGCATTCAGTCTGTGAGAACGTCTTATGAATACTTTCTGTCATGTCTTCAAACATTTTTGCGCGTCACAAGTGGCACACTGCTTATGATTTTTATCAGACGTAATAAGCGGTATATTTTTAGCTTTTTGCGCTTGAGATTGAAAACAAATCCCACACGGCCTATATTTGTTGTTTAAGTTCTTGTTACTGCGGTGATCTGTCTTCCAAACGAGCTTCAAAACAGACATATCTAGGTCCCGAATGGTTATCACATTCACTGCAGGAAATTGTACTACTAGGGTATTACTGATCCAGTAAGCATTCAATCGTTCGAAAACCGTTTACTTGAGTATTTCTCGCAAATTCGTCTCGTGTTTTTGTCATGAGGATGGAAGTATTTCCGCGGACTTTGCATTCCACTATTGTCCGTCCGAATGTTCCACCCGAAGTTTGCCAGAAACATGGCCGCCGTAGCGGCATTGGCCACTCTCTTTCTCTATACAGGCTCTCTGCTATAGGTCCTGCACTTGACTGCTCTCTGGCGGAAAGAACGTAAAGCCTTCAATCAGACTAGCTGTAGAAGCTGTAGCTCCACCACCGCCATAAGAAGTTTGTGGAAACCAACAGCTGAGCGTTTCGCACAGCCCTTCTGAGGGCAGACGGTGCCAATCTGCAGTTGGCTCCAACTTTCAGAAACCTACCACGAGAGTGCATACGGTGAAACGCGCCTCTTCAAATCGGAATATACCTACTCCGAAACAGTGTTTTATGCGCAGTTCACATAGATTTCGCTTTATATATATAGGTGGTGCCACAGCACAGTGGCACTACCTCAGAAGCCGCCTTTGAGCAGACCTAAAGGCCTTAAAGGCCGATGTATGCTTCCAAAACAGCAGGAGAAATGCAGGGAACAACATAAGTCATTGCTATTTGTATTCTGTTTCCTAGAAAAGGCCTTTCATACAGTGCCCAGAGAAGCTGGGTGGTAGGTCTTAAAATATTTCACTTACCCTGAACACTATGTTCGACTGATCCTAGTTTTTCATGATGGCTTGCCTGGGCAAGTGCCATATCAGGATGAAACATCTGACAAATTCTCTATTACAAATGGGCTCAAACGAGGATATGTCCTTGCGCCAACGTCGTGTTCTCTATACACAGCAGCCATACTTTAGTCTCTCTTAGTTAACTGAATTGCAGTATGCGGACGACATTGCTTCTCCAGGTCACATACCCGCAGATATGCTACTGTCTGCAAATTGTTTCAGTAATGAATACAAATAGTTTGGCCTGGCTATAAACATCCAAAAAACAAAGGTACTCGCATAGCCAATTCCTGGACGTGCGTTTCTGGATTTTGATATCTGTATTTTCAGCACTCCCTTGTAACATGTAGATCACTTCCACGAGAATGTATATTATCAACCAATTGCTCATCGGAAAAGGATGTGGAGAACAGATTCACACCACACTTGTTGCTTTTGGACGTCTCCTACATTGGGTCTTCCTGAATAAAGATCTGACACTCTCTAACAAACTGACAAGTATCGAGCAGTTCTTATTGCTACCCTGCGCTATGGTTAAGATACCTGGATGCTATATCGCCACAATCTTAAGAAGCTTCTCTCAGGCACATTATGAAAATCAAAGGGATGACATCGTATCAAACACTGCTGTTCTTGAGAAGACAAAGATGTACAGTATAGAAGCCACCGTTCTTGCAGCAGGATCGAATTTGTGTTGGGGGGGGGGGGGGGGGGGAAGAACTGTGCCACATTCTAGGACGGTGGGTTTTTGGGAATGGCAAAGTCTTAACGTTCAATAGGCTATGGCTTCAAAAGGATGAATGAAACAAAGAATTTAAAGTTTAGTATAAAGTCTGAGAATAGGTTGGAAATACAAATCATTCATCAAACCTAGTGACTTTCTGGAAATTGTCTACGGTATTGCGAAACAGGTGACCAAGAAAGCGCTGGAGTTGGTCACCTTGTTTGCGTCTTTCAAAATAGCAAAGGTTGCTAGTGGTAGTGTTGCCAACTCAGTTTCTACCATGTGCCTACACAACACTTGAAATGTAGGCCTACCTACGTCAGCTTGAAAGCACCTACAAAAGCGAAATAGTTTATAGTAAAAAAATAAACAAAAATTCCAGTAAATGGTAGCCTAACAATTCTTTAAATGCCTATAGCAGTATCACTGAGAAAAACACTTTGTAATGAACAAATAAAGAGTAACTAAAATATGCACTGCCCATCACATGTCGTAGTCTATAGAATCCAGACATTGTGATTAAGGGGCGTTTACTTCTGGAAATATGTATGGAATCCTTCCCCCACCACTCCACTCATTTGGATCTGCCATTGATACTGGTTAGATTGTCCTGCTTCTTGTCACGCTCCTGTAAATTAACTTCTGCTGATTTGACTGTAACTTCTTTTAAGTTGTTCCTCATTCCCTTTTTTCCTCTTGTTGTTGAAGTCATAATCAATAGGTATTAAGATAAACCAGGAAATACGTACCAAACCTTACACTGAGGTGACGAAGTCATGGGATTCCTCCTAATATCGTGTCGAACCTCCTTTTACCCGGTGTAGTGCAGCAGCTCGACGTGTCATGGGCTCAAGTCGCTGGAAGTTCCCTGCAGGAATAATGAACATGACGCCTCTATAGCCGTCTGTAATTGCGAAAGTGTTGCTGGTGCAAGGTTTTGAGCATGAATTGACCTCTCTATTATGTCCCATAAATTTTCGATGGTATTCATGTCGAGCTATCTGGGTGGGCAAACCATTCGCTCCAATTTTCCAGAATGTCCTTCGAACAAATCGAGAACATTTGTGGCTCGGTGACATGATGCATTGTCATCCATAAGAATTGCATCACTGTTTAGGAATATGACGTCCATGAACGGCTGCAAATAGTCTCCAAACAGCCAAACATCCAGAGGACCCAGTTCATTACACTAAATCACAGCCCACACCTTTATGGAGGTATCTTCAGCTTGCACAGTGCCTTGTTGACAGTGTGAGTCCTGGGTTTCGTGGGGTCTGCGCCACAATGGAGCCCTATCATCAGCTCTTACCAAATGAATTCGGGACTCAATTGACCGGGCCACGGTTATCCAATCGTCTAGGGTTCAATAAATACACTCACGAGCCCAGGAGTGGCGCTGCTGGCGACGTGCTAAGCTGTTAGCAAAGGGACTCGCGTCGGTCGTCTGCTGCCATAGTCCATTGACGCCAGATTTCGCCACACTGTGCTAACGAATAATTCGTCGTAGGTCCCACGTTGATTTCTGTAGTTATTTCACAGAATGTTGTATGTTTGTTAGCACTGACAACTCTAAGCGAACGCAGCTGCTCTCGGTCGTTAAGTGAAGGCCGTCGGCCGCTGCGTTATCTGTGGTGGGAAGTGAAGACAAGTTTGGTATTCTCGGCACACTCTTGAAACTGCTAATCGCGGAATATTGAATTCCCTAAGGATTTCCGAAATGAAATGTCGAAAGCATGTAGCTCTAGTTACCATTACGCGGTCATAATCGCATCGGAAATTTTTTCAAATGACTCATGTGAGTAGAAATGACAGCTTCGCCAATGCATTGTCCTTTTATACCACCATCTGTATGTGGGGCTCTAGTTATCCCATTACATTGTCAGCGCAGTTCGTTGTATTTCACTCTGTTTGCATTCCAACAACTTTATTTAGGATCTAATTTTTGCATCCAGCCTGGCTAGGTGGTGCTTGGGTCTGCTCCTGTGAACTGTTTCTGCAATATAGGTCGAAAGTGAAGGTATCGAGTAGGACCAGGAGAAGTGAAGCACTTCGGTAATGTATGTAACTTTAACGCTTTTAATAGAGTCAAAAACACAAGTAAATATCAAATGCGTACATAACTTTGGCTAGGATGAGCACATAGGTGTGAAGCTGTAGTCCATGTATAATCCTGTGAAGTTAGGATGACTATTCTGTATAATCTCAAAACTAACAAATACTCGTTGCTGTCTAAATTATAACTGAACGTAACTAATGCAAAGTGTCAGTAGCAAGCTAGCCCACTCGGTAGTAGAAGCGATCTTTCCACGGCGTCTGCCCTTGATGAAAAAGTCGAAATCAAGACAGCACTCCCTAAGCTCCACAGCGTCGGCAGAGGGTGCTGTGGTCGGTGTAGTTAGTCTTCTCTCGTAGTAACAACTTACGAGAGCGTGCACCTACGTTGTGGCATTATAACTATCGACGCCACACCCCTCCCCCCTGAAACGGCGCACCGTCATGGAATAGGGCTTCTGACGGTGGGGGGAGGGACCCAGGGGCGGCGCAATTGAGGGGGCGGACAGCTGAACTGCTGGGATGTGCTGCCCACCCACATCCCGAAATTGCTTTTCAGGTGGCCAGGAAAACACCCCATGCCAAACCTGCCTGGGGCGTGCACTGCCACTGGATATGCTCAGACGGAGAGGCGGAGCAACAACCTCCACGGGCGATGGCGGTGTGGCATCAGCCTCAGCGTCTATCGGCTCCGGCATCGCGGAGTAACATGACGGCGACGGCAACCAGAGGTGGAGCCGTGGCGGCGATGAGAGGCACCTGCCCGCTGCAGCAGACCAGATTGGCAGCGCAGACAGGGGCGGGTGCACCGTAGGCGCGAGCAGCGGAGGCGAGTAGTGGGGCAAGGTTCGTGTCACCCCACTCTCCATTGGTCCCAAATTTATTCAAGATGGCGGCGATGACGTCATCCATGATGGCGGCATGTAGACTTGGCAACAGTGCATGATGTCATCCAAGATGGCGGCTTTTGGTGGGAAAATAGGCCAATTGTGCTATATCCACTAACCTAACCTCAAGAAAAAATGGGGGAAGTTTGAATTTTGGCGGGAAAATAGACCAATTGGGCTACGTCCACTAACCTATGCCTCCAGAAGAAAAAAATGGCGGGAAGTTTGAATTCCAACACGATAATGCATGCAAAAACCGTACTTGTCTTTATTATTATTGATTTCATTTATTAACATTCATTATCATTTATTATCATTTATTATTATTTATATCATACATGTGTGTATGCAATCCAACTGTGTTAGTTCATACCCTTGCCACCAGAGAGCGCCACCGTGACGTCATTAAAGATGGTTGATTTTGGCGGGAAGAAAGCCAATTGTGCTACCTTCACTGAAATACCATTACCGTTCTCCTGCACATTCAGTCTTGGCTGAGCTGTCGTTACCATGTGTTCGATCATAGAGATGGATGTGGGTGATAGAGCAGCCTTCAATAGCTGCATCTCATGTAGACATTCGAGGGAGGACTTTAGCCACAGTTCACTACATGAGGTGTGGAAGCGTATGATAATGGAGGAGTGTCCGAGCAATAAGTACAAGAATTCTGTTATTCAGCAGATTTCGGCAATGCAGAGGTATGGAGCCAGGATGCATCCCGTAACCAGCATATGCTCATGTGCATGAACTGCAGGCTTATTTACCATCAAACATTCACTCTTCCAAAACGCAAGAGACGTTCAGTTGACGCCAATTCGCTTTGGCGTAACCATATTCGTATACAACGTATATACCATTGAAGCCCATCCTGCAGAATGTGTTGAATCGATGAGTTATTGGTGTTTGACCGCGATGCGTTTAACAGCAGTGTAGTTTGCAAGCATACAGCTGAGGACTGCCCCCCTAACCTCCTACATGCTGAATGGAAACGTGCATTAATCCTGGAACGTATGAATAAGAACAAGAACACAGTCCTCCAAATAAATTCCCTCCAACGAAATGCTTTAAAAATGCATTACACATCTCATGGAAACATCTGCTACTGTTGGAAATGTCTACCTTTTCTAAAGCCCACCTATAAGCTCCCAGCCCACAAGAGACGACTGCCTCCGATCCAGCAGAGTGACGAACTGATCTAGTTCACGAGTTCTCCGCTAGAGGGCACTTCGATAGGTCACGTGTTCACCTCATTCAACCAATAGCAGCACAGCATCATGATGATGTAGTTGGCTTCTATACAAGGAGCACTCAGCAGCTCCTCCATCTCTGTTCCAGTCGGTCAAGATGAAGCGTCAGTCACCACCACAGCAGAATAGGAGGAGGAGCAAGCAGCACCAGAAAAGTAAGTCCTCAAATTATTATTATTATTGCTATTATTATTATTTCTCTACCAACATCACATCATTTCTTATGGATATTCGTCTTGGTCCTCCAGCAGCTCCACCCATGACGCCGGCATCAGCAGGTCCCAGCATGTCCCGGTCCACGCACATGAAGGCCTCGGACTCGTCCATGCAGGATCCTGTAGCTCAGCTTCTCAGCATGCTGGAGCAGGATAGCCAGGTGTTAATGTCAGTGCCAGAGGCTGCGCTTGACGGGGCTTCACGGTACTGGGCTCCTTCATACGCACTGTCCACTGATCATAATCTCACAAGGCACATCCCACCATCAGTGCAAGAACAGCAGGCTAACAGCGCTGGTGTGGATGTCGTGGATGAGAAGATACCGACTGCCTCTTCACCTCATCCTTTACTATTCACCTCAAGCTATGTGTTAACAGTTAGTGGTTCAAAACGTATCCATGTAGGACTTGAAGCTTCACAATACGGTAGCCTCTCAACTGTGTTAGTGCTGGAAAATGTACTCAAAAATATTAAAGTGAAATTTTCTGACTACGAGTGGGATGAACTGTGTCGTTTAAAGACACAAATCAAGAATCATATGACTACCGAACATTATCCATCCCACCCCTACCAGGACATGTACTGTGGCAGTCTAACTGTGAGTATTCTATCAATGTATAATGATGCTACACTAAAAATTAAAAGTGCTGATGGTTATAGTATTTTCATGCATCACCCCACTGTTGATAACTTGTTCAATTTAGACATGGCTCTAACTAGTACGATAGAGAGACTGAATAGATGGTGCCCATGTGTTCAGGCAGTGTACACCGACATCATTAACTGGCTTCACACATGTAGCATCCACACAGATGATATAGCACATTGTTTTAGTATGTATATAACACCAGTGCCCAAGTCTTGTGCTATTCCTCGAATAAGTGTTGAAAATGGCGAACTCAAATTTACTGATGGTATACCAGACTATTGTAATTTACACATAACATTATGAGATATACGTGCTGAATTTCAAGCATACAAGAAGCAGCTATTTTCCAAATACTGTACTTCTGCTGCACCCCTTAAAAAAGAATCTACTGATTTTTCTCATGCTGATCATATTTGTAAATATTTAAATAAATAAATATATTATTATATAATATTAAATTTGTCATTGCGCGTTTTTTATTTGTCAAGACAAAATGTCACCTACGTTAATCTATATGACAGCCTTCCCTTTAAATATACCACCTTGAGTTCATTATATTGTGTAGCCATTGTAGCTCAGCTGGTAAGGTGACTGCGCTATAGTGACTACACACAAACACATATTTTTAATCATGTAAAAGCGTATTCCACACCTTGACCTACCACAGTAGGTATCGTGGCGGGCTGGGTGAAACTTCTCGCCTCAAGGGCTTTGTTGTAGATGACTGGTCCTGTGATGACGACCAAGACCAGAAGACCAACAAGAATGGACCACTCCTTCCTGACAGCATACGAGCTATAATTGTAGGTCCATACAGTTGTGGTAAGACAAATGTCCTCATGGCTCTGTTAGCACACAGAGACCGAGTCTGCTTCGAACACCTTTTCCTCTCCTCCAAAACACTCTTTCAGCCCAAGTACCAGTTACTGAAGAAAATATTAGATGCAGTAGACAGTGTAACGTACAGAGCCTTCAGTGAAAGTGACGACGTCCCCCCACCTGAAGAGGTAAAGCCTAACACTGCCATCATATTTGACGATGTCGCTGTTGAAAAGCAAGACCAAATCCGTAAATATTTCTGCTTTGGCCGTCATATGGGTGTTGATGTATTCCAGGATCCCAAAACAGCTGGTGAGGGACAACGCAAATCTCATTATAGCATTCAAACAAGACAACCTCGATTTAAAGCACATTTAACATGCTCACGTCGGGACCGACATATCATACAATGAATTTGTAGAGATATGTGCTGATTGCTGGAACCACTCACAATACGGCTTTCTCGTTATTGATAAAACCCGTAAACTAAATGACGGTAGGTACAGCCGGAACTTCCAAGACTTTCTCCATATATAAACGTACGAAAATACCTTATCCCATCAGTTAACACTTCACCATAGATAAATTCGCACGCATGGCGGACGCTCAGTCTGAGAGATTAGGTGTGCAAAGACAGAGTGCCCGAATGTACACCGATATCAAATTTAAAAATCTTGAGTCCAGACTAGTTAAAGTTGCAAGGGAATTAAAGGACACCCAGAAACTTCTTGTCATTAACCAAAACCGGATAGAGAACAGAATTAGCGCAATTGAGGGCATGATAGAAGCCGGAGCCGTTGTTATTGGAGAAGGTGGCGTAGGAAAAAAGGAGAAGAAGAAGTACAACAAAGCATATATAAAACCACATGATATTCAGAGCTCTGATTAGTATCCTTCGAGATGTCGACAAAGCATAAAGTCATTCAGGCGCGCAAAGCAGTTCGAGAGAAATTACGTTTGCTGAAGTTGGGACATATAGATCGCGAGCAAACACTAAATGAAACTTTTAAACCTGTTACAGAATCTATCACCAAGATAGCTTTGCATTATAATGACCCAATCGCAGAATTCACCAACCAGTATCCGACCGTTAAGATAGATAGAACATTTAGTGTTCAAAATTGGTTCAAATGGCTCTGAGCACTACATGACTTAACTTCTGAGGCCATCAGTCGCCTAGAACTTAGAACTAATTAAACCTAACTAACCAACGGACAGCACACACATCCATGCCCGAGGCAGGATTCGAACCTGCGACCGTAGCGGTCGCTCGGCTCCCGACTGTAGCGTCTAGAACCGCACGGCCACTCCGGCCGGCGAACATTTGGTGTCAGCAGGGCGAGACCGTACATGCTGGGCTCTCAAACTATAACTTTATCCGATAGCACAACACGCATCGGGGATACAGAGTGTAAAAAAAACACCTGGCTTAATGAACCTAATCTTCCTAAGGCCATCAAATAACTTAAAATACTCTGCCGATGATCGCAAAGTCTATCGGGAAATACTTAACTTGACTGATCTGTACAAAAATCCCGACGGAACACTGAAAAAGCCTGAAACCTCTAAATACACTACCATTATACAAGCTTTACTCAATGAGCAAACTAAAAGTGTCGGTGAGGGTGTAGACTTTCAGCATAAAGGAGTGAGCAATCAAGTCCCGCAGTATATATATTACGATGACCCAGATGAACTAATAGACAGACTTCCACTGTTGATGGCTTCGGCTGCTGTGGGCAATACGCCTCATTCAAATGAGGTTGTATCCATAATCTCAGAGCTTCGAGAGAGAGGTATCATCGAATAAGTATGGAGACCGTGGTTCGAGAACTGCAGAAGCCAGCACGCAAAACATACCCTCGTAGACATGTCATGATTAAAGGGCTGGATGACCTCTGGCAAGCTGATCTTGTAGATATGAATCGATATTCACCTAATAATAATGGATTCAAATACATTTTAATGGTTATTGATACATACTCTAAATTCACATGGGCATTACCTGTGAAAACGAAAACCGGTACAGATATTGCTGTGGTGTTTGAGCGTCTGCTGCAGACAGGAACGAATCGATGTCCGGCCAATCTTCAAACCGATCACGGTGGGGAGTTTTACAATGACCATTTCAAGACTGTGATGGCGCGGTATGGCACACACCACTACTCCACGTTTACCCACCTTAAAGCTACTATCGTCGAGCGGTTGAACAGAACAATCAAAGCTCAAATGTGGATGCAGTTTAATCTTCGCGGTTCGTACAAGTGGGTAGATATCCTCCCACAGATAATTGCAGTGTAATCGAACCAAACACAGTACAATAAAAATGAGATCGATCGATGTTAGCGATAATTCACTCATGGACACAGTATATTTCCGGATTAAAATGCTCGACCCTCGCAAACAGAGGTTCAATATAGGCGACTTAGTACGTATTTTAAAACACAAGACAGCGTTCGAGAAATCGTACTTACCAAATTGGTCGGCTGAGATATTCACAGTATCCAAAGTGCAGCGAACCAACCCTAGGACATATATCTTAAAGGACGGCAAGGGTGAAGAAATTGTAGGATGCTTTTACACGGAGGAATTGCAGAAGATTCTGAACCAGATATATTTCTCATCGAGCGCGTGATAAGATGTCGTGGGAATAGACCACTGGTTAAATGGCTAGGATATCCATCATCAGAAAACAGTTGGTTCGAAGCTGACATGTTAGTATATAACACGGAGAGTAGACCTCTATCTCCTCAGTAGCATACCATGCACGATAGGATGCACACCATAATAAGAGGAGGAGGTGGTGTTCTCGACCAAATTGCCTGTTGAATTGCACATTCCCGGATATAAGTTCTGTGGGCCTGGAACAAAGCTTCAGAAGCGTCTGGCACGAGGCGATAAAGGTATTAACCTACAAGACGAAGCCTGCCTTGAGCACGACCTCACATAAGCAGCAAATAAGGATCTCCCAGCACGCCACGTCGCCGACCGGATATTAGCAGATAAAGCCAAGCAAATAAGGCGAAAAAAAGATCTCGGAATAGGCCAACGCGTTGCTGCATTCGCGGTTGATAAAACCATGCGTGGAAAAATTAAGTTGGGCTTGGGTGTGATGAATTTCAAACGAATTATGAAAGCAGCACGAACAGCTTTGCGAGCGAAGAAGAACAGGAAGAAGAACAACAAAGCCGGTTGTTTGAAAAACTGTATTCTCACCTTGATGTCTGCAGCTAAACGTGTGTTGAATGGTGGGAACAAGAAGAAAAACACGACTTCAATTAAACCACTTAGGGTCCTACCACTACCAAAGACTTCGGGCGGAATTATCCCATTCCTCGTTCCAGCCCTTGCAGCCCTGTCCGCTGTAGGTTCACTCACAGGCGGTGCCGCAGCTGTAGCCAAAATGGTCAAAAACGCACAGAATGCACAAGCCCAGCTAGAGGAAGCCAGAAGACATAATCGCGCTATGGAGGCAGCAGCTATCGGAAAAGGTCTTTAATTGAAACCATACAGGAAAGGACTAGGTCTCTTCATAAATAAAAAAAAATCTGTTAGTTAGCTTATCCGACCGAGCGCTCACGAATAAAGATCTAGTTAAAATTCTTAAAAAAAAACCTTCACATTCGTGGATTCCGCGGCGTCTTTATGCGGAATACATTACCGAAGACCATGTGGCGTACTAATGAGTGCGGAATTGTAAATTTAGATGTTGCTGGGGTTCCAGGGACCCATTGGGTTGCGTATGTTAAGAAAAGTCCAAATACACTTCAGTATTTATATTCATTCGGCGATTTACAGCCGCCTGAAGAATTACAACGCTACTTCACCAGCAAAAGACCCGTCTTCTACAATGTCCGGTGATATCAGGACTTTAACACATATCTCTGTGGTCATCTCTGCACTATGTTCCTCATCACAGCGACGGCGAACCCCCTCTAGAATGCGTCATCGTCAGATCATGTGTGCGATGTATGAAAGAGCTGTCATTGAACACATGACCATCATTTGATGTTTAGATGCAATGTCGTACACTCTGACTTTAAAAGAGCGAGGATCAGTATTACGCGCAAATTACTTTCCGCTGATTGATTTAAGTACAGGGGACTGGAGTATTGCACTGATTGGTCTAGAGACGTATAACAGCATTCCAAATATTACACAGAGCAACAATAAACTAAATCTTGAAATTGACGGCCGGAAGGAGATTCTACAAATACAACCTGGTGCCTACGATACTGATGATTTAAACGAACTCTTAAAACAGTCAGAAAAAGGTATTGAACTACGGGCAAACATTAATACCCTTAAATCTGAAATACGGACAGAGTGCTACGATCGACTTTACACAGAGACATTCAATTGGTCCACTGCTAGGTGATGCGAAGGATCGTGTTTTTGGTGAAGGACGGAAGTAAATTTTACGCTTCAGATCATGCTGTTGATATACTCCCAGTTGAGTGTAATATTGCCAAAAACTCATACCTGAACGATAAACTGATTCACTCAATTTACAGATTCTTTCCTACAGTCGGCACAGGGTATAAAATAGTTCAAGCCCCCACAAACGCTATATATCTCCCTGTGACTGTTCAGACACTGGACTACCTTGAACTGCGTATCGTGGACCAGAATATTCAGCTTGTTAACTTTAGAGGAGAAGAGATCATTGTACGCCTGCATATAAGGCGAGATGGGAATAAGGTAAAAAGCTAGCACACCAGGCTCACAACCCGTCAGTGCAATGCGGAAGGGCAAGGTGATAACGCGCCTTAATTACGAATTCCTCATTTCAGCAAGCTTAAAACCGCAGAATTACGTCGCTCAATGTAACTCAGTCAGTAGAGTATGATGACCGAATTATTCGTCATGAATACCACTCACACAAACCCTACGCTTCAAGCACATTTAACAAAAATGATGAAATTAGGATTGTTATCCAGCATCAGGACGCGGTAACACTGCCTAGCAAGAGCTTCCTCTATCTGGACTACACATTTAAGAAAGCTGACGGGGCTGCCGTAGCGCTCGCGAAGCTCACTCGAAATACCGTAGCATTCCTGTTTCAAGAGATACGCTATGAACTCAACGGAATTGAAATAGACCGAACACGAAATGTTGGTATTACATCAGCCCTTAAGACGTACGTTTCAGCCTCAGCCTCTGATTCAAACAGTTTGGAAAATGCTGGGTGGTTCATAGATGCAGCGGATGGGGAGGGTGGACAAAGCCGATTTACCACGTGCATGCCACTAAAAATGCTTATGGATTATTTTTAGGATATGCAGCGAATAATTATCAACGCTAAACAGGAACTTATTTTGGTGAGAAGTGCGAGTGACGCGAATTCATTCTCTCAAACAGCTGCAGAGAATGTTCAAATCAAGATTAATAGCATATCATGGAAAATGCCTCACATCATTGTTGCCGACGAGGAGCGCTTGAAGCTCTTAAAGTTCTGAATGCTGGCACCTACCTACCACTAAATTTCCGATCATGGGAGCTTTTTGAATACCCAGTCCTACCTACAGCGTCCACACATACTTGGGCTATTAAAACATCAGTGCAGTTGGAAGCACCTCGATTCATCATACTCGCATTTCAAACTCAAAGGCATGCTAATGTATCAAAGGACCAACTGAATTTGATCTCTGCAAGTTAACTACTTGAATTCAGAATACTACCCATATGAGAATCTACATCTACAGTGGGACAGCAATGTATACAGTCTGGCATTTGACATGTATGCAAAATTCCGAGCATCTTACTACGAAGGTGTTGAAAATGAAGGATGCCTACTCAGCCTACAGAGTTTCAAGAAGCTAGCGCCAATAATCGTGATTGATTGTTCAAAACAGAATGAGATAATTAAATCAGGACTTATAGATGTACGGATTGAATTTGAATCTTCAGCAAACTTCCCTGATCAGACTTCGGCATATGCTCTCGTTCTGCATGATCGTCTCGTTAACTACTGTCCGCTCACTGGTGTAGCGCAACGTGTTGAATAAATTAATACGCACTCTGCTAGCTCTAGCGTAGATCACGATGTTACCTGAAGGTGTGAGGATCGTAGCTGACGTTCAAGGACTTTACTATGATGAGTGCAGGCGTTTGATAATTAAAGACTGTGCATTAATAGAATTCACACAAAGTGATGGAGTAATAGGAACATTTGTATCAAGAGTTGAATCGCCGAAGCCATTTAAAGACGTCAAGTGCAATAAGACAGTCAGAAGCGCGATGTGGCAAGCATGATTTTATCATGGTATTATGTGGGATGCCCCTGGCATCTCTTATAAACATTTGGTGCAGTTGCTGAGAGTATTTGACCACAAGGAGACAATAATCTACGTTAAAGGTGATGAGGAGAGTAGCTGGCTGCGTCGAATCTTCAAATATGCAGCTATCCGGAACCTGGAATACTACGATTGTCCACCTATCCATCAACTTAGACAGCGAACGTGTGAAGAAGAAAAAAATAGTTTTGTGTCTGCATCTGAATATGTAAAATTACTTTTAAAATCGCTCACAAATAAATAAATAATCTTTTTTTCTCCATAAGAATCCTTGTTGTTTTCTTTCTGTGACACCTACGTCCATAGAAGTAAGTTTATCGGTGATATTGTGCGTGATGCCCATTCCACTGGAGCTGTCTGAGCCAGTTTACCTGCTTCCACCTCGCTGGCGAGGCGATGAGTCAGCCGTTGAAAGTGACAGGACCTGAAAGAGAGTGCTAGGTTCAGCTTCGCCAGATGCCCGCCATTTAAAGTGACAGGACCACAAAGAGAGTGGCGGGGTCTGTTTGTGACCGTTGGACGAAGCCCAGCACGCATCATTCAGATTTCATCTCTGTCTTTAAATCAGTAAAAACCTTGTAGGTCTCTCTCTGTACCAATGCAACGTATATGGATCATGACTCAGGATGAAATAATAACAAATTAGGGCAATTTTTTTTTACAATAAAAGAATTGAATTTCTTATTCAATTCAGATTTTTTTAAGCGTTGTTTGCGACATATCAGTTTACAG
This sequence comes from Schistocerca piceifrons, assembly GCF_021461385.2. Classification (NCBI taxonomy): domain Eukaryota; kingdom Metazoa; phylum Arthropoda; class Insecta; order Orthoptera; family Acrididae; genus Schistocerca; species Schistocerca piceifrons. Next base: position 482,578,461 of record NC_060149.1, on the reverse strand, counting down.
TAAAATGATTCACTCTTTTTTTCACATTATATGAGTTTAGAGATACATTATTTGTCTTCAAGTAAAAATATGGAAGTTCTGATCTTTGCAGATACGTGTTTTTACATTATTCATAAATATATAAGCATTGTACAGAGATATATATATACAAGGTGATACAAAAAGGTACGGCCAAACTTTCAGGAAACATTCCTCACACACAAATAAAGAAAAGAGGTTATGTGGACATGTGTCCGGAAACACTTAGTTTCCATGTTAGAGCTCATTTTAGTTTCGTCAGTATGTACTGTACTTCCTCGATTCACCGCCATGATTTCATACGGGATTCTCTACCTGTGCTGCTAGCACATGTGCCCTTACAAGTACGACACAACATGTGGTTCATGCACTATGGAGCTCCTGCACATTTCAGTCGAAGTGTTCGTATGTTTCTCAACAACAGATTCGGTGACCGATGGATTGTTTGAGGCGGACCAATTCCGTGGCCTCCACGCTCTCCTGACCTCAACCCTCTTGACTTTCGTTTATGGGGGCATTTGAAAGCTCTTGTCTACTCAACCCCGGTACCAAATGTAGAGACTCTTCGTGCTCGTATTGTGGACGGCTGTGATACAATACGCCATTTTCCAGGGCTGCATCGGCGCATCAGGGATTCCGTGCGACGGACACGTATCCTCGCTAACGGAGGACATTTTGAACATTTCCTGTAACAAAGTGTTTGAAGTCACGCTGATACGTTCCGTTGCTATGTGTTTACATTCCATGATCAATGTGATTTGAAGAGAAGTAATAAAATGAGCTCTAACATGGAAAGTAAGCGTTTCCGGACACATGTCCACATAACATTTTCTTTCTGTGTGTGTGAGGAACGTTTCCTGAAAGTTTGGCCGTACCTCTTTGTAACACCCTATATATATATATATATATATATATATATATATAGAGCAGAGGTACTAAAACGTAATTACAGTATCTTACAAGGTAAATAATATCTCTAGTGAAGTTCCACTGGAAAAACTTTTTTATCTAATAGCAAACTTATTTTTAGTTCAAGATAGTGGCTCTAAAATATTTTCCACTAGCAATTTAAATTATATTTCATTGAAGTAAGTGGCTCTAGACATTTTCCACGACAACAAGCAGGTGAACACATATTTCTCAGTATAAAGATTTTTTCCACAATCAACTGAACATATATATATATACTCCTGGAAATGGAAAAAAGAACACATTGACACCGGTGTGTCAGACCCACCATACTTGCTCCGGACACTGCGAGAGGGCTGTACAAGCAATGATCACACGCACGGCACAGCGGACACACCAGGAACCGCGGTGTTGGCCGTCGAATGGCGCTAGCTGCGCAGCATTTGTGCACCGCCGCCGTCAGTGTCAGCCAGTTTGCCGTGGCATACGGAGCTCCATCGCAGTCTTTAAAACTGGTAGCATGCCGCGACAGCGTGGACGTGAACCGTATGTGCAGTTGACGGACTTTGAGCGAGGGCTTATAGTGGGCATGCGGGAGGCCGGGTGGACGTACCGCAGAATTGCTCAACACGTGGGGCGTGAGGTCTCCACAGTACATCGATGTTGTCGCCAGTGGTCGGCGGAAGGTGCACGTGCCCGTCGACCTGGGGCCGGACCGCAGCGACGCACGGATGCACGCCAAGACCGTAGGATCCTACGCAGTGCCGTAGGGGACCGCACCGCCACTTCCCAGCAAATTAGGGACACTGTTGCTCCTGGGGTATCGGCGAGGACCATTCGCAACCGTCTCCATGAAGCTGGGCTACGGTCCCGCACACCGTTAGGCCGTCTTCCGCTCACGCCCCAACATCGTGCAGCCCGCCTCCAGTGGTGTCGCGACAGGTGTGAATGGAGGGACGAATGGAGACGTGTCGTCTTCAGCGATGAGAGTCGCTTCTGCCTTGGTGCCAATGATGGTCGTATGCGTGTTTGGCGCCGTGCAGGTGAGCGCCACAATCAGGACTGCATACGACCGAGGCACACAGGGCCAACACCCGGCATCATGGTGTGGGGAGCGATCTCCTACACTGGCCGTACACCACTGGTGATCGTCGAGGGGACACTGAATAGTGCACGGTACATCCAAACCATCATCGAACCCATCGTTCTACCATTCCTAGACCGGCAAGGGAACTTGCTGTTCCAACAGGACAATGCACGTCCGCATGTATCCCGTGCCACCCAACGTGCTCTAGAAGGTGTAAGTCAACTACCCTGGCCAGCAATATCTCCGGATCTGTCCCCCATTGAGCATGTTTGAGACTGGACGAAGCGTCGTCTCACGCGGTCTACACGTCCAGCACGAACGCTGGTCCAACTGAGGCGCCAGGTGGAAATGGCATGGCAAGCCGTTCCACAGGACTACATCCAGCATCTCTACGATCGTCTCCATGGGAGAATAGCAGCCTGCATTGCTGCGAAAGGTGGATATACACTGTACTAGTGCCGACATTGTGCATGCTCTGTTGCCTGTGTCTATGTGCCTGTGGTTCTGTCAGTGTGATCATGTGATGTATCTGACCCCAGGAATGTGTCAATAAAGTTTCCCCTTCCTGGGACAATGAATTCACGGTGTTCTTATTTCAATTTCCAGGAGTGTATATACGTGTTTTTACATTTTATATGTTTTTAAGAATGTGAGTTCCACCAATTAAAATATGTATATATATATATTTTAATTGGTGAAACTCACATTCTTAAAAAACTAGTTCTGACTGGATGGCTAGCGGCAGGTGAAACTTACAACTACTACTAAGATCAAAGCAGATACGAACTGCGAAAATTGTATTTTCGTCTTCTATTTGATTATAAGAGGTGTAAAATTTTTATCTGTTTTCAGTCATATAGCCAATGACTAGTAATAGTGGCGAAAAAATATACAAATATATATAAAGACTTTTTTTATAAATGGGTTTATTTTAGTTTTTTCTGTTTTTTATGTTTTTTTCGTTTTCTCTTTGATAGAATAAATAATATTTACACACATGCACAATTAATACAGGCTCCCACACATTCACACACACTCAGACATACACGGAAGTACACAAGCTGATACACACTACAAAACACTCTCATCCAGTATTTACACTACGATAAAAGGGTCATACTACTACACTGCAGACACTTGCGCCGTCTCTCTCTCTCTCTCTCTCTCTCCCCCTCTTAATCAGAGTCCCCCACCCCTTCTCTTGCTACAAGTGAGTAGTGTGAGTACAGGCGAGTTTCAATTCCGTCATCACAGATGACCCTTTTATCGTCATGAGGTGACAGACCGATTTTAAACTGCAGCACAGTGTACACCTCGTGCCCTATCGATCGAATTCTAGTTTGCCGGACCATATGCGGCGGCTGCAGCTCAGCACCGTGAACACCACCACGTAGGCACTGCAAATAGTCTTCGATAGATAGAGCTCGTGATGCCATCCGTCGTACCCCCTTAGCCCATCTCTGAGTGGAACCTTCCAATGTGCGATATGCATACATCTTGGACCGAAGACCTACAAACTCCACAATCAGCAATCCATTCGTCTTGTCTTTCATGAGACCGATAACCTTCTTGTTTTGCGGAACAATACCATGAGGATTATCGGCTGCATAAGAAGACGTGTCGAATTCATTGGCGTGGTACCTAATTACTTCATATGGATTGCAGTTCTTCATCCAATAGATGAAACTATCTGTATCCATATAAAGTAATATAGGATCTGCGAAATGAGTTTTTGCGAACTCATAATGAAAGCAGTACATGTGGAGTTTGGATAGGTCTAGCATGCACACCCCCACATAGATAGGTTTAGTAAACTCTACTGCTGTTTTAGCCATCTCCACAACAAAATTCGTATTGAAAATAGTGACCCGTTTCAAATTTGGTCTGGCAATGCATTTTCGTACGCCATAACGCCCATCCCATTGCATTCTAATAAAAATTTCACGTTGTTCCCTCAAATTCTCCATAGCTTTTCCGAAAATTGAATTATTCATTAATTTATAAAAATCTTTCTCAAAGTCACACGACGCGGGAAGTTCTCTGTCTCGTATTCAGATCAATATACTTCTTCAACCAGGGGGACTGCTTGAAGGAGATGGACCGGGTGATTTTAACCAGCTCCATACCCAAGCTGAGGCATTGCTGGAGGTTAAGATAGTGAATGATGTACCTCTGCTTGTCTCCCAGCGTTGTCATCAGTTTCGGTGTGAAACCTCCTCGCGGAACTAGTTGCTCTGGACACAGCACCAAATCGGCATGCGCGTCATGCAAACTAATAGGGTATTTGAGTTCTGCCTCCACAACATACCCTACAGCAGAATCGGCGGCCATAACCCCCCCCCCTCCCCCCCCCCCCCCCCCCCGATTTTTTCCACCTAATCCCTTGCATTCATCTTCGGACAGCCACGTAAACTCGCCAATGGGCAGACATTTCTTCATAGCGTGTCCGTATAAGTTGTTCACATTGAGATACAATATATAACTTGAATCAAGGGATGTGTTAAACCTGTCACCCATCCGTGGGTTATTTGCTTTCGCGTGTCTATGAATACATTGGCAGAGCCCCCCACGGATCCCTCGCTCAAAGAAAAGAAGCATGTCAGGATCGGTCAATAATTCGATACTGCACTTCGTTTTCTTGAGCATCGCGTCCCAAGACAACCCAGGTGCCGTGTAATAAAAGGCAGTGTCCAGAGAATATGTGGTCATACATAGACTCCGGAACTTCTCGAAAACGTCCGCAAGCAAGCTCACGTCTGTATCCATGTAAAGACGTGCGTACTCTTCTAAATTAGAAATATTGAATTCTCGCGAGATATTCGCGTTATGCTCATACTCTGCATTCGTTATCGTGTCGCCTGTGAGGTTGCTGGAGAATGCAGTTATGTCGGGTAGCCTGGTTTCGTCGAGTTTGGCCATACTATTCACATACTCGTATGGAAAAACCCCTTTCCTAGTCACAAGTTGAAACCTTTGCTCGTCGGGAAATGCAGCTCGAGTGATATGCATATCCGCCGGAGGTAGAGTTTCAACACGTTTCTGTAGTGGTGCCTGCATAAAACGTAGTGTATCGAGGAAGCGCAGCGTAATTCTTGGCGTCATTCGTTTGGAGAATGATATATACTTATCGATGCTCCCAGGTATGACACTCACCCGATCTTTCTCCAAACTGAAATCTGCCAACTGCTCAACTAGAAAATGAGCGCCATACCCACTTAAATTATGAAAGAAAACTGGTATGTGCCTAGGTAACTGGTACTTCAAATTGCACGCATTGTGGGCAGCGCCACGGAATTTCCCTGTAAGATGACTGGTCCCTACGAGGAGTTTCCGCTTTTCTGTCCAATAGCAGCCCACAAATATGACACTCGGTGGCTTTATTATACAAATCTTCATTCTCCTTCGATTTGGTCATTGGAACGTTGCCGCTGTACAGCTTCTTCCAGTGAAAATTTTTCAAGCTCAGAGAGCAACCAAATCGATGGATTATCGCCGACGTAAGATTTGTATCGGTTAAGGTTGGTGTCATATGACGATACAATTTGGTATGCTGCCGCATAGGGTACGTGCATATCTGTAAAGGTAGTGTGAGAAGTCATAAAATCGCCTTCACAGCGGGTCACAGGAGCGAGGAGGCACTCAAAGCCGGCATACACAACAAACGGGCAGCGCTCCTGGTGGTGAGCATTCCTAAACTTTATGAATTTGTTTTCCTCTGCGGCATGATAACACGTACCGCATCCTTGGACGTACAGTCTACTAGATGCGTAGCTAATAACTGTTCAGAGGAGAAAAATTGAGGACACCTTAAACAAATATGTTTTACATTATGTTTAGTTGATAGTTGGGAGGAAAGGAGTGGGGGACATGTCCTTGATCCAGACATAGTGATAATTGTCACCTTCAGAAAAGAGCAGCATATTTACATGCAGCTCACGCTCACCGGCAAATTTTGAGAAATGGAGGGGACCGACGACAATATGCTTGTCTTAATTGTCTGACTTGCTTTTCTTCTCCAGGCCATAAACGTGTACCGATATTCCGGTATTCTGTGCCTCAAATTTAGGTGTGTCCTGTATTGATGGGGAAGTCAATACCATCAAAGTTATAAGATGAATAAATTTTATCACCTACATTGTATGTACTGGGGCGTTCGGGATGAGCTCTATAATTGTAATTTCTCTCGCAAGCCAGGATTGACCATGGCAAAACAAGCGTGATCTTTTGTATTTTCGACATTAATGCATGCGCTCTTGTTAACTATATCTTTAGGGAGCTTGACATAGCTAGACCCTCCATTTAATGGATCGTGGACATGTATACGGATGTCCAGGTGTAGAATTCTGCTGAGTGCCTTAGATGAGCCGTTGACTATCTCGGAAAAGCGGCCCAATATGACACTCAAGGTGGATTCACGGAACCACCCGGCGATTGATGTGCTCCGCGTTATCACACCATTATCCCCCTAAAGATAATGAATGCTGGTCTCTTCCTGACCAGACTGAACTTTGGGTGGGGGGAGGGGTGCGATAACTCAATGCATAGCATTGCACTTCACTTAACGGCGGGGTAACGCGGATTATCGACTACCTTGAGGAGCTCGGTATCTAGGACAGGGAGGCACGCGTTTAAAAATCCAACAGGATCGCGGTACCCCCCTGCCGGGTTTTCGATGCGAGTGACCGAGATTCGCTCCTCAAAGGCATCGGCAATTGCCGAGTACTGCAACTGAGGTATGGTGTCACCGACCTGATCTACTTCACTAGCAGGGCGGGTTAGAGAACTACTGCTAGCCACAGGATGATAACTAATACTATTACTACTACTAATACTGGGGGTCTAGCCGGTGGACGATGGTGCTGGCGATGGCGCGTGATCATCATTTAATGAGACTGGTATTCGTCTCGGTACACGAACCTTGCGCTGGCGGTGTCGTGGACGGTCAGCTTGCCGAGGCGGAGAAGGCGGCGTGGAGAGACCATTGGAGCAGCCAGGCCACGGCGAGGGACCCCTGGCAGTGCTGCTACCCGCTTGTTGTGATGTAAAGGACTCCAGGTAGTTTCGGCCGCCGCCGCGGGCTGTCGAGCTGTGGTGATCGGTGTCATGCAAGTGGGGCGTGTCTTCGCCCACCCTCGAGCCCCGCGCCTGCAACCGCCGCTCGCGGAACTCGGCCAATGCCGTGAGATATACCTGTAACGTAAATATAAGTTTAATGATCTGGATTTAAAAGAAGGATAAATAATAATAATTAGTATAACAGTAAATAATTGTAATTATTTTGGACTAATGATGAAAACTATTCACCTTCTCCGATCTCATTCCACGGCTTCAGCAGTTCATTGCCAGTCAGGCATGTCCAGTTCGTCCTCATCTAAAAAGTTATTACTGTGTTCGGCTCCCTCGCTCTGCGTGGAATTAGGATGATCTAGAAACAAAATATATGTTAAGGCTAGATCAATACACTAGGAAGAAGGGTATATATTAAAAGAACAAGAAGAAAAAATTATTTAATTTTTTAGCGAGTATGATTTTTATTATTATTGGAGATGTACTTACATTCACAACGAGCTCTCTCCATTTCGAGTTGGCGATCAAGCTCTTCTAGCGCTGGGCCAATGTAATCTAGAAAGATGGAATATAATTGAGTACAATATAAAGTAAAAAATATTTGTAGAAGAAGTTTGGTGATATAGAAATGTGGGGACGAAGGCAGATATACGAAAGAAATGAAATCTTTATAGAGAGCGAGTATAACAGACACAGACACACACACACACACACACACACACACACACACACACACACACACAGACACACACACACACACACACACACACACACCACGTGAAAAGCGGATCTTTATATAGAGCTATCCAAAACAGATGTAGCGCTTGTACATGGAGTTAAAGGGTAGAGATATCAGAACATTGAAAAAATGTACTTACCAGGTAATGGAACTTGTTCAGGACAAAGCTGATTGACGCCACCTGCTCGCTCCTCAGACTCGAGGATAATGTCCGCGAGTTCAGCTATAACAATGAGATATATAATTAATAACCGGAATATATAAGATATAAAGGAAAAAAGATAATCAAAAATGAAAATCATTTTACTTACTCGATAATGGTGAATCGTGGAGTCTAAATCTCTTCGCAGCAGCAGACTCTTGGCTGTTGAATCTCTTCATGTTAACAGCTACAAAGCAGACACACAAACGCACGATATGGAATGCAAGTGACGAGTGAGAAAGATGACCCGGAGGGGGGGGGGGGTGACTCCTTATATAAGTGTGATGACGTAGTATTACATGATACTAGGATGAGCGAATGGCTGTTGAGAATTCTGTGGGGGTGGTGAATGAGTTCACTAGCGCCCCTAGTAGCTGAAAGCTGAACTAGTCAGATGGTTGCAGGACATGGTGGAGGGCTGAGCATTTTATAATTTATAAAATTATAGACAAATAATTCATAGTATCAGTGAAGATCTTATTTAGATTAGAGAGAGGATGATAGTGAGATCATTATGTGTGTGTTAGGATGAATGATTTATTATTATTATTATTATTATTTTAAAGTATGCTATATAGGCGTAATTCGAGGTTGATGGTATTAAGAATGGCGTTGAAGGAAATGTTTTTGGAGATGAATATTGTTAGCTATTTTTTTATTGGCGAGGAGTTTATGGTAGGGGGCTAATATATTTTGAATGAATGAAGGGGAGGTTAACTATTTTGGGACCATATAGAATTTGTGTGAGTTGACAGGTATGTGAGTAGAGAAGTTTGCTAGGAGCGTGCGATGGCTCCCACATGTGCTCGCGATATTGACTTGTTATTTTTTTTATTTGGGTTGAGAGCTTCGTGTTAAATTGACTTGCGGAGGTACGTATCTTGACGGGAGCGACGGTTCACGCGTATGTGTGAGTTTTCACGAAGATCTTGGATTAGGTAATCGGGGTATGTGGGGTGAATAATGAGAATTGGGTGATCAGTTAACTTAGTGAGAGCGTTCTTTGTCCCGCAGAGCCATGTGGTAGATCGCGCGTTGTGACGTCAAGGAAGTTTCCAACTCGGTAGCAAACATTCCAGTTCGAGCGTGTCGGTTCCTGTCTATCGGTGGGGGAATTCCAGAGTTTATGGGGCGAGAGGGTAGTTTGTGCTCCATCATCACACGTGCTGGTGGCGCCATGGAGTCGCGGCCATGTGGTGTGAGGGTGGTTTGGACAAAGCAAGCGGGTCGGTTCCTGTCCGTCGGTGCTGGGAATTTGAGAACTTTAGGACCGATATAGCTTTTAGTGTGTCACGTGATAGAACTTTCCAAATATCTCGGGCGGTTGTGTGAGGTAAGTATCGGCAGGTTGGAACCTGTACAGAAAAAAAAATTGGAGTGGAACGTGTCCTATGTCCAGCATGTGGCCGACAGGTTCCATCCTGTCCAGCGTTAAGTGCTCGCGGGCGGGTGAGGATGTTTACGTAGCCGGACTCTGAGGCGAGCGCGGCTGACCGTTTGTGGCGGGACTCTGGGAGGTTGGCGCCTACCTACCTGGCGCGCCAGCCGGGGACTCTGCGGTTCACCGACAGGTGGGGCACAGAGCGGGCTCAGCCATGCGCACGTACGTCAGCTGCGCTCTGGAGTTCAATGGGTAATGCATTTTTAAAGCATTTCATTGGAGGGAATTTATTTGGAGGACTGTGTTCTTGTTCTTATTCATATGTTCCAGGATCAATGCACGTTTCCATTCAGCATGTAGTAGGCTATGGGGGCAGTCCTCGGCTGTATGCTTGCAAACTACACTGCTGTTAAACGCATCGCGGTCAAACACCGATAACTCATCGATTGAACACATTCTGCAGGATGGGCTTCAATGGTATATTATGTTGTATGCGAATAGGCTTACGCCGAAGCGAATTGGCGTCAACTGAACGTCTCTTGCGTTTTCGAAGAGTGAATGTTTGATGGTAAATAAGCCTGCAGTTTGTGCATGCACATGAGCATATGCTGGTTACGGGATGCATCCTGGCTCCATCCCTCTGCATTGCCAAAATCTGCTGAACAGAATTCTTGTACTTATTGCTCCGACACTCCTCCATTATCATACGCTTCCACACCTCATGTAGTGAACTGTGGCTAAAGTCCTCCCTCGAATGTCTACATGAGATGCAGCTATTGAAGGCTGCTCTATCACCCACATCCATCTCTATGATCGAACACATAGCAACGACAGCTCAGCAAAGACTGAATGTGCAGGAGAACGGTAATGGTAGTTTAGTGGAGGTATCACAATTGGCTTTCTTCCCGCCAAAATCAACCATCTTTAATGACGTCACGGTGGCGCTCTCTGGTGGCAAGGGTATGAACTAATACAGTTGGATTGCATACACATGTGTATGATATAAATAATAATAAATGATAATGAATGTTAATAAACGATAATCAATAATAATAAAGACAAGTACGGTTTTTGCATGCATTATCGTGTTGGAAATCAAATTTCCCGAAATTTTTTCTTCTGGAGGCATAGGTTAGTGGACGTAGGCTAATTGGTCCATTTTCCCGCCAAAATTCAAAATTACCGCCATTTTTTCGTGAGGTTAGGTTAGTGGATGTAGCACAATTGGCCTATTTTCCCGCCAAAAGCCGCCATTTTGGATGACGTCATGCGCTGTTGCCAAGTCTACATGCCGCTATCTTGGATGACGTCATCGCCGCCATCTTGAATAAATTTGGTAGCAATGGAGAGTGGGGTGACACGAATCTTGCCCCACTACTGAGGCGCCGTCGGTTGAGTAGTGGGCTGTGTCCGGCGGAAGCTGCGAAGCATCCAGTTCTGCCGGAAAAGAACCAGCAGCAGAAAACTGAGGACGGCACAAAGGGATCTGGTTCCGGAGGGACCAGAAATTACAAACAAGGGGCGGCCAAGCTGGCGAAGAATGCGCCCCTGCTCCCAGAGCTGCCTGCCTGAGAAAACACGATAGTAAACCAAATCATGCGGCGCCAAACCAGAACGAGGCAAAGCAGCGGGACTGCGCAGGGGGGGGGGGGGGGGGGGGGGGGGGGGTTGCAACAGCTGCAATAATGATCAATGTGCGCGGCCATGTAGCACGCTGGGGAACGGGCGCCGTGCGGCTGGGAGTGATATGAAGGAAGGAAAGTCCATAGCACGTGCTCGTGAGAGTGCGTGGCACGCAACTTGTTCATCTGTGACTTAAACATAAGCACAAAGCGTGCAGCCTCGCCGTTCAACTGGGGGTGGAATGGGGCTGACGTCAGATGGCGAATGCCATTAGCAGCCCAGAACGCTTCAAACTCGGAGAACACAAATTAGGGGCTATTGTCGGAGACAATAACTTCAGGGAAGCGTTCAATGCAAAAAAATAGGCGTCAAAGTCCGAATAGTACTGGTAGATGTGGTAGAAGACATAGGTACAACAAAAGGAAAGTTGCTTTATGCATCAATGACTATCAACCAGCGGGTGTTTCAGAAAGGATCCGCAAAATCAATATGAACGCGCTGCCAAGGCGCAGTAGGTATAGGCCACGCAAAGAAGGACTGGTGGGGAGCAGATTGGTGCTCCGCGCAAGAGCGACAGTTAGCAAGCAAATTCTCAATTTCGTTATCAATACCGACCCAAGTGCAGTGACGACGCGCTAATTGCTTCGGCCGCAATATACCCCAATGACCAGCTTGCAGTAAGCAGAGGATTTCCGACTGCAAAGAACGAGGTACACCCACACGAGACTGATCATTGTCAGTTCGTAACAAAATAACAGCGTGGTGTACAGACAAGTTGTGACGTTGCACAAAGTAACGTCGAACAAGGGGATCACTAATCTGCGTAGTAGACAGAGGCCATTGAGTACGAACATACTGCAAAACAATCTGCAAAGAAGCATCGGCGGCTGTCGCGGAAGCAATGCGACGAAAATCCACTGGAAACCCACCAGCGAAATCCTTATCTTGCGAATCAATGAACATGCATGAGAATTCGGAAGAATCAAACACTTCGTCAGGACCGAGAGGTAGACGAGACAAAGCATGAGCATTGCCATGCTGGGCCGTAGGCCGAAACAAAATTTCATAATTGTAGACAGACAAAAATAAAGACCAATGTTGCAACTTTTGTGCAGTACGGGCTGGAACTGGCTTGGATGAGTGAAACAACGACGTCAAAGACTTATGTTGGGCGACCAAATAGAACTTGCGACCGTACAAAAAGTCATGAAACTTGGTCACTCCATATACAATAGCTAAAGCCTCTTTCTCGATTTGAGAATAGTTTTGCTGGGCAGAACTGAGCAATTTAGACGCAAAAGCGATTGGGCGGTCGACAGAAGTAATGCGGTGAGAGAGAACTGCTCCGATGCCATGAGAAGACGCATCGACAGCCAAAACAACTGGTATGGAGGGATCGAACGGAATCAACAGTGATCACTCAACAAAGCAGATTTGAGTTTGTGGAAATCAGCGTCACATTCCAAGACCAAACAAAAGGAATGTTCTTACGCCGAAGGCAATGCAAAGGCGCTGCAATGTGCACTGCATTTGGTATAAACCGAACATGAGATGTAATATCTTCAGACACAGACTGAAGTTCTTTCAAGTTTCTGGGTGCTGGCAGGTCCCTAATCACACGGAGATGTGACGGTGAGAGGTGGATACCCTGTCCGTTAATCATATCCCCTAAATACCGAATCTCAGTTTGAAAAAATTTGCACTTGTCTCTGTTACACCTGAATCCTGCCTGCAAAAGTACAGTAAATAAGGCACGCAAATTCTGCTGATGTTCATCAGGGGTACGACCTGACACCACAATATCGTCCATATAACTGGGACAACCAGGGACAGTGGCACACAACTGCTACAAGTAAGTCTGAAAAATAGCAGGAGCCGAAGCACAACCGAACGGAAGGCGGCGAAACTTGAACAATCCAAGGTGGGTGTTGATCACAAAATATCGCCGAGACTGTTCTTTGAGTGGAATTTGAAAGTATGCATTCCGCAAGTTTGTGAAAAAGAATTTACCCGCACCAAGCTTAACAAAAATGTCTTCAGGACGCAGTAAGGGAAACGTAGCTACTACCGTCTGCGGATTGCCGGTAGACTTAAAATCAGAACAAATACGGAGATGACCATTTGGTTTTTTCACACACACTACAAGCGAAGCCCATTGCGAAGCAGAAACAGGTTCAATGACACCACTGTCTTGCAAATGCTGAAGTTCAGCAGCCACGGCGTCGTGCTGTGCACGCCGGAAAACAGGCATGGCATTGTCTCTAACTACAATATGCGCTGCAAAGTCTGTGGTACAACCAAGGCCCTCAGAAAAGAGACCAGCAAAATCATCGCATAGTGCGACCACACTGTCTGCATTGTCACAAGCGTTGATGCAAATTACGTTGTCCTGAAATGCGAAGCCAAACAGTTCAAATGCATCCATGCCAAAAATGTTTGGAGCATTACTAGAGTGGAGCACATGGAAAGACACACGCCTAGCATTGAGATTTCCTGTCCAGTGAATGCAGTCAGCGTGGAATGTGACCGACGAAGTGGGGGCGAACCAAGCAAGTCATACGTTGATCTGTTGAGTACAGAAACAGATGCACCAGTGTCCAGCTGCATGCAAACACAATGTCCAAAAATGTTCAGTCACAAAAAGTTTATTCACATCGCGCTGAATGCGAGAGGAAGCATATGGAAAAACTTCGTCATGCACACTACGAGCTGTAGAAGCACGTGAAGCAGAAGACTTTGAAAATTGGCATTAATGTCCATAGGCAGATGATTGGAACTATGATCATGGCGGTTTCCACTGCGGTGACGCCCATGCGAGTCACGCGAACGTGAAACAGTCTGAGAATGAGAGTGTCTCTTACGACACACAGTTTGCACATGTCCTTTCTTATTGCAAAAATAACACTGAGCATGACGGGATGGGCAATTGCCCGTGGGTGGGCACGAAAGCAGTTCGGACAAGATTTCAGTTTCTTAGTAGGTGCCTGGTTGGGAAACTGTTTACTTGCGTACGAACAGTGTGGCGAGGTTTCCTGTCCTAGGGCAGGGCGGGAGGGCCTGTGTTGTGCCTCGCTAACAGTACACACACCCGAGGTCACGTCGAACGCGGAAGTAGCGATATCTAATGTATCTTGTCTGTTTAGCAATTCTACTATTTCCTGTACAGACGGGTTTTTAAATCTTAGGAGTTGCTTGCGGATGCGGTAATCCGCCACATTCTGCTCAATAGCATCCCTGATCATCATATCTGCATAGGAGAGTCCACACGAGCAATTAAAGTCACTATCAGAAGTTAGTCCCTGAAGGTCAGCTAACCATGATTTATTTGACTGAGTAGGACCACGCCGGAGACGGAAAAATTTGCAGCGCGCAGCCTCCACATTTACACTGTCACGGAAGTGGGAGTTTACAGCTTCTATCATTTTTAGTTTCTGGGCGGGTGGTGCGAAACAATTTTATGAGCACACGGTGTAACACAAAACCGGCGTTGGCAATGAAAAAGGCAAGCCGCTCTGTACATGGTATGTCGTATGCGGCGAGGTGGACCTCGAGCTGTGCAGTGTACTCTGGCCAGCGTTCAGAGTCCGGATTGAAGACACGGAATGTAGGCGTCGTCTGCGGCACAGGCGGGGGCGTCGGAGGCGCTGAGGCAGCTGCTGTTTGTAGTGTGACAAGTCCATTCACAGCAGCAAGCAGCTGCGTCATTTGCCGAGCCTGAAACCGTACAATAATGGACAGTGAAGTCTGTTCCTGTTGCGAAGCCATCGTTGACACAAAATGATTTCTTAGAGTGAAGGGTGCGAGCGCACATTTACTCAGTCACACGGAGATATCACAAAAAAGATAAAGCAGTACCGAGCAAAAAGCATAGGTAAGAGGAGAAAAAGAAATGGAACTGCTTCTGTAATATAGGCCGAGAGTGAAGGAAGTGAGTAGGAGCAGGACAGGCGAAGCACTTCGGTACTGCATGTAACTTTAACACTTTTAATAGAGTCAAAAACACAAGTAAATATCAAATGCGTACATAACTTTGGCTAGGATGAGCACGTAGGTGTGAAGCCGTAGTCCATGTCTAATCCTGTGCAGTTAGGATGACTGTTCTGTATAATCTCAAAACTAACAAATACTCGTTGCTGTCCAAACTTTAACCGAACGTAACTAATACAAAGTCTCAATAACAAGCTAGCCCACTCGGTAGTAGACGCGATATTTCCAGGTCGTCTGCTCTTGATGAAAAAGCCGAAATCAAGGCGGCACTCCCTGAGCTCCACAGCGTCAGCCAGAGGGCACTGTGGTCGGCATAGTTAGTCCTCTCTCGTAGTGCCAACTTACGAGACCGTGCACATACGTTGTGGCATCGTAACTATCGACGCCACACTAATCCTTACTTTTCGCTGTAGTAAATGAAAGTGGTTTCAAAACCACTTGTTTTGAGCTATAAATCATAGTCATGGCATGTCGGAAAGCACACCTTCTTAATATTCCACTAAAGGCGCTTCCTTTATGTGCTACGTAGACACTAAATAAGCACTGTCCTTTTTTTAACAAATTAAGCACTAATTTGTAAGTGGCTCACTGTTGCATGACTTTCCAATTCCTACAGCAGAAGCAACGACGTACGGCCATAAATGCAGTTGTGCTGGTTGCTACAGATCTCGCACCGCACACTCCCCTCCAGATAGGTAACTAGAGCCCGCCCCTAGTAGCTGAGTAGTCATCGCGACAGAATGTCAGTTCTAAGGGCCTGGATTCGTTTCCCGGCTGGGTCGGAGATTTTCTTCGCTCAGGGACTGGGTGTTGTGCTGTCCTAATCATCATGATTTCATCCCCATCGACGCGCAAGTCGCCGAAGTGGCGTCAAATCGAAAGACTTGCACCCAGCGAAAGATCTACCTGACGGGAGACCCTAGTCACACGACATTCTTTAGGTAACTAGAAAAAGTGAACAGATTTTAATTATATAGTCTGTGAGTGACACAACTTAATTGTGGTTGCACAGTTAATTTTGGTGTTATAACTCAAAATGTATTACACTGAGAATGTTTCA
Source organism: Schistocerca piceifrons (assembly GCF_021461385.2). Taxonomy (NCBI): domain Eukaryota; kingdom Metazoa; phylum Arthropoda; class Insecta; order Orthoptera; family Acrididae; genus Schistocerca; species Schistocerca piceifrons. The sequence continues at coordinate 482,562,388 of NC_060149.1, read as the reverse complement.
CTTCTGTTTCACTAACTGGTGCCCAGGTGTGAGGGGTACTAGCAACTGCTATAATCGCTGAATACAGTTACAGGTAAGTCGTATTATTATTTTTTTTTATATTTAAACATTATTGGTATATATTCTCTACAATTTCAGTTGCGTGCATACTTCATACTTGTAAAACGTGCTGTCAACACCAAGGCATTTAAGACGTTAGCGGCTGTCAGTGCAACAGGCGCCAGTTTGGAAGGGTACAGGGCTACGAGCTACACTCCTGTAACTTTCCAGCAACAGCGGTTAACGGTGAGTGCGCATCTCATTGCAAGGTCCATCAAATCTCGCTTCTGCTAGAGGAAGAGCAGATGGTGAGGGGGAGGGCTGTGAAGCTGTTAAAGACGGTTGATAACCATGTAGTACCTGCGATTCGCTAGCTCTTCTAAAGACAAGTGTGTTATTGTTTCGCGCAGTACAGTGCACAAAGTATTAAATATAAATCAAGGTACATATTTGAGTGTTTCATAGTGTTTTAGTACATATTTATTTATTAAAAATGTAGTGAACAGGTGTAGTTTTCAATAATTTTAAACTAGTTTCTGCATAAAAGTGAAGTTGGGTTGCCGAAGCATTATGGATGAAGTAGTGGGCTCCTCAAAAGATGCAAACATATCAGATTGTAAATGTGTGCTGAAAAGTCTGCGGGAACATCCATTTGGAGGATTTAAGTTTTGAGGGGAAAAGTGACGTCATCAAACAGGGACGGCCTTCACCAGATCTTCCACACTTAAATACAGTAAATATAAATTACATAACACATTTTCAATAATCTTGGTGCTTCAATTACAAATGGTTATGAGGCTGCAAAGGGACACAAAAATTGTACTGTTAGCCAGGTATTTTATATTTAGATAAAGTCAATATTTCATCTCCTGTGGTCTCATTGAAGCAGTGCCTGAAGCATTAAAACAAATAAAATTAATTTGAACCATCCCTCCAGCCAGTGATTTGGCAGATAGATCATTTTCGGAAGTGAATCAAAACTTATTTTCCAAATACACTGACGCAAACCACATTTTCTCAGCTTGCAATGTTATCCATTGAAAAAGTTTTCTCAAACCAGCATTTTACAGCACTAGCTGAAGTAGTAGCCAGTGAATTGAAAAATGTTTATTTTTATGAGTAATTTATACTTTGTTATATTTTATTTTATTTTTGTTATATTTTGTTTTATTTTTGTTATAATTTATTTTATTTTTTACTTTAGAACTCAAAACATTTGAGGACGCAAGCGACCATGTCATAATCTTAGAACACCAATAAGTATAAGAAGTTAAAAGCGACTATATACTAAGCCTAATCAATGGAAGAAAACAGAGCTAAAAAGAAGGATTTCCCCTTGCAGAAAGGTCCTCAAAATAAGCCTAGAGACTGTGGAGGAGCCCAGCCAAAGATTAAATGTCCTTCTCTATACTGCTACGACAGTTAAGAAGTAAAAAGCGATCAACAGCCCGTGTGTTGTTCGCTAAAAAGGCCGATAACTCAGACGGCAAACATACACTGAAACATAAGCTGTTAAAAAAGTGGCATTGGGTCAGGAAATGGCGAACCATCAGAGCTTTATGACAATGAGCACAAAGTGGTGGGGAATCAGCACTTAACAAATAGCGATGGCTAATTTCTTTCCTTTTTTCTGGTGTTGTTTTAGAGCACAAAAAAAACTGAAATCATAAGCACACATGTCATAACTTCAGAACACGAATAAGTAAAAGAAGTTAAAAGCAACTACATGTTCAGAATAATTGATGGAAGGTTGGAGAAAGGTCCACAAAATATGCCATAGATACAGCAGGGGACCGTAACCAAAGATTAAATATCTTTTGCCATATTGCGAAAATGGATTAAATGTAAACTGTGGCCGACAGCCCACACATCATTCACATACACTGCAATGTAAGCAGTTAATAAAAGGGCACTGGGTCAGGAAATGGTGAACCAACAAAGGTTGATGACAATGAGCACAAAGTGATGGGGAATCACCACTTAACAAATGGTAATGGCTAAGAAGACAGTTCCCAACACGCAACCTAGCTAAAATGGTCTCCTCATGATACGAAGGCCAAGATAAGGTTGGTCAAGCTGATGGCTGCGATTTAATTCCCCAAAGCTTGTTCCTGTGACGAGACAACCAGTACTGATTCCAAAGTGACACCACTTGCTGACAGACGGCAATGCAGAGATCATCTGAAGGAATGGAAGCTGAGGTAGGAGGACTGCATCTTTGGCACCAGCCTCATTTCCAATCAGACCGATGTGATCAGGAATGCACATGAACATCAAAGTAGCCCCCTCAACAGCGAGCAAGTGGAAGCTTTCTTGGACCCATTACACTAAGGGATGGACTGTTTACAGCACACAGATGCTCTCAAGGGCACTGGAAGAACTGGAGCATATGACACAATTAAAAAGCCTGAGTTGATGGATGTACTGGGTGGCCTAATAGGGGGCCAAGAGCTCTGCTGTGAAAATCGAGCAGTGTTCTGGAAGCCGATAGTGAAAATGCTTGATGCAAATGATGAAGGCACAACTGGCACTGAGGTTAGTCTTAGAGCCATCAGTGTACATAAAGGTGCTATCACTTAATTGCATGCGAAGGTCGAGAAACTTACAGCAATAGATCTAATCTGAAGTAGTGTCCTTAAGAAGTGAATGAAGTCCATGATGAACACGGGCCGCCACAAGAAGCTAAGGTGGTAAAGGGTACATACCCGTCGTGAATGTGGCATGGGCTGCTGGAGCAGAAGCCAAAAGCTAACTCTGGGGGGTAACAGAGAAGAAGGACATACACCATACTGGAGTGTTGTAGGCTTTCTCCAAATCAAAACACATAGCTACAGTCTGATATTTCTGCCAGAAACCATTCATGACATCGGTTTGAAAAGTGACAAGATGGTCAACTGCAGAATTTCATGCTCTAAATCCACAATGTGCAGTGGTTAGAAGATTGCGAGATGCAAGTCACCATAACACCTGGCCATGAATCATATGTTCCATCACCTTGCAAACACAGCTGGTGATACAAATGGAGACGGAACTAGAAGAAAGGTGTTTGTCCTTACCGGTCTTAGGTATGGGTATGACAGTGGTTTCACACCAGCGTCTGGGAAACGTTCTATCTGTCCAAATGTGATTGTAAGTATGAAGGAGAAAGTGGTTGCCCGCAAGAGAAAGGTGCTGCAACATCTGAATATGAACATTGTCCAGCCCTGGGGTAGAAGAATGAGATGAAGTGAGAGTATGGCTAACTCCCTCATAGTAAAGGCAGCATTGTAACATTCACGATTAAGAAAGGAGCCTACTCCACCCATTGCTGAGGGAGGAAGAAGGGGTGATAGTAGGTGGAGCTTAAAATCTCTGCAGAATATTTACCCTCGATGTTGGAGATAGCAATAGGGTCCACAATGATGTCATCTGCAATGGTCAGACGGGACATTTGGGAATGGAACTTGGTCCCAGAGAGCCTACAAAGGTATCCCCACCCAACACAAGGGGAGTGGAATGGCTGAAAGAACTAGAAAACAAAATCAGCTAGCTATTTTGCTATCCCAAAGAATGCAATGTCACTGCACACACAGCTGTTTGTAACAAACAAAGTTCGCCATCATTCCATGACAGTTAAAATCATGGAGAACATTTCTATGCATGCAAATCATGTTGGGGTATGCCTCAGTAAACCAGGGGACTGGGTCACATCACAATAAATATGATGTACGATGTATGGAATATTGTGTGGCAGTAAGGATAACATTCATTAAGATACTCCACCTGGGAGGAGTAAAGCCGGTAGTGAGCCTTAGAAGGCAGCCAACTGGGTTTAAATGCAGGTGGGGTAGGAGTTAGCAAATGGATATCGCATGGGAAATGATTGCTTGAGTACGTGTCAGAAAGAATGGACCACTAGAGATGATGGGCAATTTTGGCAGTGCAGAACTAGAAATACAGAGTGAATAGTTGTGCGTGGAGTCTGAAAGGAATGTCTTAAGATAGATGAGGTTGAGTAGACTGAGAAGATCAGTCAAGAGGGAACCTCTCAGACAGGTTCTCGAAGAACCCCAAAATGGATGGTTTGCATTATAGTCGCCAAGCAGGGAAAAGGGATAAGGGAGCTGACCAAGAAGTTAGAATAAGTCTGCCCTGGTGACAGCGAATGACAGAGGGATGTAGACTTTACAAAGAGAAAAGGTGAAATGAGCAAGGAAAATGCAGACTGGAACGGCTTGCAGCTGGGCGTTCAATGAGATTGTTTGGCTATGGATGTCATACCAGATGAGCAGCATGACTCCCCCATGAGACGAAACGTTGTCCTTGCGGGGAAGGTCAAAGCAGACCAGGAGGAAATGAGAGAGGTCAAAGCAGTTGAGAAGACGCACGCAGTTTTGTTTCTTGGAGGCAGAAAACAAGCAGATGATACAATTCCAAGAGCAGATATAATTCCACCTTGTTGGATCTCATGCCAGGAACATTCCACTGGAGAAGAGTCTTAACGGGGAATGGGGAGGAGGGAACAAATGAACGGTAGTCACCTCAGCAGCTACCGAGTGCCAGCCTTCAAAGGTTCACTGTTACAGGGTACAGAGACTGGAGGGTCCTATTCCATGAAATCTACAGAGCTGTCAGCATTCTCCCTGGGTCAACCTGTGGATCCCAGGATGGACAAATGGTAGGTGGCTTGCAATGGCGAAATGGAGGATTCCAAGTCAGGAAGGACAAGACTTGATTTCTTATAGCCTTTATGGTTGGTAGACAAGGACTCAGATGGTTGATGGCTGGATGGAAATAAAAAGCCTTCATGGGGGTATTCCCTGCCGGTGTGTAGCAGGGGATTTCGCCGCTGGGGCAAAGATCTGGTGGCCTGTTGTGCAGCTATAGGAGAGAGAGACAGGGATGCTGTTGTGATATATGTCGATTTCACAACTCCAGTATTGAACTGGAGGTCGCAAGTCAGTATGACCATGTCCTTCGTGAAGCAAGGCATAGCAGGAGTGGTATTATAAGTGCCAGATGGTATAATGCAAGGTTTTAGACTAGCCAACAATTTGGAGCAACAGGATAAGTTGCTTTTTCCTTCACCTGGATGTTCTGGATGGCCTGCTGTTTGGATTTCTCCCTCGGTCAGACCATTAAGCAGCTGTGTGTGAATAACACAATGGGAAGAATTCAGCATATGATGGGCCTCAACACGAACAGGAGAGCCATGGAGTAATGAAGGTCTAAGCAATTGTTGGGCTTGAAAATTACAATTGGTCTCCAGAAGCAAAATCCCGTTAGATAAGTGATAGCAGGATTTCACAGGCCTGCAACCGCATCAAAACCTTACTGAGTAATAAATGGATTAACCATAGCAAAGGGCTGACCTTCTTTGGTACATAATACCATGAGGAACTGAGGTGCAGTTGGCAGAGTCTTTGAATCTTTAGCCTGATCCCGTTTACATTTAGTAGACATAGATTAGGACAGTGTGTGGTTCCTTGTGAAACAATCCCGCATAATTGCCAGCATCTCTGATGGCGCACTAACTCAAACAGGGGCCCCCTCAGAGGGGTTCACTTGCCTTAGGTGGTTCACACCTCCCAAACTCCTGGCAGAAGGACCATTTGGTAATTTGAAAGGTTACAGCTTAGGTAGTCACCTTTCCCTGGGTCTGACATGCACCAGAAGATATGTGCAAACCCAATTTGTTGACCATGGGCTGCGAATTACGTGTTACCAAGTCACCTGTTATGTGTCAAACACATGGGCAAGCCTTCAGGACAGCACAGAGAGGAAGAAGAAACAAAGAGAAACCTCAAACACCAAAGCAGAGGAAGGGGAGGAGACTGAGATCGACAAAAGAAAGAAAAAACAGATGAGGGACTGCTCCAATGCCAGACTATCAAAAGTTCAGAATACATTCCCAAAACTATCCAAGACCTGTTCCCCGAGGGAGGGGAAAAAGAATAACAGAGGATAGACATGCAGCACAGAAAGGGAAGAGGTGCTGTAAAGTCTGGGGACCCACGGTAGCTCAGCACAAACTCAGCAAAGAGTGGTGAGCCCCCTGGGGGGACTTATATTTTATGGCAGATATAGATTACGTGGAAAAATATAGAAAGCATCTTATTTCAGAAGAGCTTTACTTTCATGTTTTTAATCACAGCGTAACAATATATGCTTTAATAACAGATACAGCCACCACGGTAGTTCTGCTTATTGTGCTACAATGATGTGTACAGCCATTAAAACACTGTAATACGGATAATGCTTGATTTTTTCCCAATTGATAGTTGTATAATTATTTTTTAAAAAAAAATTTTTTATAAAAATATATTTGTATATTTTAAACCCAATTATTTATTCAACCTCTGAATTTACTCTGAGACATACCAACACTACTGCTCTTAAGGCACCTTATACAATTTCCACAATACCTTGACAATGAATCAGGTTATCTGGAAATGATTTTCTCGAGCCTTAGGAATCAATGTCTAGCAAGAGGAAGTTTTGAATGAAATCAGCTTTCTGCCAAGATGAAATCACTTCAGACTGTCAAAATTCTAACTATTCTTAGTCATTTTGCCAACATTCAGTGCAAGTGATGTGACTGTACACCACTGGGAATTTGATGTGAGTGAGCACGAAGTTCAAGAGGTGAATGTTAACTTAATTTGTGACAGCTGTCAACTTAAGAAATCACCCAGATAAGCCCATACAAAATAATTATGTCCATTTTTATGGTTATTAAAACAAAGACTTATTTCTTTCAAATGTTTGTGCTGTTGGGCACCTAGCCTGCAGCTTGGATAGCTGCCCCATGGAGAAATAGCAGTCAATGAATTAATGGTATACGGTATTTTTGTGAATGGCCATCTTGCAGTTGATGACGTGATAAAATAATACTGTTAGTTGTGCACATCAGTTTCAACTGTAGACCCTTGGAGAATGGATTGCTAGGTTACAAATGACAAATGAAAATAAGCCAAAGTAAGTAATGTACAAAATGCAGCAAAGAAACACTCTTACCTTACACTGAATGCTTTTATGTACAAAAAAAGCATTCTCCTTTTATCATCCACAGATCACTTCTTACTAGAACAGGTATACTTTGAAGCCTATGGGCATTGGTACAAAGTCTTGCCTAGTGCTCTTATACGCTCTTGAGAGTATAGTAGGCTACTTTGTAGAAAATATTTAATTTCCTTTCATGTACAGAAAGATTGGTAACAATCACTTTCACTGCAAGATATCTGCAAACGTTTTGTATAAAAGATTGACTGTAATTATTTCTGAAGTTTTGTCTAAATGGTCTGTTTCACAGTATGTGTGTAAAACTGAAACATGCTGCCAAGTCTATTGCATTAATTTTATTTTAATACCTACTGCTTTCACCAAATGTGCTTTACTGGTATTTATAGTTCCCTGTCCTACTAAAACTCAGATTGTCAATTAGAAGTGTTCTTCCAGTATCCAATTTTATCACATACTGTTCTCCCCTTTTTGATTTGTAGCCCTTGTTTTAATGTAATTTTTCTTTGTAGGCTGATGAGGTTTTATCCTTTTTCTACATCTACATACAAATGCCACAAGCCACAATATGGTGGATGGTGGAGGGTACCTTGTACTGCTGATAGCCATTCTGCTTTCTATTCCACTCGAAAATGAAGACAAGCCCTGATTTCTCTTACCTTGGCCTTGCAGTCATTATGCAAAATGTATGTAGGTGGCTGTAGAATCATTTTAGAGTCTTCACAAATCTCATTTCTCTAAAATTTTTCAATAGCAGTTTAAAAAATCATTGTCTTCTGCCCAAGGATTCCCATCTGTGTCTCTGGAGTATTTCCATAATAGTCATGTGTTGATTAAATCTGCAGCATATCCCTGAATTGCTTAGGCACTGCTCTAAACCCACCTGATGGGAATCTGCCACACTTGAGCAGTTTGCAAGAATGGGTTGCACAAGTGTTCTGTATGCAGTCTCCCCTATGTATGATCTACACTTTTCTAGAATTCTCCCAATATACTGAAGTCTGCCGTTCACCTTCCCTGCAACCAAATTTACATGCTTGTTTCATTTCCTCTCACTTTGCAATTTTATTCCAAGATGTTTAATCAGTTTCATAGTGTCAATCAGTATACCTCTGAAACTATATTCAAACATTACCAGAGTCTTATTTTTACTCTTCTTCAGTAGCTAAAATTTTTCCATATTTGGAGCAAGCTGCCATTCATCACACTAAACTGAAATTCTATCCAAGTCATCCTGTACTCTCCTGCTGTTACCCCAATGACAACATTTTCCTATCACCAAAAATTTGCAGATTACTGGTCACCTTATCTGTCAGATCATTTACACATATAAAGAACAAGAGAAGTCCTATCACACTTTTCTGAGACACTTCTGATAATACTTCTTTTCTCTTTTGAACACTCGCAATCCTGGATAATTTACTAGGTTTTATCACTCAAAAAGTCTTCAAGCCACTTAAATATCTAGGAATCTACTCCACATGCTCAGAGCTCCGTTAAAACTCTGCAGTTTGGCTCCATGTAAAACAATATGTGAAATCTGCTTTTTGCATTTCACCCATGGTGCACAGAATATTGTGCGAGAAAAGGGGAACATGACTTTTGCACTAGACAAGCTTTTGAAATTCATGTCAATTTGTGGCTAGAAGGTTTTCCCTCCCAAGGAAATGTAATATACTTAAACTTAAGCTTAGAATGTGATAAAGACTTCTGCATCAAACTGGTATTAAGGGTATTGGTCTGTAATTTTCTGGGTACATTCTCTTACCCTTCTATCCCTCTTATTAGGACAATGTTAGCTACCTAGGTGAGCTGGAATAGTATTATTCAGCCAAAATTTACACTGGTCACCCAAAACATTATGACCACCTGGTGGCATTGTGGGTGCGTGACAAGATAATAAAAGTAAGTAAGCGGACCAGACAAGGATAGGGGATCACAGAAGCAAAAATATTGGCTGCAAATGGGGACATCCTCTGAGATAAGAAACTTTGACAAAGAACAGATTACTATTACGCAGAGCATGTGAATGAGTATCTTGAAACTGGCAAAGCTAGTGGAATGTTCACTTGCAACACCTACTGAAAGAGGTAGAGGGGCTGTGAAAATACCACTAGGCACTAAATGGTTGGACATCCATGACTCTTCACAGAAAGTATGGTTTGGAAGCTTGTCTGCTCTGTAAAGTAGCATAGATGCAGATCTGTGGACCTCTGTTGAAAGAGTACAGTGTTGGTGCACACACAAATGTTTTGCAGCACAGCATTAATCATACATTGTTGAACACGGGGATCCACATCATACCACCCCTACATGTTCATATGTTTACCCCACAACATCATGAATTATGTATGTAGTGGGCATGGGACCATTGTGATTCGGTCTTCAATCAGTGGAAACGTGTCAGCTCTTCAGGTGAATGACATTTTTGCTACAGTAGATCAACGGTCATCTCCACAAACACTGTCATTGAGGTGAATGGTGGATTGAAACATGCAGGGTGTCACAGACACAGGCTGGTGGGAGCAGTATCATGCTGCGGGAGACATTCTCCTGCACTTGCATGGACCTGCAGTAGTAATTGAAGAGACACTGACAGCTGTGGACCACCTACATCACTTATTGCTTGACGTCTTCCCCTATGGCAATGCCATCTTTCAGCAGTACAATTGTCCATGTCTCAGAACCAGAACCATGCTACAGTCATTTGAGGAGCATTATAGTGAACTCACATGGATTTCTCAGTGACCAAATTCACCTGATGTAGATCCTAGGGAACCCATCTGGGTTGCTATTGGGTGCCATCACCGTGTACGCAAATCAGCAGCACGTACTTCCACAAATTACATGACCCTTGCATAGACATCTAATGCCACATATCTCCATAAACCTACTAACAAAGTGCCAGATGCTTGACATGCCGAATCAGTGATGTATTTCTTTCCAAAGATGGACATACAAGTTACCAAGCAGTTAATCATAATGTTTTGGCTCACCAGTGTATTCTTTTGAGGCAATTTTAGAATGCCATTTGTATCCTTTCTGATACCTGGCTGAAAATATATGAGAAAAAATTACTTTTGACTAACTACACACTATAACTTTCCTGTCCTAACTTTGCAGTGTGTTTGTCAGTTACCTGTTTGTAACATGGGACTGAAATTATTCTAATATGGTTTGAAATGCTGGTTTGTGTTATACTGTTGTATGGTTCAGTTTTAAACCTATGAAGTGAGCATCAGTAATGGACACTCAGCTTTTTTCATGAGTTGTCTCACAGTAAATAGGTGGTCACTCATCAGTCTGCTTCTTCTGAGTCCATACTGGTATTATATTATTGCGTTTCTTGCCACTGGCACTTCACATCTGCACCAGAGTGGGGTCCTGTCTTTCACAGGAAATGCTCATTTCACCTTAGCCACACATGCACACTTCAGTTACTCATTCAACTATACATTAAAAGTACCTGAAGTATAATCTCTTGTAATACAAAATGAGACAGAAGTAAGTAGGAATGAAGCTTTAGATCATACAGTGCAGCATGCTCTGGTAAGAGTGATGTCACTGCTGAGTACAGATTCAATAAAACTTAAATCTGTCATGAATGTTCAACACAATAAATACATCACCACAGTGTACAGATGCTGCCACTTGTGCTTGATTTAGTTTTCTACCCCTCCCAACCTCCACCCCCCACCCACCACCACCACCCCCAGTCATCAGTTGGTAATACAAATTATACCTGTCTCCACATTATGCCTCCATTAAGGTATCAAAGTGTTTCCTTCCACTCCAAAGAATGATTGTCAAATAAAGATAAATTTGTATCAACCATTTTTTTTTAGATTATACTGCACAATACGGACACCTCACCCATTTCACCAATACCACAATTTCTTGTCAGATGAATAGTTCCTAAGTCTCTCTCTCTGAATGTGTATATGTGTGTGTGTTTGGGGAGGGGGGGAGTCAGACTTTTAAAAGCTACTGACAATGTTGAAAATGACCAATACTAATGCCAGCAGTACTTCTTGGTGTTGTGGCAAAGTGCTACAGAGCACTCGCCACCCTCCTGCTTCAGCAGACTACGTGGTCTAACAGTGATAAAAGCGGCCTGAAGCAGTTTTTCCAGAGAGAAGCACATGACAGAAAGAGCTCCCTGACAGGCACTTCCTCCCAAAAAATCAAGAATATTTCCTGTGTCCTGTTTGCCTTTATTTTTGTGCTAATGACTGTACACTAATCCCTGTACTTACTAGTGTACCATAGGACTGTGCGTGCAAGGTAAGTGAGGAAAGAATTCCTCACAGAATCACTAGACTGAATGATGACTGTTCCACAGTGACATATAAAGCAAAGCTTCGAACCATTAGCATCTCTCTGATGGAACTAAATGTGAAAACATGTCCTTATGCTCTCAGAAATTGGGATAAATTTTTTACTGAGCCCTTAACTAGCAGTTCATAACATATGGACACTAATGAATGTAACACAGCTCTTAATGCATTGTGTTTCTACCAGGGGATTTGTTAAAGAAGAGAGACTAAATGATCTCAAAGCAGCTCTGTCTTGTGTAAACTGGCAGCAGAAAACTGCAGAGTTAGTAGGCAGTGACTCTCTCTTATGTCTGTTCCAAACCTTAAAAGCAGTATTTGATGACATATTTCTGGTAAGACCAGTGAAGAATCCTGTGGACAAACCACAAGGCAGGCAGAAAGTTATCAATGTGAAACAATGGTACACCCCTGAGCTCAATAAATTGAAGTGTATTGTAACAATGTGCAAGGACCAAATGAAATCAGCTTTAGACATTCCAGCTAAAGAATTACATCACTGCAACTACCTAAAAGCCAAAAAAGCTTATAGGAAGGCAGTAGAGGAAGCAGAAAAGAAATATAATAATACATACAATAAAGAGGCCCAAAATCCTTGTAAAGCTGCCTGGAATCTTGTAAATGAGAATAGAAACAAGACTACCTCCTGCTTAAATTCATGTAGCCCTGATGACTTCAATGAATATTTTGTCAGAATAGTGGAAAAGACAGTGAGTGAAATTCCACACTCTGACCTAGATCCGACTGCAAACATAAGAAATGCAGACAGTTGCAGTATTCAAAACTGGAAGGAAGTACACCCTGAAGACATGATAAAAATTGTGAACTCCTACAAACACTCAGAAAGTGTAGACATCTATGGCATGTCCTGCACACTGCTAAAGAAAATTATTGCAGAATTAGCTCAGCCACTAGCCATAGCAATAAACAAATGTCTATCTTCTGGTGTCTTCCCAGACTTCCTTAAACTGGCGCACACAGTACCAATAAATAAGAAGGGGGATCCATGCGAGGTGTCCAGCTTCAGACCAATCTCAGTGGTACCTGTACTAGCCAAAGTTACTGAGTCTGTGATGCACAGCCAGGTACTGAATTATTTTGAGGAAAACAACTTATTCCGCAAAGGGAGATCAACAGTGACAGCCACACTGGACTTATTAAAAATGATTCGACAGAGTTTTGAAGAGAGAGAGAGAGAGTGGCACTGACACTCTGTGACTTCAGCAAAGCCTTTGACTGATGTTGTTCTATCAACACTCCAGTCTTATTTGGAAAACCGAAAGCAGGTAGTATCTGTGCACGGAGCAACTTATCTTGAACAAAAATTGGAACATGGAGTGCCCCAAGGATCAGTCTTAGGACCTCTCCTATTCCTCATATATGTCAATGATATGAGCTGTAATAGTCAAATGTTGCAGTCTGCAGATGACACTAACCTTATTGCCAAAGGACATACAGCCGCAGAAGCTCTTGGGGCATCAAATTTGATGTTTGAAGAAATAGAAGAATGGTTCATCATAAACAAAATGAAGATCAATGAAGAAAAAACCCAACATTTGATGTGCAGTCTAACCAACATTGAAGACCAAGAAAACATGGAGACTGTCACACTGCTGGGCTTCAAGATTGACAGCAAACTCTCCATGAATGATCACACTGCATATGTATGCACCAAACTTTCTCGTGTGATATACCTCCTGAGGAAGCTGAAGAGGATAATAACTGACCAGTTTCTCACAATAGTCTACCATGCACTCTTCCACAGCAACATTAGCTATGGACTGTTGTTGTGGAGACACTCCTCAGGCAGCAAAGATGTGTTGCTATTACAAAAAAAAAAAAAAAAAAAAGCCATCAGGATCATATCCTCTAGCAAAAGACTGGACCACTGTAAGCCTATTTTCACCAAGCTAGGCAGAATGACTGTTTTTAGCCAGTATGTGTTTTTCTGCCTCATTTATATAAAAGAAAATCAAAGGAATTTTAGCATAAGACAAGAAATATATACTCCTGGAAATTGAAATAAGAACACCGTGAATTCATTGTCCCAGGAGGGGAAACTTTATTGACACATTCCTGGGATCAGATACATCACATGAGCACACTGACAGAACCACAGGCACATAGACACAGGCAACAGAGCATGCACAATGTCGGCACTAGTACAGTGTATATCCACCTTTCGCAGCAATGCAGGCTGCTATTCTCCCATGGAGACGATCGTAGAGATGCTGGATGTAGTCCTGTGGAACGGCTTGCCATGCCATTTCCACCTAGCGCCTCAGTTGGACCAGCGTTCGTGCTGGACGTGCAGACCGCGTCAGACGACGCTTCATCCAGTCCCAAACATGCTCAATGGGGGACAGATCCGGAGATCTTGCTGGCCAGGGTAGTTGACTTACACCTTCTAGAGCACGTTGGGTGGCACGGGATACATGCGGACGTGCATTGTCCTGTTGGAACAGCAAGTTCCCTTGCAGGTCTAGGAATGGTAGAACGATGGGTTCGATGACGGTTTGGATGTACCGTGCACTATTCAGTGTCCCCTAGACGATCGCCAGTGGTGTACGGCCAGTGTAGGAGATCGCTCCTCACACCATGATGCCGGGTGTTGGCCCTGTGTGCCTCGGTCGTATGCAGTCCTGATTGTGGCGCTCACCTGCACGGCGCCAAACACGCATGCGACCATCATTGGCACCAAGGCAGAAGCGACTCTCATCGCTGAAGACGACACGTCTCCATTCGTCCCTCCATTCACGCCTGTCGCGACACTACTGGAGGCGGGCTGCACGATGTTGGGGCGCGAGCGGAAGACGGCCTAACGGTGTGCGGGACCGTAGCCCAGCTTCATGGAGACGGTTGCGAATGGTCCTCGCCGATACCCCAGGAGCAACAGTGTCCCTAATTTGCTGGGAAGTGGCGGTGCGGTCCCCTACGGCACTGCATAAGATCCTATGGTCTTGGCGTGCATCCGTGCGTCGCTGCGGTCCGGTCCCAGGTCGACGGGCACGTGCACCTTCCGCCGACCACTGGCGACAACATCGATGTACTGTGGAGACCTCACGCCCCACGTGTTGAGCAATTCGGCGGTATGTCCACCCGGCCTCCCGCATGCCCACTATACGCCCTCACTCAAAGTCCGTCAACTGCACATACGGTTCACGTCCATGCTGTCGCGGCATGCTACCAGTGTTAAAGACTGCGATGGAGCTCCGTATGCCACGGCAAACTGGCTGACACTGACGGCGGCGGTGCACAAATGCTGCGCAGCTAGCGCCATTCGACGGCCAACACCACGGTTTCTGGTGTGTCCGCTGTGCCGTGCGTCTGATCATTGCTTGTACAGCCCTCTCGCAGTGTCCGGAGCAAGTATGGTGGGTCTGACACACCGGTGTCAATGTGTTCTTTTTTCCATTTCCAGGAGTGTATAATCATGACATTCACTGTAAGAGGAACATTGAAGTGCCAAGGTGTCGCCTATCAAGTACACAAGACAGCTTTCCAACAGTCACCCTAAAAATGTACAATCAACTGCCTCCAGAAGTGAAATCCCTGCCACCTGAATTAATTAAAAAAAATGGCTCAGGACTTGAAACAATATCCACTATATTCCTTGGAAGAGTTTTTCAACAGTGGTTCTAGTGAATGCACAAAATAATAAATGTTGTTATGTTTTATATATAATTTTGCTTAAATTTAATCTTCTTTTTATGTTCTCAGTTAACTGCACATTTAATCTTGTGTTTTACTTAAAGTACATATTTTGCCAAAATGAAACTTTGTGTGTGTGATCTACATGGTCTTGTAAACAATTTGCTTTATGGTATTTTCATTTGCTGCTATGAAGTTTTACTTTCCTGTTTAGTTATATTTCATTTTCTCTATGTTCTATGTGTTTTTGTGCACTGCATAAATATTTCCTTTTATTTGTAATATAAATTTTGTACATGGAGTTGTATAAATGTTAGTTGATAAACATTGTATTTGTGACGCAGTCTGTCCAGCCATGGCTGGTAAATGATGAAGATATAATAATAAAGTAATAAGAGATATGATGTCTTTGATAAACCACTGCAGTTTTATTCTATATACAAAAATGATCTCATTTCTCATAGCAGCAAATGGCATATTCACCATTTAAAATGTCAATCATACAAAATACCCCAACTAGTTGAATACAAAACATGATTTATTAGCAAGCAGTACAAAATTAGAAAAAAACTTGATTGTTGAAGTTGTTGTCTGAATCATACTTCTTCTTGCGTGCATTCAGGCCTGAAACAGAAAAAGGTGAAAAATGTGCAGTTGTGACAACCAAATCCTTTGAACTTCTGAATCTTAGCATTATTTGAATATTGATTCTTATCTGTATGATACACATAATTGCACACATGGTTGCAAATATTAGTATTTTGTAAGAGGTGTTCAAGACACATGTTATTATTCCACTAGACATTGCAACTTGTTTTGTCAAGTTTTCTTTTGCTAGTAAGTCAAAGGCTTGAATAACAACTTGAATTGTAATCACATGACTTATCAACAATTAACCTTACATGCTACATTAACATTTCTCACTAAGGCTGAAGAAAATGTCAATGAAGTCATGTTTTGGGGAAATTATATTAAATTTTTGAAGCACAGCTCAGGCATTTTTACCATTGTAAGGCCATTGTATACATTTACAATAATTTTGCTTGTGTCTGCTTCAACTTTGAATGCTTCATACTATGAGCCAGTCAATGTTTTACACCTGGATTTTTGTGAACTGCAACAAAAATTATGCACTGAATAGAGCACAGGGTGATAATTTACCCCTGGATGACTATATATAAGACAAAAAAGCAAATTAGTGTATATTTGTGTTGATAGAGTAGTGGATGTTTTAATTTCAGTAATGGTGATTGACAGTAATGGAATATTGAGCTTTTTATTGCAATTTTCTTAAGAACCTACTACTGATGAATTCAAGTATTCCCAGAAAGTGATGTATCAACATAAGAAGTGTTGGTGACTAGATTTAAAAGCTCCTGTAATTCATCACTTTCAGTAAGAATAGCAGTTTCATCAGTGATTCATTTCTTTAATATCCTTTGACCCTTAATTTTAACACCCTCTCTTGCATCTTTCTTTTATTTCCATCATTGTTCCTTTGATGAATAAATGGAAATGTGTGGGGTTAAAGTCAACATCCCTGTCTTACACCATTTTTAAGCTGCGCATTTCTTTCTTCATCTTCCATTATTGTTGTTACCTCTTGGTTCTTTTACTTATTGTACATTATCCATTTTTCTTTATATCTTATTCTCATTTTTCTCAGAAATTTGAACATCTTGCACCATTTTACACTGTTGAAAGCTTTTTTTTCAGATTAATGTATCCTGTAAATGTGTCAATAAAATATGCACAGACAGACATTTTCATCATCTCAAGAAGCTATGTACCCAATGCCATGTTCCTGAGGTACCAACATGAAGAGTGGGAAAAAATTTCCACAACTGGTATGATTCCATGGAGAAACTTATGAATTTTAAAAGTGAATGCTTTCAGAAACAGGAGTAAAACCTGTATCATTAAATTTTTATTCTTTCACTGCTTTTTGTAATAATTCATAAGGCTGCCCCCTCGTATGTGTAAAACACTTACAGTCACATTAAAATACTCTTTTAACCTTTGTAGAACAGCTGTAACAATAAATGAAGCAGAGATGTTTTTGGCAACAAACAGTGAGGTCATCAATCCCATTATCTAAGATGGCAGAAATCAAGGGAGGCACATCACAAACAGCACAGTCCAGTCAAGGGTAAGGGATAACAGGCAAACAAAAAGGGAAAATGGACATCAAGGTAGCAGAAAGAGGAAACAATAGGAGGGAGATAGGTGGAAATGGGGAGTGCAGGGGTGTCCAGGAACTCTACACTGTGTGGCACCAGCACTGCCACTGACCCGTCCTGACACCCACACCATACCATTATCAAGATACGACAAGGACATCACCAGAAAAAGAAGACACAAGAAAAGGAGAAACAAAACTGCATAACACTCCAGACAAAACAGAGGGAAAAGGTGAGGAGAATCCAGCTGGTGTGGAGGCAAGGTGAAGGCCTCCATAATGAATACCTATGCTAACTGAGGGACACAAGTTCCAGAGGACAATTCAAGGACCTAAACTTGAAAGGACAAACTACTTTTACAAGGAAAACTGAGTACAGATGTAACCACGCAAGGATCATCTGCTGACACCCAAGAGAAGCAAGGTCATAGGGCATATTTAGTACAAAGGGCCAAAAGGTGGGAGCAGTCCAGCAAATTATGGATCACTGTGAGGGGAGCCCTGCAACTACAAAGGGGGAGAGGCCTTCACTATAGAGTAAAAACCCATTGGTCAACCTAGTATGGCCAATACAAAGGCAACAGGGGATGGAAGATTCCTGCAAGGAGAGGCAGAGGGAAGAATGCCACATGATGCGAGTCTCCTTGATTGTGCGAAGTTTATTAGACAGGGGGTAGCCACCCAAGAGTCAGTCCACAATTAACAACCACTGTCCAGATGAGACAGAACTAATATCTGGCAAAGGTGAAGAAGAGTTGAACAATCTGTGCCGCAAGAGGCAAGTAAGTGAAGGACATTGAGTTTATGGAGAAGTCAACCTTCAGATGATGGATATGGGGCAACAATGTTAGCTTGTTGTCAAAAAGAAGACCCAATAAATAGAACTGGGGACCACTTCAGGTAATG
This sequence comes from Schistocerca piceifrons, assembly GCF_021461385.2. NCBI lineage: Eukaryota > Metazoa > Arthropoda > Insecta > Orthoptera > Acrididae > Schistocerca > Schistocerca piceifrons. The sequence goes on along the minus strand of NC_060149.1, from coordinate 482,544,280 downwards.
GGTGTAGAGGCAGAGCTCTGGGTCAGGGTGGAACTTAGTACAGCAACAGAAATACACCACCCTCGACTTAGGGAAAGAGAACTGAAAACCATGCAAGAGCGTCCACATGGAAGCGAATTGGATGGCACCCTGGAGTTGTCATTCTGCGATGGCCACTGAGTGGGGTTAGCGCAAGTGCAGAAATCATCCACATACAGAGCAGAGATGACGGTCTGACAGAAGCCACAATTCCATTAATAGCAATGAGAAAAAGAAGGACACTTAATACAGAGCCCTGTGGAATGCCATTCTCCTGGGTCCTCAGAGAGCTGAGAACAGTGTCAACCTGAACTCTGAATCACCAGTCAGAGAGGAACTGGCGAATAAAAATCGAGAGGGTGCCCCGAAGACCAGACTCAGGGAGTATAAGGAGGATGTGATGGCACTAAGCTGTGTCATAGGCCTTACGAATATTGAAGAGAAACAGCGATAAGATGGCAGTACTGAGAAAAAGCCATCTGAATTGCAGTTTCCAATCAAAGCAGATGATCAATCGGAGACCATCCCTCCAAAAATCTGCCCTGGTAAGGAGATAAAAGGTCCTGAGATTCAAGGACCCAATTGAGCTGATGAACCACCACCTGTTCCTGGAACTTGCAGGGGACATTGGTCACACTGACTGGCCGGTAAATGTCAAGGAATGATGGTTGCTTGCCAGGCTTAAGGAGAGGAATTACAATATTGTATCCAAATTGAGAGGGGAAAAATGCATTGGAGCCAAATACAGTTAAACACCCAGAAGAGATATCATCATTGTGGAGTATTGAGATGTTGCAGCAATTGGTTATGAATGGAATCAAGGACAGGAGCTGAATCATGAGAAAAAGAGAGGCCAGAAGCTCCCATTCAGTAAAAGGTTAATTGCAGGTTTCTGCCTGACAAGGGGTAAAACATAAGTGGGAAGCTTCAGCACACTGTTTCCAGAGGAGGAAGGTGGCTGAATATCAAGCTGATGACAATGTCATCGCAAAATGGGTCATGAGGTGTTCTGTGAGAACTAATAGATCTGTACAAAGGCCACCTGTAAGTGCAAGACATGGGATGGAAGACTGCAGCCGATAACCTTGGAGGGTATGGAGTAGAGTATAGCCCACACCCATGATGAAGGGTCAGGAGAACCTAGAGAGGAGACAATGTGTTCCCACTTGCTCCATTTGATTAAGTAATGGGCTTTGGTGCAAAGATGTTTGAAGGTAATAAGGCCAGTGGAGTACAGGTGCCACTTAAGATGTTGCAAGGCACGACGATGGATAGTGGTGGCAATAACTTTGCTCCACAATGGAATGCCAGCAGTGTGGATTATCTTATCGGACAGATTGTGGACGACTTCATCAATAAAACTTGACAAAGAAGATTTAAACACAACCTGGGAGATATATAGAGGCAAATGAGCATGATGGAAAACCCAGTGGGGTAACCTGCTCATCTGGTGGTGGGAAGTAAACGAGAGAATCAACACGAATTGGTCACTATCACAGAGGTCCTTGTGTGGTGACCAGTGTAAGATAGGAAGAAGGGGAGGGGGAAGAGAGCGAAAGATCAATGACAGGAAAAGTGCCACATGAGGTGCTAAAATGAGTAGGGGAACCATCATTAAGAAGGCAGAAGTAATGGTCCGCAAGAAATTGATAAATGAGGAGTGGCCGACTGGACAAAAAAGCACTGCCCCACAAAGGACAACGGACATTAAAATCCCCAAGGAGGAGGAAGGGAGGGGAGAGTTGCTGAAGGAGGGCAGTTAGGGTGGCAGCGAAAGATCAATGACAGGAAAAGTGCCACATGAGGTGCTAAAATGAGTAGGGGAACCATCATTAAGAAGGCAGAAGTAATGGTCCGCAAGAAATTGATAAATGAGGAGTGGCCGACTGGACAAAAAAGCACTGCCCCACAAAGGACAACGGACATTAAAATCCCCAAGGAGGAGGAAGGGAGGGGAGAGTTGCTGAAGGAGGGCAGTTAGGGTGGCAGATGTAGGTGGCCTGTAAGGAGGGAGATAGATACTGTAAACCATGACCAGAGAAGCTATGTGGACCTGGATGGCAATTGCTTCCAATGTGGTATGAAGTGGGATCGATGTACTAACAATATCTCGATGGAACAGCGTGTAAAGGCCACTGGAAGTGCTCAAAGTGCTGATCCAGTTCCGAAAGAAAGCCTGGAACACATGAAGAGTCAGTGAGTGAGCATCAGTAAAATGAGATTCATGGAGAATTGTACAAGCTGCTGAGTAAAATACAACGGGGGATTGGAGCTTTGGAAGTTGATGGTAGTATTCACTGCAATTCCACTGAATAAACATGAAATGGGTATGCAAATAATAGGTGAACAAGCTGGAGCCAGTCATGCCACCAAGTCACCAGACGTCACCAATGAGGATGGGGTGACAACCGTAAAGAAAAGGTAAGACTCAGGTTGCAAGGGAGGAGATGGCACATCCATGGGAACCAGTGTGGGAGGGCTTGCCCTGGGACTTACGTTTCTTCTTGTTCTCTTTCATGGGTTGAGGAGGGTAGGGCATGGAGGGAGAGCAGGCTTCTGCAAGATCCACAACTGAAAGAGAGTGGGCAACCTTGGGGCACAGAAACTGTGTGTCCCGTGGCCAAGTTGTGGTAGGAGTCCTCCAGCCTCAGAGATGCTGAGGGGTCCTGGGTGGGAGCCCCATCACTGGTGGGTGCTGAAGGAGAGACACACCTCACAGTGGTAACGGTGTGGGAAGTGCAGGAGAGGGGGAGAGGAGAGTAGGATGGGACTGGGGTAAGGAAGAGGGAGGAGGGGGAAGGACATAGCAGAGGCAAAAGTAGAAGTCATCAACACAGGGTGAAGTTGGTCATATTTCTGACAAGCCTCAGCATAAGACAAATAATCAAGTGACTTATACTCCCGTAGTTTCTTTTCTTTCTCATAAGAGAGGCAATCTAGTGAGAATGGAGAGTGATGGTCGTGGCAATTAACATACGCGGGTGGGGGAACACAGGGGCTCCCATCATGGAGTGGGTATCCATATTCACCACATAGCAGATCTGCCATATGTCGGGAAGATGTGCCTGAAATCCAAGCACTGAAAGCATCTCATGGGTGGTGGGACATACAGCTTCACATCTTGCCGATAACACATAGCCTTGACTTTCTATTGGAGGGCATCTCACTAAAAAGTCGGAATAAAAGTGCCAATATCAGTGCAATTGTCCTTATTACCTATCTGCACATTACAAACCAAATGAACACCCCATCGTTCCAGATTGTCCCAGAGTTCCTTATCATTTTGAAGGATCAGGTCCCTATGAAAAATGGCTCCCTGAACCATATTAAAGCACTGGTGAGTTGTAATAGACACCAAGACGTCACCAAGGTGATTACAAGCACAAAGAGCTGTGGACTCAGTGGCAGAAGTAGTTTTGATCAAAAGGTAACCCAGATAATTCTTACATTCACATGGCTGCTACCATGGCAAAGCAACATGGAAAAACCACTTTTCAAAATGCAAAGCATCAAGCCATCCTCTTACTGAATTTGGTCCTCCTAAAATCCACATGTGTCACTGCTTTGAATGATACACCATGAGAGGAGAAAGCAGTTCTCTTGATGCCAAAGCTGAAAGCATTAAGTAAATGCTTTCTTTGGTAGAGTTTGTAACTTTTTGTACATACTGGTATCCTCTACAAAATATCATTTTATGGGCCCTGGATCATCAGTTAAATTTGTCTTGTCTAATGAAAATTTCAAATGACTGAAGTTTACTTTAAGCAGATCTGCTCCACTACTAGCTGTAGCATGAGAAATATTTTGGCACGTATGCAAAGAAAGTTTTTGTTCATGCCATTTCACAAAAGAATTGATCCAGTCATCACCAGGTAAGTTATTTTAGAATTGTGAAACCAGCTTCCTCACTGAATTGAACAAATTTTTTATGATGATCTGTAGATCAAGGGTATCAGGAGGCTTCCCCAATCTGCACACACAAGGTCTTGTTCAAGAATCTCTTCTTCTTCTTTACTGTTCAGTGCCATCTGGCACATTAATTTCTTTAAATGGAGACATTTTATTTTGTTTTCAGTTGTTCTTTGAGGGATTTGAACAACCTTGCCGCTTTTCCATGGCCCATTTATTTTTTTAATCACTGCAGAGACTTCTAGCTCTAGCATAGTGTAGTCATAATTTTAATATGTTGCTGCTCCCATTTTGGTAGTAATGAGCCAGAGACCCAAAAATGGCCAATTTAAAAAAAAAGAATGTGTGAAAGAGGTAAGAAAAAGGCAAAAATCCAAGTCAGCATACTTGTATAATTTTTACTAAGCTTGCTAGTGCAGCATTACCAATTTGTGTTATTATACTAAATACACCATGTAATTTTATTTCTGAAAGTGTTTCTCAAATGTAATTACGTACTGCATCAAACAAAAGAAATATTTTCACTTATGTTAGAATTACGGGCTAAGGTGGGATACTTTTGTAGACTACCAGAAAATGCAGGATCCACAAGCCAGAAGGAAAAGCACTAACAAAGACAAGCAAACAATGAATAAACCTGAAACACCTGCTAGATGTATCATTCATTGTTTTCCATGTGCAATGAAAACACAGGCGCTTCTATGATGATTAAAGAACTTGGTAGGGTGTCAAATAGAATCTGATTGAAAAAATAGTAAAGTTGCCCCCCTTGACAAAGTTCTCTATGTTTACAGCAACACAAATTAGTTATTTTCTTAGTCAAGCAGAATATTTTAAAGATTTATTGTCCACAAAATAATTCCACAATTACAGATGCTTTAGCATAATTTGTTTACCTGGTTATATTTTTAAGGTTCTGTAGCTCAGTCAGTTAAAACAGAGGCCTTATAGGACCATTTTGTTGTCCATGTTGTCTCTCTATCTGTCTGTTAAAAATCCTTTATTTTAGGAATGGGTAGATGTATAAAGTTGAAATTTATATCATACACTGAGGTCTATAGTTTTTTGATGGTGTAAAACGCTGAAGCTTCTAAAGTCAATGCAGTCAAAAGATATGGCCATTATGTCACATATTTTAACACTCACTGACTTACTCATCAAACCCTAAGGGTACCTTTCCATTGGCGTAGAATCATGAAATTTGGCAAAAAGGGATGTTTCACAGTACAACCAAAGAAAAGACCTGAAAACTGTAAATTTGTAACCACACAGCACAAAAAAACCCTCCCTTTGTCAGAAAAGTTCCAGGACATTTCTGAATTTGCAATAATAAAAAGGAACAAATGTTGTTTTTATGTTATTTGATATGTGTGTGTCCTTGAAATGACCTTGGACATGTTTCTGTGCAAACTCGCTACATGGCAGGGCTGTGCTTAACAACACACTGTTTGAGTTCTTAGTGTATTAGTTACAGTGAAGCAATGGATACTGACTGTGAGCAAAGAGTGAATGTTAAGTTCTGCATTAAACTCAGTAAAATCCATAAAGAAATGTGGACAATGAGTAAGCAAGCATATGTAGGTGAGGCAGTTTGAAGAAGTCATGTTTTTGAGTGGCACAAAAGGTTGCCTGAAGGCAGAGATTCAGTGCAAGATGATCCCAGAGCTGGTTGCCTGTCTACAGCATATACCAGTGTAAACATAAAGTGTGTAAGGCAGTTTTTTCAAGGAGACTAGCATGTAACTGTGCATGCAATATCAGAGGAACCTAATTTGAATTGTGATGAACATCATAAGATTTTATACAAAGATTTAAGGAAATGGAAACCTAATGTGAAACTGATCCCTCACACACTAACAGATGAACAGAAATAGGAAAGACAAAGAATTTCTGCTGAACTACTGGATAGAGCCAGACATGCTCCTGCATTTCTTTCAAAGACTATTGCTGGGGATGAACGTTGGTGCTACCAGTATGACACTCACATGAAGTGTCAACATGCTGAATGGTGGAGTACTGGATCACCAGTCTCAAAAAGGTCAAATGACAACCATCAAGAAGAAAGACAATGTTGATCACATTGTTTGATGGTAAAGGATTAGTTCACCATGTGTATGTTCCTCCAAGCAAACTCTTCCCATCGAAGTCTTGAAATGTTTTTGGGAAGCAACTTGACATCACCACTCTGATTTGTGGCTTTCTTAGGACTGCTTCCTTCTGCATGACAATGCAAGACCCTACACTGCTTTATCTGTTATCTAGCATCTGGCCAGACATTCTGTTACTTCCATCCTACATACACCATATTTGCCCGACTTCTCGCATTGCGATTTTTTTGTTTGTTTCTGTGAGTGAAAACGCAGCTGAAAGGAAAGTTTCATCAGGATATCAAAGACATTCAACAGGCTGTGACAAATGAGCTTACAAGAACCACAGATGAAAATTTCCCTGCTTGCTTCCAAGAACTCCAGAAACTTGGAAACTGTGTATAGATAGCCAAGGGGACTACTTTGATAGCAGCTAGGATTATATACTGTGTGTGTGTGTGTGTGTGTGTGTGTGTGTGTGTGTGTGTTTGTACAGAAACCTCAATGCATATATATTTACAAATGTCTGCTTGTGTCTGTGTATGTGCGGATGGATATGTGTGTATGTGCGAGTGTATACCTGTCCTTTTTTCCCTCTAAGGTAAATCTTTCTGCTCCCGGGATTGGAATGACTCCTTACCCTCTCCCTTAAAACCCACATCCTTTCGTCTTTCCCTCTCCTTCCCTCTTTTCTGATGAAGCAACCGTTGGTTGCGAAAGCTTGAATTTTGTGTGTATGTTTGTGTTTATTTGTGTGTCTATGAGCCTGCTAGCACATCATATTTATATATATAATTTGTGTGTGTGTTTGTGTTTGTTATTGTTTCTATCAACGTACCAACGCTTTCGTCTGGTAAGTTACGGAATCTTTGTTTTTAGATATATATATAATTATGTTTGTACAGAAACCTCAGTGCATGACTCTTATTTTCACCTGGCCAATATTTTTTTTATGAACAAATATCATGATTTGAGAATCCTCATAAACAGTAGGAGATGAAATGTGCTGTGACTTAAGGGTATAATCAGTTAACAGTTATGAACTTATGGGCCACAAATTATTTAACAAACTTCCACAAGCTATACAAAATTTACCAGAGCAACAATACAAACACACACTTTATTACTGGTTAGTTGTAAACCCATTTGACAATATAAAGGATTTCATGACCTGTGATATTAAACTGTAACGTTAATAACAATTCTGTTCTTTTATAGCATGTACTGTATCATATTATGTGTATGACTTTGTCTATTGCTGTAATGGGTTAAAGAAAATAAAATTATTATTATTATTAATATTATTAATTGATGGTTATGGTGAAAAATGATACATTTGACATTAAAGCCCTCATCTCTCTCTCCTTCGCAAACATGTTACTATTTCCAAAAATGTCATACTTGATAAGTTATTCTCAATTAAAGTTTCTTGTCTTCCAGAAGATTCCATTTTAAAAAAATGATGACTTCCCAAATTCAGTCTCATAGTTTTGTAGTTCATTACCAAAAATACTCACTTTCACTCAGAAAGTTGGTTAGTTTGCCAGTTATTCAATTTACAAGTTTTAATAGTTTTGCAAGTTTTGGTGGGATTTGTGAATTCCTGCAGGAGTCAGTCATTTCTGTAACACTAATTACACTCTATTCTATTCACCATAAGAATGATCTTGATGTAAAAAAAACACATGCGCAGTGATTGGTCAGTGGTCATAGCATGTGTTCACAGCTGCTGTTACACTTCTAATTATGTATTAGGTATTTTGTGTTACACTACCTCTAATGAAACTTTTAAGATGTTCTAAAGCATTAACAGACAGCAAACTTTTTGCTAATCAGTATGCTAAATGTTTATGACAGCTATTCCTTATTTCAAGCTCAGCATACAATTGATTTCTTGGAACAGTTCTGTGCACAACGTAATAGATAGTTCTGACTGGTACATGTTGTCTTGGTTTGTATACATTCTCTCAATTTCTTGTTTGAAAATGAAATGTTGAAACACTTAAAGTTTTCACCTTTTTTAATAAATGAGAGAAACGTGGTATAGTATCATTATAAAAATATCACCAAATCCGCACAGTTGTGGTAGCCTAGTGGATATAGTAACTGACTTGTATATGCAAGGTTGTTGGTTTGATGGCATTCTAAGTTAATTTTTTTAAAATGCTTATCAAAATTACATCCTGAATTGTACACTTGAGAGTAAATGGAGTATGTGAAGGAAAATCATTCTTCATATGTGACAATGCACTACTCACAATTCATCAGTTTGTAAGTGGTGATCTTTGTGAACAAGAGTGCTCAGTTATATATATCATTCTGAAGAAACATACGGAGGGTAGGAGGGTGCAAAAACCTCCCCTGCTGTACTGAAGAAAATGGTGGGAAATGTGGCACCTACCTCCAGCTGCTACTCAACAATCATGAGGGCAGTCATTGTGCTGCTTCTCACGCATTTGTGTTTCCCATTTGCATGATGACAGAGACTGAAATTCTGTCATATTCTTTTGAGAAACATAGAGGAGGAACAACATTACAAATTGGTAAAAGACTAATAGTTCTCAATATTTTTGTGAAGTTATAGGAAAAACATACATCACTACTGGTAAAGGAACTTGCAGTAATAATATCCATGTTTACCAATGTTTCTGTGACAAGTGTAGTGTGTTTGTGTGTGTGTGTGTGTGTGTGTGTGTGTGTGTGTGTGTGTGTGTGTGTAAAGAAAGATGCAATACAGGTAAGCTGTCAACTCCAGGAAACACAAGAAAATGTCAGTTGTGTGTTTAAGGCAGATGTGATGATTTCATTACAAATGCTGTGTGGTCAAAGGTGCATGCATTTTTTTTTTCAGGACCAAATCACATACAATAAACAAGGCACTTCAAGTGGTAAATAACAATGACGACTTGTGTTATCACCAGCAGATTCAACAGTTCAGATGAGAGATACAGGAGATTTATTACCTTGACGAAACATGGGTAACACAGAACATGTGACACATAAATTGTGGACTGACAAAACAATGCCTGATAAGAGAAAGGTTTTGTTGCAGGTCTATCACAGTGGTTAAAAAATCTGATGGAAAAAGGAAAAAGGCTAATCACATTGCATGTAGGAAGGAACTGTGATTTTGTGGAAGGTGCTGAATAGCTATTTGAATCAGAAAGGACTGGAGATTATCCTGAAAATATGAATGTTGATGTGTTCTTAAAATAATTGAAAGATGTTCTTCTCATATTAGATATCAACAGTGTTACATTTATAGACAATGCTTCATATCATAGTGATAAGGTTGAGTGTAGGCCACAAAAATCTTGGAGGAAGAAAGACCTTGTAAACTGGCTGTAGATCAGTACATTATTGATGAAACACTGCAGTATGCAGATCACATTGTCATTAGATTACCACTGTACCCCTGCAATTTGAACCCCATAGAACTTATTTGGAGCCAAGTGGAAGCACATGTCACAAGAAAGAATATGACATTTAAGCTACTAGACGTACATTTAACACACCGAGCTCTGTCATGTGTCACTGTTGAACACTGATGGGATGCAGAACAACATGTAATAAAACAAGAAGGCAAAATGTGGCTCTTGGGTGGTTTCATATATTGTGTTGTAGATTGGCTACTCATCGGTGTTGAAGATGACAGTTCCACTAATGAAATGTTTTCTTCAGGTTTAGATATGGAAGGAGTTCAGAGGTTGTCACATGATTAAGGTGAGTAATACCTTAAGTGGCTTCAGTATTCCATTATACAGCCAAACCTCTGCAATACACTGTTAAACTCAAACAGTACTCACACAGATAAACTGTACTGTGCTTATGCATGTGTTATTTGATGCTTTTTTTCTTAGCTAAAACACGGTTTTTGCCTGGTCTCTTAGGAAGCATAATACTAGAGTACTACTGAATACTAATGTATCTGTACTTCCGCCTCGACTGACATCTCTGCCCAAACTCTTTGCCTTTACAAATGTCTGCTTGTGTCTGTGTATGTGCGGTTGGATATGGGTGTGTGTGCGAGTGTATACCTGTCCTTTTTTCCCCCTAAGGTAAGTCTTTCCGCTCCCGGGATTGGAATGACTCCTTACCCTCTCCCTTAAAACCCACATCCTTTCGTCTTTCCCTCTCCTTCCCTCTTTCCTGATGACCCTCTTTCCTGATGAAGCAACCATTGGTTGTGAAAGCTTGAATTTTGTGTGTATGTTTGTGTTTGTTCGTGTGTCTATCGACCTTCCAGCGCTTTCGTTTGGTAAGTCACATCATCTTTGTTTTTAGGTATATTTTATTTTAATACTTTTGAGATAAATTATTTCACAGTGTTGCAACATTTTCAAATACATATCTGTGAAAATGTTACCATACAGCAATTGGAAACAGATTAAATGAAAGAGTATTGTGGGTGAGCTACGCTGCCACATAAAACATAAGATTATTGTTGTACCAACTATACATAGCTGAAGCTGTGTGGGAAATAAAATTCATTGTGGTAATAGCAAGTGAAGAAGAATACACAGATTAATATATTCATCAGAATTCTTCTTATGTTGAAAAGACTGTTGTTGTGGTCTTCAGTCCAAAGACTGGTTTGATGCATCTTTCCATGCTGTCTTATCCTGTGAAACCTCTTCATCTCTGCATAACTATTGAAACTTACATCTTTCTGGATCTGCTTACTTTAGTCATCTCTGGGTCTGCCTCTATGGTTTTTACCTCCCACACTTCCCTACAATACTAAATTGGTGATCCCTTGACAATGCAGAATGTGTACTGTCAACCCACCCGTTCTTCTAGTTAGTTTGTGCCACCAATTTCTTTTCTCCCAATTCTATTCAGTACCTCCTCATTAGTTACATGATCTACCCATCTAATCTAAAGTATTTTTCTGTAGTACCACATTCTGAAAGGTTCTATCCTCTTGTTGTCTGAATTGTTTTGTCATTCATGTTTCACATTCACACACGGTTACAGTTTATACAAATTCTCTCAACATTTAAACCCATATTTGATGTTAACAAATTTCTTTTCTTTAGAAACACTTTCCTTGCCTTGTCAGTCCACATTTCATATTGTCTCTACTTCAGACATTTCCAGTTATTTTGTTGCCCAAATAGAAAATCTCATCTGCTACTTTCAGAGTCTCATTTTCTAATCTAATTCCTTCTGCATCACTTGATTTAATTAGACTACATTCCATTATCTTGGTTTTGCTTCTGTTGATGTTCATCTTATATCCTTCTTTCTAGACACTGTCCATTCCATTTAAGTGCTCTTCCAAGTTCTTTACTGTCTCCAACAGAATTACACTGTCATCAGCAAACCTCAAAGTTTTTATTTCTTCTCCTTGAACTTTAGTTTTTGTTTTTTCCTTTACTTGCTGCTCAATGGACAGACTGAATAAGATCGTGGATGCTAGAACTCTGTCTCACTCCCTTCTCAACCACTGCCTCTATTTCATGCCCCTCAACTCTTGTAAGTCCATTTGCTTTCTGTACGAGTTGTACATAGCCTTTGGCTTGCTGAATTTTACCCCTGCTATGTTCAGAACTTTGAATAGAGAATTCCAGTCCACATTGTGAAAAGCCTTCTCTAACTCTAGAAAAGCTATAAACTTAGGTTTGCCTTTCCTTAATCTGTCCTCCAAGATAAGTTGTGGGGTAAGTATTTCCTTACATGTTCCTTCATTTCTCCAGAATCCAAACTGATTTTCCCCAATGTTAGCTTCTGCTAGTTTTTCCATTCATGTGTAAAGAATTTGTGTTAGTATTTTGCAAGCATGATTTATACTGATAGTTCAGTTATACTCACACCTGCCAGCACCTGTTTTCTTTGGAACTGTTTTTATTATATTCTTCTTGAAGTCTTGGGGGTATTTTCCATTTCATACATATTTCTCATCAGATGGAAGAATTTTGACATGGCTCTCAAGGCTATCAGTACTTCCGACAGAATGTCATCTACTCCAGTAACCTTGTTTTGCCTTAAGTCTTTTCAACTCTCTGTCAAATTCTTCTGGCAGAATCATATCTCCCATCTCATCTTCATCTTTGCTCCTTCAATTTCTATAATACTGCCTTCAAATACACCTCCCTTGTCTAGACCCTCTATATGTTCCTTCCACCTTCCAGCTTTCCCATCTTTGCTTAGGACTGATTTTCCATCTGTGATATTAATACTGAGACAGCTGCTTCTCTTTTATCCAAAGGCCTCTTTAATTTTTATGTAGGTGGTACCTATTTTTTCCCTTGTGGTATATGCTTCTAACTCCTTGCATTTGCTCTCTAGCCATTCCTGCTTAGCCATTTTGCACTTCCTGTCAGTCTCATTTTTTGGATATCTGTATTACTTTTCACCTGCTTCATTTGCTGCATTTTTAGATTTTCTGCTTTCATCAGTTAAATTCAATATCTCCTGTGTTATCCAAGGATTTCTAGTAGACCCTGACTTCTTAGCTATTTGATCCTCTGCTGCCTTCGCTATTTGATCTCTCAAAGCTACTCATTCATCTTCCAATGTATCCCTTTCCCTTGTTATGGTCAACTGTCTCCTAATGTTGCCTCTGAAACTCCCTACAACCTCTAGTTCTTTTGCTTTTTCCCTTTATCCAGGTCCTGTCTCCTTAATTTCCTATTTTTTTTTTTTTTTTTTTTTTTTTTTTTTTTTTTTTTTTTTTTTTTTTTTTTTGCAGTTTTAATCCACAGTTCATAACCAATAGATTGTGGTCAGCATTCACACCTACACATGGAAACGCCTTGCAACTTAAAATCCAAAATCATTGTCTTACCATTATATAGTCAATCTGAAACTTGCTGGTGTCTTCTGGGCTCCTCCACATACACAACCTTCTTTCATAATTCTTAAACTAAGTGTTAGCAATGATTAAATTATGGTCTGTGCAAAATTCTACCGGGTGGCTTCCTCTTTCATTCCTTTCCCTAAGTTCATATTCACCAGCTATTTTTCCTTCTCTTCCATTTCCTACTATCGAATTCCAGTCCCCATCACAAATGAATTTTGGCCTTCCTTAACTATCTCAATACTTTATTTTATCTCATCATACATTTCTTCAATCCCTTCATCATGTGCAGAGCTAGTTGACATATGAATTTGTACTACTGTAGTGGTTGTGAGCTTCATATCTATTTTCGGTACAATAATTAGTTCACTATGCTGTTCATAGCAGCTTACCCACATTTCTATTATCTTATTCATTATTAAACATATTTCTGCAATACCACTATCTAATTTTGTATTTATAACCCTGTATTCACCTGACCAGAAGTCCTGCTCCTCCTGCCACCGATCTTCACTAACTCCCACTACATCTAACTTCAGCCTCTCCTGCCCTTTTTAAATTTTCTAATCTGCCTAACTGATTAATGGCTCTAACATTCCATGCTCCAATCCATAGAATGTCAGTTTTGTTTCTCCTGATAATCACATCCTCATGAGTACTCTCCATCTGGAGATGTGAGTGGGGACTATTTTACCTCCAGAATATTTTACCCAAGAGAATCCCATCATCATTCAACCGTACAGTAGAGCTGCATGCCCTCAGGAATAATTGCAGCTATAGTTTCCCCTTACTTTCAGCAGCTGTTCACAGTACCAGCACAGCAGGCTGTTTTACTGATGTTACAAGGCCAGATCAGTCAATCATCCAGACTGTTGTCCCTGCATCTGCTGAAAAGGCTGCTGCCCCTGTTCAGGAACCATATTCTTGTCTGGCTTCAACAGATATCTCTCCTGTGTGGTTGTGCCAATGATATGGCTATCCACACTGTGGAGGCATGCAAGCCATCCACCAGTGCCAAGGTCCATGCTTCATAAATAGACTGTAGTCATTTAAATTACAAGTTATTACCTTTGTGAACTTCTTCAAGTCAGTCTGCAGGAGTCATTCACATCAACGTCATTAATCAGCTGCATGTTAATATTAGGCAGGCCTTGGTATGGACGTCTCTATGATCACTATCTTTGAGAACTTCCTCAAGTCAGTCAGTACCTAATGGCTGCATTGTGAACTCTTATATGCCAACCACAAGCAGCGTGTATCATTAGGAAACTCATACCAATCAGAAACCAAACCCAACAAGGCTGGAAGAAGTAGAATCTGCTAGTTTCACTCTGGTATCAGACTACTAAGAAGTCTGCCTAAAGACCTGCAAGATAGTGTACTTCACAATGACTTTCCAAAGAAACTTAGAGACTACCTCACTAAAAAAGAGTTTTACAGTGTTGCAGAATACTTATGCCATTCAATTTGTATATATTCATATTCATTATCAATTATGTAAAAATGTAAGCTGTAGGTGTAGAAAAATAAGTGATAATGAATGTTAATACTTTGACAAGTCCTATATTACATGTACATTTACTGTACACAATGTAATCTTACAGGATCAAATAGAATTCAATTCAATTCAATTCAATCTTCATGTGTCAGTTTATGGTTTGTAAGCATTTCCTTAAAGTCCCTGTGACACTGTTATGGTTGGGTAGTCGAATGATTCCACCTGAATGTATTATTATTTTGTGACTCACTCTGAGATTAATTAATAATTAGCAAGTGTCAGATAAATTATTTGTGCAAACATCATATAAATTATTTGTGTGAACATCTACTGCAGACAGTGAGTGTGTTACGAAATGTGATAATGAAATTGTTCAGTATGTTTGTTGCCACTTATGAGACTTGATAAGTGTAGCTAATGGCCAGTGTTGTGTGAACTGTGTAGCTTCATTAGTAGAAGCTTCTGAGATGTCAATAAATGTTAGAATATTTTGAGCTGACCTGTGTGCTGTCTTCTCCATCACTTAACAATCAGGATGCTAAAGCATATAATTACAATGGAAGAGACATCAGGAAGTGCAGCTACCATGGTAAGTCAAACACAGGTCAGTAGGTTTGCTGCCAGTAATTATCCTAGGGTTCAATATGTATAGAACTGCCTACAGATACACATGAGGTGCATCCATGAAATAAATTTCCCTGGGATCATGAACAGAAAATAAAAAATACAGTTTAATCAAAAACTTACAGGAACAGATAAAGGAAATGTTGTGCTATTTTTTTGCACATTCACCATCTAAATTCAGACCAACTTTTTGTATTCTCATGTCATAGAAGTGTGCCTCATAGGATTGGATTCACTGTGTGACAACCATCTCTGACTCTTCGTCAGTCTGAAAACAATAACTCCAACTGGACAGGAACTTTTTGAGGCTCTGTAACAAAGGAAATCATGGGGAGTGAGATCCGGACTGTAGGGTATATGATCAAACATCTTCCAGCTGAACGTTTGCAGGTGTTATGTAATCTGCAGAGCCGTGTGTAGCCCATTATTTTTGTGCAGTGAGCCAACACTGGCACTAAGTATCCCACATGCTCTTTCTCAATGGCCCATCAAAATTTTTGAATTGTTTTGCAGTAATGCTCAAGTTTCACCATCTCACCTCCAGTCAGGAGATCAAAATGAGGAGAATGTGCTTTCTGTTCCAGAATGCTGAAAACAGCACTTTCTGTGCCATCACAAACTGACTGAATTCTGTCTTGCAGAGAAAACTGCTGTGGTGCCAATGCATTGCCTGTTGCTCACTTTCTGGGGTATTGTGTGCAACCCGCATCTCCTCACCTGGGATGATCCAGTGCAGAAATGAATTGCCATCATCACAGTTCCACTGCAGAAAGTCAAAGCTGCTGTCATGCATTTGGATTTGTGTTCTGGAGTCAGTTGCTCTGGCATCCACCTAGCCATAATTTCCAGAATTACACATGCTCAGCATGCAACAAGGAGGGGCACACCTGTGGGAACTAACAGTGAAGTTCTGTAATTATAGTGTTATGATTCTCCATAATGCATTCCCATACCAGCTCCACCAGCTCTAATGACACGTGGTCTCCTGCTACACTCCTCACCATGAACATTTTAACTCCCTACTGCAAAGTTTCTGCACCAGAAACACACCATCTGCTTGCTCGTAATATTAGGACAATAGACTTGGCACACCTAACACTGAATTTCAGTTAATACTAAGATCTATACATACAAAAACTGCATCACTGATTGCACTTCACACACGGTGTGAGCTAGAATACTATCCCTCAGTTTCAACTGCTGTTACAAAGCTACTGGGAGACCTCAGAAAGTTCTGATAGTGCATGCCACATTATTACTCTTTCATGTATACACAGTTGCTTCCCATAACATATGGTTTTCTAGGTGTGGGATGAGTGGGAAACTTAAATTATAGACATGCCTTGTATGAGTAAAAGCATGTCTCTTACTTCTATACATGTCTACTGGCAGTACTACACATTTTGCGTCCTGAATCAAGTACCGGCTTGCGAATTTGTCTCATAATTTCTCAAAAATCTGAACTGCCATTGCTTTAATAATAATGTAAGACAAATTTTAAAACAACAGTAAAGTCACAAATCAAGAGCTCCACTAGAGGTCACTTGCAAAAGCTGAAAGGGAGGCTTTCATATAAGGAATTTGTGACAGACTTACTCTCAATCCCTGGCTGTGTTAGAGATAACATTTTCCTTGTTCTCTTTATACTTCTTGGACTGATGTGTGATGTGTGGAGTTCTTGCAGCTGCTGCAGAACAGAACCCCACGGAGCAGTGTCTGTTCATTCCCTCTCTGCTCTGTGAGCATTCTCATCAGTGTGAGCTGCCTCTTGAGCTTCTGTAGAAAAGAGACTAATACAGTTTGGGAGGGGGAACACCTTTCTTCCTAAATCTGTCATCATTTTTGTTTATGCATTTACTTGTTCTTTAACTGAACTTCTTTGATTTCCTACGTGGTAATAACAGCTGGAGGCTAATGCCAGCTCATTAATTTCCTAAGGCAGTATTGTGGTATTCTTGAAAAACCTTCTTCCAAGATTGAAGATATCTTCGAATTGTTAAGTACAAAACATTTTGAGCATTTTTAACAGAGTCGCTATAGCTGGAATGCATACATAAAAGTCTTGTATTCATTAAGTTCCTGGGTCAATTTAGTTTTGGAAAATGCAATTATTCTCAATAAATTAAAATTTTGTATAAAAATGTGTAGCATCAATTAAAAATTTATCACTTTTTCATTTTTATAGATTGAACAGTATTAGTGAAGCATACATTTAATCATTTACCAATTCGACCTTTCACACATCAAGCAAATTTGAATTTATTTACATGCAATTAACAATTAAAAATTAAAGGATGTTATTTTTATTTATAATTATGTCCATTTTTGTTAGTTAACATTTCTGTGACAGTAAAATAGAGTTTAAATAACTGTAAATAAAAGAAGGTGTTGCTGGTGACATTCAAACAGTCAGTGACTTTATGATTACAAAACACTTATGCTATGCATTCAGTTACCAGTGACTCTGTTTAAATCTAATATTCAAATGTAATTTTTTATTGTTTTTTTTTTCATATTGTGTCTTACAACATTAAGAAATTGATAATGGGGTGTGAACAAGTATGAAGAACATCAAAGTGGGCTATTTCGTAAGATCCTCTTATCATATGATATGAACAATATCACAGCATATCAAAAGTTTTCAAAATGTCCCTCATTACTCTCAGCCTCCCTGCAACACAAGCTACATGCTCCATAACTCCTGTTTGTTTTATACAGAAATACTTACCCAACAAGAGTACCACAGAAAAATAGCTTTAATTTTTGTCCAGTGACTGACTTCTGTTATTTACAGAAAAATTACAAAATGTGATCATGAGTTAGCTCAATTCAATGGACAATCATAAAAATACAGTGGAAGGAGACACTGAGTGATTAACAAGCACATGAATGAGACAAATCTGTACTAAGCTTCCTTACAACTAACAGACTAATAAGAGACACTCTAGTAGTCAGGTTGCAGTGTTGGAACACTGTAGCCATATGTGTGTGTGTGTTTCATTAGTCTGTTAGCTTCGAGAAACCTTATGAAATATTGCTAAGCGTGAGTAATTTGGAAGTAGATATCTTCAGTAATAAATGCAAGTCTCCCATGACTGTACACCAATTAGGTTCCTTTAAGAGCAACATGATAAAGTAGGCCAATTTTTAGTAATCATATAAAACCACATGGCTGATGAAAGATTTGTACCCAAGGACACACAAGAAAGGAAATAGCAGTAATCCACCAAACTGTAGGCCTATATTGATGTCATCAATTTGTAGCAAAATTTTGAAACATGCACTGTGTTCCCACATTATCAAATACCTTAAAAAATACTGTTGACACATAGTCACAATGGATTCAAGAAATATCATTCTTGTAAACCACAATTGGCACTTTATTCACATGAAGTAATGAGCACTTTCCAATGTGAGGTCTCAAACTGATTCCATATTTCTAGATTTCCAGAAATTTTTTGACACTATTCCTCACAAGCAGCTTCTAATCAAATTATGTGCCTATGGTGTATCATTTCAGCTGTTTAAGTAGATTCGTGATTTCCTGTCAGAAAAATTACAGTTCATAGTAATTGGCAAGAAGTCAGTGAATGAAACAGAGGAGTAACCTCTAGGGACCCTCAACGAAGTGTTACAGGCCCTCAGCTGTTCTTAATCTATACAGATGATTTAGGACACAATCGGGGCTGCCCTTTTAGATTGCTGTCATTTACTAACATCAAAACCAATTACAAAATGATTTAGCTGCGATATCTGCATCATGCAAAAGTGCTTTCTGACACCTGCATGATTACTCCGCTGTTCACAATTAAATGTCTGGCAGAGGGTTCAATGAACCACCTTCAAGCAGTCTCTACCTTTCCACTCTCGAACGTCGCATGGGAAACACGAGCACTTAAATTTTTCTTTGCTAACCACGATTTTTCTTACGTTATCGTGTTGATCATTTCTCCCTATGTGGGTAGGTGCCAATAGAATGTTTTCGAAATTGGAGGAGAAAACTGGTGATTGAAATTTTATGAGAAGATCCCATTGCAACGAAAAACGCCTTTATTTTAATGAATGCCACTCCAATTCACGTATCATGTCTGTGGCACTATTTCCCCTATATCGCGATTATACAAAACGAGCCGCCCTTCTTTGAACTTTTTCGACATCATCCGTCAGTCCCACATGATGTGGATTCCACGTCGTACAGCAGTACTCCAGAATAGGGCAGACACGTGAGGTGTAAGCAGTCTCTTTAGTAGATCTGTTGCACCTTCTAAGTGTTCTGCCAACGAATCTCAGTCTTTGATTGGCGCTACCCACAACATTATCTATGTGATCGTTCCAATTTATGTTACTTGTAATTGTTATCCCTAAGTATTTAGTTGAGTTTACAGCCTTCAGATTTGTGTGACTTATCGTGTTATCGAAATTTAGCAGATTTCTTTTAGTACTCATGTGAATAACATAACACTTTTCTTTATTCAGGGTCAATTGTCACTTTTCGTACCACACAGATATCTTATCTAAATCATTTTGCAATTCGTTTTGGCCATCTGATGCCTTTTCAAGACGGTAAATGACAGCATCACCTGCAAATAATCTAAGAGGGCTACTCAGATTGTCTCCTATGCTGTTAATGTAGATAAGGAACAACAGAGGGCCTATGACTCTTCCTTGGGGAACGCAGGATATTACTTCTGTTTTACTCGATGACTTTCCGTCTATTACTGCGAACTTTGACCTTTCTGACAAGAAATCACGAATCCAGTCGCACAACTGAGGCGATATTCCATAGGTACACCGTTTGGTTAGAAGACGCTTCTGAGGAACGGTGTCGAAAGCCTTCTGGAAATATAAAAATATGGAATCAGTTTGATATTCCCAGTCGATAGCACTCATTACTTCTTGAGTATAAAGAGCTAGTTGTATTTCACAAGAATGATGTTTCCTGGATCCGTTTTGTGTGTTAATAAATCATTTTCTTCGCGGTGATTCATAATGTTCGAATACAGTAGGTCCCAAAACCCTACTACAAATTGACGTTAGTGATATGGGCCTGTAATTTAGCGGATTACTCTTATTTCCCTTTTTGGGTATTGGTGTGAATTGAGAAATTTTCCAGTCTTTAGGTACGGAATTTTCTGTGAGTGAGAGGCTGTATATAATTGATAAATATGGAGCTATCGCATCACAATACTCTGAAAGGAAGCTGACTGGTATACAGTCTGGACTGGGAGCCTTGGCTTTATTAAGTGATTTATGCTGCTTTTACTACACCGAGGATATCTACTTCTATGTTTCTCATCTTCGCAGTTGTTCTTGACTGGAATTCAGGGATATTTACTTCGTCTTCTTTGTTGAAGGAGTTTCGGAAGACTTGCCAATCTTGGGGATTTTGCGTTCTTTTAAATTTGGTATGCTTTTTTCATTGGTTCTGCAACAGCGATCTGACCCGTTTTGTGTGCCATGGGGGATCAGTACCATCACTTATTAATTTATGTGGTATATATCTCTCAATTGCCGTCAATACTATCTCTTTGAAATCATTCCATATCTTTTCTATTCTTACGTGATCAGATCTGAAGGAGTGGAAACTGTCTCTTAAAAAGACGTTAAGAGTATTTTGATCAGCTTTCTTAAATAGATGTACTTTGCGTTTCTTTTTGATTCTTGTGGGTGTTTCGGTATTCAGCCTAGCAGCAACTGCCTTATGGTCGCTAAACCCCGTATTCGTCATGATACTCCCTATTTGTTCAGGATTATTTGTTGCTAAGAGGTCAAGTATGCTTTCACAACCATTTATGCTTCGAGTGGGCTCATGAACTAATTGTTCAAAATAGTTTTCTGAGATAGCATTCAGTACAATTTTGGATGACGTTTTATGACTGATCTATTAAGCGTAACCCGGAAACACACCACCCGATGATGCAAGTCTAGGAATCTGCAGCCTACATGATCACAGAACCACCTGAGCCTCTGATTCAGACCCTCCACTTGGCTTGGCACCGAAGGACCACAGTCGGTTCTGTCGATGATGCTGCAGATGGTGAGCTCTGCCTTAATCTCGCAAGCAAGACTGGCAGTCTTTACCATTTCTGCTAGCCGCCCGAAACCAGAGAGAATCTCCTCCAATCCAAAGTGACACACAACATTGGTACCAACATGGGCGACCACCTGCAGTTGGCTGCACCCCGTACTCTTCATGGCATCTGGAAGCACCCTTTCCACATCTGGAATAATTCCCCCCGGTGTGCACATGGAGGGCACACTGACTTCCTTCCCCTCCTTGGAAGCCATGTTCTTAAGGGCCCCATTATGCACCTAACTTTGGGGCTCCCAACTACCAGCAAACTCACCCTTTGTGAATGCCCAGACCTTGCAGGCTGAGAAGCTTCCTCTGGAACAGGGTGGACGACTGCATCCAGCTCAAAGACTCTGTCAGCCACAGATAATGTTCATCAAATGAACCGGGGAGGCCCTGCAATCAGCCCCTCGGAAGTCTTTCGCTGCTTGCCAGACCTTGGAATGATCCCCACTTGATCACGCATAGAGGGTCAACCTCAGTCCAGGCAGCACCCAGGGCAGTCACAGCAGTGGACCGATCAGGGAACACATGGGTCGTGCTCGCATTCCTCGCATCCCTGCGTCTGAACCCCCACAGTGATGCCCCTTGTCAGCAGCCTCAAGATGTGTGATGGAAGGCATCACTGTCTGGAGCTGTGAGCAAATGGTCACCAACTCAGCTCTCATCTGTACACAGCAATCACAGTGCCTATCCATTACTGAAGTCGCTCCTGTTTGAAACTCATAAACATATGTAATAACTGAATGGTGTAAGCACCTTATTAGCAGCAGGAACTCCAGTGGCTCTGTCACTGATGGTCTAACAAACAATGAGCTGTTCTATGCAAAATAAACAAAAGCCTGTATGATACAAGGGTCGATAAAAGGGTCGACAGCAATGGTGGTACTGTACGTTACACTGTTTTTAAAATAAAAGGTTGTTCCTAGTAAGCGCTCAAACACGCAAGAAATTACAAAAATATATTAGTAACTACACAGGCAACTGAAAATAAGTCGCTCCTGTTTGAAGCTCGCAAAAATATGTAATAAACGAACGGTGTACTTGGCTTATTAGCAGCAGGAACACCCAATGTTCTCTCACTGACGGCCTAACCAAAGACTAAAAAGTCTGAAGTTCTCCTCATGAATATGAAAAACATTTTGTTAAATTTTAGTTACATGATGAATAACAAATAAAAACTGTAGATTCCACAAAATATCTAGAGACGATAATATACAAAAAAAACTTAAATTGGAACCATAATGCAGGAATTGTTGTACTGGCAAAACAATTAGAAGATGCAACAAATCTACTAAAGACACTGCCTACACTACCTCTATCAGTACTCTTATGCAGTGCTTTTGCAAAGTGTGCAATCCTTATCAGAAAGGATGGATGGAGGACATTGAAATAGTTCAAAGAGGGACAGTTCTTTTGGTTTTATGGCGAAACAGGGGACAGACAGTGACAGATATTATAAGCAAGTAGGGACAGCAATCATAAAAACAAAGGCAATTTTCGTTGTGATGAGATATTTTCGAAATATTTCAATCTTCAACTTCATCCTC
This sequence comes from Schistocerca piceifrons, assembly GCF_021461385.2. Classification (NCBI taxonomy): domain Eukaryota; kingdom Metazoa; phylum Arthropoda; class Insecta; order Orthoptera; family Acrididae; genus Schistocerca; species Schistocerca piceifrons. The sequence goes on along the minus strand of NC_060149.1, from coordinate 482,521,719 downwards.
CGAAAGTCAAAAGAGTTTGATGGCTCTCATCTACATAGAGGAACTGATCAACATGATAAAATAAAATAAATCCGAACTTGCACTTTTCCCTCATGCTGTTTGAGTGTGGAACAATAGAGAAGTGATCTGAAAATGGTTGTATGAACCTGCTGGCAAATGCCTAAGTGCAAACTGCAGAGTAATAGTGCAGAAGTAGATGTACACTGAAGTGACAAAACTCATGAGGTGGTGATATGCATACATAGAGATAATGGTAGTATCACATATACAAGGTATAAAAGGCCAGTGCATTCGTGGAGCTATCATTTGTATTCAGGTGATTTATGTGAAAAGGTTTCTGACATGATTGTGGCCACAAGATGGAAAATAACAGCCTTTAAAGTTGGATTGACAGCTGCAGCTAGACACATGGGACATTCCATTTTGGAAATTGGTAGGGAACACAAAATGCTGAGATCCACAGGGTCAAGAGTGTACCAAGTGTACCAAATTTCAGCCATTACCTCTCACTGTCAAGAATGTAGCTGCTGACGGCCAGCACTTAATCACTAACATCCCATTGACAACAGGCTCATTAGAGAAAGAGCAGAAGCTTGGTTAAGGGAAGGATGGGGAAGGAAACTAGCCATGTCCTTTCCAGGGAACAATCCTGGCATTTGCCAGAAGTGATTTAGGGAAATCACAGAAAACTTAAATTAGGATGGCTGGCCGTATTTTTGAGCCACTGTCCTCCGGAATACAAGTCCAGTGTGCTAACCATTGTATCACCTTGCTCAGTTACGTAGAGTTGTTAGTACTAACAGACCAACAATATTGCATGAAATAACTACAGAAATCGATGGGGGACATACAATGAACGTATCCATTAGGACAAAGCAGCGAAATTTGGTGTTAATGGGTTATGGCAGCAAATGACTGACATGAGTGCCTTTGCTAACAACATGACGTCACCTGCAGTGCATCTCCTGGACTCATGACCACCAGTCGGACCCTAGATGACTGGAAACTGTGGCGTGGTCAGACAAGTCCTGATTTCAGTTGGTAAGACCTGTGGTAAGGTTTGAGTGTGGTACAGAGTTCAAAACGCCCACTGTGCAAGCTGGTGGTGGTTCCATATGGTGTGGGCTTTCTTTACATGGAAAGAACTGGGTCCTCTGGTCCAACTGAACTATTCACTTACTGGAAATGATCATGTTCGGCTACTTGGAGACCACTGTAGCCAGTCATGGATTTCAAGTTCCCAAACATTTTACTGGGTCATAACTGTTCTCAATTTGTTTGAAGAACATTCTGGGAAATTTGAGCGAATGATCTGGACACCCATATCACCCAACACGAATACCATCAAAAGTTTATGGAACATAATCGAGAGGTTTGTGCACAAAATCCTGCACAGGCAACACTTTCACAATTAGGGATGGCTACAGAGACAGTATGGCTCAATATTTCTGCAGGGGACTTCCAACACTTGTTGAGCCCATACCACGTCAGGCTGCTGCACTATATGAGGCAAAAGGAGGTCCGAAACAATATTAGGGGGCATTCCATGACTTTTGTCTCAACAGTGTAAGTGCCTGTCGACCTCTCACTGTCTTGGAATGTAGTGGGGGGTTATTTTTTCTGTTTGTTACATTCCATACCGGACACTGAAAATATAGTAATACAAGATTGATCACATGATTACTCAGATAAATTCTAGCTTTTTCAAAAAGTACGAGTTACCAAACATTATGACACTATGAGTATAGTGCTGCCTGGCAGCTGTGTGCATACCTTGTAGAGGGCCACCACCTTCATTGTCTCCTTTTTCTCCTTGCTGAAGTGCGCCACCTTCTTCACCCAGTTCTCCATAGCCCTGATTTGCAGAGTCACCTCATTCTTCAGTCTTTGATACAATGATTCATCAGTCCAGTTGCCATTTTGCTGCACATTCAGCAGCTTCAGGCTGAGGTGGTTCCACTTCTTCATTTGTTTCTTATTCTCATTGATGAGCTGGTGCTTCCTCATGTGAAGCCAATTTAATATAGTATTGAGCTGGGTCTCTATGTTCTCTAACCTTGTGGCGAACTGAAAAAAAAGATCTTGGGCACAGGTGCAACGTTGTTCTTGCTCTGATTTCGACACTGGAAGAGAGAAAATCAGATATCAACACTGGTGGAATGCAAAGGCTTTTTTTTTCTAGCAACCTGAAACTAAAAACAGGCAAAGCACTGTCACTGGTCACACTGAGGTCCATAAAGAACCCACAAATACAAAAAAGAAGAAAGTGCTATTGTACTATTTTGAAAAATGCTGATTTCAGCCTATAGCAGCAGTGAGAACATCTTGCGGCACAAAGGCTATTTACAGAGATATGTGATGATTTGAAGATTATGGATGCATGTGGCAATTTGTCACATATCTTTGGAAATAACAGTCTTTGCACAGCAGATGCTGTCATTGACACTTGTGAACTGTCTGTCCAGTTGCAAGTTGTCTGATGATGGCCTAGAAAAAAAAAAAAAATAGAACAAATATTTTTGTGGGAAACTAATGCTGTAGCTTTCAGTTATTTTTTAATTTCATTAGTTAGCTGATAATATTGCAATGATACAAATTGTAGCGTTGCAAATTTGTTCCGAGCGAACGTTTTTTCTAGGATAGCTAGCTGCGTGTAACTTCGGGGACTGACATCTGCCGGTCTAACCGGGAGACACACACGCATCTGTCACTACCTGCTGTGGGAAAGCTATCCAATGTTTCTTACTGGACACATACATTCACCACCTATAAGAACCTAAATAAATGATATTAAATATCATTCAATCATTTTCAAAATTGGTACATTTATCTTTTGACATTCAGGAGAAGATTGTATCCAAATTTCAGCTTTATAACTATCATAGTTTCAAAGATAAAAAATTACTAAAAAAGTCAAAAACTGACACTTTGGAAACTAAATTCAGTTAGGAAGTATAATAGTTTATAGTTTGGTATTATCTGAAAACATTAACAGAACTCGCAGGGTGCAGTATTAATTAATTGAGATTTTCATATTAAAGCTTTAATTATTTTTTGTCTTCGTAATATAAAAATCAGACAAAATTATTATTGGTGACTAAGATTGTTGTGGGAGTATATGTGAGTGAATGCGAGTGTGTACGTGCGACATTCATCAAATTTTAATGTTGCATTATATACCATCTTAACTAACCGCAAGAGTTACATAAGCCTGCTGTGGGAAAATGTTCATAGGGAATTTACCTACTGGGTAGGAACTTTGTAAAAAAGCAGCAGTGTTTAAATGGAATCGTAAAGTATTCAAACGGAAGTGATAAAGGAACTATTGTGAGACAAAGACAAGTGTGCTCATGAATGGTAGTTGGAATGCAGCAGCAAAGGACTCGAGTGTGAAGTTACTAGTGAAGTGTGCAAGGCAGTGAGAACAACTGACGGTCCGCAGTAGCAGACTACGTGCTGACAGCTGAAGATCGACAGGTGCCACGCTACAGCAGCAAACCGGTGGACAGAGCAGTTGGCAGCCATGTAGGGAGTGCTTGTCCGTAAACTGGATTGATGGAAGCAGGACCTGGAGAATGGACCCATGGTATCACCTCGCCGTGCAGTCATCCAGACTAGGCTAAAGATAAGTAGTGTTCTATTTAGAGTTTTGAATGTGTGTGCCAAGAAACTTTGCAGAATGGCTGACAATAATCAGTCAGCAGTGGCGTAGCGTGAGGGGAGACTTTGAGAATTAGTCTCCCCTGTATTCGTGCTTAAAAAAGATGCCACAGTAATTCATAACAAAAATATAAATAACTTTCTGCTAAGAGCTCTAAATGTGCGAAGAAGTCAGTTTTGTAGCCCACGCCGCACCCTGAGTATAGGTGTGTTTGCCTGCTTGAGACTCGACTGCTCTCAGTCTCTACCCCCCTTCCCTTAGCTGGCTGTGTGCGCCTGCGCATTAGTGGCATTCTCGGCTCCCCTCCACTTCCCCTCTATCATGAAGGCCAGTGCGCTGCACTTACTAGCAGGTATCAAGTCTAGTCTCTGCCGCTGCTATGCTGGCTTTTAACACAGAAGGGAACAGTCGCGCGGTTTGTGTTCATAGTCATTCTTGTGTGATTTTAGTGCATATTTTCGTTGTGTCACCGACATGAGTGAGCCAGCAACTGAACATCTTATAGAATTTTTATTAACCTTTTTCTACATTAACGTACGAAAACAAAATGCTAATTGAAGGACAAACGACCTACTCCTATACTCAGTGTAGTTTAAGTGAAGCTAAACAAAAACCCACTTTTGAGACAGCCTGGTACGAAAAGTATACTTGGCCGACTGCGAATGCAGTTAATAACATATTATATTGTTATATACGTCTTCTGTTTGGTGGTGAAAATGAATGGTGCAATGAGGGCATTTGTACAATAAAGAACTTTGACAGGAAACCACAAAAGCATCAGATATCAAAACGTCACCTGCAGAACAAAAAATCATTTCAGTTATTGGGCAAAAGTACAATTGAGCACGCCTTCTCTGAAGCCGCACGTCTGACAGCAATGAAATACAACGAACAAGTTGCATCCAACAGGAGAGTATTGGCTCGTCTTATTCAGCCAACTGTATTTCTTTGTAAACAAGAACTAGCCTTTTGCGGCCATCGAGAAGACGAATCCTCCAACAGCAAAGGTAAATATCTGGAATTGTTTAATTTACTAGCTCAAAGAGTGCAGTTAATCTGAGAGCATCTGTCATCATCTTCAACCTTTAAAGGAACTTCTCCAGATATACAGAATGATGTAACAGAATTGATAACTTTGGCAGTCAATGAGAAAATAAAATCTGCAATTCAGAACTGCAATTTCATTTCGATTCATGCTGATGAAACATTAGACGGGTCATGCAAGAGTCAAATGAATATAATATTCAGGTACTGTACTGCAGACAAAATTGAGGAAAGATTTGTTGGATTTTACGATGTTTCTGGAGATAAAACTGCTGAAGGTTTGTCAAATATTATTCATGCAGCATTGAAAGGATGGAATGTGGAAGGAAAAGTGGTTAGTCAAACACTTGATGGCGCTTCAGTAATGGCGGGCAGAGAAAGAGGACTACAACAATTGGTGAAGCATTTCTGTCCCTATGCGCTGTTTATTCATTGTTACTCACTGAATTTGGTACTGTTACATGCCTCCAAAATCGTGGGACAAGTACGCATGTTTGTAAGTGATCTTACTGCATTCCATTCGTTTTTCAGCAAATCATCAAAATGAACTGTATTGCTAACTGAGAGAGGATTTAAACCTCCAGATGCAAGCAACACTCTCTGGGACTTTCGTTCCAGGGCAGTTTCAACAATATCTAGTCATTTCTCAGAGCTATGTAGTGTTTTTAATTATATAATCTTTGAGCTGTGCTGTGGGAATGAAACGACGGATGGATGATCCTACGTTTGTCTACTTGCTTTGTTTCTACCGAGGGTGCTTTGTTTATGTTGATCATCTCTTTAATGTTCTTCAGTCAAAATCTGTCAGTATAACTGCTTGCCATGACGAAATAAGAACTGTTCTGAGAAACTTACGACAATTAAGAACGGAAACATTCGTTGATGAGTGCATTAAATGAAGCTTGTGTTTGAATGGCAACTTATCATTCTGTGACAGTCAAAAGACATCTCTCAGGGCACTAATTTACGAGATACTGGATTTGCAAATTGTTCAGATGGAAAGGAGATTTCAAGACTTTCCCCAAATCCAATTTGTTGAACTTTTGAATGAAAAGTGATTCCTGAAATATCAAAAAGAATTCCCAAAGTTGAAACTGCTTCAGTTATTAGAACAGTACCCATTTTTCAAACAAGAAAAACTTGAAAATGAGCTGTGTAACATATACGCTGATGAGAAAAAACACTTATCTCCAAGAATTCTCTTAAAGCACATTGTCAACAATGATTTAGACTCTGTTTATGAAGAAACAATGAATTTCCTGCATTTGGTTTTGACCCTACCCACAACTACAGCATGCAGTGAACTAAGCATGAGTACTCTTCAATGAGTGAAGAATTATTTAAGGAATTCAATGTCCAACACCCAGCTGTCGTGTTTGAGCACATTAGCAATAGAAAAGACACTACTTGGAGAGCTATCCAGTGATCAGATCTTTGTAGACGGAGTTATAGACTTATTCGTGGAAAGAAAAGACAGGCGTATTGCACTTGTGTACAAGAAAATATAAGTACTTCTTCTCTTGCTGCTGGAGTTCTACAAATTTGTCATCGTTTCTTGAACAAGTTAGTTATTATTATTATTATTAGTGGCTGTGGTAGTGGTAGTAGTAGTAGTTGTTGTTTAATTTGATGCATTTTGTTTCATTTGTTTAAATTATTGTTTATTGTACTATTTTGTCTCTCTATGATAACTGCAGAGTCTCCCCAACCTTTACAACAACGCTACGCCACTGATAATCAGGCGATAGTAAAGGAGAGACTGGGAGTAGATTTGGGGTATGTAAAAGATGAGAATGATTCCATGATTGCTAATTTCAGTTTTGATGTGTCACAAGCAAATGTGTATAATAGTTTGCCAGATTCACTGTATGTTAATTGTGGCACTGATAGTGAACAAAATGTATCGGAACCCAGTGTCCCATATCTACCTGTTATGATTAAAGAAATGAAACAGGAACCAAGGTCAGTGGCTTGTGAACCAAAAGAGAGTGTTTCAGATATGTTTTTAAATGTTCGCAAACATTTGAAGGAGATGGGTTCAGATATAAAATTGTCATTAAGCTCTGATATTGACACCAAAATTAATAAAATGGGTAATGACACTGATACTAAAACGAATAAATTAGATCTAGAAATAAGTGAGTTACACACTGAAGTAGATGGATTAATGCAGGAGGTTAACCAAGGGTTCAGTAATTTTTCAACTGAGATGCAATCCAAAATGGAAGATAAAAATTGTTCGAATGGCTCTGAGCACTATGGGACTTAACATCTATGGTCATCAGTCCCCTAGAACCTAGAACTACTTAAACCTAACTAACCTAAGGACATCACACAACACCCAGTCATCACGAGGCAGAGAAAATCCCTGACCCCTCGGGAATCGAACCCAGGAACCCGGGCGCGGGAAGCGACAACGCTACCGCACGACCACGAGCTGCGGACTGAAGATAAAATTTAGAATTTGAGGGATACTTGGAAAAATGATATGACTTTGTTCAGCAATAATGTTAAAAGTGACATTAATCAGGTCAGACAGGAATGTAATAATGTAATACTGTTATTGTGACAGTGAAAAGTGAGCTAACTGCACAGATTGAGCAAGTTGCTAAGGGCAACCAACAGTCAAAGCAACCGTTACATTTAGAATTAGACAAAGTTAATGAACAGGTTTATAATGTAGAAAAGCACTGTGAGGAAAGTCACACAGCATTAGCAAGTAAAATCAAAGAAGGGAAAGATGTGTGTGCAAAGACTGGTATGCAAGTGGCTAGTAAAATTACTAACATAGAAACTAATATCCAGCAATTTAGTACCAGTGTGAATGAACAATTGTGCGGGCATGAGGGTAGACTAACCCGAGTAGAGCAAAATTTTAACAACCATAGTGGCTGTGTAGTAACTAATGGGGTAGTAGAATCATCTGAAATTGCTTATGTAACACATCACCAATTCATGAAATTCGATCCAAATAAGAACGTTCACCCTAAAGAGTTTTGGAGTGATTTTGAAGATGTGTTCCCTAAAGTGTGGAATGACAAGCAAAAGATTGGATTCATCACCTCTAATGTAATGGGAGAAGCTAGAATCTGGGGGAGTTTGGCTTCAGATAAATACGATAAATTAGCAGTGTTCAAACAGGCATTATTTGAAGAATATTGGGGAAAGAGGAAGCAAATGGAAGTGTTGAATAATTTTGGTTGGGGGAAAAATATGATCCCAAGAGAGATAACATTAAAAGATTCGTACAAAAGTGGGTAACTACCTCATCTTATTTAAATGCAAAAGTAGAGACAGAACAGATAATCTTGGGTATTGAAAACAAATTTCCACTGAGCTGGCGAAATAAGATCATTTCGGCACCTAGGGATGACACTGACCGGTTTATTCATTATCTTGAATGAGTAGAAAACATCTTAAAAGAAGACGAAAATAACAGAAGAGAGTATAGGCCTCCTGTTACGTCAGATGACAACAGAGCCGAAGTCAATGTAAACAGAATAGGCGTACAAAGAGGTAACAGTTATAGAGGCAGATACCGGGGGAGAGGGGCCTATGTTGGAAATAGGTTCAATGACTGAGTACAATACTTTGACTGCCGTCAGCTGCAGTCTGATGACGTAACGGGTAGACGCGACTCGACAGGTGACAGAAACGTCAGAGGCAATGACGTGACACAGGAGGAAAACTATTAGAATTCTGTAATCACTGTAATCGTTTGCAGACTGAAATCATGTTAAGTTAAACCCGCTAACGACGCTCTTTATGAAGAAGGCATCTACTAAACAGCATGGGGTATCATAATAGAAAATAGAAGGGTAGAGGAGAATGACACTGTAAAATAATTTGGTTATTCAGTAAATGTAGTAGTTTTTTGTGAAAGGGAAAGCCCAAACAAAGACCGCAGGAACCATACTAAGAAGGAACTAAATACAGAAAGTGAAGACTCAGATCAAGAGGTCGGGGGTGAATCAGCACTGCAAAACAGATGAAAGGCCTACCAGAGACGGTGGAAGTAGCATTATTATCGGGGAAACAGTTGGGGAGGTATCCAAGGAAGAGTATAATAGTGTAGAGGAGGTGGTATATAGGTTGAATGGAGTGATTTCCAATATTGAGGAAGAGGGGTCAGAAGAAGAGGAAGGAGGAAATGATTTTGAAAATTCTGACAACACCTTGGAGAGGGTTGCGGAATTAGAGGTTATTAAAGAGGGTGAAAAGCTAGAGAAATATTTTGATTTATCAATAGTGGACAGTATAGGTACAGCTGCCACAACTAACGAAGTGAAAGAGGACCCAGTTAAGGTATATGTACTTTCCACACAAGGGGTAGGTTTTGATAGGCGTGAAGTAGTGCGGGATTTACTAGATGAACCTGAGTCTGTAGTCAGAAAAGAATATATTGGACAACCTAATATTGAGGTGACAGTGTATGGAGAAAAGGTACCTTGCATAATTGATACTGGTTTGGAAGTATGTGCTGTATCACAGAATTTTGTAAATGCTCTCCCAAAGAATAAACAAATAGTTTTAATGCCAGCCGGTCGTGGTGGTCGAGCAGTTCTAGGCGCTACAGTCTCAAACCGCGGGACCACTACGGTCACAGGTTTGAATCCTGCCTCGGGCATGGATGTGTGTGATGTCATTAGGTTAGTTAGGTTTAAGTAGTTCTAAGTTCTAGGGGACTGATGACCTCAGAAGTTAAGTCCCATAGTGCTCAGAGCCATTTAATGCCAGAGAGAGGTTTAAACATTGCTGTAGCTACTGGAAAAACTAAGAAAGTAGTTAAACAAGAAGTCCTATTACCCATAGCTGTAAGTGGGGTAGCCAACAAACAGAATTTTATAGTTATAAATGGACTCAGTGAGGAAATGTTGGTAGGTGCCGACTTCTTGCATAAATATGAAAGATTGGTAAATTTTGGGTCCAATGATGTAATTATAAGAATCAGTGGAAAATCTGTAGTTATTCCATTCATTGGATAAAGACCAAGTGTAAATGAAGAACAAAGTGACATTCCAATACGATACTGCAGGGCGGCTACATTGATCGATGGCTATGATGAATATGATGAAAAAAAGGAAGTGGATCCTTGTGCGATAGAAAATGTCAGGATTAGGATCGACGAAAAATTAAAAAAATTAACAGAATTGACTGACGTACAAAAGGATGATTTGAGACAAATTTTGAACAATCATTATGAAATGTTTTCAGATACTCCAGGGCCATTTGTCTCGCACATTGCGGTTAGCGCCCGCAGAGTGCCCAGTTGATCGGTTTATTTCTTCAATTTTCGTTTTCGTAAACTGGTCGCCTATCTGTCTCTTTAATCTATGCGCCCTTGCTCCCCACCTTGGGGAGTCAAGAAGGAATACTTTTCCATCCATCCATTGCAATTTCTTTTATTGCCACTCAGCACTACCAATGGGTTGAGTAATGTGAACACTTAAACTATTGACAGCGTCCTTAGACGTTCTTCCCATTCTTGTGCAGGCCCTTGTATGGACCCTTGAAAATACCATCTAGTTACCAACTTGTTGAAAGTAAAAGAGGTGACTGAGATAACAATGCTCCTCCCTCTTATCATTGGCGTAGGTGACTCCTTTTATTGGCACTCAGCACTACCAACAGGTTACGGACCTGTTGAGTGATGTGAACACTGCGGCAACAATGCTCCTCCCTCCTATCCTTGGCATAGGTGATCAGCAGAGCAGTTTTTCAACCAAACAGCACAAACTTACACTGACACATTAATTCTAATAGTGGACCAAAAATACTGACCAAACCTAAGATAAATATAAGTGAGATGATTTGATGGCCCCAGAGAGGTGGACTAAAGTGTATTTAATATTGTCAATAATGTGTGTTTTTTTTAATATAGTGAATAAGAGGTGTTGGAGAGCCACATAAGTTGGCATGAGTCGAGCTTAATGTTTTTCTTTAAGGACCTTTTTTGTATGTACTGTATATATATTGTAATTTGACCATGGAATGATGAGGAACCACAGTAACAACTGGTGGTAGAAGTGCTTTGAGAGCCACAGAAGTTGGCTGGAGTTAGTTTCAGTTATGTGCAATGTAGAGCCACAGTAATTGGCTAACAGGTTCAGTACTGTTCTATAAGGACTTTTTTTTAATTTTCTTGAATATTGTGTACGAGAAGGGTAGAGCCACAGAGGTGGTATGAGTTAAGTTCAAATTTTCTACATGAACTTTTGGTATTCTTTGCCAGTAATAGTGTACTCCTTATGTAATATGTGTATAATGTGAGGATATTTTTCCGAGATGTTTCTGAGGACTTTTCTATAGAATAGATGTTCTTTGTTAATAGTATTATATAAGATGTGAGTAAGATTTCAGTGATTTTATATCATTGTTTTTCTCTTTTGTATGATGTATATAGAAGGAGTTGCAGGACTATATAGAAGGAGTTGCAGGACTGCAGGATGTGGACTGAATGATTTTCAGTGCTCGATAATTTTGCATTTCTTTACATAATTTGTAATGATGCTTTTCAGAGTTGCAGGATATTTTATGAGGTTGTATTTTGTTCTTTGTGCACGATAGCTTATTTGTGTGAAGGCAAGCTGTAAATTTGGTTTTATGAAAAAGAGTTAAGAAAGAGTGTTTTTTTATGAAGCAGCAGATTTTGTAACAGTAACTTGCTTAATCGTTAACAGATTCTGAAAAAACAATTCAGTGATGGTGCCAATTTTGGGGTACCATTTTTCTTTTTTTTTTTTTTTTTGAGGAACAGTTAATTCACTTTTTACTGAGAGGATTACTATTAAATGTAACTATGGTAAAGAAAATGTTAAATTGCAATGAAAAATGAATTTGCCTGAGAAAGAAAATTTTTGCGTAAATAAGAAGAAAATTGTGGAGAACAGTAAAGTTTTCACAAAATTTGTCATGGAGTTCTTTGCTGTTGAATTTGAGAGCAGCAATTGCTGATTAGAGTATATATATGTGTTAGGGTAGGATGTATAGATTAAGAATGGACTCTTAGAGGTTATGTATATTGCAGGTACGAAAATATGACACAACCTGATACGAGATTGAGAGAGAACCCAGTTTGAGACAGACGTTGTATCCCAGTGTGAGCCCATGATGTGACCCATATGTAAGTGTTGAATAGAAGTGATCCACACCCATTTTATTTATCATAGACAGTTATCAGAACCCCAACGTGTTGTCAGAGAAATGTTAGGTAAAGAGACGACCACCATATCGAAGTGAATATATTCTCCGATAGGAAGGACACCATCTACAGTGCCGAAATTATATTTGTAGACAATTTTTTGGACGTTGATAGGGCGGAGTGTTAATTGATTGCTTTTGCTTAAATTCATTATGAAAGAGTAAGAAACCTTTGTTTTGAGGAAAAATTTTGTAGTATAAAGAGCAAATGTAAAATTTGTCCGATGGAAATATTTTGTTAATTCAATTTTGAAAAAACAAAAAGGAAAGAAAAAGAGAGAGAGGATTCAAGAACAATTTTGTAAGAAAAATGTGATATGAGAAAAAGATGGAAATTTTCTGTAAGTTAATTTGATTGTATGCTATTCAGTTCTAGCCGTTGATATTCGACGTAATTGTAAATAATACTGTCGTGTAGCTTAGATATTTAGCTAATTGAGGAAAACAAATTTTGATTAACAGTGTCGTGGTAGTTAAAGATTAAAAAATAAATAAATGAAACTTGTCTGCAATAAGAACCATAAAATATGCTCAGGAGAGATTTTAGGTTCTTAGAGGGTGTGTAGCGTCGCAAGTTTGTTCCGAACGAACGTTTGTTTTAGGATAGCTAGCTGCATGTAACTTCGGGTGCTGACATCTGTCGGCCTAACCGGGAGATACACACGCATCTGTCACTACCTGCCGTGGGAAAGCTATCCAATGTCTCTTACTGGACACATACATTCACCACCTATAAGAGCCTAAATAAATAATACTAAATATTATTCAACCATTTTCAAAAATGGCTCTGAGCACTGTGGGACTTAACGTCTGTGGTCATCAGTCCCCTAGAACTTAGAACTACTTAAACCTAACTAACCTAATGACATCACACACATCCATGCCCGAGGCAGGATTCAAACCTGCAACCGTAGTGGTCCCGCGGTTTGAGACTGTAGCGCCTAGAACCGCTCGACCACCACGACCGGCTGGCATTAAAACTATTTGTTTATTCTTTGGGAGAGCATTTACAAAATTCTGTGATACAGCACATACTTCCAAATAGTTTATGCTTTGGTATTATCTAAAAACATAAACAGCACTCACAAGGTGCAGATTTTCATATTAAAACTTCAATTATTTTTCTTTTTTGTGATGTAAAAATCAGACAAAATTATAATTTGTGTCTAAGATTGTTGTGGGAGTATATGTTAGTGAATGAAAGTGTGTAAGTGGGAAATTCGTCAAATTTTATTGTTGCATTATATACCATCTTAAGTAACCATGTAAGAATTACGCAAGCCTGTTGTGGGAAAATTTTCGTAGGGAATTTACCCACTTTGCCGATGACATATGTCTAGGTGTGATAGCTATTGTAACAGAGCACCCAGAAAGTCGGCCAGAGTATTATCTGTGTGTAAAGGATATTTCCAGATTTATTGCCCTTTTGTTTTCATTTATTAAACATTACTTTAATAGTTGTATATCAGAATGACATAGATGCATCTGTATGTACGGATTAGTGCAGGCCAGTTTTGGCGCGTATATGATCATGAGCGAGCATTCTGATTGGCAGCGAGGGAGTCTCTCGCTAGCTTTGAACGTGGATGGTCATGTTATTAGTGCGAGTCAAAATAATGTGTAAAATGAAGGAATATTGAGTTCCTTGCATTTAGTATGTGTCATGACTAACGCTGATGTGGTTACGGACAGTTTTGTGAAGTTTGGAAATTTTAGAACTGCATTGTTGGAATGATATTTGGCCTTTGTAGTATCCACGGTGCATGTTTCAGTATTCAACCAGTGAGCATTTTTGGCGAGCAATTTCTTATTTGAAATCCACCAGAAGGACCGAATGTAAAAACTCATGTTAGTGGTGGAATTAATGACTGTGGAAATGTTGTTTAACTCGGGTTGGATTCGGACAGATTTCTTGAGGCTTTGCATGTGAAATGAGTGTATGAATTGTGAACTTGACGAAAATAACCATTATTTTAAATGTAGAATGAATAGTACCGTTTCTTTGATTATAAGAACAAATAAATATTTTTGTATGGAAATTTCGGACATTATTTTCCAGAAGCCAATCCATTATCTTACCGCCTGATAAATTTTTTATTGACAGTTTTTCTACAGAACTTTATTTCATTACTAGAGTTGTGCGGCCTCAGTAATTGTAGATATTAGATGGTGTTTTTTATCAATGCTGCTTTTACATCAAGAGCAGACACGGTTCTGAGGTAGGTGATTTGTAATTTGCAGCCTACACAGCACACGGAATTTCAAACCCCACCACGCTGCAATATATGTACTTGTCAACCTTAAAAATTTAGGAGATTCTGACTTACAAATCAGCAGGAATGAATGATCAAAAACTGTGGCTCATTTTCAGTATAAATCCAAGACAATTGATGTCTTTCACTATGATGTCACAAAGAATTATAACAGCTATAAAAATGCATATCGAAACACCAGAACTGTCAACAAACTTTCTTGGTCAAGAGCTAACATTGACATTGTGGGGTGGCACTTTGTACCACATATCTACTGATTTCATTATTAATTGGTAATCTAAAAGGGTTGGACAAAAATATGGAAACACCATGAGAAATGGGTGTTTCAGCATAAATGCAAATTCTGACAAAGGCTGCAGCTTGCATGGTTGTAAAGGTACATGAACGGCACTTGTGAAATGTCCTCAATAAGTAGCAAATGTCAGTTGTGTTAGTGTAGTTGTGAATGCTGCTAGTGCTTTATGTCAAAGCTAAGTCAATTTGAATGTGGGCAAATTTGTTCTTCTGTCGTGGGTGGTTTCATACTCCAGGTAGCCAAAGTTTTTGATGTTTCTAGAGGCACAATATCAAAGATTTATACTGCATATGGGGAAAGTGGAAAAACACCATCTACTATGTCACAGTGAAGATGAAAGTAAGTGTTGAGTGATAGTGACAGATGATCACTGAAAAAGATTGTGGCAAAAAAAATAAGAGGACAACAACTGTAAAGGTCACTACAGAACTGAATGTTGTGCTTGTGAACCCTGTTGTCACCAAAGCAACACAAAGGAAGCTCCATAAGCACAAAATTACAGGGTGAGCTAGAATTCTAAAATCACTCTTTAGTGATGCAAGTGCACATAACAGGAAAACATACTGCCATAGCCATAAAACCGTTACTATGGAGCAATTGAAGAAAGTGATTTGGTCGGATGAGTTTCGTTTCACACTATACCCAACTTCTGACCTAGACTGAAACATGAGAGGGGTTTGGTGATGATTTGGGCACTCATATTGTGGTACTCCATAGGGCGATGGGTAATTTGCAAGGTCGCATTGCTGTCAAGGACTATGGGACAATTTTGGCTGATCAAGTCTATCCCATTGTACAATATTTGTTTCCCATTGGACATGCTGTGGTCCACAATGACAGGGTCCCTGTTTACATTGCACATATCATCCAGGACTGGTTTTGTGAGCACAAGGATAAATTGTTGCATCTCTCCTGGCCACCACAGTCACCAGCCACCAGATCTCAGTATTACTGGGCCTTTGTGGTCTATTCTTGAGGGAAGGATGTGTGATTACTATCCAACTATCATTGTTACCTGAAGTTGCCACTAATTTGCAGGATGAGTGGTGTTAGATTCTCTTGAAAACAATACAGGACCCCTACTTATACATTGTGCAATGATGGGAAGGTGTTTTGAATGCAAACAGGTTTCATACTCCATGATAGAGATAGTAATGTGTTGTGATTGTGGTGCTCCCATATTTTTGTTCACACCTGTATCAGCATACTCTGAGAGGAATCAAACTGGAATATAATCTGAACCAGAAGAGGCATGGTAGTTCAGCCACTGGGCTGCAAGTGCTAATCACTAACAGTCAGCACCATTTGGAACATTTTGTGTTGACTTTTCTCTGTTCCAGATTGCTACTGCCCTAAGTGACCACAAAGATGTGACACTTTAAATGCCTGATAAAGTATTGTTCTGTTGTCTGAGTGAATGGATGGTTAATTGAGTAATTAAGTGTAACTCCACTTACATTTGTGTGCATTATGCAGTAATATGAGATATGACTACAAATGATAACTGAATGTTTTGGATGTCAATTTTCTTCTATTCATTAGGCTTCTTTACATCAGCCTTAATTTAATTTCACACTCCATCCTACAAATATGTACTGCATTTGAAAATGACTCTCTCTGCAACAAACATTCACAATTCTACCTTACTTCTGTTTAAAATTTATACCATAGCATCTGATGGGTATGAGGCACACAGACTCATGAACTGTCAGCACTGGCAGACAAACAAGAAAACATTCCCCTATCATGCACCCCATTCCCCCCCCCCCCCCCCCCCCGACCCAATAGCTGCACTACTTACACCTCTCCTTCTGAAATAAGTAGCCAATTTACTTAAAGCATGACCATATTCACCAAAATCAATTAAAATAAAAAAAACACACTCTTTGTCCAAGCCTTGAAGGTCCATAGGATGTTGACTGGTTATCGTGTCATTGTCTGCCTGGTGGCATCAGGCGAATGCGGTTTGGAGGGACATGTGGTCAGCACAACGCTCTCCTGGCCATTTTGCTGACTGTCCAAACCATGGAGCCACTATGCTTCAGCTTACATCACAAGGCTGAGTGTATCCCATTCCATTCCTCCTACCAAGAATGAATACTTGGCAGTACTGGGAATCAAACCTGGGTCTTCCACATGGCAGCCATCTACACTAATCACTGAGCTATTGAGGCAGACCGGTTAAAATTAAGCATTTCTTAAAATATTACTGTCGTTGTAAGTATTTTTTTTTTTTGAGTAGGAACACTACACCACTAACAAGGGAACAGTTTAATCTGACATGTCAAAACTGGACCTGAAATTTTTTATACAGACAATGCATCGAAACTTGGCAGGCACACAACCTTTATTGATGGCACATTGGTAAACAGATAACATGGCACAACACAATCGTAATTTGTAAAGAAAATTTCAGTTTCCACTGATAGTTTCACTAACACAGTAGTTCGGATTTACTGTTTGCTCAAATTTGCAACTCGTTTAATATCCATAATAATTAGTAGGTGCCTTTGCAGTATCTCTAAGTGCCAACAATGAAGGTAAAACTGAATTAATTTTCTTTGTGTTTTCTTTGTATATTCACAATAATAATGTCTGTCTTCGTGCAGGTTTCAGAGTTTCACAGTAATGTGATATTGAATTAATGTTTTCAAATTCACAAAGAAAGTAAGAAGAATGTGGTATGCATTCAAAATCACTTACTTCTCCTGAAGACCTACATATATGTCATTTTTAGTTAATTTCTTGGATATTCATTCATATCATGTTGATATTTTGTTCAAAATTGGGGAACATTAGAAGGAATTAACTCTGACAATTCTGTGAATTGTGGCTCGAACGATGATATAGTACCATCGTAGCACAAAGAAAACATGGAGAGTAATAGCATATTGTGATAAAGAAAGACTATAAAGTTTCTTGTTAAATGAAGGATGGTTTAAAGTTATCTGCAAAAGCTAGTTTCATTTCATAAAATCTGAATACGAATTGCATAAATGGAAGAAAGATTTACAAGCAATATGAAATATGTGCCAAAATGAAAGTAACACAAGTGTGAAAGAAAAACTATTCAAAGATCTGGTACTGCTCTTGAGAGTCAATGCACCATTACTGAGGGAAATATACGAATTGTGAGTGAGATGAACATTACTGATTTTCAGGTCTTTTTGACCTGGTTAAACAGATTCAGATAATTACACAGAAAAGGAAGTAGCAAAATTATGTAGTTGACTTCAAGTAAACATGTAGAGAAGTCATTAATGGGTAATACTATAGACAAATGTGTAGTTTCTTGTTATCCCGTAAAATGCTGTGAGACAGAGTTGCTTGTGCAGTCGATGAATGGTATGACTCATTCATAATGCCAGTGATAAGTATCAATGGATTACTGTTTCCACAGCTTTACTTGTGTCTTTAGGAACCTCAAGAGAAATTGGGGCCAAAGACTGAAAGGACTGTTTAGTCACAAGAATCACTCAATTGAAATAGAGAAATCTGGAAAAAAGGGGAAGAATTATTTACAATACCACATTCACAACATATTCTTACCACTTGCAGAAAACAATTCATTGTTTTTTTTTTCAACTCTTGACTTGGACATAATGACACGTCCATCCTTAGATCCTTAGGAAAAAAGGGCTATTAATGTAATTCGGATTGCATCCAGAACCAATAGTGTGACTCAATCCCTTAATAAAGAAATTTCTCAACAGTGTAGAGCATTTTTCAGAAATTTGTTGGACAAAATAATTTCTGATAGCTCTTTGTCATTTCAGGTTTATCAGCATAACAGTATTGTCAAACTTCAGTCATTTGTGCATTGGCAGTTTTTAGCAGAATATGCAGAGCAACGGGGATGACCATCTCTTATCCATCCCAGTTCTGTCAAAATAAAACTAGTCATTAGTGTGAAGTGCCTCAATGCATAAATTTTTCTTTTACCAGGTGTGCTTTGTGTAAAGAAAACGTTTGTCTTTTCACCCAATACATACATTGCATTTTTGTGACAATTACAGTGAATAAAAAACAAACAATTTCATTGTTGGTAGAACATACACTATTCAAAAATTATCATAAGAACTGTGCTACAGGAATTTTTATAAAATATTTAACGTCAATGAATTGAAGTCCTAATTGATGAAAGTTGTCTGTCATGTAATGTAATACACTGCCTTCATTTTGTTTCCTCTGCCAGTCACTTGTGTAACAATTAAATCTGCAGCAGTTTAGCTGTCAATATGAACCACTGGTTATTCAGAAAATTAACACTGTGAGACATTTTTTGGTATGGTTTAAGTGTTTAAAATTCACGAGTGTGCACTTTGGACTTCACACTACATTCTCTTGTCATGGCTGTGTCTGCTTATTTGCCAAATTGTGCACAAGGCAGAAATGGCTGTACAGACTGCTGTAATAAGCAGTTCTTCATGTGACAAAACTGAGTAACTTCAATTTTTTTAATACCTTCAGTGCACCTTAGCAATTAAAATTTTGTGTATTCTTACTGTGTGAAAAATTTCAGGGTAGATTTCAACATGTTTGATTGGACCATTCCCTTATAAGAAGCTCTTAACAATAATTGACATATTTGGATTTGCCTCTTAGTCGCTAGATTTATATTATAATAAAATATGGCTGAGAACTCTGGACCCCAGAAATACACTCCTGGAAATTGAAATAAGAACACCGTGAATTCAATGTCCCAGGAAGGGGAAACTTTATTGACACATTCCTGGGGTCAGATACATCACATGATCACACTGACAGAACCACAGGCACATAGACACAGGCAACAGAGCATGCACAATGTCAGCACTAGTACAGTGTATATCCACCTTTCGCAGCAATGCAGGCTGCTATTCTCCCATGGAGACAATCGTAGAGATGCTGGATGTAGTCCTGTGGAACGGCTTGCCATGCCATTTCCACCTGGCGCCTCAGTTGGACCAGCGTTCGTGCTGGACGTGCAGACCGCATGAGACGACGCTTCGTCCAGTCCCAAACATGCTCAATGGGGGACAGATCCGGAGATATTGCTGGCCAGGGTAGTTGACTTACACCTTCTAGAGCACGTTGGGTGGCACGGGATACATGCGGACGTGCATTGTCCTGTTGGAACAGCAAGATCCCTTGCCGGTCTAGGAATGGTAGAACGATGGGTTCGATGATGGTTTGGATGTACCGTGCACTATTCAGTGTCCCCTCGACGATCACCAGTGGTGTACGTCCAGTGTAGGAGATCGCTCCCCACACCATGATGCCGGGTGTTGGCCCTGTGTGCCTCGGTCGTATGCAGTCCTGATTGTGGCGCTCACCTGCACGGCGCCAAACACGCATACGACCATCATTGGCACCAAGACAGAAGCGACTCTCATCGCTGAAGACGACACGTCTCCATTCGTCCCTCCATTCACACCTGTCGCGACACCACTGGAGGCGGGCTGCACGATGTTGGGGCGTGAGCGGAAGACGGCCTAACGGTGTGCGGGACCGTAGCCCAGCTTCATGGAGACGGTTGCGAATGGTCCTCGCCGATACCCCAGGAGCAACAGTGTCCCTAATTTGCTGGGAAGTGGCAGTGCGGTCCCCTACGGCACTGTGTAGGATCCTACGGTCTTGGCGTGCATCCGTGCGTCGCTGCGGTCCGGTCCCAGGTCGACGGGCACGTGCACCTTCCGCCGACCACTGGCGACAACATCGATGTACTGTGGAGACCTCACGCCCCACGTGTTGAGCAATTCGGCGGTACGTCCACCCGGCCTCCCGCATGCCCACTATACGCCCTCGCTCAAAGTCCGTCAACTGCACATACGGCTCACGTCCACGCTGTCGCGGCATGCTACCAGTGTTAAAGACTGCGATGGAGCTCCGTATGCCACGGCAAACTGGCTGACTCTGACGGCGGTGGTGCACAAATGCTGTGCAGCTAGCGCAATTCGACGGCCAACACCGCAGTTCCTGGTGTGTCCGCTGTGCCGTGCGTGTGATCATTGCTTGTACAGCCCTCTCGCAGTGTCCGGAGCAAGTATGGTGGGTCTGACACACCGGTGTCAATGTGTTCTTTTTTCCATTTCCAGGAGTGTACTTGATACAGGCCACATGCAACCCATGGGCCACAGTTTGATGCTCATGCACTAGATCTACACAAAAAACATTCATTCCATACCCCTTACCTGTTGTGTAGCCCAGGCGATCAGTAACAGGACAGGATGTTTTGTTTCAGTTTTAAATAAGAAAGTATGAATGCCATAAAACAGTGTCTGCCATATTGTTTTGTAACATACACATGAAAATTGTAAAGCAAGGATCCCAAGTGGCTCTCAAGCATATTCTGAAATTCTGCCAAAACTGCTTCTCTGTTAAGTTTCATGGTTAACATCTACTTTCTCCTCATAAGATTTCACATATTATATATCAGAATGTTCAAAGTTAGCTGCTATTACATATTTCTAGATATGCTAAGTCATTAAAGGACTCTCTAAAATTCCAAGTAAGTTCAACCAATTTTGACACCCAGTGCCTCAGATGAGGTTGTCTCAAATTATCATATTTACATATCAATCATTCCATGCAGACAAATCAATCTTAAGTGTGAAAAATTTATTTCATTTTATTAAGTGATTTTTAAAGACTATAATATATCACATTTATCTTTCCAACTAACCACTAGGTCATAGTGATAAACTGTTGTGTGTGTCTGTAGTAGCTTGCGTGAAACACGTACATAAATGGAAACACTGCAACAGTCACTGCCATGTATTGTTGAACATCACTGATATGCAACAGTTTGTCCTTCTGGCCTCAGTTCCTCTTTGGCTTTCTGTGAGACAGGTCATATTGGTTTCAGGTGCAGCCACTTACTATTCTGTTTGTAATGCAGTGTATTTTTAATTGAAGTAGTGCCCAGTTACTTACAATGGAAAATATGAACTAATGTTTTGTCAGAAAATTACTTACAGCTCCATGTCATTTGACAACCTACACATCAGTTAAAACTCTTCAAAAATTTTCAGAGATGAGGGAAAACCAACAAGATTTGGTAAGGTTATTGTCCAATATAAACATTGCAGATATCGAGAAAGAACTGTATACAGGGTGAGTCACCTAACGTTACCGCTGGATATATTTCGTAAACCACATTAAATACTGATGAACCGATTCCACAGACCGAACGTGAGGAGAGGGGCTAGTGTAATTGTTTAATACAAACCATACAAAAATGCACGGAAGTATGTTTTTTAACACAAACCTACGTTTTTTTAATGGAACCATGTTAGTTTTGTTAGCACATCTGAACATATAAACAAATACGTAATCAGTGTCGTTTGTTACATTGTAAAATGTTAAATACATCCGGAGATATTGTAACCTAAAGTTGACGCTTGAAACCTCCGACATTCAGTTGCGTGTTGTAACAAACACGGGCCACGGTTGGCGAGCAGCATCTGCAGGAACACGTTTACGATGACGACCGTGTTTACAAGTGTGGCTGTAGTGCACTGTTGTGGTTTGGTCTAGCTGTCGCAGTGACCGCATGTAGTGCTTGCTGCTGTTGTTATTCTGCATTCGTCTCCGCACGCAGACCAACTGTAGTACACCGTGTTACCAGACGTCTGTGATAGTGTAGTGTTGTAGGAACTGTGACCATGGTGTATTTGAGCTCTGAAAAGGTGGAGATGATACTCATCTCTGGCGAGTGTCGACGAAATGTAGCTGAAGCCTGCAGGGTGTATGCAAAACGGTACCAGGGCAGAGAGCATCCAACGTGCCACACATTGCAAAACATCTACCGCCAACTGTATGCAACCGGTATGGCTGTAGCATGCACATGGGTCCGTAACAGGCCCGTCACAGGAGAAGCAGGTGCAGTTGGTGTGTTAGCTGCTGTTGCCGTGAACCCACACATGAGTACATGGGACATTGCGAGAGCCGGTGGGCTGAGTCAAAGTAGTGTCATGCGCATACTGCATCGTCACCGCTTTCACCCGTTTCATGTGTCGCTACATCAGCAATTACATGGTGATGACTTTAATCATCGAGTGCAATTCTGTCAATGGGCATTAACAGAGAATGCGTTGCAGTTCTACCTGTTTACCCATGAAGCGGGTTTCACAAACCACGGGGCAGTGAATCTACGGAACATGCATTACTGGTCCATGGACAATCCTCGCTTGCTCAGACAGGTAGAGCGACAGTGACCGTGGACTGTAAATGTATGGTGCGGAATCATTGGCGACCACCTCATTGGTCCTCACTTCATTGCAGGGGCCCTAACAGCTGTAACATACATCGCGTTTCTGCAGAATGATCTGCCAACGTTGCTCGAAAATGTCCCAATGGAAACGCGTCGACGTATGTGGTACCAGCATGATGGTGCACCTGCACATTCCGCAATTAACACTAGGCTGACCCTTGACAGGATGTTCGATGGGCGTTTCATAGGACGTCGAGGACGCATAAATTGGCCAGCCCGTTCTCCTGATCTTACACCTCTGGACTTCTTTCTCTGGGGTACGTTAAAGGAGAATGTGTACCGTGATGTGCCTACCACCCCAGAGGATATGAAACAACATATTGTGGCAGCCTGCGGCGACAGTACACCAGATGTACTGCGGCGTCTACAACATTCATTATGCCAGAGATTGCAACTGTGTGCAGCAAATGATGGCCACCACATTGAACATCTATTGGCCAGACATGTCGGGACACACTCTATTCCACTCCGTAATTGAAAACAGCAACCACGTGTGTACTCACCCCTCATGGTACTGTACGTGTGTGTCAGTGAAAACGACCAGTAAAAAGGTGTTAGCATGTGGACGTTATGTGTTGTTCCAGTCTCTTCTGTACCTAAGGTTCATCACCGTTTCCTTTGGATCCCTACGTAATTCGGTGCTCTCCGATACACACGATCGAGCAGCGGAGGAGTGGTACTCAAGCGTCAACTTTAGGTTACAATATCTCCAGATGTAATTAACATCTTACAATGCAACAAACGGCACTGATTATGTATTTGTTTATATGTTCAGATGTGCTAACAAAACTAACATGGTTCCATTTTAAAAAAACGTAGGTTTGTGTTAAAAAACATACTTCTGTGCATTTTTTAATGATTTGTATTAACCAATTACACTAGCCCCTCTTCTCACGTTCGGTCTGTGGAATCGATTCGTGAGTATTTGATGTGGTTTACGAAATATATCCAGCGGTAATGTTAGGTGACTCACCCTGTATATGTGTGGCGCCGATGAGGTCGACACCAGCAACTGATATGCATTCGTCTTTGGACTCTGAGCATTGTCTTTGAGCATTGTCTTTGGACTGTTTCGCCAAGTTTAGTTCTTTGTGAGTCTTGCATGTCTTTAGGTGAATAAATGAACTACTGCTAAATGGGTATTGTTTAGTGTAACCAAACCGAACAATCTCCTCACTGGTGATCCCGAGTTGTCATGTCTTCCGTTTTCGCCGTTTTACTGTGGCCGCGACCTCTGCGTCGGTTATTTTGGCGTGTATTAGATCAACACAGCATTCGAACAATGACTTCGACCCAGCGCCTAACGCCGGATTTTGCGATCGACATGCATCGTGTTGCGGACAATGTACATCCACCAGTACTGCAACACGATGCCTCTCACTCGATGATTCCGCCAATTTTGCCGGACGTTTTCGAGCCTGCAACAATAAATGAGGTTAGGTGTGCGCATGACTCCGGCTACAAACGCCTTTGTTCCCGCCACATGTGCCCTCCCTCATCGACTGTGCAGTTACCTATTACCGACCTCCGTGCAGTGCGGGACCAATGCCAATTTCTGCAAATGCTTCGTCGGACAACCTACTACCGCCAGGACAACGATTTTCCATTCCGCAATCCATGCAGTACCACCCGGATACCTGCCACGTGGCCAGAACTGCTTCATTCGCAGGTCTACCTCCTCAGCACCGGCCACACCCGCACCTGCCTCGGTTCAGCATCAGCACATGCCTTCCTACTTCGATACCTCGGCCTGAAACAGGAACAATAACTTGTTTTCTGTGCCTGACCTCCACCTCCGTCCCACTGCTATGCCTCAGTGTTTTCTGCCATGACATTCTTCTTATCCCTTCACTGTTTTGAGTGGAGTGACTATGAACAGTGAACATTCACACATTCTGTCCCACGTTCGACATCATTTCTCACGCTGTGCTTCTGGACAGCCCGCACCTCTGCAGCCTCCCTGCAACACAGATGGCCCCGGCTCTGATCATACTTTGAGCTTTCCACAGACTAACACGCATTCTCGAACTCTGAACTTTTTCTCGCCTGTTGCCCCTGCGCCGGCTCCAGTCGAGCTTCCGCTACCATTCTTGGCACGTCTCGGTGACTCATCCACGTTGGTCTTCCACGACGCGTCAAACCGAACACACACGTGACTTGTTGAGCTTCCGCAACTGCAATAGACACATTACGGTGTCTCACCCGCGTCGGCCTTCCGCAGCGACGGGTCGCGCTCAACCACAATGTGTCACCTTCACGCTGAAGTCACCTTCACGCTGCCAGCCTAACAGCCATCGTTACCATATCCTCTGGAGGCACACTCTCCTGGAATACTACAGCAACAACAGCTCGATTCAGGCAGTGCCATA
This sequence comes from Schistocerca piceifrons, assembly GCF_021461385.2. Classification (NCBI taxonomy): domain Eukaryota; kingdom Metazoa; phylum Arthropoda; class Insecta; order Orthoptera; family Acrididae; genus Schistocerca; species Schistocerca piceifrons. Next base: position 482,496,623 of record NC_060149.1, on the reverse strand, counting down.
ATGAACTCAACCCCACCTGTTCTTCTGAACCTTCTACAATGCTTACTCACGCTGCCGCCTTTTTAATCCCAACAGAGCTGCATACTAGTTTAAAATTGCGGACAAAATGTTCGACCATTACTAACTCGACGAGTCAACCAGGTTTCTGTGCCTCATCACCCACCTGCACGACCAGGAGGACTTGATTACTGACCTGGTCGAAACCCTGGACTCATTTACCAGGTACACTCTAGCCAAAAAGACAGTTCTACGTTGGCTTGCATGCTCAACTGAGGCAGCAATACGGCAAGTGCTCCATCTCAAGCAACTAGGCAACGACAAACCTTCCCAGCTCTGGAGACACCTACGTATCCTGGTCAGCGCCAATCTACTCTCTGACACAGCTCTCCTCGTCATCTGGTCACATCCACTTTGTTCTTTCTCAAAGGTCTCCTGAACCTGTTGAGCAAAGAATGACAATTGCTGACAAGCTGCACGATGCATCACTGCTGTATTTCGCCAGCTACTGCCTACCTGACAAGTCTGAGGTTCAGGCTCATCGTCCTGTGTCTCGACGCAGCTGGGGCCGTACTGTACCGACCGTTCTGCTCGCTCCGGGAAGCAGTAAACAAGCAACTGGGACGTCACTGGCTCCGCCCATGGTCACGCCCCCTCATGCAACTGAACCCGCTGCGGTCACTGAACCTTGGCCACCGCCAATGGCAACGAACTTAATGCAGGAAATGCAGCCGCACTACCCGTACTGTTACTTCCACGCACGGTTTGGTGAGGCAGCACAGAACTGCAGACCACCCTCCTACTTCCCAAAGGCCAGTCGCAGGTAGGTCCGGGTGCCACCTCCTGTGCGCAACATGACAGGCACCCCCCCAGTGCTCCATTCTGTCTGGGAACGACCGGATAATTGCAGACGACTTTACATTAAAGACATTTTGTCAGGATACCTTTTCCTAGTGGACACAAGCGCCGATCTTTTGCTGCTGTCTACGTCCTCAGCATCGTCAAACATCCGCCCTCTTCATACTTCACTGCAAGCCGTGAATTCAACTAAACTACAATGCTCGGGTTCAAATTCCCACATTGTCTCACTCTCCGCAAACTACAAACTTGAGTGGACTTTTTTTAGTGTGCTAAATTGACAAACCTATACTAGGCATTGACTTCTTGCGACACCACAAACTTTCACCGGACCTAGTGCGAAACACCGTGTTTCATCATCCGTCCAAGACTCATTTCCCCTGTGCTCTGTAGAGCAAACCCCCCTGTGACACTTTGGTCCAGGCTCATCTCATTCATACACGCTCGCCTCTGTTGACGACATTAGAAGAAACCATGCACAAGTGCCTTTTTGAGCTTGAACACGTCGCTCGCCTATGGAAGGAAAACTTTGAGCTCTCCCTCTGGCTCCACGAAACACAGCTCCAGCTCTCCAATGCAGCAAAGGAATTACAGACACTACACCAAGGACAAAGCAAGATCAGTAAGTGTGACGAATCTGCGTGCAGTCCCAGCAATCGAGCCTCCATGTGTTTACCTCCCACTACCCCTCGCAACTGTGCTATCAAGACTGCCATAACATGTACTGACAGTTCTGCAAGGTCACACTCTCCTAACACAGCAGAGGTTGACACTCGGCCGGACACAAGTGTGCATGCGCGATGAGCATCACGTGTTCCTGAACTGACTGCTCCTACCCCGCCCCTCGCGGACAGCACCTCAAACTATGCAACTTCGGATCCTGCACGCCGCCGTGAGAGCACCACTGACAGCACAAACAGTGCAATCGCGCCAAGCATTTCAACTGCGACCATGCTGCCACAGGCCACGCCCTCAGACAATGGACTCAATAACAGCTCACGAGCTCTACCGAGCTCACCCGACCACGGTGCCACTGCTTTGGGCTGGCGGCCATCTTGTCGTGTTGACTCCTGCTACACTTTGCCGCCTCAGCTCCCATAGGATCTGCCGAGTGGCTCCGAACACCACGACCGGGCCCCGCCTGCCCTGCCCGCCACTTATTGTAAACAAACCGCCTGCTGTGACATTTCCTGTCGTCACCAACGGCACAGTTCACAAGCTTCGCCTTACGCCAGGTCCGCCGATCTCCAGTAAACCACGTTGACTTTGTCCCGAGCGCCTCTCGGACCTTAAAAATCAGATTTCTGAACTACTAAGCTCCAGCGTCATTGAACCCTCTGCCAGTAGCTGGTCTACGCTCATACATATGAAACCCAAGAAAGACGGGTCCTGGCACATGTGTGGAGACTACTGTCGACTAAATGCACAAACAATTATGGACATCTACCCCATACCCAACATTGCCGACTTTACCAGTTCCCTCGCAGGTGCGACCGAGTTCTCTGTCACTGATTGCAAATGGGCCTACCACCAGATCCCCATGGCACCTGAAGACATCGAGAAGACAGCAATCACTACCCCATCGGGTTATTTCAGTTTTGATTCATGCTCTTCGGTGTGAAAAACACAACCCAGACCTGGCAACGCTTCAACAACGAAGATCTATTTGACCCAAAGTTCTGCTTTGCATATATAGATGACATTCTTGTGTTCAGCTCCTCCGCTGAGGACAACATTTGACATGTGCAAACTGTTATGAACACTCTCACAGCAGCAGGCATTGAGACCAACCAGGACAAATTGCAGCTACATCAACCCACTGTCACTTTCCTTGGTTTTCGGGTCTCTGCCGACAGCATTTCACTGCCCCCTGAGAAAGTACAAACAATACTAAACCTACCCAGACCTTCGTCATTCAAAGAGCTCTGGCACTTTCTGGGGACAGTGAATGATTATTGTCAACATCTACCCCGGACTGTGGAGATTCAGGCTCCACTGACGGATGCCTTGGCAGGCACCAACACTTCTGGATCTCGGCCCATTCCATAGACTGCAGCTATGACTGACTATTTCACTACCCTTAAAAATCTTCTTGCTGAGGCCTGCACCATCACACATCCTCATCCCAATGCGCAGCTTTTCATCACCACAGACGTGAGTGATACTGCCATCGGCACTGTCCTTAGCCACAGAATTGATGGCCAAACTTCGCCTCTGCAGTTCTTCTCGCGCAAGCTCACCAATGCACAACGGAAATATTCCGTGTTTGGCAGGGAGTTGCTCGTAGTCTACGAAGCGATCAAGTATTTTAAGACTGACATTGAGGGATATACTTTCTATGTGTTAACGGACCACAAACTTCTGGCTGCAGCCATTACAAACCCGCCACCTGACCCGCCTCCTCGCCGCTTCAGATACATGGACTTCATATGTCAGTTCACCACCGATGTCAGACACATAAAGGGTGCTGACAATATAGTTACTGATTTCCTTTCACGAGTCGATGCTGTCCATTTGCTGTTAGACCCCTCTGAACTTCCTAACCTCCTACCCACCGATGAGGAAACACAAAACCTGATTTCAGACTCTACTTCTTCACTACACTTCGTCTGCACCACCTTCCCTGGCATTTCTGGTGAGATCTGGTGCGACGACAGTACGGGCATGTTATGTCTTCAATGCATTGCACAATTTAGACCACCCCGGTGTTCGTGTGTTCTCCCGCATCGTAGCGGAATGCCTTTTGTGGAGAACTGTCAGCAAGGACTGCCAGCAATGGGCACATGGGGACACTCCTGCGTCGCATGCCAAAGCTGCAAAGTTCACAAGCACACTCCACCCCCCACCCCTCGGCGCCTTTTTGATCCCTCCTGAGCTTTTCCAGCATATTCATACTGACATTGTCAGCCCCCTCTCCCCTCTAATGGCTTTCATTATGTTCTCTCGTCTATCGACCGAACAACTCACTGGGTCGAGGCTGTCCCCCTCCCCAATATTATGGCAGAAACTGTTGCTCGAGCTTTCGTCAAGTCATGGGTATCGCATTTGCGGCATCTGGCGCATCCATACCACAGCATATCACCCACAAAGTAACGGGCTAGTAGAGCACTGGCACCGCACTTTCAAGGTGGCTCTTCGATGCCACGACTCTCTATGGACCTAGGCCCTTCCCCTTTGCGATCTATAAGGAAGACCCCAAAGGCACAATAGCCGAGTTGGTATACGGCCAGAACATTGTTCTCCCTGGCAAACTTGTGCGTCCTACCACATCTCTCCCTCAGTCTGACTTACCTTCTTTCGTGGACCACGTTAGACACCACTTTATCAACCTCCATATCCCTCCACCTGGCAGCCATTCCCACCCTAATGTTCACGTCCCGAAATCTCTGGACAGTTGCGAGTATGTCATGCTCCGAGATGACACTGTCCATTCTCCCCTCCAACTTCCATATACCGGCCCATACCAAGTTCTCCGGCACTCAGCCAACACCTATGACATCCAGATGAAAGATTCAGCTGTTACAGTCTCTCTCAACAGACTTAAGCCTGCTCATGTCGAGCCTTCTTCTACCCTCCTTCAGGCCATGACCACGTCACTCACTGTCGTGGCTCACGATGCTCCAGCCACTCCCTCCACATCGGACTTACACACTCGATCGAGTGACTTCCAGCTCCAGTCGTCGGCTCTACTCCGACCTCGCCCTCTACTCCGGTCTCACACACTCCGTCGAGTGACCACATGCTCACCACGTTGAGCTTACCTATGAGCACGCACATGCCGCCGGGCCCTTCGCCGGTCCCTTTGACCTCTCCACCATTGCCTGCCTCGCCCTGCCGAGGTTACTCATGCCCCCCCCCCCCCATCTTCAACGTGCCCTTGCTCGAGGTGTTTGTGCCTGTCCCCCCGGACATAATCCGCAACATCTCAATAATAGCACACAATTATACACTGTTTGTCATGTGTTTCTCTTCATCCAGTGCTCATGACACAACCTCCATCATTCCCTGCCACCTGGTGAAGTGTGTTCCCCTCCCGCTTGACGTCGACCTGGACAGGCTTCGTGTGTTCACCACGCCCACCGGAGACATCACCGTCGTCACTCCGTTCCACCCACAAACCGCCGGCCTACCTGTCGCCTCACGGCCAGCACACCCAGTACGACGCCCGGCTTGCTTCAACGACTTCCAGGTTCAGTGGCGTAACCTTCCTCCATGACATCTACCCGCACAGCTCCCTGATGACATTGTCAAGCTGACCGTGGTCCAGCAGCTCCACACCTGCCGATGCCTTAGTCACCCCCTCCCCCCCCCCCCCGGCCTCTCAAGAGTACTCTGTACTGTGGGGGAGGGGGGGGGGGGGGGCTATGTGGCGCCGATGAGGTCGACACCAGCATCGATATGCGTTAACATTCTCTTTGGACTCTGAGCATTGTTTTGGGCTGTTTCGCCAAGTTAAGTTCTTTGTGAGCCTTGCATGTGTTTAGGTGAATAAATGAACTACTGCTAAATCGGTGTTGTTTGGTGTAACCGACCTGAACAATCTCCTCATATGGACATCACAGCTACTATTACCCAAAGGTTTATGAAAGCCATCAAAGAACTTGTGATTATTTCAAAATACACAGGCTGACAGGTAATAGCTATGAGAACTGATGTCAAATCTGGCAAATGTACATGTTGTTACATTAGATTTTGGAAAAAAAAGAATCAGTAATGCAAATTAAAGTGGTGCCAGTGACCGAAATGTAACTTTTCATGAATTGGTACTAAAATGTCAATGTATCAAGGATGCAAATAAAGCTTTAGATGATTTGGAGTGCCCTCCCTTAAAGCTTCATTCCGTTCCAATCACAGCTAGGCCTCACATGGCATACAGAAGCTAGAAAAAATGAAGCATGTTTTGGAAGAAAAAGTGTACCAGGTATTGGACTGCAGTGTTGAAATTTCTGATAGTAGGGAGGATAAAATGCATGATGGAATGAAATAAAAAATGGCTAGTGTAAGGAATCTGAAAAACAAATCAAGCTTTAACTTCAGCATCTCAGTCTTGGTCAGAAGATAAATAATGCCAGAATTCAATGTTAGTGAGTATGTAGTTCAACAGGCAAGAAAACTGAAAAGAGAGATGGATAGTTCATCAGTTCCTAAGCCAAAAATAGATGAAATGATTACTGATATCTGTCACTGGTTTTTACCAAAATGATGAATATACTCTAATGTTACCAGGAGAAAAAGACAAAGTTTGTGTTCAGAAGAATGTGTATATGCAAAAAAATTATCCTCTGCAACCTGAGAGAACTATTACATTGTTTTAAATGGGTGAACCCAAACATTAACATTGGTTTTTCTAAATTTTTTTCTCTACACCAAAGTTATGTGTTTTAGCTGGTACTATAGGCACTTGTTCAGAAGTGTCTGTTCTGTCCACCAAAATGTAAAACTGCTTTTGGATGTGGAATTCAATCAATCAACTTATAAAGAACTTGTAAAATTTCTTGTATGTGACATGGAAAACTATGACTGTATTCTTAATCACTTGGTGATTGTCCAGTGATGACAAAGTATTAGGATTTTTGAAAGAAAAATTATCTTACAAATATGATGATGATTAAACTGAATACAGCCAGTGGATTAACGCAGACCATCAGGCTCAACAGGTTAAGCAATCTGCAACTGTTGATGAATACACTGATTTGTTGGTAACAAAATTACAGGCACTTAGACCACACTCATTTATATCTAAGTGTCAGGCAAGAGATCTAAAAAATTTGAAATAAAATCTAATAACAGAAAAAGCAATTCTGTTAATTGACTTGGTAATTGACTTTGCTGAAAACTACAGTTTTGTAATTCAGAATGAAATCCAGAGTTACCACTGGACAAGAAGCAGCTGTACAATCCACCCCATTTGTGTTTGTGATAAATGAAGAAAATAAATTGATAATAGCAAATCACTGCTTTACAAGTGATGATATGGATCAAGATGTAGGATCTGTAAAGGCTGTTCAGGAAGAAATGGTTAAGTGGTTAGTTGAACGCTATCCACAAATCAAGAAGCTGTATTGTTTCACTGATGGATGTGCTGCTCAATATAAAAATAGAAAAAGCTTTAAAAATGTGTGAATACAAAAATGATTTTTCCATTCACATTAAACATTCCTTTTTTGCTATTAGCCACAGTAAATTTGCGTGTGATGGATTAGTAGGAACTGTAAAACATGTCTTCAACTAGAGGACAATGTATAAATAGCAAATGTATCCGGTGTTTACAGTTGCTGCAAGGCTAATATTGGAAAATGTTTTTTTTCCATTTCTTAGAGAAAATCAATCTAGACTTCCTATGAGAGAAACTCAAGAAGAGACTTTTGACAACATGCACAATGACTGGTACTAGGAATTTTCACAATTACAAACCACTTTCCTGTGATTTATTAGAAATTAGAAAAATAATTTGTCCTGAAAAGCCTCTCTTGATTTTCTCATTCAATGTAAATGCCTTGCAGTGAACACATACCCATCCTCAACAAACTCTTGAATCAAGCACATTAGAAAGAATACATTTACTTTGATGAAAATGATATGAAGTTAATAGAATGTAATTTCTCACAGTGAATTCAAAACAGAGAGGCTATCAGAACTTTCAGTTGAGAACTCCAGTGACCTTCATTACTGAACCTATATGTTTTCAATTTAAACATCTGTCTGTATAGAATAACTGTCATTTAAATATGCTCATTTGATACCCCTAAATAAAGTTAATATTAGTACCTGTAATGAAAATATTCAGTTAAAATTATCTTTTCGCTATGTACTTTTATTATTTTAACAAAACATTAGACATGTACTAACACTTAGAATTCTAACATAATGTGCTTTAAAAGATCTTATGAACAATGTTACAAATATTTTAATATATACTGGTACATGAAAAAAAATCTTATGTCTGTTGAAACCCATGCTATTTATGGTTTTTAATCATATCATATTTGAGTTGCAATAAGAAAACTGGCCTGGTAATAACTTTGTCTATAAATATTTTGAATATTTAAGAATTTGATTTGCTGAAAATTAGCGAAGTTCTGGTTTTTTCCTAAAGTAATGTAATCCAAATGGGAAGCTTCAGACACAGTGTAAGCTTTTTGAAAATTCTGTCATATCTTCCTTCATCAACTATATGAAATATATGGAAGAAATTTTATTGTTATCATGGCAAAAATAACAAGAAAAAAAATTTCATGAAATTTTGAGGCAGTGGGTGTCAAGCCTGGATGAACTTAGTAGGAATGACCTATCTTTGATCATAGTAAAAAGTTTTCTGATTTCTGATTTATCTGTGTGTCCATTCACAGAAAACCTATTCACATTTTCGTTTTTATTAGAAACCCTGTAACCTTGGGAATTATTTAAGACCAAAACAGTATACTCGGCAGGTTGTAGAACTGTGATATAAGTGTTTTTCAACTTTCTTTTAACTTTTCCACAAATTTGAAAGTGACCTCATTAATTTAAAAAAAAAAAATTCTTTGTAACTTTATGGATTAAATTAAAGCAGTCTAGCTAACTATATGCTTCTCTTAACTTGTGAAAAACATCCAACTCAAAGCTTCATATACACCTGAGTTATGGGTATTTCTGTAAAGAAAAACCACTTTGCACGGACATTCTCATAGATCCAAATCAACAGAACATCACTATATTGAAAATTCGACACAAAAAGACATTTTAGTCTGAGGCCAAAATGAATTTCCAGAAGTTCTTATGTTTCCTGTATAAGAAAATATACGATGTTTCATGAAAATCTGAGATTGTGGGTGGCATGACCTGCGTGATTTGTGGCATGGTATGACCCTCCAACAATTGGAAAAAAAACTGAAATGACAGGTTTTCAAGACAAATGTCTGAGCTCTCATGATAATTAGCTAAAAAACCGGAGAAATAATGCAATAATGGGTTGGTGGGAGAAAAAGTAGAAAATCAAGAGCCTCTCTCATATATCAGCAGAGTTGGCACACGTCACTTTGGTCCAGAGTCCATACTAAATTTCAGGTTCCCCTGTCACTGACTCAGAAAGTAAGTTCAAAGGTCGATGGAATGCAGCGGTGTACCATATCCAGTAGGGCCATATCCAGTAAAGCAGTGCAGCATTCAGTACTATCTTGAGGTTGTTGGCAGCTTTACGTACAAATTCACCTACAAAATCACAAGAAACTAGCAGTGAATTATTACACAGTCAAAATTTGGATACCGCTATTCAAACAACAGCTCAACAAGGAAAGTCTGCGAGATCACAACATACTCCCACTGCATCATATTAGTCATTGGAGAGTCACGTTTCTTCTGGGAGTACAGCTTCAAGCAGCAAGATCTTAATATCTCTGAGAAGATTGTCAAGAAAAACAAAAAAAGTGTCAAGCTAATAATGAAGATTTTTTATCGTCAAGTCACATCTTTTGCAAGAGGACACAGCAGACATAAATCTTCCTCACATAGAACAACGTGACAACCTTAACATATACTGTCACAATGTACAAGGATTGAGAAATAAAGTAAGTGAACTTGAAATTCTTACAAGTCATACTAATGTTTTGTCAGACATGCACTTACTGTGTATTAGTGAACACTGGCTAGAAGAGTCAGAATTACCTAATCAGTACATTCAAAACTTCAGATTAGTTCACCACTATTCTGGGAAAAATTACAAAGGTAGTGGAACTTGTATATACATGAGAAATAGCATTAGCTGTGAACCTTTCCATCCCTGTGAAGTGTATTCCTTAGACAAAGACATTGAAATAGCTAGGGTAGTACTTGCCGACCTAAATATGTATATAATGTGTGTATATAGATCACCTAGTGGTAACTTTTCAGTCTTCCTCAGAAACTTTGCACTATTGCTAGAAAAAGCTTGTCACAACAACTCAAAAAATATAATAATATTTGGTGATCTCAACATTGATTTCCTTGAAGAATCTGCTTGAAAATCCCAATTAGTAAATTTAATAATGTCACTCAACTTAAATATGACAGTTTTATGTCCTACGAGATTAAACAGCTGTCTTGATCAGGTTGCTACTAACACTGATTGCACTGTAAAAATTATAAATGTTGGTTTTTCATATCACAGTGCACTAACAATATATTTTAATCCACCACTCAATGTACTCCCAACAGGAGAGACAGTTATTAAATGTAGAAGTTATAGTGATAGCAACATAAACAGCTTTGTACTTAGCTTAGAGAAAGAAGACTGGTAAAGTGTATTTACTTCCTCAACAACAAATGAAAAATATGAAAATTTTCTGCACATATTTTAATATTACTTTAATTGCCATTTCCCAGAGAAAACAAAGACTATCACTAACAAAAAACAGAATGCTTGGGTCACAAAAGGTATTAAAACTTCATCAGAAAAGATGAGGCTGCTGCACAGACTTATCAAACTGGACAGTGGCAAATCCAAAGAGTTCAAGGCATACGATAAAAATTACAAAAACACATACAGGAGAGTTATCAAATGGACTAAAAAAGCTCATAATGATAAAACAATTATGTGCTCTTCCAACAAATGTAAGACCATATGGGGGTATAGTAAAGGAACAGACTGGTAGAAAGTTAAGGATAGAGGATAAAATCACACTAAATATAGGACAAAAGACTGAAAATGCACATAAAATTGCCAATAAATTCAACAGCTATTTTTCAGAAATTTCCACAAATCTCCTAACCAACTCTTCAAATACTGTTCATTCTCCTCCCACAAATCTCCTGACTAACTCTCCAAACACTGCACACTCTTGTCTCAAAAATAATACTCCTCTGAACTGCTTTTTCCTATCTCCTACAACTCCGTATGAAATTGAAGATATTATTTAAAAAAGAGTCAAAAAGATTTATTCCGCATTGCATGATCTGACACCCTGCTTCTTACTTCATAAGTGTTCAAATTACATCAGTGGACCCCTGTCAAATATCATAAATACCTCATTTTTAGAGAGAACATTTCCAAACCAGCTAAAACTTGCTAAACTTATACCTCTCCACAAGAAGGGAGAGAAAACGGACATGACAAACTATACGCCAATTGCTATACTATCTGCCTTCTCAAAAATATTTAAATACTGTATGTTAACTAGATTAGAAATATGTTTAAATTCTAACAACATAATCACATCTTCCCAGAATGGATTTCGGAAAAATAGGTCAACCACACATGCCTTGTATGCATTTCTGGAAAAGTGCCCAAGTTTCGTTGACCATAAATAACCTGCTGTCGGTATATTCCTTGATCAGTCCAAGGCATTTGACATGGTCGACCACAAGCTGCTGCTTATGAAACTCCATAAGTATGGGATTAGAGGTGTAGCCCACAATTGGTTCCATAGCTACGTTAGTCAAAGAAAGCAATATGTAGAAATAAGAAAATCAGAGACATTCAGGCACTGCAGGTCAGATATACTACACACAACAAATGGCATCCCTCAGGGATCTGTCCTTGGCCCTGTTCTTTTCATATTATTCATAAATGATCTCTCAGAACACATACCAAATGCCAGCTCCTTTCTGTATGCGGACAACACAAATATCCTGATAACCAGTAGAGGCGACACACTGCAACATGCAGTTAATGAAACTACTTGTCATTTACAGTCATGGTTTGAAGCAAATAGACTACTCATAAATACTCAAAAAACTGTAAGTATGAACTTCCATACAACACAAAATCTAACCCCCTTCAATGCAGTTATAGTTATCGGCAAAGATGACATTAAAAACAGGCAGGACACCAAATTTGTTGGACTTACCATCAGTAACACACTAAATTGGAAACGACATATTGAGGCATTGTCACAAAAGCTTAGTAAAACCTGCTATCTATTACGATCATTAAAAGACACAACCAGTGTATATACCTTGAAGCTGGTGTACCATGCCCTGTTTGAGTTTGTCTTGAGCTATGGCCTAATCTTCTGGGGAAAGAGCTCTGATCCTCTCACAACTTTCAAGTTACAAAAACAAGTAATAAGAATAATGAAATGTAAAAAAGGAACTGGACACCGCAAAACCACTATTTCAACAGCTAAAAATCCTGCCACTGCCATGACTCTATACATTGGAACTAGCTTGTTTTACAGTACAGCACTTGGACGCCCTCGACAGAAATGCAGACCACCACACACGACACCAGAAACAAAACACAGTTACAAATTATAGCCCACAGCACAAAATTATATGCGAATGGGGTTAAATGAATGGGTATTAAAATATACAAGCACCTCCCAACAGACATAAAAACAAGCAAAAACCCAAAAATAATGAGAATTAAATTAAAGGAATTGCTACTAAATCACTGTTTCTATTCCGTACATAAATTTCTTGAAACAATATTTTAATTACTATCAATAAGCTGTTTATTCAGTTGCAAATGTTTCTACTCAGCAAGATAATTTAGTTATTGTATCTTATCTATATTCTGTCTGTATCTCATACATGTATTCTGGTACGTGAACTATGTACCACAATATTTTAATTATGTGTAATAATATGTATATTCACTTGTAGATATTTCTACTTAGTAAGATAATTTAATTATTGTTTGTTATTCATATTCTGTCTGTATCTCTTATATGTATTCTGCTATGCGCAGTATGCACCACCGTCATCTCTCATCACACACCACCTTTTTTATATTTTGTCTATATATTCTATATATATTCTGCTATGTGAGTTATGTGCCACTACTGTCATCTCTCGTCATATACCATCTTAACATAATTTTTCAAATTGACTTGTCCTACATAATGATGTACTTTGCTGTACAAATTGTATGATCTACAAGACCAATAATAAATCAAATCAAATCAATCAAATTATTATTCCTTAAGAAGTGTGGTTTTTCACATACATGTTTTGATTTTAATTATCTCTATAATGTCTTTGTACAATTTATTGCACTGGTTGATCCTCAGCAAGAAAATACTGTTTTGAGTTTATTTCCACCCTGTTAATTGTAAATTAAGTGTAGTTTTAGTTGCATGAACACTGATGGCGTTGTTTACATAAAAACTATATAATCAGACTTCCAAACACTTTAAACAGAGTTCTGAAATAAAAGAAAGAAACATTTAACAGACAATACTTACTGATATTTAACAGCAGCTATCCAAATTCTATCTGCAACAAAAGCAAAATTGCATTCAGTAACATAATTCACACATCAAATATAAGTAACTAAATCATTTTTAGAACACACTGCAAGGCAATAGAAAAAGAGTTAAGTGACTATGACTCTGTCACGTGGTGGAGAGTAGACTTAAGTACAGCAGATACTGTCGTGAAGTTGTAAACCGCAGGACACATGTGGGCAGGAGAAACAGGTAAGAGACATTATTTGTTTTGCCACAGATTGAATTCAATTGCACTTATTAATATTGTGCATAAAATATTTCATCTTATGTATGGAAAGAAGGAAAGAAAGATTACATTTTAACGTCCTGCTAATAACTAGGTCACTAGAGGTAGAGCACAAACCATACAGATAGAGAGAGAGAGAGAGAGGGAGAGAGAAAGAGAGAGAGAGAGAGAGAGAGAGAGAGAGAGAGAGAGAGAGAGAGAGAGAGAAGGACTAATCTGACAAACTCACTGACAGTGCTGCTGTACAGATATGATTGATGGGGATGGGAGGTGCCCTTAATAAAAAGCTACAAGAAGAATGAAATCTCAATAATGTCAAGGGTGATTATGTGCCAGGAATTTCCATTTTTGGGATGTATTTTAAAGCTGTCACCTATTTTTCAGCCACAACAATATAGTTTCATTCACTTTCTTGATATCTATTATTGAGAACACTGTAAAGTATAATAATTCATTAGTCTGGAAGATTTGAAAGGAGTTGATTCTGCAACCAGTGATGGTAACTTGCACTGTTCATCTAATCAACTTTGTGTTACAGAATGGTGAGGGCTTTCTGTTCTTCTTTTTCACAGAAGAATACTGTGCCAGTTCCTCCCTGTGATTGTCTCACTAATGGGAATTTCTTTGGATGTGTCCCATTCTAATTACTGTTGTTGTGGTACCAAAAACTGGCACAGGTGAAAGTATTTGACAATGGAAGAAAAGACATTCCACTAAACATTCATCCACAAACAGGCTGTTTACAACAGTTTTACAAATGTGTCGTTATGAGCCATCACTGGCTTCAGTATCAAATATTATACTAGTTAACACAAAAGTCTTCAAAACATAAACTTTTTAATATCTGATGGCTCAAATTTCACCCACAACAAGCAATACAAATCTACCTCGCACATTATAAGTTACAATTTGTGTTCGACATATTGTCTGTACATGACATAATACAATATTTCTCTTTCATATGACACCAAAATTGGAGTTTACCTTTTCATTTGGATACAAAACAACTGACCCAGCTTATCAGTTTTCAACTATTTTCACTGCATATTTTCTAAAATTTAACAATGTACTGGTGAGTTATTTTTCTCATGTAACACAACAAGCATCTTACATTTAACTTGTCATTAGAAAACTGGATGATATTTTTGTATTTATAACCCACTTTTTTCTGAGATACAGTAAAATAATTTGTAATTTCTATAATTATTTCGATTATTAAACTGAAAAATACTAGAAATTTTGTATTTTCATTCTTTCCAATCAGTTCAATGGATAACATATTACATAGCTTGTGCAATACAATAAGTAGGAGTAGTTCTTTTGTAGATGCATTTAAGCATCTCAGTTCCAATGAACATTCTTTTATATTTTAATATTTAACAGCGAAGTAAGATAAAGAAATTTATTTCTGTTACAGAGCATTGTGTATGAAGTAGCGGCGAGTGTTGTAGCTAGAGCATAGTACACCTAGAAGTACTCAACATTTTAACCCATTTTTAAATCATGAATAATTTAAAAGCAGGAAGAAAAATAACACTATCTTTCAAAACCTAGCTTTATTGTCACAAAACTCAATAGAATATAATAATGATAAAATTTGAATTTCATAATCAAATGTTTTGGCTTCTTTCAAAGTGCAACCACTGGGCTAGTATGATGATTTTAATGGTTATATAAGAAGGCCATTATATAATGGTGGCTTCACAATGAAAACACTTGTATTTTTTAAGAAACAAAACTGGTTGTTATAATTATTAATAAAAACATATTCCTAAATGTAGTATGAGAACAAAGAATCACTCCAAAAGTTGTAGGTCTGCTGCAGTGATGTTACAAATTAAGTATATACTTTTGCATGCCTGTGTATTCAGCACAGCACTACACTGACAAGGCTGTTAACTATCAGCAATCACTTTGCTGCTGCAACTAGTCATTCATCCTGACACTAAGTGATACCAGAAATCAGTGAACAGTGCTGGCTTCAAGATAAACCACTGGGCTGGATAAGTAAGTGAAGTAAAAGTATGGTTTTAGGCTGACGCCACTGATCCAGAAAGGGGAATGGAGGTACTTCAGTAAAGTGACCCACATTAAAATAATATCAAGGAAAGTGCACTAGAGTCCACTATATGCAATTTCCACCAATTTCTATTGTTTTGTTGTTGTGAGATATGCATTTCTCTTTCTCACAGCATTTTACAATCTTTCACATTTTGTACCTTTAGATGCTGTATAATGTATTACACCTACTTGGAGTCTGTTGATAAGTCTTCAGGTACAGAATTACATGGTGAGTAAAATGCTATACATTTTCAGAACTATTTGTGGGTAGTCAAAAACAGTCTGAAAAGCTTGTTAGGGTGTTGCAGGGCAGGTTTTGATGGGAAATAATAGTTAAGAAAAAATTTTGATACATTGTGCAAATTATAAGTGAATCAGCATTGAAGTTAGCCAATCAGCTCATTGTGTGCACAAATTCAAGTGGCCTTCCAGATACAAAATTTATTTAGCATGGAACACATTTTAAGTACTCAGAAACATTTGTTCCATGTATGGGGCTAATGCCATGGAACAGAACACTACAGGAAAATGGATTTCTCGTTTTAAAGAGGATTGTTTTGACATTAGTAACTCTCCATGTTCAGGAAGACCTTTGAGGTTGAATGAAGATTGTTTAAATGCATTAATCCACATTTCACCATGTCAGTGAACTGCTAAACTGGCAAATGTGATGAACTGTGTTCATTCAACTATTGTGTGATATTTGCATGAAATGGGGAATGTTCAAAACTCAGGTGTGTGGGTACTACCTGCTGTAAGCCAAAATCACAAAATCAGTGAGTGGTCATTGAGCATCTCTGCTGCTCATTATCAACTGGCTCATGAACAACACTGACCGTTCCTATCCTGTATTGTTACTAGTGATTCGAAATGGTGTCTTTATGCTAATACAGGAATGGTTGAGTCCAAACAAAGCAGCAACTGCCCAAAGATAGACCTGCATGCATCCACAAAAGATAATGCTCTGGATCTGATGAAATGGTGATAGTGTGGTGTACCATGATTTTTTTCTCCAAAGTGTAGCCATCACTGCTGACATTTAGTGACAACAACTGAGATGTTTTGCAGACACAATCCAAGAATAACCACCAGGTAGACTTTATGAAGTGATGCTACTGACTAGTTCCTTACCTCAAAACTGTGTGATTTATACAGCTGTAGAATCTAGAAGTTACGCCAGCATTGGCAGTCTGTTGTAAATAGTGAAGGATAATATATTGGTAATGACTAAGTTCTCTTTTATGTGTATCTGTTCTATTTATTAATCTTGTGAAAAAACACTACAAACTTGTGTACCAACCCAATAAAAGCAGGCCTTTTATACTGTAACCAGGAAAATGTGCCCATTCATAGGCTCATCATACCGTGAGAAAATTAAATCAGTATGGCACAACTAGCATTTGACTGAAATTGATTAATTAAATATGATGTGAATATAAACATTGGGCTACACTAGAGGTCAATCTGTTATAACAACTTTTATTTGGGATTCACATTCATTGTCTTTGCTGACTCATAACAATATTAACACTTTTACCTAACCTAAGCCTCAGACTACACTACAGATCGGTCTCAAACAACAACCAAATCCTTCAGTTTCAGCCGAGTGCCAGTTGTACCATACTCACTTAATCATCTCGCAACCAGGGTTGTTTTAAGTTCTAAATGGATCAAGCTGCTGCTTGGGGCATCAAGCTTAGAGGGCACCACAAGTATAAGGTTTGTATAGAGGATGTATCACAATTAGTAGCAGCTGCTTGGGGTGCCAAGCAGAGAGAGGGGCACCGTGGGCGCCCAAAATGGAAGACTCGTATACAATATGTGTGTGTGTGTGTGTGTGTGTGTGTGTGTGTGTGTGTGTGACAATTAGTAGCAAAAACTGACTTGGGTGAAAAAGTACAAGGATAAAGGGCTGAGATGCCTGTGGGTGAAGGAAGTTGGCATGAGGTGCCATGTTGTAGGACACTTGTGTAGAAGAATGTTCTCAAGCTGGCCCTACCCATGACCATGACTGCTGCCTACAACAAATCTGACACAGTTCATGTGTACACAGACAAAAGAATCAAACCACAGAAGGATAAGGGAAAAGAAGAACAAAGGTGCTCCACTAAGACGAAAAAATACAGTACTCTCCCATTTACATGCCTCCATAGCTGCTGACTGCAGAACTCTGTTCACAGTCTTAGAGTTAAGTGCAATACTGGCTAACTGTGAGTGAACACTTTCATTTTATAGTCTATAAATTATTAAGTTGTCAAAGTTAGGAAAGTTTATCGATATTATAATTCTTAAAATAACTGCATGTCAAAGGTACCAGTACTTTTCAAATTTTTGGACATATATTTACCATTTTTATTTTGTGCAGAGCTTCATTTATTTAATTTTCTTCTAGGTTTTCATGGGTAGTCAGTACCATGGCATCTAGAATCTGCAATGTATGACCTTATAAGTGCAGTTACTGGTCTCCAAATGAATCTGAAATATAACTGTCTGAATGTATTTCACACTCACTTCATAATTACACTGCACAGGGGTATGAAACACATACACACTGATTATTTTGACAAAACTGGATCAATTTCCAATCTCAGCTTCTGTAAATATTGAGCATTTTGCACAAATCTATCGCATAGCTTTCTGAACTATACTGTTAAGCAGTGTTTACATTAAGTTAAAAACAAGTCCCTGTCTGCAACATGTTTGCAATTACTTATGTTGTTTGTGTCTCCGTCAACACTAGTAACAAAGATTTCTGTATGGGATTTTCATCATCTATAACACCAAAGCTGGTGGCAAAAACTTCTCATTATGTATTTGCATAGCATATTATGCTGTATTCAATGCTGAGGATTAACGAATGATACGTTACCCTGCTCAACAGTGTAAGTAAACAATGGCATAAGGACAAGAAACAAATAGGTGGAACAAGGACGTATATCATAAGGGTAAGCATACCAACCACTGGTACTGTTAGGTCTGTGACCCAGGTTTTTCTTTGTAGGCACACTAGCCTAACACACACACACACACACACACACGCACACACACACAAAGGAGGAAAAAACCCACACACTACAGGTAAGGCGAATGGGGCATACTAGAATGTACCAATCAGCAGATGCCAAATCATGCGGAAATATTTATAGTACTCATGAGTAATATTTACATAATTACCAAGGACTGCCTAAAATCCTGGGCATGTGGATTTAGCACCCAATTAAACTACTTATAATGAATGACATTAGCTAGAATGAGAGTCAATTCTTTTATCAGTTGCAAAATTTTAGGAAATTCTGAAAATAATGATAATAAGACAACTCTGTGTTCACAAAGCTTCTGACTCATGACAATTGGTCAGCCTATTTCAAATTATACCATAAGGAATAATTTCAATGGGAATTATTGACTGGCCGAATATCACTCTGCAATTTCAAGATATAATGCGAAAACCAAAAGGGTTGTGTCTTTCATAACACCCATTGGATAAGGGAATGCAATATATTACAAACCGACAGAATCACAAAGATGTTATTGCTGTGCAACTTAAAAATTATCAATAATTTCTCAAAATGAGGTTGGGAGTTGCATGTTTACCTGCACACCCAGAATAGAATAGAATAGATACTTTATTGTCACATAACATGCCATATACAATCAGTATTCATAAATCAGTAGAATCAGTATTCATCAGTTCAAAGTTACTTTTTAATTTTAAGTATACAGAATAATTTACAGATGTTTTGTAATTTTAAGTACCACAAAATGATTTAATATAATCATGTTGAAAATAAAGTAAAATTAAGAATAAATATTTACTTAAAATACATTTTTAGCATGAAATAAAACATCAGGTGTAGTTGCTTGTGCCAATCAATTACAAATTCTTTTACACTGTGAGAATATTTATTTGCTAGGTACTTTTTTCAAATGAAGTCCAAATTCTTCTGTGTCATAACTTTAAAATTTTTCACAGATTTTATTTTCCTCTACAGTGATAAAACTACCGCACATGCAGTGAACATCCAGAACAGAACAGTGATCTTGACCATATCATTTCAGGATGTTCTGAACATGTGTCACTTCAAAATAAACTGTGAAAAAATCTTGCAAAAATGAAGATTCCCTTACCAACAAATATTAAAACATTAATGAGGGAGAACAACCTGAAAAATCAACAGTTTAATAGAATGTTACCTACAAGGGCGCTTATAAAGCTGTGGCATATAAAATACTGAATTTTTAATTGTAAATTTGTAATTTTATATATGTATAAAGCAGATGTATACTTAAAACTTAACAGAAGTCACTAATCTATGCGAATGTAATGGCTGTATTGTCTGCACCAAAAATACAATAAAATTAATAAAAAGGAGGCTGTGAGACAGATTTTTTTTAAACAGTACGTGCTACAAGCTACTGCGAGGAGTTAACAGACAAGGAAATTAACACTTTACAAACATATTACTGAAAAGCTATCAGGGTTACATTACACAGAGTGAAAATAATGCAGCATGCCGTGAGGGCAACATTCTTTCACAAATTTTCCGCAGATGGTAAACCTCAACATCCCCTTTCTTACATATCGTGGTGCAAATATCTTTAGGCAGAAGCCAGTGGAAAGCCATACATCCAAAAACATGTTTTGTCATTTGCTGTTTTAAATGTTATAAAATCAACATTCTTGTATGTATACAATCCTGAAGTGCTGAAAAAATGCCTACATGGGAAAACAGAATACAAATGAAAGTTACAGTCACCTTATATGGCTGCATGCCATACCTGTCTAGTCTTATATTCAGAAGCATTAATGATGTGCAACTGGATGAAGATCAGGCAGCAGAAGAAAAAATGCAAAAGATGGCTAGGCAAAGGAGATAGGAGAAGAGAATACTCCAGAAAGACGAGGAAGAGAGTAAATATTATGGATAAGGACAGCATTTGTCACTAGAGGTATAGCAATATTGCCAAAAATTAAAATAAAAACTTTAAAGGCCAATTGCTGTAAGCTGGTCTTTTTGAGCTATAATTTATCTTTTCTCAGTTACTATAAAATCTAACATCCTGATATTTGGCACAGTTCTTAAGTATTACTTAGTGAATAATCCTGTGCAGAACTTTTCTATTACCTCTTGTATGAGAAAAGTTCTCCATTAAAATTTGAGGAAAATAGAGCAGTCCCAGGTAACACAAAACTGAATAATTACTTGCAAAGCCACTATGACTAAACAAAAATCTGTTCCTCATTTTTATCAGCTTCTTATGCAGATGTAACCTGTGAAATTCCAGTTTTATTGCTTAATTAGTTTATGAGGAAAGGTATGTTATAGAAACAATGGTAATTAAAAATTCAAATCCATATAAAATGTAAATCGAGGCGTATTATTGCGTGAGGTGCTGTTTTTCGTTGCTGTACTAGGATGTCAAAGCCTAATTTCTAGTTTCTAACGAATGTGATAGATCCATTTCTTGCATAGAGGGATACAAATTTCAGAAAAACAAATCCTGTGAAGCAGATAATTACTGTTAAGTTTTGGCAATAATAGATCCCTTTCAAAGTCTTGCAGACTTTTTCCATACATACCTCCAAGACAAGTGGACTTGTCTCCAAAAGTTCCCATATTTTGTGAAGGTTTTTTGGAAGGATTATGCAAAAGCAGTCTTGTTATGGAAATAACACTGAAGTATGCTTTCTTGTGTTTGAGTACTTATAAAAAATACATTAATACATTCAATCAAATCCTCTTCATTATCAACACTAACCACCTTTTCTCCAACGTCAAAATCGGTACCAGTATTAACCCTTTGTTGCCTGAGCTACCGAAAACACAAATTTCCCAGTTTCTTCATGGATAAGAGCATTAAATATTAATAAAACAAGTTTGTTCAGAATTTTAATTTCACGTTTTTTCTATTTTACGAAGGTGGTTCTTTTGAGTAATGTCTGGTCATCTAGGGGCTTGATAACCAATAGCTCTCAGAATAGCACTTTTACTATGTAACGAATTGAAATGTGGTACCGGTAGGACACACTACAGCTACAAACTGGTGAACCTTTGAAACGACAGTACATAGTTAGTAAATGGAATTCTGCAAAAGTATTTTAATTTTCATGGCAACAGAGAATACTCCACAAAATAAATGTTTTCATTTTGGTCCAGACTGAACCTGTCTTTTACTACATACATCGAATCTCCCTCTGTTTGCAGTAAAAATGGCAAAATTAATACTTTTCTTCCCTGATTTTACATCCTTTGCGACTAACTGCTTCCTTTTGTTGCATGTGTTGCTTTCTGTCAAAACTTGGCTTCCAGCTCACAAACTGATATGCTTTGCATTCACCTGCCCCATAAGCCCCAGAGCAACATTTTTCCTAAATTCCAGAAATGAAATCCTTCTATACAGCTCAAAGTACAGTTCATAAGAAGTTACAAATACATATGGATCTGCTTTCCAGCCCATAAGCAGCTGTAAGTCTGCCAATATTGTTCCCAGTTCTTGTATTACAAATGTAGTCCTTTACTGCAGAAGGGCACAAATGTTGATTTTAATGTCATCCACCTGCTTTCTGGAGACATTTTACTTCTAGTCCATGGTAACTGAAAACCATACACACATTTTTGTTACCTTTCAACGAACTACCCCACTTGCAGAGGAAGATATCCTATTAATGAAGGTCATCTCTTTTTATTTCCTCACTGCTTTTTATTTCCTTTGACGGTGAAAGGCCTGATGGGAAACATTTTGTCCTCATTATGGCAAAAATCAAATTTTATCAACTTTTGCCAACGAGGTAGGAGAAGTAAGTAAAAAGCTATCAAAGTCTGGTATCCTGTTTTTGTCCCAAAACTTCTTTGAGAAATCTAAAACCATATATTCAATTGTCCATATCCTTCTCCAGCATTTCATTTCTCCCTTGACAAAACTGAAAGGCAAGAATATAGCCTTTCAGGTCTGGAGTATACCACAGTTTGTAACCACGTTGCAGAGGATTCACTGCCTTGTGTTGTTTCATCAAACTTCTTCCTTCAAAAAAATAATTGAATTACTTGTAGATACATTCCTTTCACTTATGTCAGTTGCAGTTTCAGACACCCCTCTATTTTTGAGTTGGTTTTCATGTAAGAAGGCATTTATCCTTTGTTTTTCCACATTTAGCTGTAGTTTTATGTAGACTCACTTCAAGCCCCATTCTATCAATACTCTTTGAAAAATTTTACCAAAACAAGCCTTTCAAGAATCTCACCAAAACGTAAACCTGCAGGATTATTATCATCATTTACATCAGCATCATTGTCTTCATTATCCCCTCCTACTGTAACAACATTATCATCTGGTAAATCTCTGAGAAGAGCTGAAACAATTCCGTCCTCTATTAGTATTGGTAATGCCCAAAATTCTCTGTGGAACAATATTTACAATAATGTGAAACATGCGAACACTAAGAGTAGCGTAACGCTTATTCAACCAGATATACAAAGCTAGTAAAATACAGCAAAAAATATCAAAGAAGGTGATAAACCACACTTATGTGGCAGTACACAAGAAATGTCAGTTGGTACTGTAAAGTATCACATGGATTTCCGTTTATTTCGTTAATGAAGCCTACAGATTTTACAAAATAACTACACGAGAAGAAAATAGGACATAACTTCCATCATATCTAAGCTAACAGTTTTATGAGAGTAAACAAGACATATACGGTGTCTCTAAAGCAAACCTTCAGCTGCCACCAAAGATTATGCAAACATATTCACTAAGTAGCAAATGAGATCTAGAGGAAAGAGAAATGGTTCCAACTGCACATAAACAAGTAGTTAAACGCAACATCAGGCCAGTGTGTGGGAAATACTTGTGAATTAGGATAAACAAGGACCGAAAGAGGTGGTACATAGAAGTACCAACAGGCAACAAAGGGTTAATGAGTATGAGGGGAACCCATCTGTAGTTGTCTACCGTCATGCTCATTAGTAGTTCTTCATTTCTTTCAAGGGACCCACGTATGAGTGCAGCGATCCATTGCATGGGTGACCGATCCCTTCGTAGATTGCACTTGGGTGGACAAATCGCAGCGATCAGTCGCTAATCGCTGGTTGCATGGAAATCCCAGGCAATCTGATGACACACATGCAATTCAAGCATTCAATATTGCTGCCCGACTGGTTAGCAATGGTGTGCGGCAATACGCCTGACACTCGGGTCTCTATTTATCAAGCGTAGTTTCGCAATTGTGTTTCATTTGCTTTGCCCAAGATGAGTAAGAAATTTACATTAGAATTTATAGTTATCATGGACCACGAACTACTCTGAGAAGTGAAATAAAAGACAGAGTTGCCATTGTATTAAGAAGTAATACGAAACACACCCTCCAATTTTGCAGTGATTAGCATTTTGAAGCTTGTGCTATAGAAATAGAACTGATGGGAACTTCATAGTAACGATACAGTGGGCTCTATCTTACATTTTTGAGCTGTTTATGAATTAATTATACACACTACTAAAGTTTTTAACTTCTACCCAGATTAACATTGTACTGTACCTATGGCACTGTTAAGAGGACATTTTAATTGAAATGTTCATTACAAATCTATTATACAGTTATACTTAAGTCCTTTGCCATTTACTATAATCAAATTCTCCCTCATACCATTTATAGTATGAACTACAGTAATCAGTAGTGCTGCTATTGACAACATCTCTATAGAGACATTGACCAAATTGTGTAAATACTTGCAGTTTAACTATAAGACTAACGAATAAAAATGGAACTGAGAACTAATAAATTCACAAGGAATTGCATTGGCACACTGGAAAGATATACACAAGACATTTGGCGTCAGTAAAAAAATATACACTCTGTAAAGTAACCTACAGTTCCCAAGAGAAGCGTTCAAAACAGGTTTCATAAATTACAGTTTCTTTTATTTTAAATTTATGTTCTGCATGTATTCATGGAGACACGGAAGTCAGTTACAACTGCTGCTAAACGCAACAGTTCATTTACCATAGCAGAACTTCTGGGTACAGCGACGTTCGTAGTACTGATTGAAATTGTTTGGCAAATCGTTGATGTGTAGGGTGTCGTGGCGAGCGACCAGAGGCAGGCGATATCACTATCGACCAACGCCACCTAGAGAAGGTGTTGATTTGACCGATCGCTGAGCTCCATCGCTCATGAGCGGGACGCTTTAAATAAATTCAGTTGTACCAAAAAAAGTAACTGATACAATTCGTCGGTAGTGCATTAGCAGAGATCTCAAATCTTTCCCACGCCACTGCTGTTACATATAGGAGCTGTTTTCCAGATGCAGCCTTTTTTTAACTTGGAATTTTTATAGTCTGCACTTCACACGTTCCACAGGCACTCCTCAGGGTCGTAAGATAGTACATTTATTGTCTTTACGCTTCATATATGGGTATTTCAACTTGTCACACACTATGACGCAGCACAATTACTATACTCCGCTACAAGTCATGAAGTAAGTCATAAGAACATTAATACTAGCACTATACGTTGGCATTAAGCAATAGCAGGCCAGAAATACAGTTTTCGTTGATCTGTACCACTGCAGACTTGGATAAATGTTCCTGTTTGCAACATAGTTGCAAAACATAATTATAATTATAACCCAGTGTAAACGCGATTTAATTCGTACAAGATTTGACTTATATCGAGAGGTGACTTGTTTCCCTAAAGTATCGTACAACATGGACCCAACTAGTCCATAGTTAATATTTTAAAGAACGTATCGAAAATTAAAATGTCAGTTCGAAGGAGTGATTCCTTACATATCTGAACGCAGGAGCATTCTTTACGTTGCGTTCGGTTGCTCAAAATTTCAGCAGTAACACAAAATTTCACATTTCCAAGCCATAATTCATAAGAAATGAATCGATACGAGCATTCTAACTGTACCATCCGAAATTTAAAAAAAAAAAAAAATGCTACAGATCCATGCTAGTCTACCTTAATACCTTCCACTGTAAAGTAATGCATTTTACGAATTTATAATCACTCAGGCATCGTAATTATTAACTTTGTGCTCATTATAGAGCAAAGTATGCATCCAGATACGAGCTACTGAGTGCTGCAACTATATACGTAGTGTCCTAAATCTAAAACACACGCAAGGAAAAAAATTGTATTTTTTGAAGGTACCTTATCCTCAAAGCACGAACAGCTTCCATTCGCTTCCTTCCCGCTTCGTTCAAATCAACAATAACCAAGTGCTGCCGCCCGTCAGGTTGTCCATCATTGCGAAAGAAACAACCGGAAGAAAACGACACCTTTGAAAATACATAGAAATTAAATAAGCCCGTCAGTAAATCAATGAATGATTTGTTTGCTTCTCTATTTATAAAGTACAAATGTATGAAAGACGATTAGTAAATATTAGTTTTCACAGTTAGCGTAAATTTATTAATTATTTATTCGTCCACTGACCATTTGGTGCTGTGGCGGACTAAAATGGACAATCGATATGGACCGAGTGCAATCGTTAACACATAAATAGCTGTGATATAAAATCTAAATTTATCTTTGCATTGGATAATGTGACTTGTTCTTTGGTAATTACTATGGTGTTGAGATTTCTGTTGTGTGCGTTGGATGATTATTCTATGTATGGTAAATAAATACAATGAAGTGTTGACGACTGTCATAGTCGTGTGTATTACAAGTGGAGACAGAATTCCCTAACGTAGTCACCCGGTTGTGATGAACATGCAACCTTCTGATGTACAGTCGGAGATTAACGTGCAGGCAACACACTTCAGGAAACTAGTTACGTCAATTTATTCTAGGTAGTGGCGACGCCCAGTTTTCGACTCCTTAAACAACCTAGCACACCTGGGGATAAGAGCTACTGCTAAGTTAATATTAGACAGAGTTGTTTGGCTGCCAATAGATAAAGATTGCTATCGATGGGCTTGATGTTGGACATGATGCCAAAGTAGTAAAATCTCTCCACAACTTTCCTCCAGGAGACGATTTCCCCTCCACTTCAGGGAGATTCTCACACTTGCATCCGAATATGGTATGTCCTCTTCTGCCTTCAGGAGGCTTTTTTTTTCTAATTACCAATGCGGACAGATTTACTAGATGAATCAAAGCTGTCCCTGTACCAGATATTTCAGCAGTGTCTGTTGGCTGCGTGTTGATCCCTACTTGGTTCTCCGGGGTTGGCATTCCACAGATTTTTACTACTGACAGGGGTAGGCAGTTCAAATGCCAATTGTTCAAGGAGCTCTTGAAATTATGCAGATGGAAACATGTATGAACTACAAGCTACCATCCCGCCAGCGCTGTACCCTGAAAGCTCCCTTGGCCTGCTGTGTGGAATCCTGGGTGGCAGCACTATCATTAGTGCTTCTAGGACCCCATCAAGTAATTAAAGAAGACTTGGGGTGTTCCATTGCTCTGTTAGTCTTTGGATAGCAACTGAAAGTATTGAGCGAATTTTTCTCTCCATCTCACCTTCCAATCTGTCTGTTAAGGAATATGCCACTTTTTACACACTCTGCAAACTCACATGTAACTCCTCAAACTTACCAGTCCATCATAACATGGAGACAAACAAATTTTTTTCCAGCAAGACTTGTTAAAATGTGAGTATGTATGGATAAGAGATTACGCTGCTGACCACCTCTTTCCTCTCTATGTATGGATCATTGACAAGGGTGACAAAAATTTGTAGTGAAAAAAATCGTAAGCATGACACAGTGTGAGTTGACCACCCTAAGCCAGCACAATATGAAACATGTCTGGATGAACCATGCAATGAAGTTCAGTCCAGTTGAGTGACCAACAGTCATAGTGAGTGAACATGCGACACACATAACTTGCCAAACTGCACCTCATCAAAATGGGTCGGGGGAGGGGGGCGGGTTGTTGTGGTGACTAAAGTGGACATTTGATATGGATCAAGTGCAATCATTCGTTCATGAATTGCTGTGACATAAAAACTAAATTTATCTTTGCATTGGACAATATGACTTACTTTTTTATGTTGTTTGGTAATCACTATTCTGTTGAGATTTCTGTTGTCTGCATTGGATAAGTATTCTGTGTATTGTGAAGAAATACAATAAAGTGTTGACTGGTATCATAGTTGTGTGTATTATGAGTAGAGGCAGAATTCCCCTAAAGCGCAACAGTATCACACATATCAGAAACAGATAGAAATAATATACACGCATAAAACATATGATATTTTTTCCTACTTTGGAAACAATTATTATCAAGCAATGTACAAGGAACATCATCTTCTGGTACAAGTTCATATCTTGACAACTCCTACATTTTCCTATTCTCGGACCTTAGAATAATAATTTCTGTGATTTACTCCTGCCTCTTTTCCCTAATTCTTTCTGTAAAGAAATAGTTACCATGAACTTTTTTGTTAGTAAATAACTAATCCGATTCCTCTTTTCTCTTCACCTCCAACAAGAAGCAGCCTCTCTTCACTTGTTTGTCGTGCAACATGACATTTTTCAATTCCCTTATTGTTGATGGACATGTGCCTAATAGGAAAAGAATGGGAAGATGGACAAAGAAACTGCCCACGAATTTTTTAGAGACTGTACTCCAAGATCTGACATAATCAATACAGAGGAACGAAATAAAATTTAAATGTAAATGGTCATACTTTATCCCTCCATTTGAGTCCAGTAACTTGCCACTACTCCACCTATTTGTCGCTCTGCTGTGGAAAGTAGCAGCAGGTAGGCATGGTTTAGGCTCATGAACATACCTTCTCATAATGCGTAGTTTTGCACCAGGCACCAGTGAAGTGACTAAAATAATGATTTAATAAACCATGGTGTTGCAAATAGTTACCATAGTGTAACTTGAAAATTAATTGGTCAGTCAATGAAATATACTACACCTGTTTATTTACTCTATCATTTTCTGAATAAAGTTCAATATTACCCTCAACATTTAGAGTTTGTTCCTCATGCTCCAGAATGACTACTCTACAGATATTCATTAACTTTATTTTGTCCCAACATCATGAAGAAATGGCTGGGTACAGGTAGCATTGGGCTACTTTTTCCTATGGTACCATAGCAACAGATGTAATGCTTTTTGTTTAGTAACTTACAGTATTTAATTGATGCTACAAGTCTTTAACAACACAAGAAAAATGTTTTTGGAACTTTCTCTCTGCTATTATTCTTTATTTTCTCAGCATATGTAAAAATACAGGCAAAAATTGGGACAAAATAACCATAGTTTACAGTGCAATTTACTTAAGTAGCATTTTTTCAACAGATTTCCTAATATGTATGTAAAATTGTTACTTTCAGAGAACTGCAGTGATAGAAGGTAAGGTCAAAAATATTAAAGACCCGATTAACACAGGTCACTGGTTGCTTTGAACCACTGTAAAAAATGGTAGAACTGCTGCCAGGACGTCATGTCACTCTCTACTGATAACGGAAATTGTGGCAGTGAAGTGGTGCATATCAGCCTGACAGTTGTATGGAATCAGTGCAATAAGACATGTCGATGTGACAGATTGATAGCAATGAGCTATGGTGATTAGATGCTCATGACCAGATGATGAATGACATTGCCTAATTAGTGAAAGGTATTAGTGCAGCCCATCTAGTGTGCATTCTCAAAATGGTGTATCAATTGCAGCCATACAACACGAAAAGTGCTCATAAAATGCTCGTAACTGATAGGTATTGCTGCTATCAGTGAATGAAACTTCTGTCTTAAGCTGTTACCTAGAAAACACCATAAAGGGAACAGCATGCAATGGACATTTACAACTGAATATGTCACAAAACGTCATTTTTCACAGTAGCACATATAGCTACACACGTTCAGTGGGCCAAACATGATTGAAACTGGGCAATAGCCAGCTGGAAGTTTGTAGTGTGGACTGTTGGGACCCTGTTTTGTCTCTTTTTCAAAACATGCAAGGCATCAATAGCACTAACAGTGCAAGGGGTGACATGTAATGCGCTGGGTGTAAGGGATATAGTTTAGCTCTCAGGAGATTATTTGATTTTTAGGACATGCATAAGCATTGTGACTTGGACCGAATGATTCATGTTATGTGCATAGGAAAGATGATGTTCAGTCCGCAATGTTTCATGAGTAATACATGCGAAATCATCCAGCCTTAATGCCGTTTACAGTGTCTGGGGCTATTAGGGCCAGCAACTGGAAAGATTTATTTATTTAGTCCTTTGATCATGGGCAATAAAACATACAAGATGATGCTGGACTGGACTGTAGTCATTACAGTCAAGAGCTTTCAGGATTATATGTAGGCATAGTTCTACATGTTACACATTACAAAAATTACAGATTGATATATTTATTGCAGTTTAGGTATTCACTTACTGAATAGAACCAATGGTGCTATAGATATTCTATTGAATAGTTTTATTCCCATGTAATGCATATCTGTCTGGTACTAACTAGTTTCGGCTGGGAGTCAATGCAAGTTACCATTTAATTTAGTGTTGTTATTGCGTAACTCACATTTTTTTTCTAATACTGTTATCATTTCTAATTACACTTTTTTTAATGTACGTTAGTGTGTCAGTAATAAACATGCAAAGTAGTGTTAGCACTTTCCGTGTTTTAAATATCAGTCTACATGACTGTCCAGCTGTGCTCCTTTTACTGATCCTAATGGCTCTTTTTTGTATTCTGAAGGTCACCAATGATGCTAGTGATTTCCCCCGGAATATGAATACATATTTTAGATGTTTATTAAAATACACCTAATAGGCAGACATTAGAAACTGTTCATTTGTGGATTTTTTAGCGTCCTTAAAAGACAATAGTTTGTACTCAACCTGGCATTAGCATGTTAAATATCTTTGCCCCATTTCATGGCACTCTGAATCTAGTTGCCAAAAAATTTTGCTACTTCTTCATTCACAATTGTAAGCTGTGCAATTCATTGCTGACCATTCGCTTAGTTGATTTACAACAGAGCTTATTTCGTGTTGGATATCATAATTTTTTGCTTATTTAGTAATGTTGTGCCATTGGCAAATAGAATTATTTTGCGCAGCTCATAGTACACACACAGATCATTGATAACATCAGGAATAGAAGATGTCCATTACTGATCCTTGAGGTAACCTATAGGTGACTGGACGATCTCCTGACAGGTATTCTGAGACTATTTGTGCTTTTTCTTCTACATGTCTAATGTATACTTTTTGCTTACAGTCACTGAAAAATGAACGAATCCATTCATTTGGTAATCCCCTAATGCCATAGTACTTAAAAATGCTTAGAAGTGTTCTGTGGTTTACCATGTTAAAAACCTTAGCTAAGTCTAAAAATATACCTGCTGTTTGCTTTTTTTCATCAATGATTTTTAAAACAGTGGTCATGCATTCATAGATTGCCATCTCAGTTGATTTCTTGTTTCTGAAACCATGTTGAGAACTGGCTAATACTCAACTTTTGTTTATAATTTGTATTAACTTATAGTACATTATTTTTTCTAATACTTTTGAAAAAGGAGATGTCAATGTAATGGAGTGGTAGGTAGTTTATCACTTTATCTTTGTCATCAACTTTGAATATTGGAACAACTGTGGATGTTTTCAGCTGATGAAGAAAGATGCCTGTCTGTAATGAGCATTTACATATCTATGAGTGAGTGATTCATTAATATTTTGGAAGAAGAGATGTAAGAATGTGCAGGGTATGCCAACAACTCCTGCTGGGTATGATGTTTTTAGATCTGTAACAGCCTTGACTCTTTCCTCCCTCCTTACATGGCCCACAATGGTAATTTACAACTATTGATCTTGTTTCCTGCTGGTTGCTGATTTCCAACAAAATAAGTTTTTATTAAATTTTCAATTAATCCAGTGAATTATCATCCTAGCATTTCAGCAGTTCTACAAGATTTAAACACTAATTTGTGGCTTCAGCTGGATATGGCTTACCTGAAGACGTTTGTGGATACTCTTCGTTTTTCAGGGCTAGTGACAGTGTTACAAAGTACTCCTGGGTGCAACAAATTTTTTCTCTGGTGTGATTTTTATGGTACATGTCCCTTACCAGATAGAATAACTTTCAAAAGATGTGAAGGTTCTAAAGGAATGTGAGATAGTTACCCCATTATCAGCACACTTGTGTCAGTAAACCACCACAGATGATGCAGTACAAATGGCTCATCACTCATGTTAGTACAGATTATGTTGTTCCCCATCAGCAAATAAGCAATGAAAAATGTTTCTGTGTTGCTGTAATGGCATCAGCATATGGTGCAGGAATATACACAAGAAATATGACATTGATTACAACTCCAGATCTTATTTTTAAAATTGTGAAGCCTGGCAGTTGCCATTCGCTAGATTTATTACAAAGTAACCGTTGCCCCTGGGGCACCACAAGCTCCACACAATTCACCATACTGTAATCCCATGGTCTCAGTTGTATTGCTTCATTCATGTGTTAAAGTGGCACCTTTAATTTGTTTTGCACAATGCATTAAGCAGAGGGCTCACTTTATCTGAATGATGAACTCCATACAATGTATGTTGTTTCATGGATTAGCAAAGAAATCAGTCAATCCCAACCAGAGTAGTACCAACACTGAATTTACATCTGACAAATAGGGAGATAAATCAACCTCAGCATTCTCCCTTAAACAAATGGAGTGTTTCCAGAATGAGGTTTTCACTCTGCAGCGGAGTGTGCACTGATATGAAACTTCCTAGCGGATTAAAACTGTGTGCCGGACCAAGACTCAAACTCGGGAGTAGGTAGGAGACGAGGTACTGGCAGAAGTAAAGATGTGAGGACGGTGCGTGCTTGGGTAGCTCAGTTGGTAGAGCACTTGCCCGCATAAGGTGAAGGTCCTGACTTCGAGTCTCGGTCTGGCACACAGTTTTAATCTGCCAAGAAGTTTCAAATGGAGTGTTGTCACATTTTATCAGTAAGTGATACAAGGATGGAACCAAGTTTATGCACAAAAATTACAATCACCATATAAATATACTGGGTGTCCCATCTACATGACCATCCCACATAGCTTTTTGTCCAGAAGCAATATGAAAAGCACATCAAGAAATTGTTGTTTAGCTACCAGGATGACATTAACCAGCATTTTTACCTTGTTTGATACTTCATTCATTGTGAAGTATGAAAAACAGTACATCTTTTTTGAACTACATCCCATTTTTTATTGAGTAATCCACTTTCTCTCCTCGACATTTGTTCAGAAATGTATCACAGTGTACCTTTCATACACTCATGATAGTATTAAAGAAATAACATAAAACTGAGTTTGACTCATGTATGTCAACTGTCTACAGTACAAGGCACAGTGAGTGCAAGGTACACAGACAAAGAGAAGGTGGAAATGCTACAGATCTGTGCAGAATTTAAGTTAGTAGAACAGTAATAATGAGTGTATATTTCTTTTGTGTTTTCATTTGTTTTTGTGAACGCCAGCAAGTTGATGAGTTACATTACCTCGGATGTCTGCACTTTGTGCTGGTACTTGTTACATTTTTAATGACATGTTGTTTACACAAACATTACACCATGGTATGTTATCGAAGAGGTCTCGAGGAGAGGAAGTGGATTACAAAGTGAAAAGTGTAATATGCTATTTGAAATAGACATACAGTGGTCCATCTCTTGATTAAAAAAAAAAATTTACAAGAATGGGAATTATGCTGATTTAAGTCCCTCTGGCAGACAAACAACATTTGCTTGCTCAATTTTTTATTAAAGTGTATAAAACACTATTTGGCTGATCAAGATTAGTGGGACTCCCCATATAACTTGATACACCAGTTTTTTCACAACCTAGCATAAGAGTAGCAAAAACATTATTAACTAACTTTATTTCTTTGGTCATAGTTGCCGTTGAATCTAATAATCTTACCAAAGCCAGAGTGCCAGCCCATGAAGGTATTTTCAGTAATCTTTTCTAAATTCACACTCCAGACCTACAGCTACACATTCCTTTGTGTATATACATGTGGCTGTTATTTATTTATTTTATGTGCTGTTGATCTCAAGTTGTTAGCATGTCACATGAGATATGGAACGATTCAAACACGTTATATGTTAAATATATTTGTTTTGTTTCTTTTTTTAATTAAGAAAACATTAGATAAATTACATATACCTTTAGCCTTCTTTAAATATTTACAAAAATGATGACAAAGTGCAATAATGTGGAAAATTGTAAAGTACATGTATCAGCAAATTTCTTTAATTATTTACAAAAACAGATAGAAGTACTACAGTTTCGTATGGTATGATCTGGAAAACAGCAAAACTGCATATCGAAAAGAAGAAACCTGATGAACCATTTATAAAAGATTTCACAAGAATAATTTACTACTATAAATTTTACAACAATAATTTATTACAACAAATAAAGGCCTTACACATCTATAAAACATAACCATCTTAAAGGATGTATAGTAATTGATATATTAATTTTCAATAATTTATCATAGGCAGTTATTTAGTTCTTTCTAAATACAATTTCGCTTCCTATGGATTGAATTCTCGTAATTGGTAGGTGGATGTATCTAAGAAATATTTGTTTTATTAAACTTTAAACAGAGTTTCATTGTCTCTTGAACATCTTACTTGTACCAGGGAAGAGTTAAATATTTAAGTGCCATACCATTCGGCACCTCTTTGAATCACTGTTAGCTACTTAATTTGGTAACACATATTTTCTATCTCTCTTGTGGCATAGCTATGACGGTTTCTATTCCGGTCATATACACAGAGCAGGATTCTTGATTACAAAACACAAACTTGAATACAAGTAGTGGCATGCAGTGATAATTTTTTTTTTATTTGTGGCACTGATGAAATCGACACCAACATCAATGCATCCATCTTTGAACTAAGCTAAGATTATCTTTGGTCTCTTCCACCATATCCACTTCTTTGTGAGCCTTGCATGCGTTTAGGTGAATAAATGAACTACTGCTGAAGTGAGTGTTGTTTGGTGTAACCAACCTGAACTGTTCACTCACTGGTGACCACGAGTTGTAACGTCTTCCGTTTTCGCCATTTTACTGTGTCTGCGACCTCCGCGTCAGTTATTTTCGCGTGTATTACATCGACACAGCATTCGAACAATGACTTCAGCCCAGTGTCTAACGCTTGATTTTGAGATCGACATGCATCGTGTTGCAGGCGATGTACACCCGCCAGGACTGCAACACAATGCCTCTCACTTGACGATTCTGCCGATTTCGCTGGACGTTTTTGGGTCTGCAACAATAAGTGAGCTTAGGAGTGTGCATGACTCCAGCTACCAAACGCCTTTGTTCCCACCACATGTGCCCTCCCTCATCAATTGTGCAGTTACCTCTTGCGGGTCTCTTTGCAGTGCGGGACCAATGCCGATTTCTGCAAATGCAAATCATACAACCTACTACTGCCAGGACAATGATTTGCCACACCGCAATCCATGCAGTACCACACAGATGCCTGCCACGTGGCCGGAACTGCTTCGTTCACAGGTCTACCTCCTCAGCATCAGACCATGCCCGCGCCTGCCTTGGTTCAGCATCAGCACATGCTTTCCTGCTTTGATACCTCGGCCTGCAACTGGAACAATAACTTGTTATCTGTGCCCGACCTCCACATCCATCCAACTGCTACGCCTCAGTGTTTTGTGCCATGACATTCACCCTATCCGCGCACCGTTTTGAGTGGAGTGACTATGAACACTGAACTTTCACACATTCCGTCCCATGTTCGACATCATTTCTCACACTGTGCTTCTGGACAGCTCGCACCTCCGCAGCCTCCCTGCAACACAGGTGGCCCCGGCTCTGATCATACGACGAGTTTTCCATGGACTAACGCGCATTCTCAAACTGTGAACTTTTTATCACCTGTCACCCCCGAGCAGGCTCCAGTCGAGCTTCTGCTACCATTCTCGGCACATCTCGGTGCCTCATGTGCGTCGGTCTTCCGCGACATGTCAATCTGAACACACCTGCAACGTGTTGAGCTTCCGCAACCACATTTGACACATTATGGTATCTCACCCACGTCGGACATCCGCGTCGCGACAGATTGCGCTCAACCAAAGGGTGTCACCTTCACATTGCCACCCGAATAGCTGTCATTGCCACATCAACTGGAGGTACACTCTCCTGGAATACTACAGCAACAACAGCTTGATTCAGGCAGTGCCCCGACAAACTCAACTCAACCTGTTCTTCCGAACATTCTACAATGCTTACCGACGCTGCCGCCGTTTAATCCCAACAGAGCAACAACCTGGTTGAAAATTGTGGATGAAGTGTTCGACCATTACAAACTCGACGAGTCAACCAGGTTTCTGTGCCTCATCGCCTACCTGCACGACCAGGAGGACTTGATTGCTGACCTGGTCGATGCCCCGGACTCATCTACCCGGTACACTCTAACCAATTAGACAGTTCTACATCAGCTTGCATGCTCAACTGAGGCAGCAATACGGCAAGTGCTCCATGTCGAGCTACCAGGCAACAGCAAACCTTCCCAGCTCTGGAGACGGCTACACGCCCTGGTCAGCGCCGAACTACTCTCTGACACAGCTCTCCTCGCCATCTGGTCAGATAAACTATCTCCTCACATCTGCTTTGCTCTGGCTCAGAGGTCTCCCGAACCTGTCGAGCAAAGAATGATAATTGCTGACAAGCTACACGATGCATCACTGCTCCATTTCGCTAGCCACTGCCTACCTGACAAGTCTCAGGTTCAGGCTCATCGTCCGGTGGCCGGAAGAGGCCACGACCCCACTGTGCCGACCATTCTGCTCGCTATGGGAAGCAGTAAACAAGCTACTGGGATGTCACCGGCTCTGCTCACAGTCATGCCCCCACCTGCAACCGAGCCTGCTGCGGCCACCGCCACTGGCAACGAAAGTTCCACAGGAAATCCAACCGCACTACCCATGCTGTTACTTCCACACACGATTTGGTGAGGTGACACGGAACTGCAGACGACCCTGCTACTTCCCAAACGCAAATCGCAGGTAGGTCTGGGTGCCGCCTCCTGCACACAACATGACAGGCACCTCCCAGTGCTCCATTCTGCCCGGGAACGACCGGATAATTGCGGACGACTATACATTAAAGACATTTCGTCGGGATACTTTTCCCTAGTGGACACAGGCGCCGATGTTTTGCTGCTGCCTATTTCCTTAGCACTGTTGAACATCCGCCCTCATCATACTTCACTGCAAGCCATGAATTGAACTAAACTACAATGCTTGGGTTCAACTTCCCACGTCGTCTCACTCTCCGCAAACTGCAAACTCGAGCAGACTTTTTTAGTATGCGAAATTGACGAACCTATACTAGGCATTGAATTCTTGTGACACCACAAACTTTCACCAGACCTAATGCGAAACACCGTGTTTCATCACCCATCCAAGACTCACTTCCCTTGTGCTCCGATGAGCGAACCCCCCCGTGACACAGTGGTCCGGGCTCATCTCATCCGTACATGCTCGTCTCTGTCGACGACGTTACAAGAAAAGTGTCTTGGCGAGCTTGAAAACGTTGCTCGCCTACACAAGGAAAACTTTGAGCTCTCCCTCCGGCTCCACGAAACTCAGCTCCAGCTCTGTGATGCAGCAAAGGAATTACAGACACTACAGTAACAACAAAGTAAGGGCAGTAAGTGTGCCGAATCTGCTTGCAGTCCCAGCAATCGAGCCTCCGTGTGTTTACCTCCCGCTACCCCTCACAACTGTGCTATCAAGGCTGCCATAATACGGACTGAGCTCGGCAGGGCCACGCCCTCCTAACACGGCAGTGTTTGACACTCAGCTGGACACTAGTGCGTCACGTGTTCCCGAGCTGACTGCTCCTACCCCGCCCCTTGCGGACAGCACCTCAAACTATGCAACTTCGGTTCCTGTGCACTGCCGTGCGACCACCACTAACAAAACAAACAGTGCACTCACACCAAGCATTTTGCCTGCAACTGTGCTGTTAGACCTCTCTGAACCGCCTAACCTCCAAGCTGCCAACAAGGAAACACAAAACCTGATTTCAGACTCTACCTCTTTACTATATTTGTTCCACACCACCTTCCCTGGACTTTCTGGTGAGATCTGGTGTGATGACAGTACGGGCACGTTATGCCCCCTCATCCCAACCACTCTCCGTTGAGCTGTCTTCAACGCATTGCATAATTTAGCCCACCCCAGTGTTCGTGTGTCCGCCCGCCTTGTAGCGGAGCGCTTTGTGTCGAGGTGTGGAGAAATGTCAACAAGGACTGCCAGCAATGGGCACGCTCCTGTGTTGCGAGCCAACGCTGCAAAGTACACAAGCACACTTCACCCCCCCCCCCCCCCCCCCCCTCTCCCTTGGCGCCTTTTCGATCCCTCCTGGGGGTTTTCAGGACTGACACAATGGCTTTCGTTATGTTTTCTCATCTATCGACTGAACAAGTCGCTGGGTCGAGGCTGTCCCCCTCCCCAATATTACGACAGAAACTGTTGCTCGAGTTTTCGTCAAGTCATGGGTATCGCGTGTCAGATGTCCAGCTATCATCACGACTGACCAGGGCAGACAATTTGAGTCGGCCCTGTTCGACAAGATTTGTAACTTTTGTAGCATCTGGCGCATCCATACCACAGCATATCACACGCAAAGTAACGGGCTAGTTGAGCGCTGGCACTGCACATTCAAGGTGGCTCTTTGATGCCACGACTCTCTATGGACAGAGGCCCTTCCCCTTGTGCTACTCAGCATTCATACGATCTATAAGGAAGACCTCAAAGGCACAATAGCCGAGTTCGTATATGGCCAGATCATTGTCCTCCCTGGCGACCTTGTGAGCCCTTCCACTTCTCTCCCTCAGTCTGACTTATCTTCCTTTGTGTACCGCATCAGATGTCACTTCATCAACCTCCATATCCCTCCACCTGCTAGCCACTCCCGTCCTAAGGTTCATGTCCCGAAATCTCTGGACAATTGTGAGTACGCCATGCTCCGAGATGACACTGTCCGGGCTCCCCTCCATCCTCCATATACCGGCCCGTACCGAGTTCTCCAGCGCTCAGCCAACACCTATGACATCCAGGTGAAAGATTCAGCTGTTACAGTCTCTCTCAACAGACTTAAGCCAGCTCATGTCGAGCCTTCTTCTACCCGCCTTCAGGCCACAACCACGCCACTCACTGTCGTAGCTCATGATGCCATGACCACTCCCTCCACGTCGGAGTTACACACTCGGTCGAGTGACTTCCAGCTCCAATCGTCAAGCTCACCTCCGACCTCTCCCTCTACTCTGGCCTCACACACTCCGTCGAGTGACCACATGCTCCCCACATCGAGCTTACCTGCGATCACGCCCTCACTGCCAGGCCCTTCGCCGGTCCCTTTGACCTCTCCACCGTCACTTGCCTTGCCCTGTCGAGGTTTCTCATTGCCCCCCTCCCCCCCCCCCCCCCATCTTGAATGTGCCCTCGCTCGAGGTGTTTGTGCCTGTCACCCTGGACATAAACAATGACATCTCAATAATACTGTGCGATTACACACTATTTGTCGTGTGTTTCTCTTCATCCAGTGCTCATGACACAACCTCCGCCATTCCCAGCCTCCTGGTGAAATGTGTTTCCCTCTTGTCCGATGTCGACCTGGACATGCTTCGTGTGTTCACCACGCCCACCAGAGACATCATCGTCATCGCTCCGTTCCACCCGCAAACTGTTGGCGTACCTGTCGTCGCACGACCAGCATGCCCAGTACGACGCCCAGCTTGCTTCGACTTCCAGGTTCGGTGGCTGAACCTTCCTTCACGACATCTACCCTCTCAGCTCCCCGACGACACTGTGGAGGTGACCGTGGTCCGGCTCCCGCGGACCTCTCCTGCCGACGCCTTAGTCCCCCCCCCCACCCCGGGGCCTCTCAAGAGTACTCCGTACTGTGGGGAGGGGGGGGGGGGCTATGTGGCACCGATGAAATCGACACCAACATCGATTCATCCATCTTTGAACTAAGCTAAGATTATCATTGGTCTCTTACGCCATGTCCAGTTCTTTGTGAGCCTTGCATGCGTTTAGGTGAATAAATGGACTACTGCTGAAGTGGGTGTTGTTTGGTGTAACCAACCCGAACTATCCCCTCATATTCTTTCTGAAAATGTTACAGCATGGTGTCCTGGGGACACTCACACATAATTTTAGTAGCCTTTCTTTACACTATAAACATTTTCTTCAAATTTCCACAAAAGATAATTCCGTAACACGTAATGGAGTGAAAATACCCAAGGTATGTGGACTTCATAGTGGTTAAGTCTCCAATTTAAGAGCTCATTCTGATGGCATATATAGCTGAACTTGGTCTTTTTAGGGTCTGTTAGGTATGAGAAGATCAGTTCATTTTGCTATTACAACACAGTCCAAGGAACTTAGACACATAAAAAATTTCCATAATTTGATTTCTACATATCACATTTACTTCTCCCTCATTTTTAATTTTTTTATAGAGTTGAGGAACGTTGATCTTAACTGAATTTAGTGAAATACCATTTGCATTGCACCAGTGAACCACTTTGGGCAGTATGTTGTTTCTAGATTTTTCAAAACTCTCATCTGGTTGTCCACACATCAAAATGGTGATATCATCTGCAAATAAAGTACATTTATAGGGCAGGCTTGCACATAATGGCAGATCATTTAAAAAGATAAAAAACAACATGGCTCTAGAACTGAGTCTTGAGGCACACCATGATTGGTGTTTAAAATTTACTTTTTGTTTTCTATTCTGGGGGTATAACTGTTACCAATATCCTACAACATCCCTTATTCTAACAAACTTAGCTTTTTGAATGAGAATATGGTGATTGAGACAATCAATAGCTTTTGTTAGTAACAGGACACACAAATTATTCTCACTTTCATTTAAAGATTCAAGGACTTCAGTTGAAAGTGCACAAACTGCATCATCTGTTGAACAGCCCTTCTAAAAGCCAAATTGGCTCTTGCTCATAACAGGATCGTTCCAGCGACTGACAGATGAGGTTGAGAAGACCAGTCTCGTGCACAGAGTTTGAACAGAGCCTACAATTTGCAGCATTGTCCTCAGAACTGATTATGGCCCCCTGGTTCTAAGTCGAGTGGGAGGACTGAACCAGAGACACCAAAGGTTCTCTGACAAGGTACGCTGTGACATAAGCCATAGCATTGAGGGCTGTAGGATCCCATTAAATAGGTCAGGGGTACACTACACATCAGAGGCTGCTACCCTGGTAGCTAATTGTGTGTGAGGTGCACACAAGGTTTTTTTTAGATTAGGCAGCTCTCCATCCAGTCCAAATAACAACAGTTGTAGGAGACCCAGAAGTGTAACTCTAAGATCCAAAACAATGCCCCCATAGGTGATAGTATCAAAATCATAGTAGTAAATTGCTGCATCATTCCGAACCAAGCTCCAGAGTTCAAAGCACTCCTGAGAAACAGTGAAGCTCACATAATACTAGGTACAGAAAGCTGGTTGGATCTTGAAACTTGAAAATAATAGCAGTGAGATTTTTGGAGAAAATTTAAATGTTTATTGGAAATGGAGGTGATTTATTTGTCGCAATAGACAAGAAACTCAAATCCACTGAGATAGAAATTGAAGCTGCTTATGAGATTTTTTGGGCAAGTCTCAGCATCATGGGTGGGCCTAAAGCTATTGTACGGTCCATCTATCAACCACCAGATTCTCATCCTTATATTACCAAAAACTTCAGAGAAAACTTCAGATTGGTTGTACATAAGTTTGACAATCATGCTGTAATCATTGAAGGCCGCTTTAATCATCCAACAATCAATTGGAAAAATTATAGTTTTTTTAGTTGGGGGCATGACAAGACATCCTGTGAAATGGTAATAAATGCCTTGTCCAAAAAGTACCTAGAACAGATAGTTTAGAACTCCACTCATGATCTAATGGCAACAAACAGACATGGCCCTCTTAAGGAATTCATATGAAAACTGGTATCAGTGACCATGAGGTTGTTATAGCAAAAATGAATATATTGCAACCAGAAGGTCAACTAAAACAAGCAGAAAGATTTATATATTCAGCAAACTAGATAGAGAAATAGTAGCATCATATCTCAAAGAGGAACTTGAAACTTTTAGTGTAGGACAGGAGCATAACAAGCAACTATGGCTCAAGTTAAAAACAAGTGTCCATTATTCACTGGATATATATGTACCCTGTTGATCAGTTCATAATTGGAGAGATTCTGCATGGTATACAGTCACTGTAAAGAAACTTATAAAGCAACAGAAGCTACTGCATCACAGGTATAAAACAAAGTATAGAGCTATAAAAAGAGAGATGCTGAGTGGAAAATGTTTGGAGGGTCAAGAGAGAAATGTGTGAAGCCTTCAGTGACTACCATAGCAGAATATTACCAAATGATATTTCACAAAACCCAAAGAAATTCTGGTCATATGTAAAGGCTGTTAGTGTCACCAAAGTCAGCGTTCAGTCACTCATGGACATGACAAGAAGTGAAATTGAGAGTAGCAAAGCAAAAGCAGAAATGGTTAACCCTGTTTTCAAATGTTTTGTTACAGAGGAAAATCCAGGAATATTGCCCCAATTTAATTATCATACCACTAAAAAAAATGAGTGACATATATTTTAGTGTTGGTGAGATTGAGAAACAGCTGAAATCATTAAAACTGAACATAGCCCCAGGGGCTGATGGATTCCGTATGAGATTGTACATCCAAGTCACAGATGAGTTAGCCTCTCTGTTAACTATACCTATCATTGATCCTGTGCACAAAAATCTGTGCCCAGTAGCTGGAAGAAAGCACAGGGCACACCTTTCTACAAGAGGGATAGCAGAAGTGATCTAAAACATTACTACATAGTAACCTTGACATTTATTTGTTGTAGAACCTTAGAAAATATTCTAATCTGAAACACAAAGAGGTTTCTCAAACAGACTGACCTCCTTCATGCCATACATAATGGATTTCAAAAACCAAGAGCATGTGAAACCCAACTCACAATCTTTTCTCATGGTATTCTGAAAGTCATGGATCAAAGCAATCAGGTAGATGCAATATTTCTTGATTTCTGAAAAGCATTTGACCCAGAACCATATCTATGTTTATTATTTAAAAAAGGCAAAATCAAACAAGGGAAAATCCAGGATGGAATGTAACAATATTATGAAAAGGATAGTTACTACTCACCATACAGTGAAGAAGCTTAGTCACAGAAAGGCACAACAAAAAGGAGTGTCAGAAAGTGAGCTTTCAGCCAACAAGGCCCACATGAGCACAGTCTCTGGCCGTTGAAACCATAGACTGTGGTCATGTGTGTGTGAAATGCATTTCTGTGAGTGTGTGTGTACATGTTGTCTATTTTTGACAAAGGCTTTGTTGGGCAAAAACTCAATTTCTGACAGTCTTTTTGTTGTGCCTATCTGCGATTCAGTATCCCTCATATATGGTGAGTAGCAGTTATCCTTTTCATAATATTCTTACTATCAAAAGTATGATCAGACGAAATATGTGACTGTATTGAAGATTTCTTGGTAGGGAGGATGCAGCGTATTATCTTGGATGGAGAGTCACTGACAGATGTAGAAGTTAATTTGGTAGTACCCAGGGAACTGCTTTGGGTCCCTTTCTGCTCATGTTATGTATCAATGGTCTTTTAGGGAATATGAATACTAACCTCAGAATTTACACAGCTGATGCAGATATCTACAGATAAGTACAGTCTGAAAGAAGGTGCACAAATATACAGTCAGACCTTGATAAGATTGGAAAGTGTTACAATGATTGGCAACTTGCTTTAAACATTCAAAAATATAAAACTGTGTATTTCAGAAATGAAAAAAAACAACATATTACCCTATGAATATAATGTTACTGAGTCACATCTAGAATCTGTAAACTCATAAAAATACTTGGGTGTAACACTTAGTAGGTACATGAAGTCTCAGTTGTGGGTAAAGCAGGAAGCAGACCTCGGTTTATTGGTGGAATAATAGGGAAGTGCAATCAGTCTACAAAAGAGATTGCATACAAATCACTTGTGTCACCCATCCCAGACTATTACTCGAGTGTGTGGAACCCATACCAAATAGTACTAGCAGGGAATATTGAATGTATACAAAGAAGGGTAGCATGAATGGAAGAGTGTCACTGAGATGCTGAAAACACTGGATTGGCAGACTCTTGAAGATAGACGGAAACTATTCCAAGAAAGTCTACTGAGAAAGTTTCAAGCACTGGCTTTAAATGATGAGTATAGGAATACACTAGAAACTCCAGCATATAACTCCCATAGGGATTGTAAGGATAAGATTAGATTAATTACAGGCATTTAAACAATCATTTTTCCTGCACTCTATATGTGAA
Organism: Schistocerca piceifrons; assembly: GCF_021461385.2. Taxonomy (NCBI): domain Eukaryota; kingdom Metazoa; phylum Arthropoda; class Insecta; order Orthoptera; family Acrididae; genus Schistocerca; species Schistocerca piceifrons. The sequence goes on along the minus strand of NC_060149.1, from coordinate 482,452,938 downwards.
TGGAATGAGAAAAAGGCCTAATAACTGGTACAGGGAGACACACCCTCTGCCATGCACTTCACAGTGTTTCACAGATTATTTATGTAGATGTAGATATAGATGTAGAATTGGTCATTTCAAAAAGATCATAGTCACAAAAGTAAAATTTTACAAGAGAAGGTAAAAACTTCCTGCTGCATAAACCATCTGTTTATTTATTGTTATTTCAGTATCACTGGTTATTGAGTTTTCAAGGATTCTGTAGCATCATGTATTTTTATTTTGTAATTTATAGTTTAGCATAAAAGTAAATTTAAAAACTGCTGACTCACGACTTTGTTTGCAATGAACAACTATTCATTAGGATAAATGAAAGCTATACTTTGGAAAACATACTGATTTATTACAAAATCACTAAATATAGTGAACTGCAAACTCTAATGAGACTATTACTATTTTATTCATATTCTGAGCTGTAGCTCTGCGCTTCTTATGACAATGCTGAAGCAAAAAACAATAAAACAAGTTGATCTCCTTGATCATCACTGTCATTGTTTGTTCCCCCTGCAATTGGCAATTCTTTCATATTGCCCGTATACTCAAGTGGAATATACCTTTCCACTTTCAATATATTTTGTATTTTTTGACATTGACCAGCACATATTTTTTAAGATGTGCTAGCTCATTGGGTAGTACAGGATCCTTAGTGAAGCCGTGAAGGAGCTGAAACATCTCTGTGACAACACTATCGATGAACTGCCCTGTTTTCCCTTGCCCAGGATAATATTTATCTTACACAAAACTCATCCACTTAGAAGAGGAAATGGAAGTTTTATGTTCCTTATGAAATTTTCTGATGCTTGGTGCAGAGAGGCAACACTTTTTAAAATAAACAAGCCAGCAATTTTTAAATGCTAAAATAAAACATCATTAATAAATTTCACTGAGAATTTACTTCATGTCTTTTGGATCATTATGGTGTAATCTTTAATTATATATGTCCTGTCATGATGGCTCACCAACTTCTTTATAGCCCCATTTTTATAATTTGGGAAAAACTATGACTGTGTATAAGGAAGTGGTGTTTTATCTCCCAGCTGATACAAGTGTTAAACAAAAGTCAATCATTGTGATGTTCTTATTCTAACCAGCACATCCATTCGAGAATGGGTGAAGCTCATTCACGTCTTTTGGAATATGTTTCTGGATATAATGGTAAAGAAATGAACAAAATTCATTTTTTTACCTTTCTTGGCTTCATCTTCATGGTACCCATAAAAGTTTGAGTACGTACTTCTCATATTATGTATGTCAAAAACAGTGACCTATAGATTTTTAAAGTAAAATATATCTTGAGGAGGAAAATTTGGTAATGGTAAATTTTCCATTTAGACAAACTTCAGATCACCAATTTTATTTTCCTTTTCACTATGTTCAGAAACTTTTTTAACTTTTCTGTAAAATTTTTTGGACCTTTGTGGTGAACCACTAACCCAATTGTTAGAGTTTGTCAAACTTAACAAGAACAAATACACATGGAAGCAGCAACAGGCCACCAATGTGTTGTGATTTCAATTGAACACTCTTCCACTCATGACCTTTCCACATGGCATGAAGATTTTGAGCTGTGATAGTGATGTCATTTGGTGGTTGACTACTGCCCTTCTTGTATGTATTGATCTGGCTACCCTTCATCACCCTGTTCCAATATATAACTCATTTTTGTAAAAAAAGATGACATGACTTTTTTTAATGACCAGTCCAACTAATTTCTTAGTGAAGTTTTCAGTAATTCTAGCATTCATTAATTTTTCTAGAATTTTAGAGATGGCTGTTAATGAAATAGTGTTGTAGTTAGTGAATTCAATTCAATTTTATCACTCTTCTTGTATGGGAACTTCACAATGGCATACTTATGTTGATTTCTGCACACTTAGAGATGGATGTTTCAGAGCCAGGCCAGGCACATGGCACTAGGCTTGATGCTTTGTTGTGGTCATCGATGGCCACACTCCAGTCAGCATGATAAGCCCTTGTTGAAATGAAGCAATAGAAATATGCTAGACAATATCATTTATCCATAGCTATGAATATTTCAATAAATTGTTAGATACATTATCTACTCCTGCTAAGTTCTTGCTTTTTAGAGACTAGATAGCTGCTCAAATTCTTTCTTCAGTGAAAAGGACAAGAAAGATTTCAGGGATTATGTTGAACAATGCAGTTTGACATAAAGTCATGACTTCATCAACAGAAGGCCTACAGCCAATTTTCTGAGTATCTGGCGAGAAGTGTTTGTTAGAAATTTCAACTAAAGTTTTGAATTTTATATTAAGTCCCTATTTTGCGTGAGTTTTAGCTCATCTGTGTTGTTTGTGTTTGCATTACCTCACTTTTTACAATGTTCTAAATTATTTTCAGTTTTTTATTAGAATTGTCTAACTTATAGTTGAAATATTCTTTTGCCTCTTTGTTTATTACTCCTACGAATTTCCACTAAGAAGATTGTTAACTAAGAAGATTGATGCTGTGAAGAGTGAGGATGTGACCATCATGATATGAGAGGGTATTTATAACCTGACTGGCATTTATGTTCTGTTGTCTACTAACATCTAAACAGTTTGGGACTCAGATGTAATTCCAATGGGAAAGTTGATTATAGCATTTAAATTATAAGTGGTCATCACATTCTTGAGATTACCTCTATTTTTATTTTCGTTCAGAAAGGTTACATTGATATCACCTGTAACTGTAATATCTTTTGCTTTTGAATACAACATCGAGAGTGGCTGGTCCATGAAATGTAAAAAGATTTTTATATAACCTGAATATACCCTGTAAACACTAAGGACTATTAATGAATTTAGATTAGTTTTTATTTCAGTAGCCCACGTTTCAAAATGTTGCACCACACACTGTTGCTCAATATCTGTAGCTTTGTAAACTAAACTTTCTTTGACATTTATTGTTACTTTAGCTTTAACTTTATTTACTCCATGTAAATGGTTTACTAAGTTATAAATGGCTAAAGGTGGCATGGTACATTTACTAGCAACATAGTGCTCAGTGAAGCACAATATCTGAGCACTTTTTATACAGTTTATTTCATTAACATCAATCAGCAGCTGATCTACTTTCTTGAGAAACCTCTAACATTTTTATGAAAAATAGATAAGCCTTCCTGGTGCTTATTTTTTTTTCTGTTAGTGCTGTTGTTACCTGCCTCATACCATGCAGGAGTCAACAACCAACAATATCTAAGAGTTTGGCTTTTTCTTCTTCAGGTTTATTCATAATACCACTGATCCTGTGGTTGATGACTCCTATTTCACAGTCAAGAGAAATATCTGCTATGACCAGTCAATGGCAGTTACTTGATGTACTATTCAAACTATAGCAGCCGTCACAAAAATAGGCACCTCAAGGCCATCTCACCATTTTACAGCATTGACAGTTGGTGATAATTTCAAATGCTAGTTAAAATTTCTAAGAAATATTAGACATTTCTATTTTTAGTCTAGAATGTGATGCAGTACTTTCCAAAAGAAAATTCTTGCCAGCTGCTATGACTATAAATAAATAAGTACATAAAAGCAATAGAAGAAATTTTGAACAAAAATATTTTTTTACATCAACCTGTGGAAAAAACAAACCACTGAAATATTTGGACTAAAAAAACATATGAACATTTTCAAAGGTTATAGATATGTAAGATACATATTTGATCTTGAGAACATAAAAGTATTCTGAGATAGAAAGTAAAATACCATAAGAGGTGTGAAACTGTTCCATCTGTGTAACAAAAAATGTCATGAATTTGTATTCTGTTGGATCTTGTAGAAACTTCCAACAAGAAAGTTGTTTAAGAAAGCTATAAAATCTATTTTGGTAAGATCTGACACATCATTACTGTCCCATGTCATGTATAAAAGCATATTATTTATGAGAGCCTGCATGTGTGACAATGCATGAGTGCTTGTATGCTACCACCAGGATTTTACTTCAGGTGGCTCACCTTAATATGACCAAGAATACTGCCTACTGATTTTTTTTGTAGCTGTTACTGACCCTTCAGCAATGTACCCACCACCAAAGTTGTTGATAAACTTCATACAAAAGTACCTGTAGGCACTATCAGGACAATATTTCCACTGACGTTGAGCAAACTATGTTTTGCAAGTGGTTTTGTGAAACACAAGTTTTATCTAAGTATATTATGAGACTATTTTCCTCAGCATGCTTAAGTGGATTTTACACTAAACTTTGTCTCTGCATCCCATTAAAAATGTTTATCCATCATTATATTTTCCAAACTAAAAACCAAGCTTGCAGAGAAGACAAAGCATGGAGGTCTTTGAACAAGAATAATTAATTTTTTCAATGAGATCACTCTGTATTTTCCTAGCTGTTGGATACTCTCCTCCATCATACTATCGAAATATGCACTAACTTTTTGACAAAATTGTCAAATTTTGTAATTTCCATTTTCATCTATATCCCTTTATTGGAAAGTCGAAACACATGCTTACATCTGGAGATTCTTCTGAGTTTACTGCACTGTTAACATAGAACACAGTCAATTTAGAAATACCATATGGGTTTGTTATCATTTTATGAATGTATACAAGATTAATGTTATTCCTGCTCCTTCACTGTTGGCCAGATCAATAAAAAATCATTCAGTACATTGGATATGACAATTTGGGATTCTTTTTGAATGTCTTTTCACTCTTTACACACACTGGCTAAAATAACACTACATGCAGGCTCACTACTGCATTTTGCTTACTACCAAACACATGGCAACGTACAGTTTCACAGAAGAGTGCAATTTTGTGATATCTAACACAGAAAACTGTCATTTGAGACCAATATTTGAGTTAAGAGGCAATGAAGTTATGAGATTAAAATGTCTTTCTTTTTCGATTATTTAGTGGTTCGTAGTAACTGACTACCTTGAACAGTGCACAAAACATCCTACTGCAGTGATAGCTTTACTTTGATCACTTACAATGACAGGTTCATCTACCAAGGCATTTCCATGCATTCTGCTGCAGTGGTGGGTACAGCCATTATTAAGGCTGTAACAGGGATGCTGACAAATATTTTGAGTTGTTCCCAACTGATATTATGTAAATATTCCAATGAAAAAGACATTATTATAAAAATATATTTGTATTCTTTAAACCAATTTAGTTATTCATCATTTATGCTAAAATGTCATGCTCCTATAGATCTTGAGACACTTGTACATTTTCCATAACACCTTGTTAACAAATAAAGTTACATGAAAATGGTTTTGTTGAACCTCAAGAATCTGCATCAGACAACAGGTAGTAAATTATTTTATGAGTCCTGGATTGGATGAAATTGGCTCTCTGTGAAGATAAACCCACTTAATATTGTCAAAATTCCCTTACTGATTCTTTTACATATATTAGCAATTTTACCAGCCTTCAGTGCCATGCTTGTGACCAGGCACCACTGGGAATTTGGTGTGAGTGAGCATGAAGTGTGACAATTGAATGTTATCTCTATTTGTAAGAGCTGTTGACTGAAGAATTGGGCCAGATAAGCTCAAAAATAATAATTATGTCCTCACTAGACAACTCACTGGATGCCACAGGATTTTTTTGTGGCCTATCAAAGGCCTTTTATAGTATGAACCACTCCTTGCTACTCTGTAAACTGGGAAAATAAGGAATTAGAGGCACTATATTGGAATGGTCTAAGTATTACCTTACCTACTGAAGACAATGAGTGGTTATATCACGAGAGACAGGAACCTACACTTCATAATCAAAAACAATTTCGCGGGTAATACCCTAAGGTTCTGTTTTAGGTCCTAATCTGTTTCTGTTTTACATAAATGATCTACCAGTTAATATAGAGTGTAGATGACACATCTGTAATCATTGAAAGTATAAGAACTTACCAAATGCCTCAAATTGTATTAAACACTTTAGAAAAATTAGATATCGGGTTTGATTTAAACAGGTTAAAATTAAGTATGGAAAAGGCTCAGTTTAAAACAAAAGGATCAGTTTGAAACAAAACAAGCATGATTAAATGATGCTCTAATCAGTCACAAAAACCAGGATTTGCAGGAAGCCAGCTGTGTGAAATTCCGAGGAACACAACTGGATCTATCAACGTATACAGTTCGTTGCAAATATATTAAGTAGCCTAGCATTTGCTTTCCCCCCATGAACCATGGACCTTGCCGTTGGTGGGGAGGCTTGAGTGCCTCAGCGATACAGATGGCCGTACTGTAGGTGCAACCACAATGGAGGGGTATCTGTTGAGAGGCCAGACAAACGTGTGGTTCCTGAAGAGAGGCAGCAGCCTTTTCAGTAGTTGCAGGGGCAACAGTCTGGATGATTGACTGATCTGGCCTTGTAACATTAACCAAAACGGCCTTGCTGTGCTGGTACTGCGAACGGCTGAAAGCAAGGGGAAACTACAGCCGTAATTTTTCCCGAGGGCATGCAGCTTTAGTGTATGATTAAATGATGATGGTGTCCTCTTGGGTAAAATATTCCGGACGTAAAATAGTCCCCCATTCGGATCTCCGGGCGGGGACTACTCAAGAGGACGTCATTATCAGGAGAAAGAAAACTGGCATTCTACGGATCAGAGTGTGGAATGTCAGATCCCTTAATCGGGCAGGTATGTTAGAAAATTTAAAAGGGAAATGGGCAGGTTGAAGTTAGATATAGTGGGAATTAGTGAAGTTCGGTGGCAGGAGGAACAAGACTTTTTGACAGGTGAATACAGGGTTATAAATACAAAATCAAATAGGGATAATGCAGGAGTAGGTTTAATAATGAATAAAAAAATAGGAGTGCAGGTAAGCTACTACAAACAGCATAGTGAACACATTATTGTGGCCAAGATAGACACGAAGCCCATGCCTACTACAGTAGTACAAGTTTATATGCCAACTAGCTCTGCAGATGATGAAGAAATTGATGAAATGTATGATGAGATAAAAGAAAAAGTGAAGGGAGACGAAAATTTAATAGTCATGGGTGATTGGAATTCGGTAGTAGGAAAAGGGAGAGAAGGAAACGTAATAGGTGAATATGGATTGGGGCTAAGAAATGAAAGAGGAAGCCACCTGATAGAATTTTGCACAGAGCATAACTTAATCATAGCTAACACTTGGTTCAAGAACCATGAAAGAAGGTTTTATACATGGAAGAATCCTGGAGATACTAGAAGGTATCAGATAGATTATATAATGGTAAGACAGAGATTTAGGAACCAGGTTTTAAATTGTAAGACATTTCCAGGGGCAGATGTGGACTCTGACCACAATCTATTGGTTATGAACTGTAGATTAAAACTGAAGAAACTCCAAAAAGGTGAGAATTTAAGGAGATGGGACCTGGATAAACTGAAAGAACCAGAGGTTGTACAGAGTTTCAGGGAGAGCATAAGGGAACAATTGACAGGAATGGGGGAAATAAATACAGTAGAAGAAGAATGGGTAGCTCTGAGGGATGAAATAGCGAAGGCAGCAGAGGATCAAGTAGGTAAAAAGAAGAGGGCTAGTAGAAATCCTTGGGAAACAGAAGAAATATTGAATTTAATTGATGAAAGGAGAAAATATAAAAATGCAGTAAATGACGCAGGCAAAAAGGAATACAAACCTCTCAAAAATGAGATTGACAGGAAGTGCAAAATGGCTAAGCAGGGATGGCTAGAGGACAAATGTAAGGATGTAGAGGCTTATCTCAGTAGGGGTAAGATAGATACTGCCTACAGGAAAATTAAAGACACCTTTGGAGAAAAGAGAGCCACTTGTATGAATATCAAGAGCTCAGATGGAAACCCAGTTCTAAGCAAAGAAGGGAAAGCAGAAAGGTGGAAGGAGTATATAGAGGGTCTATACAAGGGCAATGTACTTGAGGACAATATTATGGAAATGGAAGAGGATGTAGATGGAGATGAAATGGGAGATACGATACTGCGTAAAGAGTTTGACAGAGCACTGAAAGACCTGAGTCGAAACAAGGCCCCGGGAGTAGACACCATTCCATTGGAACTACTGACGGCCTTGGGAGAGCCAGTTCTGACAAAACTCTACCATCTGGTGAACAAGATGTATGAGACAGGCAAAATACCCTCAGACTTCAAGAAGAATATAATAATTCCAATCCTAAAGAAAGCAGGTGTAGACAGATGTGAAAATTACTGAACTATCAGTTTAATAAGTCACAGCTGCAAAATACTAAAGTGAATTCTTTACAGGCAAATGGAAAAACTGGTAGAAGCCGACCTCAGTGAAGATCAATTTGGATTCCGCAGAAATGTTGGAACACGTGAGGCAATACTGACCCTATGACTTATCTTAGAAAATAGATTAAGGAAAGGCAAACCTACATTTCTAGCATTTGTAGACTTAAAGAAAGCTTTTGACAATGTTGACTGGAATACTCTCTTTCAAATTCTAGAGGTGGCAGGGGTAAAATACAGGGAGCGAAAGGCTATTTACAATTTGTACAGAAACCATATGGCAGTTATAAGAGTCGAGGGGCATGAAAGGAAAGCAGTGGTTGGGAAGGGAGTGAGACAGGGTTGTAGCCTGTCCCCAATGTTATTCAATCTGTATATTGAGCAATCAGGAAACAAAAGAAAAACTCAGAGTAGGTATTAAAGTCCATGGAGAAGAAATAAAAACGTTGAGGTTCGCCGATGACATTGCAATTCTGTCAGAGACAGCAAAGGACTTGGAAGAGCAGCTGACCGGAATGGACAGTGTCTTGAAAGGAGGATATAAGATGAACATCAACAAAAGCAAAACGAGGATAATGCAATGTAGTCAAATTAAGTCAGGTGATGCTGAGGGAATTAGATTAGGAAATGAGACACTTAAAGTAGTAAAGGAGTTTTGCTATTTGGGGAGCAAAATAATGATGATGGTCGAAGTAGAGAGGATATAAAATGTAGACTGGCAATGGCAAGGAAAGTGTTTCTGAAGAAGAGAAATTTGTTAACATTGAGTATAGTTTTAAGTGTCAGGAAGTCGTTTCTGAAAGTATTTGTATGGAGTGTAGCCATGTATGGAAATGAAACATGGACGATAAATAGTTTGGACAAGAAGAGAATAGAAGCTTTTGAAATGTGGTGCTACAGAAGAATGCTGAAGATTAGATGGGTAGATCACATAACTAATGAGGAGGTATTAAATAGAATTGGGGAGAAGAGGAGTTTGTGGCACAACTTGACAAGAAGAAGGGATCGGTTGGTAGGACATATTCTGAGGCATCAAGGTATCACCAATTTAGTACTGGAGGGCAGCGTGGAGGGTAAAAATCGTAGAGGGAGACCAAGAGATGAATACACTAAGCAGATTCAGAAGGATGTAGGTTGCAGTAAGTACTGGGAGATGAAGAAGCTTGCACAGGATAGAGTACCATGGAGAGCTGCATCAAACCAGTTTCAGGACTGAAGACAACAACAACAACAACAACAACAGCATTTGCTGTGAGGATATTGTACAGTGCTACCAGTATGGACATAAGGAAAGTGATATATTACAGCTACTTCAAAACAGTAATATGGTAGGGAATTGTATTTTAGGGTAACTCAAATCATATGCGATGAACTTTAAAACTTCAGAAAACTATCATTAGAAATATGCACAGTGTAGGGCGAAGAAAATCATGTCGTCCACTCCTAAAAATCTAAATATATTAAGTGTTCCCTCACTATACATCTATGAGCTAATTATCTTTCTACATAGTATCCCTAATTTATTTGTATAAAATCATTTTCAGTATGATTACAACACCAGAAATCAAAATAATTTTATGCTACCCACCCTCCGTTTAAAACTTTATGCTCAAATTCCACAGCATATGGCCATGAAAATTTATAACAAAGTGAAAGGAAAAGAACTGATCATTATAAATTAAGAAACACTGAAGAAAACCTTATGTAAGAAACTAGTGCAGATATGTTACTATTCAGTAGAGGAATTCGTAAAGGACAACCACAAAATTTGAGCAAGTACTTAGGACTGTTTATTTTCAAAACTTTGTTACTTTAAAAAAATATTAGTTGTACGTTAATTACAGATCAAGTACAGTATATTATATTAATGATATTACAAGAAAGTGTATATTCAGCCAATAATTTGAAATTGTATGTTATGAGACAATAAACTTTTTTTCTTTTCTATTCTAATTGTATGTTATGAGACCATAAACTTCAATTCTGTTCTCTTCTATAAATATTAAAACAATGACCTATTTATTTCAAATTTTTGTGGTGCATGCCCCTCAGTTGCAGCCTAGGTAGCCTGCCTGTAAATGCTACCCTGTGGAGAAGCAGCAGAGAAGGCATTTCTCTGAATGGTCCTCCTGCAGCCAGTGACCTGATACATCATAAAATAACACACTGAGCTGTTAAGATCAGTACCAACTGTGGAGGGCTTGCTTTTTTGTGTGTGGCAGTTAGAGGAAGGCTACTTAGTTAGAAATGGCAAATGCAAACAGGCCAAAATGAGTAACACAGAAAATGTTACACAGAAACACAGTGACCTTAAACTCAATGCTTATATGTATAAAAATTATTCTCCTTTCCCCTTACAGAGCTTTCCTGATGTTGGGTATGCTAGTGCTCTTAACCACTCTCGAGAGTCACAGTACTTTACAGAAAATATTTTATTCTATTTTGTATCCAGAAATATTGGTAACAATCATTTTCACTGAATGACTGATACAAACTGTGTATAAGACTCACTGTAGTTTTGATATTTTGTTTTAATGATCTGTATCACGGTATGTGTGTAATACTGAAACACACTGTGAAGTACCTCACATTAATTTCAGTGTAATAGCTCCTACTTTCAACAGAGATGGTTTATTGGTATTTAAAGTTCCCTGTGCTATTGAATTTCAGAAAATCAATTAGAAATGTGCTTTCATTGTTCAACTATAATACATTCGGTTATCTACTCCTAGATTTGTAGCTCCACTTTCACTATAACTGTTCTGTGTAAAATGACAAGGCTGTATCATGACAGTGCTTAATTTTGAAGTTGGTCTGTTTCATAGCGTGTGTGGATGATTAAAATACTCTGCCAATTGCAGTCTGAAAAGTTCTTGGCCTGACAGCGAAAACCACAATTTATGCTTCCAAAGAAGTTTTATTTTTCAACATAATCTCCCCTAATATCAATACACTTCATCCAGCAATGTTTCAATGCCGTTTTGCCCTCTCTGTAGTGTTCCTCTGGAAGTGCTACAAACTATCCTACTACAGCCATAATGGCCTCTTGATTGGATGAAAAGTGCTGACCAGTGAGAAATTTCTTCAGTTTTGGGAACAGATGGCAGTCCAAGGAAGACAAATCTGGGGAATAGTATGGATGTTCCAGCACTTCATAGTGCAAATTTTTCAATTTGACCATGCTCACTTTTGTGGGCAGCTGTATTGTCCTGATGGAAGATGATTTTTCTTCTTTAAGCCGAGTCTGTTTTCATGAATGCTTGCATCCAGTTTCAGTATTCTCCAGTTATGGTTTTACCTTTTTCAGGATATTCAATCAACAGAATTTCTTTTGCATCCCAAAACACTGACGGCATGATCTTTTCTGCTGATGACATGATCCTTGCCATCTTCAGAGCTGAATAACTGGCTTCTATCAACTATATAGAGTGCTGTTTGGATTTAGGTGTGTAGCAGTGAATCCATGTCTCATACACTATCATGTATTGATGCAAAAAGTAGCTTCTGTTTTTCTTAAGCTGCACGAAGTACATTTTGGAAAGTGCCATGCAAATGTACTTGTTATCTACAGTGAGCATATGCGGCACCAATCTTGTGCAAAGTTTTCTTATGTTCAGCTCCTGGTGTAAGATGTGGCCAACACATTCCTTTGATATCTCTAGCACATTTTCAATTTTGTGCACCTTTATACACCAATCTTCTAAAACCATATCATGCATTTTGTCAATGAGATCTGGTATACTTACACTTTTTGGGCGTCCTTCATATGGATCATATTTGATGCTTTCACGGCCATGTTTAAACGCTGCTACTCATTTCTTCATGATGGCATTTACAAGCCACAACTGAACTTTGTTTGGTGTTAAATCTTCCTTCATGAAGAATTTAATTACTACATAATACTGGATACTTTCCATTTTCAATGCCATGTGCACCACAACTGCTTCAAACAACTGCCTACAGTCAACTGCTACTTTGAAAGACTTGCAATTTTACGTGGCGTCCACATGATAGTAATCATGTGGACAAACATATGGGGGGAAAATTCACACAAATAGTTCTGTGATCATGGGGCAAGGTCAAGAACTTTTCAGACAGCCTTTGTATTTTGTATTAATTTTAGTTTAGCAGCTGCAGCTTTCACAAAAAGTGATTTATCAGTATGTAAAGTTCTCTCTGCTATTGAATCTCAGATAATCAATTAAAAGTGTGCTTCCATTATTCAACTATACTATATTGCTATCCCCTCCTTGATTTGTAGCTCCATTTTCAGTACAATTTTTCTATGTAAACTGATGGCAATTACTTTTTTCTGGATGTACGTACATTCTCCACAAGCCACAATAAAATCGTTGCTGGAGGGACATTTCATTTCCTGGTCCACTCACAAATGAAGTGACAGAAAAATGACTATCTATATACTTCCATACAAAGCCTTGTCTTCATGGTCATTATGCATAATGTATATCAATGGCAGTAGAATAATTCTGCATTTTGTTACAAATACTGATTCTTTAAATCTTTACAATTTCATTTCGCAAAAAGAATGACTTCTATCCTGCAAACATTCCTATTTGAGCTTATGGAGCATTTCCATAATATTCACATGTTGATCAAAAGTGGTGATAACAAATCTAGCAACATTTCTCTGAATTGCTTTAATGTGACATGGTGCAAATCCCAAACACTCTAGTAGAACTCAAGCATGGGTTGTACAGGTGTTCTGTATATGGTCTCCTTTATAGATTAGCTGCACATTCGTAGAATTGTCCCAGTAAATTGAAGAATTCCACTCACCTTCCCTACAATTGACCTTATATGCTTGCTCAATTTACACATCACTTTGTGTTGCTACAACTACATACACTGATCTGCCAAAACATTATGACTACTAACAGAATGGGGGAGGTGCATGATCTACTGAGTCTGACCGAGAACAGATTGTAATGGCTCACAGGCTCAGCACAAGCATTTAATAAACTGCACAACTTGGTCAGGTGTTCAAGGAGTGTTGTGGTGAGAGTTTTCAACACTTGATGAGACTGAGGTGAAACCACATCAAGAAATTGTGGGGTTGGGCAGCCATCCCTCATTAAAGATGTTGGACATCATAAGCTGGGCAGTCTGGTAAAACAGGGTAGGTGGAGAGTTATGGTGGAACTAACATCACACTTAAATGCTGGGCAGAGTACAAGTGTGTCTGAACAAACAGTGCACCGAACACTCCTACCGATGGGCCTCCACAGCCAATGACCCACGCATGTGCCAATGTTAACACCAATACATCAGCAACTATGACTGGAATGGGCACATGACCATCAGCACTGGATGTTGGCACAACGAAAGCGTGTTGCATGATCTGATGAATCCTGATACCTTCTTCACAATGCTGATGGGAGGGTACTAATCTGTCATCTTCCAACGGAACAGCTCCTTCACAACTGTACTGCAGGACTTCATGTGGGCACCCATGGGTCCAGTGGAGCTCGTTCAAGGCACTATGATGGCCAAGGTGTATGATACGCTGCTTGAAGACCATGTACAGCCCTTCATGATGACCGTGTTTCCCAGCAGCAGTGGCATTTTTCAACAAGATAATTTCACAAGGCGAGGCGTGTGATGGAGCAGTTTGAGGGACACAGTGGTGATCACCACATGATGTGTTGGCCTCCGAACTCACCAAAATCAAACACATATGGGGTGTGACTGATCGTGGCATCAGAGCTCATCACCCCCATCCCCAGATTTTATGGGAATTAGATGACTTGTGTGTGCAGATGTGGTGCTAACTCCCTTCAGCGACCTACCAAGCAGGGTGCGATTTGTGCTTTTACCAGTGGGGGGGATGTCTTAGGGGGTTGGTAGAATTATATATGTTACTAGCATGGACCGTGGCATTATGCATGGTTAAACAGCTATTTATAAATAGATGTTAATGCTGAAACTCACTATTCACGTATGCACTATCAGAAAAGCCATCCCTTGTTATATCTTTAAAAGTACATTATAGGTAAAGCTTATTTACAAAATCATCTACATACAGGTATATGAGGGGAATTCAAAAAGTAGAGGCACATTTGTGAAAAGCTGTATTTATTCTAATGATAGAAAACTGAAACATATTAATAGTAAGACTTATTAAAAACTTTCAGTGTTTGGCTCCACAAATATAAATTATATGTAAAGTTTTACTCCAGTGCATGGGAAATAAACATCCCAGGTTGGGACACATAAACTAAACCCAGAGGAGGGTATGGTCTGATGCAGAGGGGGGGAAATCCCCCCCATCCCCCCCTGGAAATCGCACACTGCTACCAAGGCCTCACTGCTTCCATGCCATGATGTGTCGCCGCTGTAATCCATGCCAAAAGTGAACATACTGGCTATTAGGTAGGTGGTCATAATGTTGAGGCTGATCAGTGTAACAGTGTCAAGCAGTGCACAACTAACATTGTATTTGAACATTCTGAACATTTCTGAATAGTTATTCGTACTCATATTCATTAACTTACATTTTTCTGCATTTAGAGCAAGCTACCATTCATCACAACAAACAGAAATTCCTTCCAAGTCATCCTGTGTCCTTCAACAGATATCACAATGACAACACTTTCCATCAGCTATAAACCACAGATTGCTGCTCACCCTATCTGGCTTATTGCTTTTGTGTACAGAGAATGAGAGTGGCCCTGTCACACTTCCCTGGGGCACTACTGATGACACCTCTTCCTTTGATAGAACACTCGCTGTCCAGGAAAACTTACTGGGTTTTATTACTTAGGAAGTCTTTGAGCTGCTCTTGTAATTATATAACAACCTATTTCCTATGCTCAGACATCCATTAACACTCTACAGAGTGGCTCTGTGTCAAACTCTTTCACAAAATCTAAGAATATGCAATCTGCCTGTTGCTCTTCATCTACAGTATGTTTTGCAGGATATCATGTAAGAAAAGGGCAAGTTGCATTTTGCACTAGTGATGATTTCTAAACCCATGTTGAATTGTAGAGCGAAGCTTTTCTCTCTCAAGGAAATTTATCATGTACAAACTTAGAATATGATCTAGAATTCTGCAGCGAACTAGCTTTTTACAATATTGGTGTGTAATTGTGTGAGTTTGTTTTAGCCGTCTTTACCACTTGTTAGGATAGTGTACCTCCACTGATAACACTGGCAGAGATTTTAGAATAACCTTGCGAGCTACCCAAAGATGTTTGGGCTCACATGTGGCTCCTCTTCATTGAAATGTCTTGGCTTAAACTCGCCTAGGGGTTGAACTGCACCTATGGCCGATTTTAGGCCCACCATATTTAACACCGCTACATCTCCTTGGCCACAAAATCCTCCTACTGGGTTTCCTTATGATGTAGGTTCTCATCTGTCTCACTTACACACTACAGTGCTTAGGCCTCAATAGACAATAGACGCCTGTGAGTTTCCCCATCTTGTGGTGAATCTGCGCCCTTTGTGGCAGGTGGTCCTGGATGACAGGGTTTGTTTCACAATTCTTGTAGGCTGACTCTTTCAGTCATATATTTAAATGAAAGCGCAACGCTCGTTAACTCACACACCTCTACTTCATAACATATGGCATGCCAAAATGTTATGAAGTAGCATCCAGATTTGCAAGACACAAATTTGTAATACAATAACATAAATATCCTAAGCACCAGATCAATAGTGTAATTATTTGTAGTGGTGTTGCTGCAGCATGCTTTAAATTTAAGGAAACTGATATTTAATATAAATTATGAACTGCAGCATATTAATTAAATGTTAAGCAAGACTATACATTTATCAAAATCAACTGCCTATTGAAATGTCACAGAAATATCAGTGCCACTGTGCTCACTTTCACAGAACCTTTTTGTCACAATGAAGTCTCCAGTGGCACTCCACAGATTCAGAGCCGTGTACCTCGCTGAAATTCTTTATGGCTTTGCATTCCATCGCCATCATTTTGTGGGAACAAATCTGTTGAAATTCGAATTGCGTGTCGATACCAGAAAACAAACACTTTCTGAAACCACACAGGATGTGCAATGAATGCTTTCCCCATTGGAATCGATATAAACTGATCTAAACTACACAGTAAACAATTGATTCTCAGCATTTGCAAGATGCTCGTAAACTCTTCAAAGATTCTGACACATTATTCAAGTATCTCTAGAGACATGTATGTCGTGACAGATTCACAATCAATTTCATCAGCAAATTAATATTTTCTTTTAATTTAAATAACTCCCATTAGACTCAAAACTAACAACAAATATGAACAAATCCCACCCCTCGTTTAATTCCATGCAGTGAAGCTGTGTGCACAAATTGATACTCCAAACAACAATAAATTATTACCCCAAAATATTCTCAGATAAGTAGAGAAACATACATCTGTCTTCCTAAGTAAGCATTATTAATTTTCGTTTTGCAAATTTCTCCGACCTCCATCCACCCAAATTGGTGTGACCATAACTTATAATTGGGAGATTACAACTAATATACAACCAATCAAAAACTTAAGTCTAACACATACATGCACATAAATAAATCCCTTATATACCCCCAAAAACCTAATTTATATGCATACTGTGCACTGATTTCTGACTTGGTACTGTTCACCAAATATTGAGTACCCTGACCTCTTTGCACCCAAAAGTGCATCTAAACTGTCTCTTTATAACTGCACAGACCTTGTGCCAAAAAAGTCCTTATGCGACAAAACAACAAACAAGCTACAATAAATCCTGAAATAAAACATTCCAAATTACTCCTACAAACTTGTCTTCATCCCAGCCATGTGTAATTATGGTTGTCCCCCATCAAAAGATTCTTAAATTTTACTTTCCTTTTTTCACCCTCAATTTCAGATCCCAAGCACCTTCCAATGCAGTGAAGTGAAGTTTTATATTTACATAAGAAATCTGTTCTGAGCACCTCATGTTTTACAGGTCCATTCACTACAAAGCATCCTATACTAAAATGATTTTCCTCGCACTTCAATTTCAAGAGCACTCCTTGCCTTATCGGCTTATTTAAACTGCCAACTGCCGTTTTCATTTTTACACTGTTTACAGGTAGTAATTCTAATTTCTTATTCTTTAGCCTATGTGCAAAACCTTCTGACACTGTCGACACATTAAGTTGAGAATCAAGCAGTGTGTCTACTTTCTCATCATTTACTTTAATGTCAATGATAGGCTAAACATTATTCATTTATTTTCGCTCTAAACACTTTTCCCTCAATAAATCATTCTCTATGTCTTGTCCCTTCTGTTCCACCTCTAGAGTACACATTTCCTGTTTGCTCCATCCCTCAATTTTGCATTCACCCCAAAATAATTCATTAATTGCTTCTTTTGTCCCACTTTCATTTTTCTCACTTCTAGATCTTTCGCTATCTTAAACTTCTCTCAAGTCCACAAATGAGGCAATAACGATTGTAATGTTCTACTGTACCATCGCCAATCACCTTCCTCCCTAAGATACCATTCTGTCCAGTACCATTCTGTCCAGATATTAATTTCTATATTAGAATCAAACTCACTGTATTCTCCATTAAAATTATTGACATCAGTAGCTACAACATCATTATCAATCAATAAAGCATTCCTTTTTACTCCCATATCATTACAAACAGCTTCACAAACAGCACTTTCAACAGCTGCTGATACATCATACAACTTGCTACATAAAACATCATTTACCTCCATCAACAAATCACCAATTTAAGAACCATTCATAATTTCACTATCCTCAGCCATTACATCACATAAATTATAGCTACAGTGTCGTGCAATTTCAGAATCAACAGTACTATTAAATTCCAGTACGATGTGATTTAAACCTGAGCGTAATACCTTTTTCTCTCCTACACACTCCTGCCCCACCTTGATTTCAGATCACACATGAAATTCAGATTCACATTCATTCTCAAACAAATATTCAAGATCCACAGATCCACCCAGACTTTCGGGTTCACATTCATTAGTAGAAATATGTGCACAGATTCCTTCCTTTGAAGTATCAATACCAGCAGCTTCAACTTTTGTAACTTCAGATTTGACTGACCACAAAGTATAACTCCCTTGTTCTAACTTTGCAGAATATTTGTTGGTTGCCAGTGTAGCAGGAAACCAAAAATCTTACAAGATGGTTAGTAAGTTTGGTTCGTGTATACTTTTGTATAATTGTATTTCAAAGCTAGGAAGAATAAGTGGGTATCAGTAATAAATGCCCAGCTTTTATCAAGAGCTCTCTCAAAATAAACAGGTGGTCATTTGTCAAGTAGACTCTTTGGTGTCCATACTGATTTTATATTATGGTGTTTTTTGCTATTTGCAATTGAAATTTGAGGCAGACTGGGACTCTGCCTTTCAGAGGAAATGCTCTTTTCAGCTCAGCCGTGTATGCACACTTTGTAGACTGATTCAGTCAATCAACTTCATAGTAAGAAATATTAGGAAGATAACCTCTGTTAAGATTGAAAGAGACGGTATGGAGTGATAGTTGGTTGAAGTTTTAGATTGGAAGGTGACGCAGGAGCTGGAAAGAGCAATGTCACTGAAAAGTAAATACCAAAGTCAGGGTCCTGGTCTAGCATAAAATGTATATCTGTTAAGAGTGTTTAACATAGTGAATACATCACCACAGCCTATGGATATCATTGTTTACAATTATCAATATATTTTCCACCACCATTCATCAGCTTTTAATACAGTTAATGATATGCATTATACCTGTCTCCTTATTACGCCTCCATTAAAGCATCAGAGTATTTCCTTCCACATCAGAGAATCATTGTACCCTGAAATACCATAATTAATGCATTGTCAAGACCTTTTCTCTTCTTCTATCAATTAGTAGGATCAACTGGAGCTAATCTTGACTCATCAAATACAATAATTTGCCAACACCATGTATTATTGTCAGGTGAATGGTTTCCAAGTCTATGTTGCTTTATGTGTGTGTGTGTGTGGGGGGGGGGGGGGGGTGGAATTTGAGACACATCAAAATCAAAACTTCCTGGCAGATTAAAACTGTGTGCTGGACTGAGACTCGAACTTGGGACCTTTGCCTTTCGCGGGCAAGTGCCCTACCAACTGAGCTGCCCAAGCACGACTCACACCCTGTCCTCACAACTTTACTTCTGCCAGTACCTCGTCTCCTACCTTCCAAAGCTGTGAGGACGGGGCGTGAGCCGGGCTGGGGTAGCTCAGTTGTTAGAGCACTTGCCCACAAAAGGCAAAGGTCCCAAGTTCGATTCTCAGTCCAGCACACAGTTTTAATCTGCCAGGAAGTTCATATCAGCGCACACTCCACTGCAGAGTGAAAATCTCATTCAAGACACATCAAAATCATTTGAAAATAGCAATTCTTAGTGCTAATAATACATCTTAGGGTCACTAGAGTGAATGGCTACAGTTCCAGCGATATTTAAAGCCAAGTTTAGAACCATTAGAATCATTATAACAGAGCTAAATATGGAAAAATGTCTGTATGCTCTCAGAAATTGGATAAATTTGTAACTGGTACATTTCATGTAATCAACTAGTAGTTTGTAACATATCAACACTATTATATGTAATACTGCTAGTGATATTTGGGTTCGTATCACATTGCCAGTGTATTAATTTATATGGTTTCTTTGATAAAATACAGTTCCACTCTCTATAGCAATTAATCTCATTTCTCATAGCTGAAAAATGGCATATTCACAATTCAAGCAGTAAAAAAATCATTTCTGGTTCAAATGTAAATCATACAAAATACCCAAATCAGTTGAGGACAAAATACTATTTATTAGCAAACAGTACAAAATTAGAAACAATTAATTTGTAGAACTCATTATCTAATTTATCTATTGTTATATCAATTTTGTACCCCCTTTTTTGAAAAATACTTTGTAAGTACTAAGTAACAGTTCTGACTTACTGCATGAATTTTAGACCGAAACAGAAATATATACAAAAAATATGCAGTTGATGTAACCAAATGCCTTAAACTGCCAAAACTTATTAATTTTGATAAAGCATCTATGAATGAATTTAATCTCTAATATATTAAACTACTTTGGACTATATTTATGTTGTAGGTAAAAACAAATATTATGTCTTTTGCAGCTGAATGTTTCTGACATATTTATTCTTATCTACATGATTAACATCATAACTGAAATATCAACTGAAGAGGACAGTATATATTAAGAGATGTTAAAAATATGTCACTAATCTACTAGATAGTGCAACTTAATCTGTTAAGTTTACTGTTGCTGATGACAGAAAGGCTTGAATAGCAACTAAAAATGTAATCACATACTGTTCAACAATTAACCTTACAAGGCTTACAATAACACTTGTTACTGAGGCTGAAGAAAACATCACTAAAGCAATTTTTAGTGCAATGAGATTCCTAGTTTTGTATTCCCTCATAAAAGAAATGTAGAACACATATGCAATATTGATAACACCTTCATTTAATGAAAATTTTCTTCCTGAATGCAATTTATGTTGAGAATGGGGTAAAACATTCAGAAGGGAGAAATCTGAAAGAAGAGGTAGCTGAAAAATATTATTTGAGCCCAGCTAACCAAGTTTTGCCATTGAAAGACCTCTGCATAAGTTTATAATAATTTTTCTTGTGTGTGCTTCAACTTGATAAGCAAACTGTCCAAAAATGATGCACAATATGAGCCAGTCAATCCTTTGCCCCTGGATATTTGTGAACTGCAACAAAAATGATGCACCAAAGAAAGCACAGGGTGAGAATTTGCCCCTGGTTGACTACATAAGATGAAGAAAACACATTTGTGTTTATTGGTTTTAATAAAGCAGTGAAAGTGTTTTAATAATTTTGGTATTGCTGGTAACAGTAATGGAGTTGGGCTTTTTGTAGGGCATTTTCTTAATGGTGTACTATTGTCAAGCACATTTCTAGAAAGTGATATACAAACATTAGAAATGTTCATGGTAACTAGATTCAACAGGTCCCATAATTCTTCACTTTCACTAAGGATAGCAATGACATCAGCAAAACTTATCATTCATGTTCTTTCACGGTGAATTTTAATCCCACTCTTGAGCCTTTCTTTTACAGCCATCATTGCTTCTTTGATGTATAGACTGAGATGTAGGGGGCAAATGACTACATCCCAGTCTTAAAGTACTCTTAATCTGTGTGAGGGGGAAGTTCAGGTCGGTTACACTAAACAACACTCCCATTTTGAAGTTGTCCGTTTATTCACCTAAACACCTCAAAGGCTTACAAAGAACTGACATGGAAGAACTGCACAAAGATAATCTTAGCTTAGTTCAAAGACGATACTCAGATCGATGCTGGTGTCGACCTCACCACCCACAGTACGGAGTACTCTTGAGAGGCTGGGGGAGGGGGGGTGACTATGGCGTCAGCAGGGGTCGTCCGTGGGAGCTGGACCATGGCTTTGTGGGTAGATGTCGCGAAGGAAGGTTCGGCCACCAAACCTGGAAGTAGTTGAAGCGAGCCGGGCGTCGTACTGGGTGTGCTGGTCGTGCGGCGACAGGAAGGCTGGCAGTTTGCGGGTGGAACAGAGTGACACGACGATGTCTCCGGTGGGCGTGGCAAACACACAAAGCATGTCCAGGTCGCTGTCGGGCAAGAGGGGAACACAGTTCACCAGGTGGCAGGGAATGGTGGAGGTTGTGTCATGAGCACTGGATTAAGGGAAACACACCACGAACAGTGTATAATCATACAGTATTATTGAGATGTCATGGATTATGTCCGGGGGGACAGGCACAAACACCTCGAGCGAGGGCACGTTCAAGATGGGGGGGGGGGGGGGCGTGAGTAACCTCGACAGGGCAAGGCAGGCGACCGGGGGAGAGGTCGAAGGGACCGGCGAAGGGCCCGGCGGCAAGGGCGTGATCACAGGTAAGCTTGATGTGGGAAGCATGTGGTCACTCGATGGAGTGCGTGAGACCGTAGTAGGGGGCTCGACGATTGGAGCTGGAAGTCACTCAATTGATTGCGTAAGTCCGACGTGGAGGGAGTGGTCGGAGTGTCATGAGCCACGACAGTTAGTGGCGTGGTCATGGCCTGAAAGTGGGTAGAAGAAGGCTCGACATGAGCAGGCTTAAGTCTGTTGAGAGAGACTGTGACAGCTGAATCTTTCATCTGGGTGTCGTAGGTGTTGGCTGAGCATCAGAGAACTCAGTACAGGCTGCTATATGGAGGTTTGAGGGGAGCACGGACAGTGTCAGCTCGGAGCATGACGTACTTGCAATTGTACAGAGATTTCGGGACATGATCCTCAGGGCGGGAATGGCTGGTGGGGGGAGGGATATAAAGGTTGATGAAGTGGCGTCTGACGTGGTCCACGAATGAAGCTAAGTCAGACTGAGGGAGAGAAGCGGAAGGGCTCACAAGTTCCCCAGCGAGAACAATGGTCTGGCTGTATATGAACTCGGCTATTGTGCCTTTGGGGTCTTCCTTATAGGTCGCACAAATGCCGAGTAGCACAAGGAGAAGGGCCTCCGACCATAGGCAGTCGTAACATCGAAGAGCCGCCTTGAAAGTGCGGTGCCAGAGCTCAACTAGCCCGTTAGTTTGCGGGTGATATGCTGTGGTATGGATGCGCCAACTGCTGCACATCTTACAAATTTCGTTGAACAGGGCCAATTCAAATTGTCTTCCATGGTCAGTCGTGATGATAGCTAGACATCCAAAACGCGATACCCATGACTCGACGAGAGCTCGAGCAACAGTTTCTGCCCTAATATTGGGGAGGGGGACAGCCTCGACCCAGCGAGTTGTTTGGTCGATAGACGAGAGAACATAACGAAAGCCATTAAAGGGGGGGGGGGGGGGGGTCGGGAGAGGCCCGGCAATGTCAATATGAATATGCTGGAAACGCCGAGGAGGGATCGAAAGGCGCCGAGGGGGGGTGAAGTGTGCTTGTGTACTTTGCAGCGTTGACACGCAACGCAGGAGCGTGCCCATTGCTGGCAGTCCTTGTTGACATTTCTCCACACAAAGCACTCCACAACGTGGTGGGACAGATGCACGAACACCGGGGTGATCTAAATTATGCAGTGCGTTGAAGACAGCTCGACGGTGCGTGGTTGGGATGAGGGGGCATAATGTGCCCATACTGTCGTCACACCAGATCTCACCAGAAATGCCAGGGAAGATGGCGCGGACGAAGTGTAGTGAAGAAGTGGAGTCTGAAATCAGGTTTTGTGCTTCCTCTTCGGCGGATTGGAGGTTAGGCAGTTCAGAGAGGCTTAACAGCGAATGAACAGCGTCGACTCGTGAAAGGAAATCTGCAACTATATTGTCAACACCCTTAATGTGTCTGACATCGGTGGTGAACTGAGATATTAAGTCCATGTATCTGAAGCGGCGAGGAGGCGGGTCAGCTGGCGGGTTTGTAATGGCAGCAGCCAGAGGTTTGCGGTCTGTTAAAACATAGAAAGAGCGTCCCTCAACGTCAGTCTTAACACGCTTGATCGCTTCGTAGTCCGCGAGCAGCTCCCTGTCAAACGCGGAATATTTCCGTTGTGCATTGGTGAGCTTGAGCGAGATGAACTGCAGAGGCAAAGTTTGGCCATCGATTGTCTGGCTAAGGACAGCGCCGATGGCAGTATTGCTTGCGTCTGTGGTGATGAAAAACTTCGCATTGGGATGAGGATGCGCGATGGTGCAGGCCTTGGCGGCAAGATTTTTGAGGGCAGAGAAAGAGTCAGTCATAGCAGGGATCCATGGAATGGGCTTAGATCCAGAAGTGTTGGTGCCTGCCAAGGCGTCCGTCAGTGTGTCCTGAATCTCCGCAGCCCGAGGTAGATGTCGGCGATAGTAATTAACCGTCCCTAGAAATCGCCAGAGCTCTTTGAAAGATGAAGGTCTGGGTACGTTTAGTATTGTTTGTACTTTCCCAGGGGGTGGTGAAATGCCGTCGGCAGAGACCCGAAAACCAAGAAAAGTGGCAGCGGGTTCATGTAGCTGCAATTTGTCCTGGTTGGTCTTGATGCCTGCTGCCGCGAGAGTGTTCAAAACAGTTTGCACATGTCGAATGTTGTCCTTGACAGAGGAGCTGAACACAAGAATGTCATCAAGATATACAAAGCAGAATTTTTGGTCGAATAGCACTTCGTTGATTAAGCGTTACCAGGTCTGGGTTGCGTTTTTCAGACCGAAGGGCATGAATCGAAACTGAAATAACCCGATTGGGATGGTGATTGCTGTCTTCTCGATATCTTCAGGTGTCGTGGTTATCTGGTGGTAGGCCCGTTTGCAATCAATGACAGAAAAGGAGGTCACACCTGCACCTGAACTGGGAAAGTCGGCAATGTTGGGTATGGGGTAGGTGTCCATAATTGTTAGTGCGTTTCGTCGACAGTAGTCTCTCTGCACATGCGGCACGACCCGTCTTTCTTGGGTGTCATATGTATGAGCGTAGACCAGCTACTGTCAGAGGGTTCAATGACGCCGGAGCTTAGTAGTTCAGAAATCTGTTTTTTAAGGTCGGAGAGGCGCTCGGGACTAAGTCAATGTGGTTCACTGGAGATCAGGGGAACTGGCGTGAGGCGAAGTTCATGAACCGTGCCGTTGGTGACAACGGAAATGTTGCGAGCGGCATGGGAGGCGGTTTGTTTACAATGTGTGGTGGGTGGGGCAGGCGAGGTGTGGTTGTGGTGTTTGGAGTCACTCGGCGGATCTGACGGGAGCCAAGGCAGCAAAGTGTCCCAGGAGTCGACGCGACAAGATGACCGCCGGCCCGAAGCAGTGGCACCGTGGTCGGGTGAGTTCGGTAGAGCTTGGGAGCCGTTAGTGAATCCATTGTCCGAGGGTGTGGCCTGTGGCAGCATGGTCGCGGGCGAGATGCTTGGCGTGAGTGCACTGTTTGTGTTGTCAGTGACAGTCGCACGGCGGCGCACAGGAGCTGAAGTTGCATAGTTTGAGGTGCTGTCCGCGAAGGGCGGGGTAGAAGCCGTCAGTTCGGGAATACGTGATGCTCGTCACGCATGAGCACTTGTGTCTGGCCGAGTGTCAAATGTTGCCATGTTAGGAGGGTGTGGCCCTGCGGAGCTGTCAGTACATGTTATGGCACTCTTGATAGCACAGTTGCGAGAGGTAGCGGGAGGTAAACACACGGAGGTTTGATTGCTGGGACTGCAAGCAGATTTTGCGCTCTTACTGACCTTGCTTTGTTGTTGCTGTAGTGTCTGTAATTCCTTTGCTGCATCGGAGATCTGGAGCCATGTTTTGAGGAGTCTGAGGGAGAGCTCGAAGTTTTCCTTGCATAGGCGAGTGACGCATTCAAGCTCGACAAGGCAGTTATGCGTGGTTACTTGTAACATCATCGACAGAGACAAGCATGTACGGATGAACGGATGAGATGAGCCTGGACCGATGTGTCACCGGGGTGGTGGGTGCGAGTTGGGGGGGGGGGGGTGTTGGGTGTGTGAGGGGAGGTCGGTGGGGTGGGGGGGGGGAGGTTGCTCGACGGAGAAAAGGGGAAGTGAGTCTTGGACGGATGGGGAAACACGGTGTTTCGCACTAGGTCCGGTGAAAGTTTGTGGTGTCGCAAGAATTCAATGCCTAGTATAGGTTTGTCAATATCGCACACTAAAAAAATTCACTCGAGTTTGCAGTTTATGGAGAGTGAAACGACGTGCGAAGTTGAACCCGAGCATTGTAGTTTAGTTGAATTCACGGCTTCCAGTGAAGTTTGATGAGGGCGAATGTTCGACGACGCTAAGGACGTGGGCAGCAGTGAAACATCGGCGCCTGTGTCCACTAGGAAAAGGTATCCCGACGAAATGTCTTTAATGTAGTCATCCACAATTATCCGGTCATTCCCGGACAGAATGGAGCACTGGGGTGTGCCTGTCATGTTGTGCGCAGGAGGCGGCACCTGAACGTACCTGCGATTGGCATTTGGGAAGTAGCAGGGTGTCTGACGTTCCGTGCCGCCTCACCAAACCGTGTGTGGAAGTAACAGTATGGGTAGTGCAGTTGCATTTCTTGCTGAAAGTTCGTCGCCAGTGGCGGTGGCCGAGGTTCAATGGCCGCTGCAGGTTCGGTTGCAGGAGAGGGCGTGACCGTGGGAAGAGCCGGTGACGTCCCAGTTGCTTGTTTACTGCTTCCCAGAGCAAGCGGAACAGTCGGGACAGTACGGCCCCAGCCGTGTCTGGCCGCAGGGCAATGAGCCTGAACCTGAGACTTGTCAGGTAGGCAGTGGCTGGCGAAATGGAGCAGTGATGCATCGTGTAGCTTGTCAGCAATCCTCATTCTTTGCTCGACAGTTTCGGGTGGCCTTTGAGCCAGAGCAAAGCAGATGTGAGGAGATAGTTTATCTGACCAGATGGCGAGGAGAGCTGTGTCAGAGAATAGACCGGCGCTGACTAGGGCATGTAGCCATCTCCAGAGCTGGGAAGGTTTGTCATTGCCTAGTCGATGTGGAGCACTTGCCGTATTGCTGCCTCAGTTGAGCATGCAAGCCGATGTAGAACTGTCTCTTTGGCTAGAGTGTACCAGGTAGATGAATCCGGGGCATCGACCAGGTCAGAAATCAAGTCCTCCTGGTCATGCTGGTGGGTGATGAGGCACAGAAACCTGGTTGACTCGTCGAGTTTCTAATGGTTGAACACTTTGTCTGCAATTTTGAACCAGGTTGTAGCTCTGTCAGGATTAAATAGCGGCAGTGTCGGTAAGCATTGTAGAATGTTCAGAAGAACAGGTTGTGTTGAGTTCGTTGGGGCACTGCCTGAAACAAGCTGTTGTTGCTGTAGTATTCCAGGAGAGTGAGCCTCCATAGGATGTGGCAATGACGGCTGTTCAGGAGGCAGCGTGAGGGTGACATGTTGTGGCTGAGCGCGATCCGTCACGACACGGAAGGCCAACACGGTTGATACACCATAATGTGTTGATTGCGGTTACAGAAGCTCAACATGTTGCGAGTGTGTTCAGATTGACGTGTTGCGGAAGACCAATGCGGATGAGGCACCGAGATGTTATCTGCCAGGCCTCAACCTCCGCTAATTTCAAGTTGCCACCGCTCATACCTCACCTGTCTTTCAACAACATCTTTGCCTCTGTACTTCTGCCTCGACTGACATGTCTGCCGAAACTCTTTGCCTTTACAAATGTCTACTTGTGTCTGTGTATGTGCGGTTGGATATGGGTGTGTGTGCGAGTGTATACCTGTCCTTTTTTCCCCCTAAGGTAAGTTTTCCCGCTCCTGGGATTGGAATGACTCCTTACCCTCTTCCTTAAAACCCACATCCTTTCGTCTTTCCCTTTCCTTCCCTCTTTCCTGCTGAAGCAACCTTTGCTTGCAAAAGCTTGAATTTGGGGTGTATGTTTGTGTTTGTTTGTGTGTCTATCGACCTGCCAGCGCTTTCGTTTGGTAGGTCACATCATCTTTTTTTTAAAGAAACATTCCACATGGGAAAAATGTATTAAAAAATGCTGTGACTTACCAAACTGGAAAGCGCTGGTAGATAGACACACTAAAAAAATACAAACACACACACAAATAGCAAGCTTTCGCAACCCACGGTTGCTTCATGAGGAAAGAGGGAAGGAGAGGGAAAGACGAAAGGATGTGGGTTTTAAGGGAGAGGGTAAGGAGTCATTCCAATCACAGGAGTGGAAAGACTTACCTTAGGGGGAAAAAGGGACAGGTATACACTCGCACACACACACACACACACACACACACACACACACACACACACACACACACACACACACATATCCATCCGCACATATACAGACACAAGCAGATATCCAATAATGATATAATTATTGGTGAGATGGTCTTGTCTCATAAAGACTGTCAAAAAGTACAGTTGTCTCCAAATCTTCACACTCAGAATCAAATTATTTATCTAGCTTCTAGCAGAAAGTGGAGAAATTACTGATGGTGATTTTGAAATAACCTGTATATCCTTGGTAGTACCTGTGCAAAAAATGCAGGAGAAAAGCTTAGATTTGACTGATGACACAGTATACCTTCCCTTGTTCTAACTTTGCAGGATATCAGTCAGTGACCTGTGTCCAGTAGGAAACAAAACTTCTTGCAAGACGGTGAGCAAGGTTGGTTTGTGTATACTGCAGTATAATTTTATTTCAAAGCTGTGAAGGATAGGGGGGTTATGTATGTATAGAAGGCGAGGTCCTGAATGACTGACTCATCCTTCCAGAGCACAGACTTCTAAGGACAGAAACTTGAAATTTGGAGAGGGTGTTGATCTTATGCTCTAGGCATCATTTACGAAGGGATTTCTTGAAATCCCACCCCTAAGGAGGCGAAATAGGGCATGAAAATTTTTCTGAAATATGTCACTATTAAGGCAACTTTGAAACTAGACATATGAAAATTGGTATTTGGTTTCTTGGACAGAAATAAATAAATATGTGTTTCAGCATTTTTGGAAATTTTAACAGCTATCGGGTGAAATAGTGGGTGAAAGTTTTTTTAAAAAAAAAATCAATATTAAAGAACTAATAAAGCATTTTTAAAACTACATCTATAAAATTGACATTTAACTCCTCAGTTAAAATAAAAATTTACGTGTTCAGTATTTTTGGAAATTCAACCTCCTAAGGGAATGAAATAAGGGATGAAAGGTTTCATAAAATTATTCCATTATTGAAGCATTTTGAAAGCTAAATCTATGAAAATTTTCATTGGATTCTCTGTGAGAAATAAAAAGTAAATATTACACTGTTTTTTGGAAATTCAACCCCTAAGGGACTGAAATGGTAGATGAAAATTTTAAAGAAAATATTTCGTTTCATAAAAAATGTTAAAATGAAATCTATGAACTTTGATATTTTACTTTTCAGTTAGATACGAAGAAATATGTGTTATGGGATGAAAGTTTGTATGCAAATGTCACCACAAAAATGCAAAAGGCACAATTAGCAAAAACCTTTGACTCCAGCTACCAGAATTGCGTTTTGGTCAGAAGTACATTCAGAAAACACCTTAATTAGCGTGGAAGGTTCAGAAGGCGTTGCAATTTGTGAACAACATAAAAATTTGATTAAGGAAAAAAAAAAACAAAAAATAAACTGTGCTGAACATATAGTTTACATGAGCAAAACAGTGGGCACTCAGCTAATCAGTATTAAATGTCCAGCTTTTCTAATGAGTTGTCTCACAATAAATATGTGGTCATTTCTCAGTCTGATTCTTCTTAGTCCATACTGGTTTTATATTGCAGTGTTATTTGCTACTTGCAAATAATATTTGAGCCAGACTGGGACCCTGCTTTTCACAGGAAATACTCCTTTAACTAAACCATATGAGCACATTTCACAAGGAGTTTTTTATTAAATTTTACAGTAAAAAATATTTGAAGGATAGGCATTGTAAAGATTGAAAACTACAGAAATAAATAATAGTTTGTTGAAGCTTTAGACTCAACGATGAAGCATCCTCTTGGAAGAGCAATGTCAGTGAAAGGTATAGATTGAAACCAGAGTCCTAGTCTAGAATAACATTTAAATCTGTCATGAATGTTCAACATAATGAATACATCACTACAGTGTACAGATGTCATTATTTTATATTTATTTATCAATCTATCTCTCACTTCCAGTCATCAACTTCTTACAGTTGATGATAACACAGCTGTCTCCACATTATGACTGAGAGAGGTGGCACAGTGGTTAGCACACTGGACTTGCATTCGGGAGGACGATGGGTCAAATCTGTGTCCGGCCATCCAGACTTAGGTTTCCTGTGATTTCCCTAAATCACTTTAGACAAATGCAGGGATGGTTCCCTTGAAAGGGCATAGCCAATTTCTTCCCCATCCTTGACACAGTCTGAGTTTGTGCTCCATCTCTAATGACCTCAATGTCGACAGGATGTTAAACCCAATATTCCTTATTTTGTTCTCCACATTATGCCCCCATTATAGCAGCAAAGCATTTCTCTCCACTTTATGAATGATCACTGATACCTAGAAAAATGATCTTTCCTCTTCTTATGTCAGGAATTACAGCCATTGGAGCTAATATTCACTGGTCAGATAAGTAAATTTGTAGCAATCATTTCCCCAAACACTTTAAAATACCATACCCATCTTACCACCATCCAATACACCCATTGAAACTGTCACACATACTAACATCACACATTCTTATCAGATGACTGGTCTACAAGTCTTTGATAATAAGATGATATATGTGTGTGTGTTTCAGGATGGGGGTTGAGACATCATAAACTGATTGAAAATGACCAAGGTTAATGCCAGTCACATTTCTTGTGGCCTCTAGGATGAATGGAGTCTGTTCTGGTGACATTTCATGCCAAGTTTAGAGCCATTAGAATCTCTTTGAAGGAACAATGTCTGAAAAAAATATCTTTATGCCCTCAGAAATTGGGATAAATATGAAACTTGGCAGATATGCATAATCAAATAGTAGTTTGTAACATATGAACACTGCTCTTAATATATTGTGTTCCCATCATATTTCCAGTGGGGTGACATATATGGTTTCTTTGACAAACCACAATAATTTTATTGTTTAAGAGGAATGGTTTTATTTCCAATAGCAGTAAAAAGTTAGGGAATGTTCACCATTAAGTCAGAAAAAGTCACTTCCAGATAAAATGTCAATCATATAAAATGTTCCAATTAGCCAAACACAAAATATCATTTATTATTGACCAATACAAAATGAGAAACAAATTTATTTGTAGAACTCATGCTGTGATTAATTAATTTATTTTACCATATTACCCCTTTTCAAAATGATTTGTAAGTACACTGTAACAGTTCTTACACACTGCATACATTCTGTCCTGAAACAAAAACACTCATGAAAAATGTGCAGATATTACAACCAAATGCTTTAATCTTCTAAATCTTGGCAATTTTTGTAGAATGTACTCTCTAATACGTAAAATGATTGTGGCTTGTATTTATTTTGTAGTTAACAATAAATATTATTTGCCTTTTTCATGCAGAAGGTGGATAATAAGTATTCTTCTCTAGCTGATAAACAAAACTGAAGTAGCAAATGAGGAACAATGCCTGCAAATATTAATAAGACATTTTAAGTGATGTTAAACATGTTACTATTTGTTAAGTTTACTTTTGTTCATACAAGAAAGCTTGAATGACATCTATAAATGTTATATATCCCTTACATGGTAAGTCTGGGAATGATCTGCAATTTATGGTGACTAAAGAAAAATTCATGAGGCAAGATTACCAAGGAAGCATTTCATTGAATGACTCATTTTGACAGAGCTATGCTGTTGGTTTCAGATCTTGGGCTACTGAAATTTTACAACATATTATCCATCAGTGTTACAAGCTGCATCATGTTGCATATGTACAACTGACTAACATGAAGATCACTGCACATCAGCATGTCAAATGTAAAAGTATTTTGTACAAATATAAACATAACTGTATTGTGCCAATTACAAGTATTCAAATTCAGTACCTGCTCGCAACTCATGTTATGATGACAGCATAGCTCTGCTGAAACTGGCTATCCAATAAAATGGTTTTTTATCAACCTTAGTCTGTGAAGTTATCTTCAGTTACCAACTATAAACCGTGCAACCGCTACCGTCGCAGGTTCGAATCCTGCCTCGGGCATGGATGTATGTGATGTCCTTAGGTTAGTTAGGTTTAAGTAGTTCTAAGCTCTAGGGTACTAATGACCTCAGAAGTTAACTCCCATAGTGCTCAGAGCCATTTGAACCATCCAACTAAAAATGTATATGTGACTGACAAACAATTTACCCTACAAGCTAGATTAACATTTTTCACTAAGGCTCAGGAAAATATCAATTAAGTGATATTTTGGTGTAGTGAGATTCCCAATTTTTGTATTACTTCATAAAAGGAACTTAATGTACACGTTTAACATGTGGATAACCTCCTCATTTGATGAAAATTTCATTGCTCAATAAAATCGTTGTTGTGACCAGGGGTACAAAATTCACAAGGGGAAAAAGTAGCTGAAAATCTACAGAATGAACTTTTCACGTTGCAGCAGAGTGAGGAGTGATTTGAAACTACCTGGCTGTAGTAACTACACACACAAATGACTATGCATATAGAATGTAACTCATTTTAATGAGAAAACAGTGTGGAAGTTCTGTAGACAATCCATGTATGATGGCAAGCCAGATCTGATTATAATCAGGGAGTCTTGAGAGTGGAGTCAAGTGAACACAAGAACACACTGTAACAGAATAAAGATGAGTACACTTTGCTCTGGGATTACATCAGGTAGATAGCTTGCCACTCTTTCAAGGTGGTGCTATCCATCAGCTGTGCACATTGACCTAATTGTGATGCTGACTTCAATGTTTGATTGTGCTGCAACCTAGCAGCTGATTCTGTGCTGTCAGGTGCTGGTCTGGGCAAGTTGAATTGTGATGATTTGAGCTGTTGCCTTGTGCCCTGTTATGGTAGTGGCTGCTGAGGTGCCAGTATGATACTAATGGTAACCTAGAGTCACCACAGTGGAAGATTAACCTGTGTGCTGGGCCAGGACTCAAAGCCACATCCATTACCTTTCACAGGTAAATGCTCTATCTTTCACAGGCAAGTGCTCTATCAGTTGAAGTACACAAGCACAACTAATGTCTTATCTTAACAGGTTTGGTTCCACCAAGGCCTCCTCTCCTACCTTCCAAACATCACAGAAGTTCCCTCATGCATCTTATGGGATGACACACCTGGAAGAAAGGATATTACAGAGATATGGCCTAGCCATAGGCTGGGGGATTGCTACCAGAGTGAATTTTCCACTCTACAGTGGAGTGATCTGTGCTTGTGTACCTCAGTGAGTAAAGCACTTGGCCACTAAAGCTCATGGTCCCAGGTTCAAGTCCCAGTTCATCAGACTAGATTAATCTAGCAGGAAGTTCTATAGCTGAAATGTATTTGCTGAACCCAGCTCAGGTATTTTTGCCATTGCAAGACCATTGCGTATGTTAACAATAATTCTGTTTGTGTCTGCTTCAACTTAGTAAGCAAACTTCCCAACAAGGTTGTAAACATCAACAGATCAATGCTTAATGGCTGAAATTTTGTGAACTTCAAAAAAAATTATGCGCTAAAAAAAAAAAGGAAAAAAAAAACAGAGAGTGAGAATTTGCTGCTGGTTGACTACATAAGATAAAAATTCAAATTGTGTTTATTGGTTTTAACAAAGGAATGGAAGTTTTAAATCAGTTTCTGCAGTGGTAGTAATATTAATGGCATTGGAAATTTTATAGGCCATTTCTTAATAGTGTACTATTACTGAATTAATTTCCATTAAGTGGTATATAAACATAAATGTTGGTGGTAACTAGAGTAATAAATCATATAATTATTCACTTAAGAGAGGACAGGAATGTTGTCAGTAAATCTTATCATGATATTCTTTTACCCTGAATTTCAGTCTCACTCTTGAACCTGCAGCAGCCTACAATCAAAAGAGTGGAAGTGTCAACGACTCAGTGGAAGTGTCATCAATCAAAAGAGTGGAAGTGTCATCAACTTCAGATACATCAACTACAGCACCTGAAACATCAACTGCAGCAGGATCAACAATTAGATCACAGTGTTCCATCAAAACTACTGTAGTGTCACCAAGGCCTGCAGCAGTCTACAATCAAAAGAGGAGCTTGAGGCCTAGAAAATCTGCTCTACTAAATCAAGATTTTTTATGGTTTCGCAACAAAAAGGGGAAAACCATGACTTAGGTAAGTCAGTCAGAAATGACACTCAGCAAAAGATCAATTATCTAATGAGTGTGCAAAAAAACTCACCCATCTTTAAACCTAGCAACTCACTTCCTCAAAAAGTCAATACTAAATGTGACAAACTGTGTATTTTCCATCAAAATATAAGGGGGCTAAGAAGTAGACTAGAACTGTTGACAATGAATATTAGTGACAGTAATACTATTGATAATGCCGATATCATTTGTTTTACCAAACACCATGTAAAGGAGGGTATCAATATACTGAATCTAGAAGACTATCATATTGCCTCTCACTATTGTAGAAACAGTGTGCAGAAGGGTGGTGTAATTATATATGTAAAAAAGAATATAATGGATAGATCTCTAGAGCTCACAAAATACTGTTTCGATCAGCATTTTGAAGCCTGTGGTATAGAAATTAGCACCAAGACCCTGTCACTCATTGTAATAACAGTGTACACGGCCCCATCAGGGAAGCAATGTATGTTCTTTAAGCAACTCGAATCTCTTCTATGACATATATATTCAAAAAATAAAAATACTGTAGTCTTAGGAGACTTTAACATTAACTTTCTAGATTATGATAGTAGTAGAGCTGACCTGTTACATATAATGAACACATACAACGTCACACCCATGGTAGACTTCCCCACAAGGGTTATGAACGACTGTTCATGTCTTATAGATAATATTTTCATTGATGAGAATAGAAACACCAATGCAACAGTAAAACAACTCCTAAATGGTCTTGCAGACCATGATGGCCAATTGCTAACTATCAGTGACATATGCCCACACAAGAAGGATAAAGTCTGTGAAAGGTCATTTAGGGTAATTAATAATGAAAATCTCATGATCTTCAACAGTTATCTTCTACTCATTGACTGGAGTTCAATTTATAGAGCACTGAAAGTCAATGACAAATTTAACCTATTTATAAATGAATTTATGGGCCACTTTGATGCTGTCTTCCCTCTAAGAACTGCAAAGAACAAATACCAGAGCCATACCAGCAAATGGTGGCTCACAAAAGGAATAAAAACATCATGTAGGACTAAAAGACTGCTTTATGTTTCTCTCAGAAATACTAATGATCCTAAATTAAGAGCTCATTATAAATGGTACTGCAAGATCTTAAATGAAGTTCTGATAAAGGCAAAAAGTATGTTCATCAAATCAGAAATAGATAACTCTGGCAACAAAATAAAAACCATCTGGGGTAATATTAAAGGAGAAACTGGTAGTTACTCAAACAATGCAGAAAATATTGAAGTTAGACATAATGGGAATATCATTGATAAAGGTGAAAATGTTGCAAAAATTTTCAACTAGCATTTTTTGACTGCAGCAGATAAAATAGGGTGTAACTGTTCTATAAATGAGGCTCTGAATCTTTTACAAAACAGTGGACTTAGTGCAACACCCCAGATTAGCATGCCTCCTGTTACTGTTGAGGAAATTAAGAAGATAATAAGGACCATGAAAAACAAAAACTCAACTGGTATTGATGGTATTTCCACCAAAGTGTTGAAACACACGCACATTTTCATTTGTGAAGTCCTGTGCCACATCTTTAATGAATCACTGAGACTAGGAATTGTCACTGATGGACTTAAATATGCAGTGGTGAAACCATTGTATGAGAAGGGTGACAGAAACGAAGTAACCAATTATCATCCTATTTCACTCTTAACTTGTTTCTTCAAGATTCTCGAGAAACTTGTATACAGAAGGATTCTTGAACATCTTAGTAAATACAATATTCTCAATAAAAGTCAATTCGGTTTCCAGAAAAACATCTTAACAGAAGATGCAATATATTCTTTCGTCAATGCAATTCTTGAATCAATCAATAATAAAATGTCTCCAACTGGAATTTTTTGTGACCTTTCTAAGGCGTTCAATTGCGTGAACCATGAGATTTTTCTGAGAAAGGCAGAATTTTATAGGTTAACTGGAGATTCAGGGATGTGGCTTTCCTCCTATTTAAAGGACTGGAAACAGAAAGTCATGGTAAACGACACTAATGGGGAACCAGTGTCCTCTTCTTGGGGCACAATAAACTGTGGAGTCCCACAGGGCTCTATTCTGGGCTCTCTACTTTTCCATATTTTCATAAATGACTTTCCAACGTGTACAATGGCTAAGATAAAATTTACTTTGTTTGCCGATGACACGACACTTCTGGTAGACAATTCAACAAATACTAATCTTGAAATCACTGTAAATGAAATTTTTCAGGAGACATTTAACTGGTTTACCTCTAATGGATTATCACTAAATTTTGAAAAAACCCAATTGATTTAATTCCATACAAGCCAAAATATTGAAGGGGATATTAATGTTAAATACAATGATGGGAATTTAGCACGAATGGAGTCAACGAAGTTCCTGGGTCTACTTGTTAATAAGAGTCTAAACTGGTCCTTACACATTCCTTACCTATATAAAAAAACTAAGCTCAGCAATTAAGCTATTCATGCAATTGCTTCCTTCAGTGACTTAAATACTTTGAAAATTGTCTATTTTGGTTATTTTCATGCCCTGATGGCCTATGGAATTATATTCTGGGGAAACCAGCCAAAGGCAAACAAAATCCTCATAACCCAGAAAAGAGTCATTAGCATTCTGTGTGGTGTCAATTACAGACATTCCTGCAGGAAAGTCTTCCAAGTACTGAGAATACTCACAACAATATCTCAGTACATTTTTTCTCTCATGTGTTTCTTGTGTAAAAACCATTCTCTTTTTGAAATGAACAGCATGTATCATAACCATGACACTAAGGTAAAAAGTGATCTACATCTTGAGCAAAAGAATCTAAGTATGGTGCAAAAAGGAGTACACTACTCTTGCATAAAAATATTTAATGCTCTCCTTCAGGCAATAAAAATGTCAGTTTCTGACCCACCTACTTTTAAAGATCAACTTAAACAGTATCTTCTAAGTAAAACCACTTACTCACTGGACGAATTTATGTATGAGAATATGTGACTTGATTTTGATCTATTGTAAGTCTGTTCAATGTAATTTGTAACTTTATACAGAAAAATTATTGTAAACATTTTTTCTATGTAATATAATATTCATTGTACAACCTATTATTATAAATAAATGTCTCAAATCTATGTAAATGACATGTTCTACACCCAAGCGATTTATCGCTAATGGGTCCACAGAACATGAATGAAATAAATAAATAAATAAATAAATAAATTTCCATCATTTGCTTCCTCTTCTATATATAAATTGAATGGCAGGGGCATAGACTACATTCCAGTCTTATACCATTTTTGCTGCATCTTGGTTGTTGTTCATATTGTATATTAACCACCTCTCCCTACACCTTACTCCTATTTTATTTGAATTTTGAACACCTTGTGCCATTTTACATGATAAAATGCCTTTTCCAGGTCAACAAATCCCATGGATGCGTTAATGAAAAATGCATGGACTGCTACTCTCATCACCTTGAGAAGCTGTTTAATCCTCCCTAAACCATGTTCCTGAGATACAAACAAAATGAGTTGAAAAAACTGTTTTCATAATTCGTGTGGTTTCATGGAGATAGGTATGCATTTTAATGGCGAATCCTTTCAGAAACAGTAGTACTAACCACAAAATGTTTTTGTTTCACTGCTTTTTGTAAAAACTCAAAAGGCAGCCCCAGCACACATGCAAAAGGTGATACATCCACTACTTACAGTCATTTCATGTACGCGGAACAATTAAAACAAATAGCTTTGTGGGGTGGGGTGTTATGGCAACAAGTGATGGTATGATATGCTTTCATGGCCTGAATCAAACCTTTAACTTGCCACTAGCTGCTCACTGACTACTCTGCACAAGCGGAAGTGGGAGTGGATGTAGTTTTGAAGAATGGCTTTCTTCAGAAGCTCAGCTATGTTTCTATTGTTGCTTATGTGCTTGTCAAATGTACAATGCCTTAAATACAATGAGGGGTTTTCAGTATTGTTTGCAAAATCAGAGACATAATACTGGGATTATCTTTCCAATATTCATGAAAAATAATGGAAAAAAACA
The DNA here is from genome assembly GCF_021461385.2 of Schistocerca piceifrons. Classification (NCBI taxonomy): domain Eukaryota; kingdom Metazoa; phylum Arthropoda; class Insecta; order Orthoptera; family Acrididae; genus Schistocerca; species Schistocerca piceifrons. Next base: position 482,414,958 of record NC_060149.1, on the reverse strand, counting down.
TTTTTTGGTATAAATAATTTTATTGTTTCTCAAAATATATGGTTTAAAATTTATACATGTTTGTATGCATTTGAATCAATTCTCGAAACACGCACTCTCAGATGCTACATGAAAAATGTGGTTTTAAAGGATTCAACAAATTTTCAGGTGAAGAAAACTGCTGTATATGCATTCCTTGTTTAACATTAAAGAAGAAAAATAAGTTCTTAGGGAATCAGGCAGTGAATCAGGTGAATATGGGCAGCAAGACATCAACTCAGTATTTTTCTGCATCAAGTAATTAGATTTTTGTTGTGCTTTGTGATGGCTTGGATTGTCATGACGAAAACTGATGTGCCTTTTCAGCTGATTTTCCTGATTTGATAGATATCATGCAGCATTAATTGCTCTTAGCTTCCCTAAAGCAATGATGGTGACATGTGCACTGCAGCCAAAGAAATGGAGGATCATTTTGTCAGAAATGAGCACTATTGTCAGTTTCTGTTCATTTGGGAACATGCAAACAGCTGATGGCTGCTTAATGTCCAGCTCCTAAATATGCTTCAGAGTTTCATATCCCTTTATAACGTTACATAATGGTTACCCATTTCTACATCTACATACATTATCCACAAGCCACTGTACAGCGCATTGCAGAAGGTACCCTGTACCACAACTAGTCAATTCCTTATCTGTTCCACTCAAAACACAGGAAATAAAAAACGACTGAATGCTTCTGCATAACTCTCTCTAATCTTATCTTCACAGTCTTTACATGAGATGTATGTTGGTGGCAGCAGAATTGTTCTGCTGCCAGCCTCAAATGCTGATTCCCTAAATTTGATCAATAGTGCTCCTTGAAAAGTACATCACCCTCCCTCCAGCGATTCCCTTTTGAGTTCCTGAAGAACCTCCATAATACATTTTGTACTGCCCTGCAACATTATGCCTAGATATTTAATCTATGTGACTGTGACAAGCAGCACACTACTGACACTGTATTCAAACATTATGGGTGTGTTTTTCCTACTCATCTGCATTAAATTAGGTTTTTTTACATTTAGAGGTAGCTGCTGTTCATCGCACCAAATAGAAATTTTGTCTAAGTCATCTTCTATCCTTCTACAGTCAATCAATAATGACACCATCCCATACACCACAGATCTTCAACTAACAGCTGCAGACTGTAGCTTACCCTGTCCACCAGATCATTTACATATATAAAAAGTAACAGTGGTACTATCACACTTCTTTGGGGCACTCCTGATGATACCCTTTTCTCTGATGAACACTCACTGTCATGGACAACATACTGGGTTCTCTCACTTAAGAAGTCTTTGAGCCACTCACATACCTGGGAACCTATTCTGTATGCTTGTACCTTCGTTAACAGGTGGCCGGGTGACACTGTGTCAAATGCTTTACCCAATTTAGGAACATGAAACCCACCTTTCGCTCTTCATTCATGATGACAGGATCTCATATACTAAAAGGGCAGGCTGAATTTTGCATGAGAGATGTTTTTAAAAACATGCTGATCTGTGTGCTGAAGCTTTTTCCTCTTTCTTAGCATTTCCTTATACTAGTTGACATGAGCTCATTTTTGAGCTTTGGTCAAGTTGTACAGAATGCATCAGGAAGAGAGCTGTCTCACAGCTGAATGTTGACTAATAAACTGTACTGCAACTGTCGACATGCTCGAGTGAGCCTGTACCTCACAGACAATAGGCTGACCCTCTTCAGGTATCTTGTGCACAGCATCAGTGTCTTTTTGGAACAATAACTTATTTGCCTGATACCCATGAAATTCACCTCTGCTAGAAGCATGACCATGACAAATTGCTGCGAAACAGCTGCAGACAGTCTTTGATGAATATTACCATTGATACAAGTGATTAAGAGGGATTGTTGTCCAGGTAGACCCTTATCAAAATCATAAGAATCTTCCAACAAAAACCTTCATGAGAAAATCCCAATTTTTACAACACTGCTCATTGTAAACAAACTACTCTGACAGCTAATTGTGTGAAAAGAAAATTCAGTCAAGAAAACCTGATAAATCATGAGGTAGAAGTGCTGGTCAGATAAGAGAGAAAGGAGGACTGATCCATTAGTTCTTAAACATTCCTGACAGTAATATAATTTTTTTCCTTGATCTGATGTAGCTGTGTGAATATACCAATACAGCTGTTACATGAATTAGTTCCTTTATTATTCAAGCAGAGCATATTACAATTTCATTGTTCACAAGGTAATTCAACTATTACAAATTCTTGTAGCACAGTTCATTTAACTTGATATATTTTTATGAATAAATATCAGTGATTCCCTCGCAAATACATGGAGATGAAACCTGCTGTGAGTTTATTGGCATTTCTGACAAAGATGATGATACCTTAGGTTAAAGCACCCATCTCTCTCTTCTTGGCAAGCATCTTACTATTTCTAAAAACATTGTATTTGAAATGTTATTTGTAACAAAAGTTTTCATCTTCCATGATATGTCATTCTTAACCAGTAATTATTTCCAAAATTCAAAAGTTGTTTATCAATTTTAGGTGGAATCTGTGAGTCTCAACAAAAGAAGAATCTGATTTCACAAAATAGTTCCTAAAATTTTGTCACTTGTCCTCATATCTGGCTAACAGTTAAACAGACTTGCTCATTGTATTTTCAAGTCCACTGATTTTGCTAATTTTCCTGTTATATTTAGTAAAATGTAAGCACAAATTTTAAATTTTATTCATGTGGACTTCAGTAAGATGGGTCCTTCAGTTCTGGCAGTCATTTTGGTAATATCATGTAGTCACTTCAGTTGTGAGTTAATCTCTCTGTGAAATTCAGGTCAGTCTGCAGGATCTGTTCTCAACATCAACATTACCTGGGATGATTCAGTCTAGAAACTTGTTCTCACTAACAAGTTACCGCAGAGAAAAGTCAACACTGTCCCCATGAAGTTTGCTTGGTGTTCAGGAGTCAGTTGCTTTGGTACCTACCTATCCCCAATTTCCAGAATGATGCATGTTCTGTGACTATTTTGCGCAATGATGAGCAGCACATTGGTGCAAACTGACTGCTGAGTTCTGTGATTGTGAAGTGATGATTCATCATAATACTTCCACACATAAGCTCCACCAGGTTGCCTCTAATGATTAATGTCCTCCTGCTGCACTCCTTACCCTGAACATTTCTATGACTGGCTGCAATGTCTCCACACCAGTGATACACCATCTGCTTGCTTGTGATGTTAGGCCCACACATCTGTCACAGTTGACAACAAATTTCAGTTGACGCTACCATCAAAAACTTTATCACCATCCTGCTGCACACATGGCAGGGGCTGGAATATGATCCTCTATTTTCAACCACTGCTACAGAGCTACTGTGACACCTCAGGAAGTTCTGTTAGTGCATTCTGCATCATTAATCTATCATGCTCAGGCAGTCACTTATCGCAACATATTTTCTCAGCTGTGGGATGGGTGGGAAACTTACTTTATGGACATGTCTCGTACAGGTAAAAGTGTTTCTCTTTTACACATATACAAGTCTAACACCTGTGTCATTTAGACCATCAGCGAAGAAGCTCCTTATGTTCTTGCAACATATCAGCTGACTACACTTTTTTTTGTGAATTACTTTTACAAGCTTCAAACGGGAGTGATATATTTTCAGTAATCTGTATGATTACTGTCTAGAGTATATTTCCATCTTCTTTAGTATGGATAGGAGCTGTGATTGCTGTGTTCAGATGTGAGCTACAATGGTGACTCTTCACTCACAGCAACAGGTGGTGTTGGCTACGAACTAGCAGACTGAGGCTGTTGCCAATGGGCATCACTGTGGGGGGCTGGACATGGGGATGCAGGAGCCATTCATCACGTCCCACTTGTCACCCCATTGGTCCATTACTATGGCTCCCCAGGTAATGCTCACACTGAAGTTGACCCCTCACCTGTGATTGAGTTGGAGGTTGTTCCAAGGTGTGGCAGGCAGCAAAAGACTTTTCAGGAGAGCCAACAATTGGGGAGCGTCCCCAATTCATCTGATGAACAGGTTTTGGGCACTATTTGTGGCTGATAATGACAATGAGCCAGAAGCAGTCATTTACCCTGTTCCAGAGGAAGCCTCTCTGCCCTCAAAGTTTGACATTCATAGACAGTGGGGTTACTCATAGTTGGGAGTTCCAATGATAGGCACATAACAGGTCTCTTAAGGGATATGGCTGCCTGGGAGGGGAAGGAATCCAGTGCACACACTGTGCAGAACAGGAGAAGTCATTCAAGATTTGGAAAGGTTGCTTCTGGATGACATGAAGAGCACAGGGTGCAGCCAACTGCAGGTGGCGACTCATGTCAATGCTAATGATGTTTGATGCTTGGGATTGGAAGAGATTCTCTCTGGTTTTGGACTGCTAGCTGCAGTTGTGAAGACTGCCAGTCTTTCTTGCCAGATGAAGGTGGTGTCTTATCAGTGGTGGTCACAACAATAATTTGCAGACTGGGAAGCAGGAGACAGACCAGGGTAGCTGGGCACACTACAGAATATCAATTGATGGTGCTAATTGAATAATCAAACACATTTATTTATCTTTTCAGAAGCAGTCCAATCTCTGAATAAAGTTTTTGTCAACTGAACAGTAAACTATCTTTCCAGCTGCTCTGGTTCTCACAGACATAATAACTATAATGTCAGCAGCTGCTCTCCCATGGAGCTGAGCTGTCAAACTGAGGAGACAATCTGCACTGACAAGCTGGACCCTGTATAGTGTCATCGATGTCCTTCATGACAGCACTGGAGAGGACAGTGGTGTATGTAGTCTTCCCGAAGAGGGGAGGTGTGGCATCTGGCTTGCATATAGTGCCATGCTAGTGCCACCCTTGGGGTCCACAGATACTTATGTTCAAGCTGGCAGGCTTTTGCTGGCCAGTATGTGAGTGGTGTCTTATGATGACACCAGATCCCTCCTCCCCAAACCTCCATTCAGCTGTCAAGCACAGTGAGTACCATAACAACAACGGGGAGGTGGGCAGATGTGGCAGATAGTGAAGGTTTGGGGGCAGTAGCTGCAGCACATGCTGCAATCCTATCTGTGCCTCAGTGTGTGCCCTGAGCTTGGCCAGTAGCATCCCGCTGGAACCTGACCAAATTGTGCACCTCCACATCCTGATGTGGTGCAGCCAGCATGACTGGTGAAGGCAATATGATGCCAGGAGAAGTAGCTGCAATCACTGGGAGCCACCAGGGGTAGTTCACAGCCTGATAAAGGAGGCATAGATGAAGGAGTCAGGTCCACATCACGGTCCATCGGCTCTGGGTATAGTACTGCCAATTCTGATTGCCTAAGATGATGAAGGCAGAGGTTGCAGCAAACACGGTGGCAAGTGCTGCCTCAGCCATGTGGGTACTGTGTCTGAATGCAAAGAGCCCATGGCAGTATCACTAACATCATCTGGGTGCAGCTGGTTGTGATGGTGCCTCAGCACATTGGTAGGACCTTGAAAGAGATACATTACGCGTCCAAGGCAATGGACGATCAACGCCCTCTTCCAGTGTCAATTTGCATGAAAGTATCTTAAGTAAACAGAGGAGCCTGCAGGATACTTAGCTGAGGACGGCAGTGTAGGTACCATACAGGGTGGCATGTGAGCAACAGGAGCAAGGTGTGGTGGTGGTGGCCATGCAGCAACTCCACAAGGGATGGTCCATTGCATGACTGAGATTGGTATGAAACAAGAGCAGTCCCTTTTTGCATGTGTGGGTTGTACATAGCTTTTCTGTTTGCTGCTTGAAGGTGTGAATGATCTGTTCAGCTTTGCCATTTGACTGTGGGTGGAATGACACAGTGGTGGATGGCTGAGATGCAACAAAAATGTTTGAACTCTTCAATGACAAACTGTGGTCCACTGTCAGTCCTAATAACCTCTGGCAACCCTTCTAAACAACAAAATCATAGACAAGGCCTGTATCATGGAATAAGACATGATGGAGTGCATTGGCACTACAAACAGAAATTTACTAATGATGAGCCAACATGTTTTCCAAAAGGGGCCTGGAAAATCAAAATATAACTTTTGCCATGATGCCTGAGGTCTAGGCCAGGTGAAGAACTTCTGAGGCAGGGCCACCTGATTTTTGGTACAAGTGTGGCACTGAGCAGTAAACTGTTCAGTTTGTTTATCCATACTGTGCCACATGCAGTGATGACGAACCAACTGATTCATGCAAACAGCACCCTAGTGCTCTTTATGGATAAGATGGAGCACTGGTTGCTGAAGAAGGGAAGGAATCCAAGGTCACTGCACAACAAAATCACACCCTGGTGGACTATAACATTGCTCTGTTGTGCAAAGTAGTGGTGAACCAAAGAGTTTTGGATTTGGTGTGCTGAATGTGGCCAGCTGTTGTGAATGAAATGCAACAAAATTTACAAAGCAAGCTCAGAGGCCACAGCACAAGCAATTTAGCGATAACCAAGAGGAAAGACCTGCATTGTATTCGACTCCTGGACATCCTAGAAACAACAAGAATGAAGCAAAGTATTAAACTCAGAATCAGGGCTGGCAGGAAGATGGGAGAGAGTGTCGGCATTCGCATGTTTAGTCATGGGCTGATAAAAAGTTTAATACTGATAATTAGACAAAGAAAGAGCCCACTATTGCAGCTTCTGTGAGTGAACTGCAGAATAGCATTGGATAAGCTAAACAAGGTTTGCAGTGGCTTGTGGTCTGTCACCAGGAAGAATTTGTTACCAACCACGTACTGGTGAAATTTTGTTACACCACACACTGTCGTATGTGCTTCCTTTTCAATTGGAGATAGTTCTGTTGAGTGTCTGACAACAGTTTGGAAGCAAAGGCAATCAAATAGTCATGAGAGTGGAATCTGTGGGACAAAAGAGCCCCAATGCTGTGAGAAGAGGCATAAACATCTAAAACAACAGTCCTCATTGGATCTAAATCTGCAAGACAATGATCATGAAGCAAAGCATAAAAAATGGTTCAAATGGCTCTGAGCACTATGGGACTTAACATCTATGGTCATCGGTCCCCTAGAACTTAGAACTACTTAAACCTAACTAACCTAAGGACGTCACACAACACCCAGTCATCACGAGGCAGAGAAAATCCGTGACCCCGCTGGAAATCGAACCCGGGAACCTGGGCATGGGAAGCAAGAATGCTACCGCACGACCACGAGTTGTGGACAGCAAAGCATATTTCAGGCTTTCAGGCAATCCTGCAACCAAACAAAGGGAATCTTTTTTCAGCAGAGCTGATGCAAGGGGGTCACAATTTGAGCAGCATTTGTAATTAAAAGGGTATAATACACAAATTTTCCGAGCACAGACTGGAACTGGCGTACACTGAATGGTGGTGGAAGCTCTCAAACAGCCTGCAAGTGCTACTGGAGTGGGTGAACATCCTGATATATGATGACATGGGCAAGTTACTCCAGTTCAGTCTTAAACAATACACATTTGTCCTATTACACTTCAACCCTTAATCAGACAACACCTGGGAGAGGGCTCAAAGGTTTGCAAATGTTCATCAGGTGGGCAACCAGACATGACAGTATCATTGAGAAAGTTAGAACAAGATGTAACTGTTGCCGTCAGCTGTTGCAAATAGCACTGGAATGTGGCAGGCACCAAAGCGCTTCCAAACACGAAACATAAAAACATAAACAAGCCAAGGTGAGTGTTGATATCAAATACTTGTTGCAGCTGTTCATCAAGTGGAGTCTGCAAGTAAGTATCACTTAAGTCAATCTGTGGAAAGAAGCATCTGGTACCCAGCTTGTTCAACAGTTCTTCCAGGCTATGCAATGGGAAATTGTGACTTACCATTTAAGGGTTCACTGTGGACTTAAAATCAACACACAAATGGAGTCTGCCTGAAGGTTTCTTTAAAATTACAGTGGGTGATGCCTATTGGCTGGCAGCAATCAGAGCAATAACACAATTGTTCTGCAATGCTTAAAGTTATTGCAACATGTTTCTTTGAAATTGCAGTGGGTGATGCACATTGGCTAGCAGCAACCAGAGCAAGAACACCATTGTTCTGCAATGTTTGTAGTTCTTGCACAATATGGGTTCTGATAATCTATAATTTGTAATACTTGCTGCAGGGCAGTAGCAGGGTATTTGAGGATCTGTTTGTGAATCCGAGAGTCCATCACATTTTGATTGATTGTGTGTCTGAAAATGGCATTGCTCTAATATTTTCTACACTCATACTTGAAGTGACATTGCCTAGTAAGGCTTTGCAAGTCAATATCCCACTGATGATAAATTTATCCCTGCTGTTTCTTTAACCAAAAAAAGTTTAATGTGTAGCAGCTACAGGTACTTTTTCCTCAAAATATTTGTTAAGAACCAACAGTAAGTCAGAAAAAGAAAGGTTTTCCGGTTAGGATGTAGGGAACAACAACTTTGAAATTCTATATACAGAAACAACTTCAGTCAGCAGATAAAATAAAAGTCTTGCCTCACACATGGTGTGGTGAGCAGTGAAACACACCTGTAGACGAGCAGTATATTCTTGCCAGTCCTCTTTATCCTCATCAAATTATCAGAATAGCAGTGGTGAGTAATGGTTGGATGGCATGGGCTGCTGCTGAGGCGGAGGCAGTGATGTTTGTTGAGCAGGAACTATTGCTGGTAGCAGTCAATTCATGGTGTCCAAATGTGAAGATGTCTGCTGCACCTGGAACTAAATGAGCTGTCTTAAATGTGGCACAGGAGGCACCACAATGCCTGTGGTAAACTTGATACAGTCATTTCAAAGAAGCATCACTAGTATTAACAAAACAAGAGAAACACAAATTCAAATGAATCCTGTCTCTGTGATCTGCAACAAAAATGTTCAAAAACAAGCCCAGGTACTGGTAATGCAGTGCAAAAACAACACACACAATTTTTGGTGATTTCATGGAAGTTACAGTAATAGACACAATTACCAACTTACTGTCATATCTTGGGTGGTCGCAACAGTAATTCATAGACTAGGAAGCAGGAGACAGAATAGGGTAGCTGGGCACACTACAGTGCTATAATTGAATAATCAAACACATTTACTTACAGAACACCAGCTTGCTGGGTATAGTGAAACAGCAACTCATTTTTAGGCTGTAATGCAAAAAGAGACAGCCAGACTTGCAACTAAAATGGATGTTTGTTTAGTCGGTGACTGGCTTTGGGCTATGCTCATTCTCAAGCCAACCAATGTTTTGTGAAGGTAAAATTTCCATCATTAATGAATGTTAGTTGAGACAATACACATATGTATGCACTTTGTTTACTGCTATTTTGATGGACATTTTATCTGACAAACATTGGTCAGTTTGAGAATAGGTGTAGCCCAAAACTGGTCACCAACTAAATAAACATCCATTTTAATTGCAACTCTGGCTGTCTCTTTTTGCATCATATTTGCTTATCTTTTGAGAAGCAGGCATTTAGAACATAACAATCATTTCCAGTCTTTCTAGTTGTGCTGACTCTCACAAACCTAACTAATTATGACATTGGCAGCCACTTCCTTTGGAGCTAAACTGTTGGACTGAGGAGATGATTTGTGCTGACAAACTGGCCCCCAAAAATTGTCATCAGCATCCTTTGTGTCAGTGCCAAAGAGGGAGTTGGCATCATGTAGTGTTCCTGGAGAGGGGAGGTACGGTGCCTGATATAATTGTGCTGCCACACTGGTATCACCCATTGGGATATGCAGATACTAAGGCTCATGCTGGCAGTCTTTTGATGGCTAGTGCATGAGCAGTGACTTATTTTGACACCATAGGCAGAGCTTACCATCTGTAGCAGCATTGACAGGTCTGACTATGGTCCTTGGGTGCAGAGCTGAATGGAGGATCTGGATCAGTTGTTTCTGCAACCCTGTAAGTGGCAGATTCCTCAACTTGCGCCAAGAAGTGATGGGTTTTCTGGTTCCGCATAATAGTTCAGGGGTCCACTACACACAGGAATCAGATACATAGGTAGCAGGGGTTGTGTGGAGGGAACTGAGTGGTTTATTAGGTTAGAGGATCTCAGGAAACTACAGAAAATGTGTCTTTCTGAAAGGGTGCAGGTGATGGTAGACCAAGCGACAAATGGTACTGTAGTTGTATACTGTCATAGATGCACTGGGAAAGAACCAGAGCTCTAAGCACTAATAGAAAACACAGAAGCTCAAATTATTATGGGTACAGAAAGGTGACAAAAGGCAGAAACAAATTCTGCTGAAATGTTTACAAACAACCTAATGGAGTTCAGAAAGGACAGATTAAATACAAATGGTGGTAGAGTGTTTATTGCTGTCAAAAGTAGTTTACCAGGTAATGAAACTGAAGTAGATAGTTCCTACAAGTTAGTACATGCAGAGGTTCTACTTGACAACTAGATTAAATTAATAATTGGTCCATTTTACCAACTCCTTGACACAGATGATACAGTTGCTGAACAATTCAAAGAAAACTTGAGAGTTATTTCAAATAGGTATCCCACTCATACAATTGTAGATGGGGGTGAATTCAATGTACCCTTGCTATGTTGGAGAAAATACATGTTCATAGCCAGTGCTAGGCATGAAATGTTGTCTGACATAGTACTGAACAGTTCCTCAGAAAATTATTTTGAACAATTAGTTCAGGAGCTCACTCAAAGTGCAAATGGTTGAAAAAGCATACTTGACCTCTTAGTAATAAATAATCCTGAGCAAATAAGGAGCATCAAGACAGATACAGGGATTAGTGACGACAAAGTTATAGTAGTGTGACTGAATACCACAACATTCAAACCCACCAAAAATAAACACAAAATACATCTATTTAAAAAAGCAGATAAATATTCAGTTGATGCCTTACTACGAGATAATCTCCACTCCGTCCAGTCTGGATATTTAAGCGTAGACCAAATGTTGTCCGAATTCAAGAAGTAAGAACGTACAAAATGAAATCATTACCATAGTTTCTGATGAGATTGTACCTATCATAAAGGATTCCATACCCAAAAATAGACATTATGTAATAAAATTGGACTGTACATCAGATGTAAGTCACAAGGAACAGTTAAGCTTGGTTTTAAGAGTGGTAGATGTGTTTTCCAAACCAGTTGCAATTGAAGAACATTTTTTGGTTTTCTTTGAAGTGAGTGACACTACTGGAAAAGGTCTTACAGAATTGTTACTTCAGGTATTACATAACCCCACCACACTGCTTTCAGATTGTAGGGGGCAATTTTATGACGACAGGAGCAACATGAAGAGCAAAAAGAGTTGCCTCAAGCTCGTATCATCGAAGAAAATTTAAGAGTTCATTATATCTCTTGCTGTGCTCATAGCTTCAACTTAGTTGTTAGTGCTGAAGTTAAATCATCTGTAACTGCACTAGGCTTTCCTGGTGTAGTTCAAAGATTGTCCACATTTTCTGGCTCTGTGAAGCGCTGGGGGAAGCACTCAAGAACCACAGAAACCTCACTCTGAAGCCGTTGTGTGGTACAAGATTGGGGGGGGGGGGGGGGGGGGGGAGAGGCGGGCCTAGGATTAAGTGTTCGGATTGTAAGACATGAGCTTAATAACATATAAGACTTACATGAAGAGAGTGTGCTGTGATATGACATAAGGTCCTTCGCCATGTCTACAGAATTAGTAAAGCAGTTCAGCAAGAAGATATGCAATTAGAGACTAAAGGAAAACAATTAAATCAACAGTTAGTATTATTTATATATTTTGAGGAGGTTAAAAAAAGACGCAGAGGAATTAGTTTCATATTTAAGAAACGTTGCTGGGTTAACAGAATCCAGATCTGCAACTATTACAAGGCAGTTTCCTCAGGAAATTATGAGTGAACACTTTGGTGGGGAAATGGACCGCTTAAGGCTAAACTTCTTCTATGCTGTGGAAGACACTGCTCTTATGTCACTGAAGGAAAGGTTCCAGCAGCTCAGTAACTGCTGTGATGTGTTCATTGTTGTTTTCGACAGAGAAAACTTGGCAACAAGGAAATATAATTTCAACAGAGGATGTAGAAACCTTGCCGAAGCTTTGAGAGACCCTAAAACGTGTTCAGGAGACATAAAATGAAAGGATCTATGCTTCCACAAACTGCAAACACATATTTTGCTGTACTTCAGTACATCTTTGTAATGAACTTGCAATACGTTTCCCCAAACGCAACAATTGCATTAAGAATATTTTTGTCCATGCCAGTATCTTTAGCTTTTACAGAACGCATCTTTTACATGTTAAAGATCATTAAAAACTATCTCAGATCTTCAGTGAGCAATGTATGCCTAAGAGATCTTCCATAATAGCGTGGAAAGACAGATTGCACATTCGCTCGACATGGATAATCTGGCGAAGGTCTTCGCTGCTCAAAAAGCAAGAAAAGTAAAGGTTTAGGTGTGTAATTTGTAAAAGAATGTTTTTACAATTTAGTAGGCTCTTCCCCATTTTATTTAGCGTTAGACAGAATCTATTAAATAACATACCTGATTTTGCATGGTTATAGCGGTGGATGAAAAAATTATTACTACCAAGTCAGCCAGGCTCTGCCCACAGCTATTCCTATGGTGTGGTCATCATTAATGAAGGATCATGGAAACAAACTTTAAGAATACATGTAAATACGAGGTATGTTAGAAAAGTATTCGACCTTTTGCCAGGGAAAAAACTTTGTTACCTGGAGCTTTGGACACGTAATCACCCTCGAAGTAATTCCCTTGGGACTCCACACAGTTCTCCCAGTGGTGCCGCCATTGTTGGAAGCAATCCAAAAAAGCCTCTTTCAGAATGGACTTCAGCTCAGCTGTCGTTGCTACCATAATGTCCTCTCTTGTCTGACATCGCATTCCCTTCAATGGCCTCTTGAGTCTCGGGAACAGCCAGAAGTCCCAGGGCGCCATATCATGAGAGTAAGAAGTCTGTTGACGCACACGAACTTGGTTTTTCGCTACAAGCATCTGAATCAAGTGCTAGAATGTGCTGGAAAATTGCCGTGATGGAGGCGCCAATTTTCTGCTGACCCCAAGTCCAGTCTCTTGCGCTGCACAGCATCACATAGATGATGAAGGGCATCCCTGCAGTACTCTTTGGTGATTGTTTGACCCTGTGGTGTGTGCTCGTAGTGTACACACCGCAGGAGTCAGATAAAGCAGTCAGCGTCACTTTGACGTTGCTGAGCACTTGGCGGGCTTTCTTTAGTCTTGTTCACGAGGAATGCTTCTACTGTGACGACTGGGATTTGGTCTCCAGGTCGTACTTGTATACCCAGGACTCGTCACCAGCGAATATGATGTTCACGAAGGCGTGGTCACTGTTTGTGGAGTCCAGTGTTCCTTGAGAGACTTCACCAGGAAGTTGCTTTTGCTCTGCCGTCAGCAGCTTCGGCACTAATTTCGCCGACGCTCCCTTCACCGCTAAGTCTGCGGTCAGGATGGAAAATGGTCCTGATGCCCATCACTTCCGCAATTTCTCTGATAGTCACACGACGGTCCTACACCACCACAGTGCTCTCTTTCTCAATGACCTGGTCATTTCAGCATGCTGATGGCCGACTGGAGCATGGCTCGCTCTCCACCGACGTGCAGCCGTTTTTAAACCGATTGTACCACTTATTAATCTTTGTGACGCTCACAGCGATATCACTAAAAGCTGTCTGGATCTTCCGAATGGTTTACACCTGGATGTCGCACAATTCCTGGCAAAATGTGATGCAGCAATGGAAAACCGACGCTAGAACTATACACTATCTCACTAAACTGCTGCTTGTCAGCGGCTGACGCTGTCGACAGGCAGGAAAAAAATACACGCATGCACATGAAGGTTCAATGTCGACTTACGCAAGCACGTTATATTCAAATCCATCAGGACATCGCAAAAAAAAGAATGGTCGGTACTGTTCTAACAGACCTCATACAGTTGATTTCTACGACAGCTCTCAGCAGCTGCTTGTCTTGAATGTAATAAAAGATCAATGTTTCAAGCAATCTGTAAACCCAGTGTTGAACCAGCTACTATCGCTTCTTAAAAACAAAAAATTGTTATGGGAAGCTCAGTAGCTACAACCGCCGCAGTAACTGCAACAATTCGTGATTCCCTCAATTTATATGAAACACGATAAGTAAGTTTATTAGTACATTTCAGAATTGCCATACACTTGCTTGTTGTTAAATTTGTGAGTCAAGGAAAAACTTTATATCAGGCATTATGATTCCGGGCAGAGGATAGTTTTGCAAGTGATATTGCAACAATGGCGTTCTACTTCGTGCCATAATGTAATACAGAGGGAAATTTTGTAAATGTGAAAAGTATTCGACAGATGTAAGAACGGGTGTTCTGAATGATCTGGAAAAATATTTACTAATTTACTATAATGGACAACTAAAATCAGTTCACAGTTGATTCAGTATTATTACAGCGTTAGAAATGCCTAATAAATTTATAGATTCTTGTGCTATTTGGTGTTGGTTTTAGTTTCAGGTTCGTTCATTTTATGTGCACATTATTTTTGGTGCATATTTTCCTTGTCTTAGTGTATCTTTCATGTATTTTTGTGCCTACTGTAATGCGTTAAGTGCTTATATTTAACACGGCAAAGCCACCTGGCGACATAGCCAAGGCAACAGCACCGTCTGTTTACATTTAAAAGAGAAGATGAACTGAGATACAATGAAATATACTCTATCTGGTATTCTTACAACTCGAGGTTAACACGCTACACTCTATGTGAAAAATAACTGAATGCGTTTTTAGAATTAATTATACTAACTTACCCGCGACTTCGCATGCGTTTACAATGCGGAGGTCCAGGCCGGATGGGCATAACAGAGGATAGGGCGGATGAGGGATTTATAGGTGTGGAGTGTGGTGGAGGGGTCAAATTCCAGCCACAATGATGGAAACCTTTATACACCAGGAACAGAGCACCGCGCGTGCGTGAGATGATGGGCAGCGCCTCCTGGCGGCAAGTAGACACGCAAATCGCCGGTGGGAGAAGACGGCAGAAACAATAAATTGCAACAGCACTAGTTGGAAGAATCCAATGATCGAAAAGAAGACCGTTGTTGTTTAATGTAGGACAAAATCTGATTTCATATCTTACTTAGAGGAAAACTTTTATCCCTGTTAATAATATTACTGGATAATCTAATTTCAATGGATTCTTTAAGAACACATTCCCAATAGCGAGAAGCAGGAGAGATCAATTGTGTCTTGTCATACATCATCCTGTGTCCTTCGCTATGGCAATGTTTCGCCACTGCCGACTTCTCAGGCTGGAACAACCGAGTGTGCCGATGATGTTCCCGGCCTTCTCAAGCCCAAATTATCTCTGACTGGGCCAAGAAGGGCTCTAGTATTGGCCACCGGCCTAAAACACTTTTAATATTATATTTTCTTAAAACTCTTGAAATTTTGGATGATATACTTCCCGCAAAGGGTGAATAAGCAACAGCTTCAAAAGTATCCTCTATTGACTTATGTGATGGACCAAACTGAAGAGCACGGCATATTTGTTGTTCCGTATATCCATTCTGTTTAACATCATCGGCACACTCGGTTGTTCCAGTCTGAGAAGTTGGCAGTGGTGGAACATTGCCTTAACGAAGGACACAGAATGACGTATGACAAGACACAATTGATCTCTCCTGCTTCTCGCAGTTGTGAATGTGTTCTTAAAGAATCTATTGAAATTAGATTATCCAGTAATATTATTAACAGGGATAAAGGTTTTCCTATAAGTAAGATATGGAGTCCGATTTTGTCCGACATTAATCAACAACGATCTTCTTTTCGATCATTGGATTCTTCCAACTAGTGCTGTTGCGATTTATCGTTTCTGCCGTCTTCTCCCACCGGCGCGCTGCGTGTCTACTTGCCGCCAGGAGGCGCTGCACATCATCTCACGCACGCGCGGTGCTCTGTTCATGGTGTATAAAGGTTTCCGTCGTTGTGGCTGGAATTCAGTTCCGGCTAGTCAGTGCACTAGAATTAACTCACCTGAAGATGGCGACCAGCTGGTCCGCCGAAATATTGTGTCTGGACGACGACATGATCCGGCTGCAAACCCATGAAGAATATCAGAAGTAGTCTTTATCAAAATTTTAGGAGTAAATTATAATCTCAAAAAATAATTTGTTCAAGTGAAAAGGGTAGCGTATCTGATGCTTACAGTTACTGTAGTGGATCTTTTTTGAATTGTAGTAGGTGGGTAGTAGCTGCTTGCAAACTGTTACTACTGCTTCCCGACGTTTTTATGCCAGTAGGGTGGTGACTGTTATATGAAGTGGTTTGCAGATGTGGTGTTTGTTTTTCTACGTTTCAGAGCTTTAGGTGTTCAGAGTATCTCATTCTAAACATTATGCTTGTCTTCACACGTTTTGAAATGGCAGTCATTGAAAGTTAATTGAGGTGTGTCTGCACAACTTAAAAACAAACACAGCAAAACTAAGTGTCTATAATCTTGCTTTTCAAGGTAATCATGAATCATTTCGATTATGTAACAGAACGTTTCTCTCTTAATCTCATATACTATATTCGAAAAACTTGCTGGTTACTTCGATAACTGAAGACAGAGTGTGCAGTACTTGTGCATACTTTCCACGTTATTTTCGAGGCAGATATAGCTTAGTCACATGCATTCGGCGTCTTTTTAGAACAGCAAAAGTCACAACACAGCACTCATCTCCAAGCACAGACAGGTCCTTGTATCCATCCCGCCCTGGATTAAAATCTAACCTAATTCATACACAGAATAGGTTCTAACCTAACCTAATATAGTCTCCTTGAACCTGCCAAAACTGATGGAGGTAATCGGACGTACTGTGACCAACTTGTCCCCCAATGTTTTCGGACGACCTAGGCGGCGGCATCTGGCCACTGATATTGGTGCCACCGTGAACGCAGGATGAGATTCATTCAAAAGTATTGACATAAGAGGGTAGAATACGGAGATATCAGAAGGATATATGCAATAGTCGATGCTACTGTTATATCTGTGTCCTATGTTTTTCTTTGTGGGTTGAACTATCCTAAGACATAGTGTCAAAAAAACTCTACAAGCAAGGCGAGTGGGAAAAAAAAGAAAAAAAAGCAGAATGTGCTAATCAGCCTATGCCAAAGCATGTAGAAGAATTTACAGCAACCGTGAATAATATCTATATAACTGCCAAAGATTGCTTAATATCCTGGGCATGTGAATTCGGCACCCAATTAAAGTACTTAAGGTGGATGAGATTATCCAATGTTCCAACCAGGGAATAAATAGCAGAAACAACAGACATTTTGTCTAGAAATAAAGTTGGACGAGCGTAAATTCTTTGCAACCCTACCATCAGCTCTTACCAACTTAAATCGGGACTCACCTGACCGGGCCACAATTTCCCAATCGTCTAGGGTCCAATAAATACAGTCAGCCCAGGAGTGACGCTGGAGGCGACGTGCTAAGCTGTTAGCAAAGGGACTCGCGTCGGTCATCTGCTGCCATAGTCCATTGACACAAGATTTCGCCACACTGTGCTAACGGATAATTCGTCGTACGTCCCACATTGATTTCTGGAGTTATTTCACAGAGTGTCGTTTGTCTGTCAGCACTGACAACTCTATGCAAACGCCACTGCGCTCAGTCGTTAAGTGTAGGCAGTCGGCCACTGCGTTATCCGTGGTGGGAAGTAGTGTCTGAAATTTGGTATTCTCGGCATAGTCTTGAAAGTGCTCATCGCGGAATACTGGATTCCCTAAAGATTTCCGAAATGAAATGCCCCATGCATGTAGCTCCAGTTACCATTACGCGGCCATAATCGCGACGGAAATTTTTTCACATGAACTATCTGAGCACAAATGACAGCTTTCCCAATGCACTGTCCTTTTATACCACCATCTGTATATGGGAATGTAGCTATCCCATGACATTCGGTCAGCTCAGTTTGTTGTATTTCACATTGTTTGCATTCCAACAACTTTATTTAGGATCTAATGATTACTTTTCGCTGCAGTAAACGAAAGTGGTTTCAAAACAAGCACTGACTTTTTCTTTCAAGAAATGAAGCATTTATTTGTAAGTGACTCACTGTTGGAATGACCTTCCAATTTCTACAGCAGAAGCGATGACGTAGATTGCTGATTGCTACAGGCTTCGCACCACACACTCCCCTCTGCTTAGGAAACTAGAAAAAGTAAACAGATTTTAGTTATATAGTCTGTCAGCGACATAACTTAATTTTGGTTGCACAATTAATTTTGGTGCTATAACTCAAAATGTATTACACTGAGAACGTTTCACTTCTGTTTCAGAAACTGGTGCCCAGGGGAGAGGCGTGCCAGCAACTGTTGTAATCGCTGAATACAGTTACAGGTAAGTCGTATTTTTCTTACATTTAAACATTATTTGTAT
The DNA here is from genome assembly GCF_021461385.2 of Schistocerca piceifrons. NCBI lineage: Eukaryota > Metazoa > Arthropoda > Insecta > Orthoptera > Acrididae > Schistocerca > Schistocerca piceifrons. The sequence continues at coordinate 482,396,592 of NC_060149.1, read as the reverse complement.
ATATTCTCTACAATTTCTGTTGCGTGCATACTTCATACTTGTAAAACGTACTGTTAACACGAGGGCATTTAACTTCTAGAGACCCGAAGTCAGAGTTATACAGTAAATCGAACAAAACAAGCTCTAATGTGTTGGTTGGTACCACTGATTGTAAAATACTCATGAATATTTTATTTTTTATATTTACACGTTGTTGCAGGCCATGTATCATACATGATACTTCAGGTTGCTAACAAGACAATCTGCCACTCAGTAAAGAAATAAATGTTACTTTATTTTTGCTTATTTGCAAGACATACATTCCTCCTCATGTTAGAAAATGCACCAAATTGTTACAATTGTCTCATTACATGTTCTTGTTGAAATATAAATTTTTAACAGTATAATAAATAAAAAAATTACAGAAACTTTTTACAAATTTTTAAAGATGTTGCAGGATATTCTTATGAAGTATGAAACTTTTTGAAGCAGTTTGTTTCTGAAGTAAAGCACAAAAACACCATACATTCAGAACATCTCAAATTTGTTAACTTTGAACAACCTGTTCCACTCTCATACATAAAAAAAATCTAAGGGTAGTCCACTTGATGAAGCCATTACAAAGTTTTTCAGTCCCACAGGTTGAGGTTTTTCTCTAACATATTGTTTCATGCCGTCTTGTCCATAGAATGGCACCATTTGTTCGTCAACAGAAACCATGTTTGGACGAGGATGTTGCAGACATGCTTCTCTAATCATTGACAACATTGGTGTTACTTTCCAAAATTTGTCTGTTGTTTTCTCATTGTCACTGACAGCATTGTCAACAACTTGGTAGATGTTCTAAGGCAGCAGAAACGATCTCTGCTGATTTTTTCTGCAGCCACTGGATATCTACTACGTCGTTCCCAACACATCCTAAGCTTAGGAAAACCAAGAAGTGAAATCACAATACTTGCAGCCCAGTATTTCTTGATCTCATCTAGTATGGTGTTGAGAGATTTTCCATGTGATGAAACATACTTCATGTTTGCTTTTTCTGCCATATTACTGAATAAATCTTCATTTAAATACTGATTAAAATATTCAAATGGTTTCATAGCTCCTGTACTGACAGATTCTACATCAGAACTTGATGATGTTGAAGTTGTGGCAGTTGAGCTACTGGGCGAAAATCTAAAATAGAAAGAACAATATTGCTTAAAAACGATTGTTTTGCAATAATTAACATTCATGCCTATTAAAATTACTAAAAACATTATTTACTCTGTTCTGTGGCGTCAGTGTTGCGTTCGATCTCTAGGTGATAGAGTTTCATGAGCTTGTGTTGGCACTACTGAACTTAAACTGTTCGAATCTTCATCTTCTTCAGATGCTGTCATTTGCGATCCCTAAATGTGAACTTCAGCATCATCATCATCATTATTATCATCGTCGTCATCAATTTTGGTGTCAGAACAATTAGTGTCAAAGACCTCATTCAGAAGCTGAGCGATTTCTGAATTAGCTAGACCTGTCAATAATATTTAGTTTTTTTTATTTTTAAATCACGTTTGCAAAGTTTTATTTGTATAGAAAGCATTAGAAATGCCTACCCTATTATTAAAGTTGTGAAATGTGCACTAAAAATAATAAAATAACTTTCAAACAACAAACAACAATATAAAATGCAACCGAACGCCATTTGCTCACAGGCATATGAAATGGAGTCACAGAGACCCAATGTATCAAATATGTTACATCTACTAAAGTACGGCTTTTCAGAAGTAAAATCATCTTTCACGTCACTTTATTTAATAGAACTGTAGTCAGGGAACTGTTAAAAATATTTTAGTACTAATTTAGAAGTAAATAAACGATGAATTAACAATACTAACCTTTCTTTCTTGAAGCTATACTTACTTGTCCAGAACACTCTTGTTACTGACTGCTCCTGACACCTAGTGGTCATTCTGAGAACTACGAGTGGGCTGCCTGCTCGTTCTGCGCAGTGTATCGAATACGACGCAGTCGGCGCTTTTACAAAAAATGGCACACATTGTGTAGGAACATCATTTTAACGGAAGTATCATATATGATACAAGGGGTCGCAAAAGGTTAAGAAGTTAGCGGCTGTCAATGCAACAGGCGCCAGTTTGGAAGGGTACAGGACTACATGCTACACTCCTGTAACTTGCCAGCAACAGCGGTAAACGGTGAGCGCTCATCTCATTGCAAGGTCCATCAAATCTCGCTTCTGCTAGAGGAAGAGCAGATGGTGAGGGGGAGGGCTGTGAAGCTGTTAAAGACGGTTGATAACCATGTAGTACCTACGATTAGCTAGCTCTTGTTTCGCGCATTACAGTGCACAAAGTGTTAAATATAAATTAGGGAACATATTTGAGTGTTTCATATTGTTTTAGTACATATTTATTCATTAAATTTGTTGTAAACAGGTATAGTTTTTAATAATTTTGAACTAGTTTCTGCATAAATGTGAAGTTAGGTTGCTGAAGCATTATGGACGAAGTAGTGGGCTCCGCAAAAGATGCAAACATGTCAGATTATAAATGTGTGCTATAGGTCTGTGGGAACATCCATTTGGAGGACTTAAGTATGGAGGGGAAAAGTGACGTGATCAAACAGGGACAGCCTTCACCAGATCTTCCACATTTAAATACAGACATTTTGAAGAATCTTGGTGCTTCTCTTACAAATGGTTATGTGGCTGTAAAGAGACACAAAAATTGTACTGTTAGCAGTGTGGTATATATTTAGACAAAGTCAATATTTCATCTCCTGTGGTCTCATTGAAGCAGTACCTGAAGCATCAAAACTAATAAAAATTAATTTTAACCATTCCTGCAACCAGTGTTTCGGCAGATAGATCGTTTTGGGAAGTGAATCAAAATTTATCTTCTAAATACACTGATGCAAACCAAATTTTCTCAGTTTACTATGTTAGCGATTAAAAAAAAATGCTAAAATCCGTGAAACAACATTTGCCATTCTACGACTCCACAATTGAAGTTCTCGACGAGAAGGCTCGCACAATTGATCTCAAATATAAATAAGACTGTGAGTGCCGACGTTTTCGACGAGAAGGATCGCACAACTGACCTCAAATATAAATAAGACTGTGAGTGCCGAAACCTTTGATGTTCTTCTTATTCATGTAGATACAATAACAGGTATTTTCCGAGTGTCTGGTATCGCTCAGTAGGCCGAATGTTTATGAGGTTGGGCTTTCAGCATCGCCAGGAGCACCTCAGAAGATGTCCAGCGCAGCTCCGTACGAAACGTCTGAAACCGAAAAGTTTCCTCGACCACGGACGTGCAGCCCGGAAGACTCATCAGAAACTATATCTGGTCGTGAAAATGGTTCAAATGGCTCTGAGAACTATGGGACTTAACTTCTACGGTCATCAGTCCCCTAGAACTTAGAATTACTTAAACCTAACTAACCTAAGGACATCACACACATCCATGCCCGAGGCAGGATTCGAACCTGCGACCGTAGCGGTCGCGCGGCTCCAGACTGTAGCGCCTAGAACCGCTCGGCCACCTTGGCTGGCTGGTCGTGAAAGACTTCACTGTAATAAGAAAAATGACAGTAATAATAACAATTAGAACAACAATACTGTTACTTTTAACAACTTATAAAAAGCGATTACAGGTAATACCTTACGCATCGCCACTGTTTGGTGTGCCTTACCAGGTCTTGAAGAAGTACTCACGTCAAAAAAACGTGTGAGTAAATGTGATATATGAAAATAAGACGTCACGGATGAGTGACGTTTTCAAAAAGGTTGACTGTATCTGTAAGAACAAGAAATGGGACCAGATGTGGTGGGAGGGGGTCGGTGATTGAAAATTACGCACAGAGCGGCAAGATACCTGGAGCCGGCCCAGAATTACTGTTTATCAACGGGCAGACTCAAATTGGGCAACTTTTGATAAGCACAAGAAGTTTATTGGAAAAGGGTCACTTAATATCTGACTCGAATTCAGCAACTCTGTACTCATGTGGCAGAACGGCCGGCCCCTCTGAGTGAGTCACCAGGGATGGAATTTCTGGCTGTAAACATACCTCGTCATGCCTAGTACAGTAGTTGTGAAATTGCGGCAAGTATGCTTCTAGCAACTAACGACATAATCCAGAAACGTCCACTAATGTTAAGAGTTTCTTAAGAGTTTATTTTTTCTTTCTCCATAACAACAAAACGAGTACCTAGAGAGACGGTAACTTTATCTGACGTTGGTGAGCATGGCCGTAAACTAAATTTGCCGCTTACGCCAGGAGCAGTGTGTATGTGGCGTGGCCACTGCGCGCTTAAAAGAAGTGATAAGGTGAACGTTTTTTTCTTGCCTTCCAATTCTGAGTGCTCATGAGTGTGCGCAGCTAGCACCGATCAGCTGCTATGGTATTAATGTCGAACATAAATAACACAGATTCGTGAATGCGCATTATAGAGAACGTCATCTTCATGTGAGTTAACGTTTTTAGCAAATAATATGGAATCAAATTAAGCATGTTGTAATACGCTGAAGACCCAAAGAAACTGGTACACATGCCAAATTCCGTGTAGGACCCCCGCGAGCACTCATAAGTGCTGCAACATGACGTAGCATGGACTCGACTAATTTTTAAAATAGTACTGGAGGGAATTGACACCATGACTCCTGCAGGGTTGTTCAAAAATTGTTCAAATGGCTCTGAGCACTATGAGACTTAACATCTATGGTCATCAGTCCCCTAGAACTGAGAACTATATAAACCTAACTAACCTAAGGACATCACACAACACCCAGTCATCACGAGGCAGAGAAAATCCCTGATCCCGCCGGGAATCGAACCCGGGAACCCGGGCGCGGGAAGCGAGAACGCTACCACACGACCACGAGCTGCGGATTGCAGGGTGGTTCATAAATCCGCAAGAGTACGAGGGGGTGGAGGTCTCTTCTCAACAACACGTTGCAAGGCATCCCAGATATGCTCAATAATATTCATGTCTGGGAACTTTGGTGGCCAGCGGAAGAGTTTAAACTCAGAAGAGTGGTCCTGGAGCCACTCTGCAGCAATTCTGGACGTGTGGGTGTCGCATTGACCTACTGGAATTGCCCAAGTCCGTAGGAATGCACAATGGATATGAATGTATGCCGGTGATCAGACAGGATGCTTACGTACGTGTCATCTGTTAGAGTCGTATCTAGATGTATCATGGGTCCCATATCACTCCAACTGCACACGCCCCACACGGTTACAGAGTCTCCACCAGCTTGAACAGTCCCCTGCTGACATACAGGGTCCATAGATTCATGAGGTTGCCTCCATACTGTACACGTTCATCCGCTGGATACAATTTGAAACGAGACTCATCCGACTAGGCAACGTGTTTCCAATCATCAACAGGCCAATGTAGGTGTTGACGGGCCCAGGCAAGGTGTAAAATGGTTCAAATGGCTCTGAGCACTATGGGACTTGACATCTGAGGTCATCAGTCCCCCAAGGCGTAAAGCTTTGTGTCGTGCAGTCATCAAGGGTACACGAGTGGGTCGTCGGCTTCGAAAGCCGATGTCGATGATATTCCGTTGAATGGTTCGCACGCTGACACTTGTTGATAGCCCTGCATTGAAATCTGCAGCAATTTGCGGAAGGATTGCACTACTGTCACATTGAACGATTCTCTTCAGTCATCGCCGGTCCCGTTCTTGCAGGATATTTTTTCTGCCGCAGCGATGTCGGAGTTTGATGTTATACCAGATTTCTGATATTCACGGTACACTCGTGAAATGGTCGTACGGGAAAATCCCCACTTCATCGCTACCTCGGAGATGCTGTGTCCCGGCCGGCCGAAGTGGCCGAGCGGTTCTAGGCGCTACAGTCTGGAACCGCGCGACCGCTACGCTCGCAGGTTCGCATCCTGCCTCGTGCATGGATGAGTGTGATGTCCTGAGATTCGTTAGGTTTAAGTAGTTCTAAGTTTTAGGGCACTGATGACCTCAGAATTTAAGTCCCATAGTGCTCAGAGCCATTTGAACCATTATTTTGCTGTGTCCCATCGCTCGTGTGCCGATATAGCAACTCGTTCAAACTCACCTAAATCTTGATAACCCGCCACTGTACCAGCAGTAACCGATGTAAGAACTGCCACAGATACTTCTTGTCTCTTATAGGCGTTGCCGACGGCAATACGTATGCCTATACCAGTTTCTTTGGCACTTCAATGTACAGTGCAAATAGTAAAACAAAAATGACAGTCAGAACAGTTAGCAAACATTTAAGGTCGTCTCTCAGATTGCACTTACTGTTATTAATTAATATAAATACCAATTTATGAAGATTACCAATTAGTAGGAAGATCGGTAGGGGAAGCTGTGGTGAAGTGGTCAGGACGGGAAAAATGTGGCCTTTGCATATTTTTGCCCTGCACAGCGCTGCTGTCTGCCGAGAAGTGATGAGACTGTAATAGTTCTGACGTACATTGCCACTGTTGTTAGTGAGATTGCGGAGGAAGCTTGTCCCGCTCTTTTTTAGTAAAATCTTTTTTTTTTGTTTTTCAGTCTTATGTAATATAAGTCATTTACGTTATTCTTGTTGCGTCACTTGTAGGTAAAGTAATTATTTTTTTCAATATCAGTGTTCAAACAACGTCTTTTGAGCTACAAATATAGTTCCTCGTTATTGATTTCAATTTGAGAGTTTCGACTGAGGATCGGGAAAAGTGGCCAAGGTTTTTACACCAATGAAAGTTAGCTGCTTTCAAAAACCGCATATGTTGCAACAGATGAAAATGGCTTATAAGCCCTTTTACATGCAAAGCTATGATCCACAATTCTATCCCTTTGTGACAATTTTGAGTTAATTAAGTTGTTGTTGTAGTGGTCTTCAGTCCGGAGACTGGTTTGATGCAGTTCTCCATGGTACTCCATCCTGTGCAAGCTTCTTTACCTCCCAGTATCTACTGCAACCTACATCCTTCTGAATCAGCTTAGTGTATTCATCTCTTGGTCTCCCTCTACGATTTTTATCTTCCACGCTGCCCTCCAATACTTACTTGGTGATCTCTTGATGCTAGAGGACGTCAGCTGTCGCCTTATTCCCGCTTGTTCTCATAAGCGGGACCGAGCAGCGAGAATGCTGCTTGCGAGATTATCGTGTTCCGAGAGCGCGGTCTCGATAATGAGGCGACCCGACACTCGGCTGGCCACCTGCAGCGCCGCCGGTCGCAGGGGGCCGTTCCGGACGCGGGTCGTATTGTGTACGGCTATCCGAGCTACAAGTATAGTAGTAAGGAACATGCACGTGTGACATGTCGCAGCTGTGCTGGTATGTATGTCATAGTGAAAACTCCACAATATTTCGTCAGCGCAACTGGCCGACATCTTCAGGTGCGACGAACACACTGCTAAGGCAGGTTTTTTTTTTTTTTTTTACTTTAGTGTTATTTGTATACCTGTACAAATCAGGCAGGCTGGCAGCGGCACACTACGCCGCTCTTCAGCCATAGTGTTCACAAAAGCATAAGAACGAAGAATGATAATGAACAAGTGACGGACAAAAGAGAGAGGTCACAGAGACACCAAAAACACGGGGTCGTTCACACGTGACGATAACAACACTGAAAACACGTTGACACGGCGCACAGAACACTGATGAATCCGACGGCACAAGTGAACGGAGTAGCGGGACGGCGGACACCAAAAACACTAAACGTCGTCACACACACGAGACACAGAAGGCGATGATCTCCGGCGCGCGAAAGTTCACTATGCGTGTGCGAGTCCGGGGACCTGCCATGAGAGGAGGGAAGGGGAGTGGGAGAGCGAGAGGGGAGAGCAGGGATGCCACGGGCAGGGGAGAGAGGGGGGGATGGAGGAAGGGGTAGGGGAAGCCCGGGGGAAGAGGGGTGGAGGGAGGGGATGGGGGAAAAGGAAAGAGAAGGGAAGAGAAGAGAAGGGAGGGAGGGTGCCTAAAGGAAAGGACACCGGAAGTGGGGGTGGGGCAGGATCAAAGTTGATAGGAGGGGTAGATGGAGGGGACGAGGACATCGTCAGGGAGCGGGAGCTGGCGGAAGCCACCTTGGGAGAGGGTAAGGAGGGTGGAGAGATGGAGACCGGGTGGGACGTGCGAATACAGGCGCGGCAGTGGGCGGGGGCGGGAGAGGATAGGGGAGACGAGCGGGTGAGGAGGATCGAGTTTGTGGGAGGTGTACAGGATCCGTATCCTTTCAAGGAAAAGGAGGAGGTGGGGGAAGGGGATGAGATCGTAGAGGATCCGCGTGGGGGAGGGGAGACGGATGCGATAGGCGAGGCGGAGAGCATGGCGTTCAAGGATTTGGAGGGATTTATAAAAGGTAGGGGGAGCGGAGATCCATGCTGGATGGGCATAACAAAGGATAGGGCGGATGAGGGATTTATAGGTGTGGAGGATGGTGGAGGGGTCCAGACCCCACGTACGGCCGGAAAGGAGCTTGAGGAGACGGAGGCGGGAACGTGCCTTGGCTTGGATTGTCCGGAGATGGAGAGTCCAGGAGAGGCGACGGTCGAGAGTGACGCCAAGGTACTTAAGGGTGGGAGTGAGGGCGATGGGACGGCCATAGACGGTGAGATAGAAATCAAGGAGGCGGAAGGAAGGGGTGGTTTTGCCTACAATGATCGCCTGGGTTTTGGAAGGATTGACCTTGAGCAACCACTGGTTGCACCAAGCGGTGAACCGGTCAAGATGGGATTGGAGAAGGCGTTGGGAGCGTTGCAGGGTGGGGGCAAGGGCAAGGAAGGCGGTGTCATCGGCAAACTGGAGGAGGTGGACGGGGGGTGACGGCGGCGGCATGTCCGCCGTGTACAACAGGTACAGAAGGGGGGAGAGGACGGAGCCTTGGGGCACACCGGCGCTAAGGCAGGACCAGGGCTCCCCATTTATGCCAGTTTTAGGCAGGAAGTGCGCATGCGTGGAGGCGCCAAATTCGATGGCCAATAGCGACGATATCAACTGATAGCTGGAAGGACAGTAACGCCACCTACAGGATGAAGAACCAAATACTTCGGCGCACGCGCGGATCACAGCACTCCCACCAAACGGTCGACGACGCGGAGATGGCAGCGGCCTTTCCAGCAGACAACGACAACGACTCCCTACACGCAGAGGGGGACTTTACGCTCGTACACAACAAACGGCGCAGAAGCAACGCATTAGCCAAGGACTTAGCCAACCCGGCTAAGAGACGAACGGAGACCATCCCCACAACGAACCGATTCGCCCCACTGACACCTCAAGCTGCGCCTCCATCAACCACCAACAAGCCGCAGGGACAAACTTCTAATGCCGCAGAAGCCGTGGACAGAGACAAGAATGTGCTTCGCAAAGTGCCCCCAGTCACAATTTATTACACAAAGGATTACGTTCACCTCAATGAAACGCTCAACGGACTTCTAGAGGGCAACCTTAAAGCTATATACCAAAAGGACCGCATCAAATACCACTTTGAGTCCTTCGAAGACCAAAGGCGTGCAATAAAATTCTTCACGAACCACAACTTCTCCTATTTTACACATCAAGCACCAGACGACAGGGAACTGAAAGTAGTTGTCAAACGCCTTCCGGCGGAAGTTACCGAAGAACAACTTTACTATGCCCTCAAGGAAAAAGGCTTCAAAGTGCTACAAGTCTACCAATTTAAGGAACGCGACGAGAAGACGAAACAATTGATACCGTAACCTGTGTACCGAGTCACCCTCCCATCCGGAAAAGACAGTGACAAGATCTATGATGTCAAATACCTGCTCTACACACGAGTGATAATAGAAACCTATAACAGTAAAGAAGGACCAGTCCAGTGCCGACATTGCCAACGTTTTGAGCATACAGCGAACTACTGCAGCTTGCCAGCACGCTGCGTCCGCTGCAGTGGATCCCATAAATCATCGAATTGTACCCATCCTAGGACGGCGCCCCCAAAGTGCGCCAATTGTGAACAAGAACATCCAGCGACCTTCCGTGGCTGCCCCAAATTTCAAGAACTCCTACGGAAATATACTAGAAGGACACCAAAGAAGTCGACCCCACAACGGCCTATAATTTTTAAGAACTCGGCCATGGCTGCGATTCCGGCCACCCAACAACAAGCGGCACCTCTCCCTGTGGAAACAATCGCCTCTCGACCACAACCGGCACCCAGAGTGACTCTACGGCAGACAAGACAACAGCGCACGTACTCCGAAGCACTACATGCTCATCCGCTGACTCCAACACCAGCGGAGACGTCATCTGCCTGGTCGACCACCTTTACACCAGCGTTAACAGATATTCTTCAACTACTCACCGCCCTCCAGCAGAAGCTGACGTCTATCCTCTCGCTTGTAGAAAGCGTACTGACAGCTTTTCAAACACCCTAAATGGATAGACGGCATCACGCGAGGAATCTTAACTTCTGCATTTGGAATGGCAACGGCCTGAAACCGAAGAAAATAGAATTCACGGACTTCTTACATCGCCACAAGATAGACGTAGCATTTGTCTCCGAAACACATCTCCGCGAGTCAACCGACCTGCGCTTGAGGAACATGCACATCTACCGGACGGATTAGACGGGACCAACGGGGTGGAGGGACCGCAGTTCTGATCAAAAAATGTATTCGTCACCACCAAGAACGTTTACCTCAACTCCAGACTTTAGAGGCCACGGCAGTAACAATCCACACGACGCTCGGAAACATTACCTGTATTGCGGCTTACCTTAGCCCAAAGAAGCCTCTCCACCCAGAAGATCTTTACTCCGTTACAGAGGGTTACGACAAGATCCTCCTTGGAGGGGATCTTAATAGTAAACATGTTGCCTGGAATTCCCGTAAGACTAACCCAAAAGGACATATGTTGTTTGCACTGGCTGAGAATTTACATGTTTCCGTCCATGGACCACGGGAACCGACGAGGATACCTTACGTCCAGACACAAGACGCTGATGTTCTAGACATCGCCATAATCAAGAACATCAACCCGAATCTCCATCTGCGGACGCTGGATGATCTTTCGTCGAACCACAGACCGGTGTTAGGACTCATAGAGAGGGCTACTTTGCCACTCCCACTGCCGACGACAAGAACTTACGACTGGCAGCAGTTCCAAGCGTACCTCAACAACAATGTGCGACCAACCCAGGTTGTTACTACCAGAGAAGCGATTGATGTGGCAGTCGCAGTACTCACGAAGAAGATTACCAGTGCGAAACAACGAGCACTCACGGAGCACCTGCAACCGGAAGTCAATTATGACGAGTTTCCACCACCACTGCAGGAGCTTAAGACAAGGCGCAATCGCTGTCGGAAACGATGGGTCCGTTACCGCCATCCGGACGATAGATGGGAAACTCACAGACTAACCCGAGAACTCCGGCGGAAGGTTCAGGACTGGAAGCAACACACATGGGAACTCAAAATGGACAACTTTCTATTACGCACCAAAGATGAATGGCGAATAGTTAAAAGTCTCAGACAGCAACAGCCCCCAAAAGGGCAATTCGAGGACCCCATGGCCTCTTGTACGACTCACTGGCGCAGGCGGAGCTGTATGCGGATACATACCAACAACAGATGACTACGCCCCCCACGGAGGATGGAGATGATGCACTCCACCGTGCAGAGGAGGCCACAGCGGCGGAATGGGAAGCTATTCGGGACGTCCCGACTAACACTATGCCCCGGCTGACAACGCCGGAGGAAATTCGGAGGATTATCAAGTATAGCAAACACACCTCACCTGGAGCAGATAGAATCAGCAATACGGAATTGAAACACCTCCCGAGAAAGCCTGTTGTGTTTCTCACCCGGACAGTGAACAGCTGCCTCAGGACTGGATACTTCCCAGAGGCATGGAAGATTGCCAGAATAGTGCCAATATCAAAACCGGGCAAGGATCTCTCACACCCTGGCAGCTACAGACCCATAAGTTTACTGCCGACGCTGGGAAAGGTACTGGAACGTGTCCTACTGAAACGCCTGCTGGACATCCTTGTGGCACACAACATCATCCGACCGGAGCAGTTTGGCTTCCAGGCGAAGCTACCGGCTGAGTTACAACTACTGCGCATCACGGAATCTATCCAGGACAATTTCAACAAGAAACGACATACTATTGGAGTCTTCCTCGATATAGAGAAGGCTTACGATAAAGTATGGCGACGCAACTTGATCGTCAAGCTCCGACGTACCACTCCCCTACCAGACTGCTATTTAAAACTTCTCGACAATTTTCTTCAGGATCGCAGATTATATGTTCGCATTGATGACAAGAATTCAACAACACGGCCTGTCCTTGAAGGACTTCCACAAGGATCGGTCATCTCTCCACTGCTGTTTAATTTATATATTAACGACCTCCCGACGGTGCCACATGTTACTGCCAGTTTCTATGCCGACGACACAGCGCTCCTGACTGCAGGCACCAGAATGGACCACCTCGTCACACGGATGCAGCGCCAACTAGATTTAGTGGACCACTGGACCCACATGAACAAAATAACGGTCAATGCGGAAAAAACCAAAGTTATTGTCTTCACACGTCGGAGACCCATCGTCAATGACCGCCTGCGGATATCAGACCAGCCACTCCCCTGGGCAACAACTGTAAAATACCTGGGAGTGCATCTAGACGCCAAACTGTTGTATAGCCATCACATTATGGAGAAGAAGACGTCTGGCCTCAAAATGCTGGGAGCTCTCCTCCCCTTTCTGAAGAGCTCATACCTCAGCCAACGCACGAAACTCCAGTTGTACCATGCCACAGTCGAACCATCCATTTTGTATGGATCGACCTCTTGGGGTACTACGTGTGCCACGAACTACAAGTCGTTACAGGTTGTACAAAGCAGATGCCTACGATGGATCACAGGAGCCCAATGGTGGATCCGAAATCAAGACATTCATCGAGCCTTAAGCGAATCTTACCTCTCAGACAAGGTCAAGGAGAAGGCACGAACCTTATTTCGGAAGTTGGACATGATACGTGACAGTACACCACAACTCACCACAGTAGGGGCGGTAGAACCCTTACGCAACCACAAATATAAAGTACCGAAGGCGATAGTATTTGAGCCTCCGTAAATGATATCCCTACGTAATTCTCCATAATTTAAGGACATATCGTCCTTTAGCACTTCTACACACATGTTTTCAAACACACACCATAAGCAGCGAGTTAAAGGACCCTTCTGTGTGCCCAAACTAAAGCTGAAAGAAGAATAAATAAATAAAGAGAAAATTTTTACCCCTTCCATTCCCTACAGAAGTAAAAATCAACGAAGTTAATCAGACTTCAGCACCACCACAATAAAAAAAAAACGAAAAAAAATGCCTTAGCAGTGTGTTCGTCGCACCTGAAGATGTCGACCAGTTGCGCTGACGAAATATTGTGGAGTTTTCACTATGACATCCGACGTCTCGCCCGAGAACCATATATACAACATGTCCGTCGGGAAAGCCTCAAGCAACACAAGGCATGACATATTTGGTTACGTTCGTATCAACGACGTTATTTAACATTTTTAGCATATCTTGATGAATTTTTTCTCTTATTTCTTCGGGAAAAATTAATAGTTCCTTGAAACAGGGATGCAAGAACGTTGCCACGTAATGAATGTCATGTAGTTCATTTAGAACTTTTTGTTTTATAAACGGTTCTGCTCTTTCCTTTAGCTTACACATTGCCACATCGTCGGCTCCAGTTTCGCAGAGACCTAACAGCTTCAAAATCAACGGCACTACAAATAGTAGTGTTGGCTCACTGTCTTCTCCCAAATCGTCCGTGGCCTCTTTGAAAACCTTCAGAAACTGAATAGTGCATTCCATAGTCGCATTCTGCTACGACGTCATCGTCTAGTGTTTGTTTGAATCACGCAAAACGGTCTCTATTTGGTCTTTCTGTGAATGGAATGAGTCTAACATCATGTACACACTGTTACATCTAGTTTCTACATCATGGTGTAAGGTTTTATCTAATCTCGCGACTAAGCCAGATCGTCTCATAAAGCCTGCTAGTTTACGTGCAGTCATACACTGCAGGAATCTCGTCCATTAAGAAATCTTCATTGAATGTGTGCCTCAGTGTTGTATTAATACAGCGCATCACACATGGGAGCCATTTGTGTGCTTCTAGTACTTTCTTGATGTTAGCTCCCTGATCTGTAACCTGTCTTAGTTCCGAGGACGTTATCTGCAACTCTGCCATTTGTTCATACGTTTCCGTAATGATAAGTTCACCAGTCTTGGCAACATCAGGAAACCTCGTAGTTAAGAGTACACTGTTTTTTAGTTTCCATTTGTCCGTCGACTCATCAATATAGCTGGACATGACAGTCAGGTAATGGGTCTTACGATAAGTGTCTGTCCACAGATTGCACGTCATTGAACACTGGTTTTTACCAATTGCGTCTTTCACTACTGGAATAAGTTCACTCGTGACTTGGTCAGCTAATTCCTTAATATGTCGTGCTACAGTCCTTGGGGAAGGTAGCACGTCTTGGGCGGTGATTTATCCATATTTTGCTCCTGTATTTATTAGTTCTTGAGCTAAGCTTATGAATCCTTCTCCACTTACCATATTAAATGGTCGGAGGTCTGTTGCACACATTAAAACACATTTGTCCCTAATAGATATTTTATCAGCACTGGCAGCTGCAACGCTTGACAAGTGTCGATTATCCTTAAATTTTTGTCTGTTCATTCCGGTTGTGCTTCCTTTGTAAGCAAGCAATGCTGCACAGTTCCCATTTTGGCACCGAACGTAACCAACTGGAAGATGTGTATCTTTTTCAACAACCGCCTGATACAGTCGTAATAAACACCTTCATGTATGTTTCACGAAAACAATCTTTCTTTTCGTTTACGCACACAGCAAACGTATCAATTCATTAAAAAATGCTACACAAACGAAGCGATTCGATTAATCAAATACTATCACGTCTCGAATTCGGAAGCTCTATTCTGTAATTATTTAGTAATAATTTAAGGGCTTCCCTTAAATTTTTCCCAACTGGAACTGCCACTCCTTACTCCCACTTTATTTATCAGAATGTACATGCCATCAGCAAGTTTCTTCAGCACAACTTCTTTTGTGATGGTAGTCACTGCATTGGTTCCGGTTCCGCAACCACTAACGCTGAGTTTGGTCTCGTGACAATTTACTGCCTACCGCTAGGTTACGATAATGCGAGCCTCTCGGCCAGCTCGCGCTCTCGCAGTCTCGGGCCGGCACGTGTCATATTCGACAATCCTCGTCTCGTCTCAGTTTCGTATCGTGACGTCAGTCATCCCACCTCACGCGCATGTGCCAGCGATAATGAGAAGTATATTCAGCGAGAAGCGAACGAGACTGAGCAGCGTTTTGACGTGCTCTACGTGATGCGTCAGAACATGTACTACCAACCGATCCCTTCTTCTAGTCAAGTTGTGCCACAAATTCCTCTTCTCCAAAATTCTACTCAGTACCTCCTCATTAGTTACGTGATCTACCCACCTAATCTTCATCATTATTCTGTAGCAACACATTTCGAAAGATTCTATTCTCTTCTAGTCTAAACTATTTATCGTCCATGTTTAACATCCATACATGGCTACACTTCATACATTTTTTTCTTTTAGAAAAGACTTCCTGACACTTAAATCTATACTCAATGCTAACAAATTTCTCTTCTTCAGAAACGCTTTTCTTTCCATTGCCAGTCTACATTTTATATCGGCTCTACTCCTACCATCATCAGTTATTTTGCTCCTCAAATAGAGAAGCTCATCTGCTACTTTAAGTGTCTCATTTCCTAATCCAATTCTCTCAGCATCATCTGATTTAATTAGACTACATTCCGTTATCCACGTTTTGATTTTGTTGGTGTTCATCTTATATCCTCCTTTCAAGACACCGTCAATTGCGTGTTCCTACTCCAAATTTTTCTTTTGTTTCCTTTACTGCTTGCTCAATATACAGGTTGAGTAGCATCGGGGATAGGCTACAACCCTGTCTCACTCCCTTCTCAACCACTGCTTCCGTTTTGTGAACCCTCGACTCTTATAACTACCATCTCGTTTCTGCACAAATTGTAAATAAGCTTTCGCTCCCTGTATTTGAGCCCTACCACCTTCAGAATTTCTTTGGCGCTTCAGTGTAGTGGAAATCTCGCGCGACACACATGCGCTCTAGCTTGGGTAGGTTTTGTACGCCCAAATGTGGTTGTTTCCCGATATCGTTTACAAACTGTAGTTTATCATAAATTTGCACCACGAGAAGAAGTTAAAAAATACATGCCTATCACACGGTACATCTATTTTCATATCATGACACACATGTAGTAGTATTACATAACGTAACTTCGTGTACATTCCAAAAATACTTCTGAAAAAAAGAGTTACGTTGTTTAATGACCAAATAATAGAAGACTGAAGAGAAAGCTTCAGTAATATTCATTGGAGGGAAGCTTACAATTATACCAATGCCCGTTCCATATTAGAAATGTTTCTATGTAAGTCACATCCATCTTTAAATCAGTTTTCTTAATATAATAACACCAGTACTAGGAATTCATCAAATAAACTTCGGGACAGCATAAGTATCGCACTGTCTATGGAACATGAAAGAACATCTATAAAATAGTAGAATGAATAAGAAACACTCTTATAATATGTATTTTATAATACATATTTTAAAATTCCTAGTGTATAGAAATTTTACAGGAAACTGGCATAAAAAATAATAGTATGGACTGTTTTTAATGGGGAGAGCGGAAAAAATGGCATGAAAGATACCACTTTCTACTAAAGCACCTGACAGCATTATACAACCTGTGATCAATAAACGCGGTGAAAGATTTATGCACAGGAAAGGCAACACCATATAGGGATACATATCGTAAAATGGAACATTTCAGTGACTTGAGAGCCGGAGAAACAGCTATGCTAGAGATGACTCGATAAGGAAAGTGGCAGCCCGAATATAGGGAAGCAGTAGTGGAAAGTGCGGTTAAGTGGAGCGTAAATGATTGTGTTAATAGAAGCTTACAGCTATCATCCCTGAAGGTTATGTATCTTTATCTGTTTTATTTATTTATTTAAGACGTCTTTAATATCTTTTTCATTGTGCAAATATATGTCAGAATATCGTAGACACCACAACTACACGGCAAATGAACACAGTAAGATTACCTCATATTTTGGTCATACTTGATTATTTATTTAATGAGCAGTTTACTATTATGCCAACCAAAATTCTATATATGTCATTAACTCGCAGTTCTGGTCAGTGGAGACTATTTGACTGTAGGAGCACAGCTACAGGTTATTATTAGCAACGAATCAACTGCAGGGTATGAA
Organism: Schistocerca piceifrons; assembly: GCF_021461385.2. Lineage (NCBI taxonomy): Eukaryota > Metazoa > Arthropoda > Insecta > Orthoptera > Acrididae > Schistocerca > Schistocerca piceifrons. The sequence goes on along the minus strand of NC_060149.1, from coordinate 482,379,282 downwards.
AGCAGATGTGCAGTTCGCTTGCAGACGCGAAGTGTTAAGACGTGCTACGCGATCGCTCTTCCGCGTGATGCTTGTGCCTACCTACTGGTGCACGCGCGTAACAGCTTTCGTTTGGTACGATTTTCTGTTAGGCACATTAACACCTGACATTAATATCGGTGACGGCATGCCCCGCCATGTATGGTGGGTTGTATGGAGAAGGGGGTGGTGACTTCGACGCCCCTATGGGACAACATCAACAACAACCACCTGCCCAGCGGCTACATCCAGATGCAGCGCCCTTACCAGCTCCTCCAGGAACTACATTGGACAACACGGGGAGTTGTTCGGGGAGAATCTGGAATATAGCCGCAGGAGAGCTTCTGTAAAGTTTGGAAGGTAGGAGAGAGATACTGGCAGAAGTAAAGCTGTGAGTACCGGGCGTGAGTCGTGCTTCGGTAGCTCAGATGGTAGAGCACTTGCCCGCGAAAGGCAAAGGTCCTGAGTTCGAGTCTCGTTCGGGCACACAGTTTTAATCTGCCAGGAAGTTTCAACCAAAGTAACGGTCGTGAGTGGTCTCAGTACCGCAGCCTGTTATATCCCGTGCAACATTCATTCACTCCTATCAGCCAAAATCAATACCAGCCTGCTGCTCACAGATTAGCAAGCCCACAAGCGCCGAATCAACGACAGCCTCAAGGTCATGCTGAACTTATAGATAAGATAATAAATGTGATTGATATTGTCATGCAAAACATGAGACAAAATAGTGCTATGAGCAATTCCGATATCCGGCACCTCGTTACTGGCATATTTCAATCTCTCTCTCCCTAAATTATGGCGGCTTTAAAAGTATTGCAGTGGAATGCGAGATTGGCTACTTCTAATAGAGAAAGCTTGCAACGAGAACTGTTCGTAAGTCAGCCTGATATCGTTCTGTTATGTGAAACTTGGTTCAAATTCGAACGAACTGTTCGCTTTAAAAATTATTCTATAGTAAGGGAAGACCGTCTCGATGAGTGGGGCGGCGTAGCTATACTGGTAAAAACTTCGCTGCCGCATCGACCACACCCGTTACACGTATCTGTCACCAACCTTGAATTAGTTGCTGTGGAGATACGAACTACCCATAAAACCCTTACAGTTGTCTCGTTGTATAACGCTCCCCATCACAGTATCGTGGAAGATGACTGGAGACAATTAATAAGTCAGTTTCGTCCTCCCTTTATCGTAGCTGGAGACGTGAATGTCCACCACGTAGCGTGGGGAAGAGACGTGACAGACAGGAACGGCAGGACCTTGATAAGCGTTATCGAAGATAATAACCTAGTGATAATCAACGATGGCTCTCCTACTATGATAACTTCACCTCTCCGTAGGCCCTCCGCAGTTGATGTAACTCTTTGCACCCCCCGCTTTACTGAAATATCTAATTGGTACGTTAAAAAGGATTCAATGGGATCTGATCATCTCCCAATAGAGTTTCACATTAACATCAACGTCGATACTACGCACATCTGTTACTCTACTAGTATGTGGAAAATCAAGGAAGCCAATTGGGCCTCTTATAAGGAAACGGTTCGGCGGGCACTCGCAAATACGAGACGTGACTTATGGGACGAAGATGCATACCCAGTTTTACTCAATGCTATGAACGTCGCAGCTGGCATGAGCATCCCTAAGAAAAAAGAGTTTACAGTAATGAAGCACCGTTCTCCTCCTTGGTGGAATTCTGAATGCTCTCGGGAAGTTGCGAAGCGACGACTCGCCTTGAAAACCTATCGTCAGAATCCCTCACTGGACAACTTCTTGGCTGTGCAAAAAGTGAAAGCGCGAGTTAAAAAATTCCTGAAGAAAACCAAGAAGAACAGTTGGAAACAATTTTGCCTGTCCCTAAATAATGAAACCAGTATGGCAAGCATCTGGCATAAAATAAAAGCTTTTAGAACAAGAAGACTGCCTTCCTCCCCTCCTGCTACCACGGCCTGGTTAGAGGAATTCATAGATACAATCGCTCCTCCCACGGTTCCAATTTTAAACCATCGGTTCCCTGCTGAAGAAGACCGCTATCATGTTCTCCTTCGTCCTTTCTGTAAAGAAGAACTCAACGAAGCTATTAAAGTATCGAGCGACAGTTGCCCTGGCATTGATCATATACACTACTCTATGCTTGCACACCTGCCTATAGAAGCGAAAGACTTTCTCTTGAACATTTTTAATCAGTACTGGATGAAGAAAGACCTCATATCAACTTGGAAGACGCAAGTAATAATTCCAATTCTCAAAAGTGGTAAAGATCCAAATGTCGGTACTAATTACAGACCTATTGCCTTGTCGTCGTATGTTGCAAAAACACTGGAACGAATGGTAAAAAGGAGACTAGAATGGTGGTTTGAAAAAAGTAATTTGTTGCCTCGGAGTCAATACGGCTTCAGAAAAGGCAAAGGGACCATGGATAACCTGTTTTTGCTTAATATGGATATCACGTCCGCATTTCAAACGAAAGAGACAGTAGTGGCAGCTTTTCTTGACGTTAAGGGTGCATATGATCACGTACTAATACCGATACTCTTGGACAAGCTGGCAGGATTCGGAATTCTTTCACGGATGATCTACGGTATCAGTACCCTGATTACTCAAAGAACGATCAACGTCCGTTTCAAAGGTACCATGATCGGACCTTTTTATGTCTCCCAGGGCTTGCCGCAAGGTGCAATTTTAAGTTCTCTCCTGTATACTCTATATACGCACGACCTAGAACGCATACTTACTCCCCCCACAAAAATCCTACAGTATGCTGATGATATATGTGTTTATTCTACTGCTGCTTCATATCTTCAGGCCAAAACGGCATTAACCACAACCATCGCACACATAGATGAGTGGCTCTCTATCAATGGGCTGGAGATCTCGGCTGAGAAATCAGCAGTCGTTCCCTTCTCCAAGTCAACGACAGCTCGCACTGAAGATCATATTACCTGTGGCAAGTACACCATCCAAATAAAATCTCACGTTCGATGTCTGGGGATGATTTTTAACTGTCGGTTAAGCTGGGCGCCCCACATCCGATCCACCGTTACCAAGTGTGAAGAAGGTTTAAATGTAATCAGATCACTCACTCGTGTCTGGTGGGGAGCGCACCAGAGTGTTTTACTCACCATGTACCGAGCGATAATTCGATCTCGATTAGACTATGGCTGTCAATGATTAATCTCTCCAAATTAGATACTCTTCAATATAGAGCCATTCGTACCTGTCTTGGAGCCATGCGATCGACGCCCACCAACGCCCTTTTAATAGAAGCAGGGGAGATGCCCTTGAGCATTAGGCGCCAAATGTTATCGGACAAATTCTACATTCAAGGCATGGCCATTATGGACAGTTCCGTCTATCATAGTAGAGACTGCATTTATCGACTGTGGATTGCATGCCACAGAAGGAATAAAGTGCCAGCCGTTTGTGCCAGCTTTGACACTTGGTCACCTGTCATACATTCTATACGGCATTCAGCGCATCTACCTGTTTTTGAATATGATCTTCAAACGCTCTGCTCCCAGATCCCAGTCCATTATTTAAGTACGACCTGGCTGGACAGTACTAATGTCAACGTTGGCTTTAATCGTCTCGTTCAAGCACAATGGCCGGGTTTTCTCTGTGTATATACCGATGGCTCCAAAATTCCGCAAGAAGAGTGTACAGGATGCGCTTTTTTCTGCCCTCAGATCCAGATCCGCAAAACCTTCAAACTGCCTACGAGCACTTCTATTTTTACGGCGGAGACAGTGGCAGTTTTGCAAGCACTTAAGTTTGTCTCTATCACTTCCTTCTCCAAGATATTGATAGTATCTGACTCGCAAAGCGTTCTTAAAAACATTCAGTACAGTCGATGGAACAAAACAACCAACAGTTATATCTTGGATGTGATATCCGAATATATTCGCAGCACACGCACGGGCCGGACGATCCATTTGCTGTGGATACCTTCCCACTCTGGTGTCCTCTATTATGATGAAGCTGATGCATTAGCTAAACAAGCGGCAATCTTAGGTACCGTCCTGGATCTGCACCTTCCTTATACAGACTACTTACGTGAAGTCAAGGATCACGCAAGACAACAATAGCAGGAAATGTGGAACGTTTCTCAACAGACAAAAGGCGGTTTTTACGCAGTGCTACAACCTCGGATTCCTTCACAGCCGTGGTTCATGAGGACACATCTGGACCGATCCACGATTTCTACCATCATAAGACTCCGCTTCAATCATGCCTCTTTCCCACAACATCTACATCGGATCAACGTTTACAGTTCACCGGCATGTGAGTGTGATCACGAGTCGGAAGCTGATGTCAACAACATCTTATTTATGTGCCCCAAATTTGACCGTGAACGGTTGGTCTTTCTGAAGACATTGCTGCGTATGGGCTACTATCTTCCTCAATCGGCTTCTTCTCTTTTGTGTACTAAGGACGTTCGTCTATATAAAGTGATAGTTAACTTCATCAAGAGTACTGGTCACAATCTGTAGGTTTTAATGGTGTACGTAAATTATCAATATGTCTTGCTGATGAAGATATTTCAGAATTGATGTGAATTGTAAGCCAAGACACTTTTAATTATTTTCCAATTCAATTCAATTCAATTTTTAAAACATTATGTACAAAACTGTAACAGTTAAGCTTTTTATTCTTGTAAATATGCATTTCTGTATTTGTTTATTCAATTATGTGTACATTGTCACTATGTGTAAACGCAAAAAAAAAAAAAAAAAAAAAAAAAAAAAAAAAAAAAAAAAAAGCAGATGTGCGCGGCTCGAACCTATGACTACATCCAGCTATTCTTTGTTAAACAGAGCCGTACGAATAACGGCATGTAGTCACGCAACTGCTTTGCTCGTATGGGATGCTATTTGGGAGAGCAACTCAACAATAGTAACCGTTAGGTACCGTCGCAGCTTCATATAATCTTTTTATCACCTACTGCATCTCCATTTTTTCCTAGAACACTACTTTTCAGCGTATTACGGGGAGCATAAAGTTGCTTTGTTGCTGTAAAAGAAGCTCTACACTCACTACACTGTCAGTCATTAACACTGCACAGCTTTCAACCCTAAATGAAGTCAGCACTGAGGAAATGCCTCAGCTAAAGTCCAGATAAACCTGGGAAACACAGAACGTACGAAGTGCATGTACCAATTCACACCACTCCCTCACTACCAAGTCAGAGCTGAATCTTACAGATCACCAAAAGTCCAACCAAGTGCTACAACTGTCAAATGTCTAACCAAGGTGCCAGTAGCTCAAACCTGATGCCAAACTGTGTCAAACGTGGCAAACAACGCCGTACTATAGATCGCAAAAAGAGTTACCAATAAAAACCTGTATGTTACAAGGGCAGCAACAACACTGACAGCTACAAAAAATACCCAGTCCGACTAAATATCGTTGAAGCCCTCCAAGAAAGATCTTAATAGTGACTCTGTAATTGTGAACTAGAATCCAATGGTCTCTTCACCCGCAGGAACTTCCTTTCGGAATTCCTCGACTGATTGCAGAAACCCACCTGCAACTGTCACGAACTTCAAGATTAGGAATTACACAATCACGTGACGGGCATTTTACACAGACAGAGACTGTGCATCTATTCAGCCGAAAAACAGAACATCTGACAGACAAATTCGCACCCCACATGTAAACATGCCGAAACCAAACCAAAAAGAAATCCAGTTCACATAACTACAGTCAGAAAACTGCAAAAAGTTCAAAACTAAACAAGAAAGGCTGAAATATCCTCACAAACATGACGGAGAATAATCTATAATAGGTGGCGATTTGAATTGAAAGTATCACTCCTGGAACTGCAGAACAACAAACTCAAACGGATTCATAGACATCAATAGAAATATATGTTAATTATAGCATCCGATTTTCCGACGCATTATCATTTTGATTATAGGTGTAGGTCTGATGTTTCAGATAAGGGGGGAGATTTAAGATGGCATACGACTAACACAGTCGTAAACGAACCAGTCTCTCACAAAAAGCCGGTCCTGCTGACGCTACAGAGCTGTCTAAGAAGACAAATCGACTTAAGGATTACAAAGACATCTCATACAGACTGGAAAAGGTTCAACAACCTAATCCAGAACAAAATCCCACCCATCACATTGCAGTTGACAGGAGGGGCGATAAACAGAGCGACAGAAGTGTGGATTAGAGTGCTAAACTGTGAGGTCATCAGCGCAGTGCGCTGGAAGAAATTAGTGATATAATAACAGAGAGCGGGGAAGGCCACTGCTACCATAACAAAATAACTTTCATGAATTAATAGCTGAGAAAAAATAATACAGGCGCAGAAGGAAAAACTTCAGAGAGCCTGTAGATCGTACTGCGTTTAGTCAAGAGAATAAAAGAGAATTGCAGATGCATAGGAGTAACTGCTAGGAGACCTTGCTCAGTGAAGTAGAAACAAACCCATACTAATTCTGGAGAATAAGCAAAACAAAAAAATGTGACTAGTCATTAGTAAACATCTTGATGGACGGAATGGCATACCATACGACACTCAGAACAGGGCAGAAGACATGACTAACACCCTCGAACTATAGTTGAGGACTTCAGAAACCGTAGACCAAGAGAGTGACTACCAACAAGAAAAAGTGTTAACAAGTCTCCATAACGGGCCCATTTCTCTACTCAGCCTACACAGGAGAATGAACTTTAAAATTAGTGTTAGTTTCACCAATGTACGAATAGAATAGAAAGACGCTATTGAGTACATTTTTACAAGAGATTAATCTTCTTAAAGCGCACATCATATAGATAAAGGATCATCTCATTTTTCAACTGTATGTGTTGCTCAAAGGTAATGATCTGTCTGTAAATACTAAAATTAAGATTTATGGAATTGCAGTTCTACCAGCATTACTATGCGAATGATAACTGCGGTCGCTAACTTAAGGTACTAATATTAAGAAAATCCAGTCAGTGCAAAATATACTTTTGCTCTTAGCAGTAAATGTGCCACGTTGGCTGCTAAGCAGAGACTTACATAAACAATGAAAAATCCCCAAAATCCTCTACATAATCTAATCTAAGTCAGATACATTCTTCGAAAATTGCATAGATTCGTTCCACTGACGGTAAAGCATTCCAGTTGTCCTTAGGTAGGGCGAACTAACTGCACATGCTTACACGGAAAATCATAGTAGATGAAATACCACACATGCATCACAGGTATACGCTACCGTGATGTCTTCCACAAAGAATATTGTCACAAATTATGGTCGACAGGTAAACAGTGTCGTTATCTATGCGAGATAACTAAAGACAGTGTCAGATTCTACAGTTTATCAAGGTGGAAAACATCCTCACAATTAATTAAATCCCTTGCCGAGCGTGCTCCAGTGACTTTCTTGGACGCCGAATCTCAGATGTATGGAACAAACGTTAACATCTGGGCGTTCTCGTAATCCAAACCGCGGCCCCACCTGAACGCAGTGCTCACCCACGGCCGTTTTATCAAGCTATAGCAGACGGGCATAGCGTCAATGTTCCACGCAGCCTTCTTGACTAGTACGTAAGGTACATCCAGTATATGGAAACTCACACTGACAGGGAACCTTATAAATGCTTGCCTTCCTTGGAATCAAGCCATCCTTCACAGAATCAACGGCGTGCCTATCTTTGCTTCTGAAAAAAAAAATAGTCTTGAATTTATATTTATAGAGAATACGACCTATTTTGAAAGACAGTTTCCCTACAAATGGTAGTAAGGTCTCGGACTCAAACCTTCCCTCTTTAACTTCTTTAGATTGGACTCTCACTTTCGTTTTGTACTACAGAGCTTTGCGGAACTTCCATGGAGGATAGCCACTATCCTAAAAAAATTTCAGCGAGGAGAAATTTCATCAGTTCTTGGTCCATCTAAATCCCATTCATGGGAACATTCCGTTTACCACAGAGTTGGGAAAAGACAGATGTCTCCCATTGTTGGACGTTCTGAATCACCATAAAACTGGTGGTACACTGAGACATGGCGTCTTTCACAGGCCAACACATACGAACCCGTAATTGCGAGGAGAGAGCTGTCATCATTCTGCACAGATCAATGGTGTCGTTAAGACACCTCTCCACAGACCAGACTTGACTGCTGATATGGACCATCTACAGGAACAGTACACAAAAAAAAGGTGGTGACCAAAGGAATGATAATAGAACAGATTGTTCTCCATAGGTACGACGACAATACAGAAAGTAATCCTTCCACATTGGCAGAATATGGAAAAAATCAAGAATTACAAAAGACGAAACTACGTGTGTGACAGATGAAGGGCGCAGCCATCACCATTTTAATCGGCACTTCACGATAGCCGTTGTAGTAGCTGAAAATGACAGCAGTTTAGTAGCTATTCAGGATCAGTTCTAGGTGTGAAGGAACACTTATCTCAAGATAATGGAGTGTAAAGAAACAGATAACTTGATTTAAAGGGGCAGGCTTTTGGTGATAAGAAAGGACGTCAGGGTTCATACGAGCACTGAACTGGCTATAGCTGCTTGTGATTGGTTATATATGTTTTAATCCATTGATAATGGGGATATCAGGTTACAGTTGGTGAGGTCACTTCTGGCGTCAGATTATACAGCTGGGCAACTTATATTCAACGTCACCTCCTCCTCCCCAGGCCAGGCCAAACAACGCACCTGGTAAGGACTTTCGGTGTCAGGTTATGCCTGACTTGGGAGGGTATCACGTTACACTGATAAGGACTTTCAGAAATCCCGCTCATGTACAAGTAGGTGGTACATTCAAAGCCATCCTCAACTTGCCTGATATACTACCTTTAACCGGTTCAGTGCACTGATAAGGACTTCCCTGAACTCAGTCCAAGAACCTGAGGTGGCACCAGTTACGTGGTATCCTGTGGTGAAATGAAGCTCACCGTCCGTATCAATGGAACTGAAGCTCCCTCTCCTCCTTTTTAACGCCTGATGCAAACAGAGGTATGTTATAAGTTTAACATGTGTCTCTGTGTATCTGTCCCTCCCAAACGAAAGGCTAGATTTTAATGCAGTGTTTTCTTTGAAAGCTGGCTTAATCGGGATGGTTCTTAATTATGTTCTCTGAAACTCTGCTCAGCCATTTAAACTTTGATCAGCTAAATTAATTAAAATTTTTTCCCACAAGTGTGCTCTCTTCTTATGCTCTAAATAGTAAACAAGAACTACATTAAGTTAAGTAGAACCAGATTGTAGAGCACAAAAATATCTGAATAAACATCCATGAGAATATATGTTTATCTTTTACATTGGATCAACAATTATGAATTTTGTCTTTTGAAGTTGCCTGTTTCAGCATCTACAAAGCAGAAAAAGGATTATTGTGACTGTAAACTGTAAAAGATAAACATATGCTCTTGCAGAGATTTTTTTGTTGTTTTTAGATCTACAGTTCAGTATTAATTCAAATGATTTTGCCATAATACTTTAGGCAGCCTATTACAAGAGAACGTAATGGCAACCCACTTTCTTCAGAGTTGGTTTAGAATTATCGCCACTGCTTAGTGACTATGTTACCTAAATTAGCTTATTATATATTGAATCAGTCAATGAATATATGTGTGAGTTAAAAAAGAAACAGGTACATTTCACAAGAGACAATGGTAAAATACGATGATGGTCTTTACTGGATTTTAATTACTAATAGTAACTACAAGCGAGAATTGGAAATTATTCTCAATGGAAAAATATTTTTAAGTAATGAATACAATATGATATGGATGGTATAGTATGGTACAGAAAACAATTTAAGTACCAATAGTAGGTTCTTGAGTATTACAAAGTATTCAAGATGTAAAAATATTTTTAAATAATAAAGTATGACACTTAATATAAAATTGAAGTATTGAAGTACTGTTTCTCAGTCTTAGCAGTTCTGCTAAAGCCATTCTGTCATGAAAATTACTAAACAGCTTTCTTTGACTGAGTTCGCAAATAGCAACACTCTGCAAGCTTTTTATGTGACTTAAGACCATGTAAGATTGGCAGCTTGCTAAAGTACTTTTGCCTAAATAAATGAGCGCTTTTTCTACAGTGGTCTCTTGCAACTTATGGGCAGTAACAGTACAAATTAAAATTTTGAGAAACATTATTCTTTCGATGTTGCCATTCCCTCTAATACCTTGAAATGACAGAATTGGTAGCTTTATTGGAATCCATCAGTTTTCGTCTTTGAAACTCCCTCGAATCAATTTGTCATCGAATTCTATAACCATCTATGTTGGGAGTTCTGCTTCTTACAAATTGATTTTCCGATGTCCATTCAATTCCAATTTTTTTAATCATACACATATTACGATTGGTCAAACCTACCTAAACCTTCAAATTAATTCGCAAACTTACTCTAACAAAGATTGAAATTTTTACTGACTTTAGAAATCCTCCCGTACAGTTCGGATCTTGGGACACAAAAGCTTGATTGGGCTTTTGATCGTAAGTAGCAGGTTCTTTGGATTCATCGAGACAAGTTAAAGTTTAAACTTATACTGCTTTGGCCATTAGTTTTATCATTTTGTCGTTATAGTCATTAACTAGTTTCACTGTGGGAAAAATACGTACAGCTTCGCCGTCAGTGACATTATCAGCCAATGACACACGACTTCTTTCAAGCAAAATCTCATACTGTCAGATACTCATCTCACCTACTCGGAGATTATTAAGAAAGCTGTAAGGGTCTACGTGTTGCATGCAGCCGTACGATATGTAACACGCGCTCGCCAGCCGACCTGTCTGGAATGCTGACAATTTGCTTGGTCAGTACATAGTGTCTGGCCACAGTGCGATGTAGAAAAAGCCACTGGCCGCCGTCCGCAGTGGGCAGTATTAACTAGCGCGGCCTCCGGCGCGAATATGTCTCTTTTCTGAACTCACCATGGAGCCTTTTGATATGACCGTAATTAGTATAACAGACACAGTGATGATGGGTGTGCATAGCGTGCGTGTCTTATAATCAGTGTTTGCTAATAAAACTGTTTAAACTTACTCCTCGTATCCACGTATTGCCATACCTCAAAGACCCACAGCTTACAAATCCTGACAAATATTTCGTATAATTATCATCTGGGGCAACAACACAAACAACCACCTTATAAAGTGTATAAATTCGTTATCATTTTGTTGTAGGACGCTGGTCTGTAACTAACAAAGCCTAAAGTAATGCCAGAAATGAGCTTACTGGACTGATTTTAATAGCATTTAGTTATAAAATACCAAAGAAAAGAAAAAAAGTCAGAATAATAATTTTAGGTTGAAACTCAAAAGCCCTCCTTGCGATATTGCACTGCCAAAATCTCGCAACTTCAATAATATTTATGAAAAGGTACCCATTGTCAGAATATGCAGACTTCGGCGAGGCAAGATCTGGCGTCGCAGATTCGTGTTTCGTCCTGGAAAGTATTTGTATGAATGTGGGGGTACACTGTCGATCTTATCATGCCTACAAGTAAAATAAAATATACAGTGAATCACTTTAATATTCGGACACTATGATATGTTAACCTTGTAGCATTCTGACTTAACTCGTAACAAAACAAACAAAACATATAATCAAGTATTATACTCCATTGATGTGTCTTGTAAATAATAGCATAAACTTTATTAAGATAACGTACATACGTTCTTTTATAATACTATTTAAGTACAACTCGGTTCTATATTCACGTTACTTTAATATTCGGACACTTTCCAGAACTAATCATTCCAAGACAAGATTTTGTGGAACATTAAATCTTTCAATGTCTTGTCGGGTAGCCATTTTGTTTTATAACGTCTTTCAAACGCTGTGGCATACTGAAAATGATCTTTTTTTAAATAGGCTGCATGTAGACTTTCCCCTTCTTCTTTTAATAGACACTTCAGAGGTTTCTTGGAAGATACTGATGTTTTTCTAATACGTCGCTCCAGTTCTCCCCACACATTCTCCATAGGGTTGAGATCGGGTGATTGAGGTGGTGGTTGTAAGACTTTGGGGCAATTGTACAACAGATATTCCTGCACAATGAGAGCCTTATGTTTCCGGTCATTGTCCTGGAAAAACCTGAACATGTTTGATATCCCCATGGTTTCAACACTTTTCCGTAAATTGCTCTTTAATATGTTCAGATAGACATATTTTTCCATAATACTGTCGCTGAACACCAATTTGCCAGGTCCAAATATCGATATATAGCCCCAGATAAGAACGCTGCCACCTCCATGCTTTACAGTCAGTTTAATATTTGTAACTGTAAATTCTTAGTTATTCTTCCGCCACACCATGCTTCGTCCATCCGACCCAAAAACGTAAAATGAAGTCGTTCCACCATATTTCATCCTTCGTAATAAACTCTCTGCAAAGTATAATCTCTTCTTTTGTTTCTGTTGATTCACATACGGTATTTTCCTGGCCACTCTTTCACTATTGCCACTTTCATTTAATGCTCTGCGAATCGTTTGTGGATGTACCTTCTTGCCAGTCTCCTTTAGCAGCTCACGTGCTAATCTGGGTGCACTGAGGGTAGGATCCTTCTTTATTTTCCGCATTAGCTGCCTCTTGTCACGTGCATCCAGCTTCGGTGGCTGGCCCTTTTGCGATATAAAGCCGATACGGTCCTCATGTTTGAATCATCTGACGATATCTGCCACGGTATTCTTACTTATGTTGAGCGTGGCAGCAATTTGTCTATATGATTTACCTTTCGCGTTGTGAAAAATCGCAAGCTGTCGTATGTCGAAACTAGTATAAGCTTCGCGTGGCATCGTATTGTCTGGATAGTCGACCGCGCTTGTAAACACACATTTGTCTTCTGAGTCGAATTATTTATCCCAGTGTGAACGGTGAAAACAAGCGCGGCACTGTCATCTCTCCGGATATTAAAATAACGTGACCGTCGAAGAGTGCTTTATTTAAATCGTATTATTTAACAAGTAGTATACGTTGCGTAGACACCATTCGTACTATTCTTTACTAGACATCTTCCTTCATATAATTCGTGGATATTTTTATTTTATTTAAAATACAGTTATGATGCAGCAAAGTAAAAATCTCTTAGTGTCCGAATATTTAGGTTATTCACTGTAGCTTAAAAAGCTTAAAATAAAACTTAAACTAAAAATATAAAAAAAGACGCGGAAATCTCTCAAGAGATTAATGTAAATAATAATATTTTGATCCAAGGATCGTCGCGCCGAGGGCCGCTAAGTAAGCAAAATAAAAATGATAAGGTATGAAATTTAAATATAAGTAAGCTATATAAACAATATAGGTAAATACCAAAACAACAATATGTAATCGTTGAGTCTAAATCTTAATTAATTTCCGCTGAAAAATTAGCAATGTTGACTCAACCGTCAAAGACGCCTGCCCTCGCGCTATTGCCCGATTGGCCCGTCACACTTGGTCACGCCCCGCGCGCCGCATACCGCACACTACGTGACTCGCGCTGACGGATTAATGAAGCGTGAGTTACTACACTCTCATCAAACCACTGCAGCACATAGGCCTCGAAAGACAGCTCAATGCACGAAATGCAAAAATATGTTACAAAATCAATAGGTAACTTCATTCCTTAACAATGTTCGGCTAACTAAGGACGAGTTGAAATTCATATTTTATGTGATAAGTAATTATAACCACACTAACTGTTTTGAGGTGTCGATGCGGGACACGCAGGACTCGAAGAGAGGATGCCAAACAGAAGAGACTTATACCCACCAGTAATAAAAGTATGATGTTCTGGAAAGGATAGCGGCTGTTAACTTTTTATTTTTTTGTTTACTTAGCGGTCTCCCAACGCGACGACGCTTGGATCCAAATATTAAACTTAAACGGGCAAAAAAATATTATTTTTTAGCTTTGTAAGATTTTTGTGCTGTTTTTCTTTCAATTTTTATTTACGTTTTATAATACTAAAGCATTTATTTGGGCAACGTCACTACGGTGCTGGACACCAGAGGAAGAGAATGTGGTTTGACATAAACAACAATTTTCACACAGGTACCCTGTAGGGAAAGGGCTAGGAAATAAAAATGCTGTAGCATATTAACTTGTGGTTTATTAGCCATTTTCTACACTACCATTTATTAACAATAACTTTTTTACAAAGATATTTTTACAAATATTTCAACCTCTATACAGAATATTTTCTTTCCGATCGCTTTTCTATTTACGGTATATATATATATATATATATATATATATACGGTCCTCATTTTTGAATCATCTGACGATATCTGCCACGGTATTCTTACTTATGTTGAGCGTGGCAGCAATTTGTCTATATGATTTACCTTTCGCGTTGTGAAAAATCGCAAGCTGTCGTATGTCGAAACTAGTGTAAGCTTCGCGTGGCATCGTATTATCTGGACAGTCGACCGCGCTTGTAAACACACACTTATATATATATATACTGATCAGCCAGAACATTATAACCACCTACCTACTATCAGTATAAATTCGTCCAGGCGATAGCAGCGTCACTTGGCGGGAAATGATTGCCAGTCAGGCACACGCTCAGCGATTGTAGTATCGGTGAGCGTGCTGTCCGTGTTTGGGATGGGGAAGGCGCTTGATCTATCTGAGTTTGACCGAGGGCAGATTGTGATGGCTCAGGGGCTCGGCACGAACATTTCGGAAACTGCACGACGTGTCAAGTGTTCGAGGAGTGCTGTGGCGAGTGTCTTCAACGCGTAGCGAAAGCAAGATAAGACCACGTCCAGATGTCGTGGGGTTGGGCGGTCATCCTCATTACAGATGTCGGACGCCGTAGACTGGGTAGATTGGTAAAACAGGACAGGCGGCGAACTGTGGTGAAACTAACATCTTTCCATTTTTAATCACTCCTAATACCTACTCCCAGATAATTCACGGAATTAACTGCTTCCAGTTGCTGACCTGCTATATTGTAGCTAAATGATAAATGATCTTTCTTTCTATGTATTCGCAGCACATTACACTTGTCTACATTGAGATTCAATTGCCATTCCCTGCACCATTGCGTCAATTCGTTGCAGATCCTCCTGCATTTCCGCACAATTTTCCATTGTTACAACCTCTCGATATACCACAGCATCATCCGCAAAAAGCCTCAGTGAACTTCCGATGTTATCCACAAAGTCATTTACGTATATTGTGAATAGCAACGGTCCTACGACACTCCCCTGCGGCACACCTAAAATCACTCTCACTTCGGAAGACTTCTCTCCACTGAGAATGACATGCTGCGTTCTGTTATCTAGGAACTCTTCAATCCAATCACACAACTGGTCTGATAGTCCACATGCTCTTACTTTGTTCATTAAACTACTGTGGGGAACTGTATCGAACGCCTTGCGGAAGTCAAGAAACACGGCATCTACCTGGGAACCCGTGTCTATGGCCTTCTGAGTCTCGTGGACGAATAGCGCGAGCTGGGTTTCGCACGATTGTCTTTTTCAAAAACCGTGCTGATTCCTACAGAGTAGATTTCTAGTCTCCAGAAAAGTCATTATACTCGAACATAATACGTGTTCCAAAATTCTACTACTGATCGACGTCAGAGATATAGGTCTATAGTTCTGCACATCTGTTCGACGTCCCTTCTTGAAAACGGGGATGACCTGTGCCCTTTTCCAATCCTTTGGAACGCTATGCTCTTTTAGAGACCTACGGTACACCGCTGCAAGAAGGAGGGCAAGTTCCTTCGCGTACTCTGTGTAAAATCGAACTGGTATCCCATCAGGTCCAGCGGCCTTTCCTCTTTTGAGCGATTTTAATTGTTTCTCTATCCCTCTGTCGTCTATTTCGATATTTACCATTTTGTCACCTGTGCGACAATCTAGAGAAGGAACTACAGTGCAGTCTTCCTCTGTGAAACAGCTTTGGAAAAAAGACATTTAGTATTTCGGCCTTTAGCCTGTCATCATCGGTTTCAGTACCATTTTGGTCACAGAGTGTCTGGACATTTTGTTTTGATCCACCTACAGCTTTGACATAAGACCAAAATTTCTTACGATTTTCTGCCAAGTCAGTACATAGAACTTTACTTTCGAATTCATTGAACGCCTCTCGTATAGCCCTCCTCACACTACATTTCGCTTCGCGTAATTTTTGTTTGTCTGCAAGGCTTTAGCTACGTTTATATTTGCTGTGTAGTTCCCGTTGCTTCCGCAGCAGCTTTCTAACTCGGTTGTTGTACCACGGTGGCTCTTTTCCATCTCTTACTATCTTGCTTGGCACATACTCATCTAATGCATATCGTACAATGGTTTTCAACTTTGTCCACTGATCCTCAACACTATCTGTACTTGAGACAAAACTTTTGTGTTGAGCCGTCAAGTACTCTGAAATCTGCTTTTTGTCACTTTTGTTAAACAGAAAAATCTTCCTACCTTTTTTAATATTTCTGTTTATGGCTGATATCATCGATGCAGTAACCGCTTTATGATCGCTGATTCCCTGTTCTGCGTTAACTGTTTCAAATAGTTTGGGTCTGTTTGTCACCAGAAGGTCTAATATGTTATCGCCACGAGTCGGTTCTTTGTTTAACTGCTCAAGGTACTTTTCAGATAATGCACTTAAAAAAATTTCACTGGATACCTTTGTCCCTGCCACCCGTTATAAACGTTTGAGTCTCCCAGTCTATATCAGGCAGATTAAAATCTCCACCCAGAACTATAACATGGTCAGGAAATCTACTGGAAATATTGTCCAAATTTTCCTTCAGGTGCTCTGCCACAACAGCTGCTGAGCCAGGGGGCCTATAGATACATCCAATTACCATGTTTGAGCCTGATTTAACCGTGACCTTCACCCAAATTATTTCACATTTCGGATCTCCGTCAATTTCCTCCGATACTATTGCACTTTTTATCGCTATATACACGCCTCTCCTCCTTCACTATCCAGCCTGTCTCTGCGGTATACATTCGAATCTGAGTTTAGAATTTCATTACTGTTTACATCTGGTTTCAGCCAACTTTCTGTCCCTAGTACTATGTGGGCATTGTGACCGTTTATTAATGAGAGCAGGTCTGGGACCTTTCTACAGACGCTCCTGCAGTTTACTATTAGCACATTAATATTGTCAATCCCTGTTGCGTTTTGCCTACTACTACCTTGTCGCGTCTCAGGAGGCGTCTTGTCGGGCCTAGGGAGGGAATTCTCTAACCTAAAAAATCCACATGTGCACTCCACACGTACTTCGCTACCCTTGTAGCCGCTTCCCGCGTGTAGTGCTCGCCTGACCTATTCAGGGGGATCCTACATGTCTCCACCCGATAGCAGAGGTCGAGAAATTTGCACCCCAGATCTCCGCAGAATCGTCTGAGCCTCTGGTTTAAGCCTTCCACTCGGCTCCAAACCAGAGGACCGCGATCGGTTCTAGGAACGTTACTACAAATAGTTAGCTCAGATTCCACCCCGCGAGCGAGGCTTTCCGCCTTCACCAACTCCGCCAGCTGCCTGTATGAACTGAGGATGACCTCTGAACCCAGACGGCAGGAGTCATTGGTGCCGACATGAGCAACAATTTGCAGTTAGGTGCACCCAGTGCTCTCTATCGCTGCCGGCAGGGCCTCCTCCACATCTCGGATGAGACCCCCCGGCAAGCAGACAACGTGAACACTGGCCTTCTTCCCCGACATTTCCGCTATTTCCCTAAGGAGCTCCATCACCCGCCTAACGTTGGAGCTCCCAATCACTAATAAACCCCTCCCCCCGTGTGCCTGCTCGGACCTTGCTGAAGGAGCTGCCACATGTCCACTCACAGGCAGAGCGGGCGATGCCACACGGCCAGCCTCCACATTGACCCTCCGCCTCGTGCGGCGCGAACGCCGCTGAACCCGTCACTCCCCTTGGGGAGAGGGTGGCCCAACCGCGCCCGGTACCCGCGAAGATGTCTCGACAGCAGGGATTGTGGGTGAAGCATGTAACACCTGGGGTGTACCACGCGACGCACCAGACTCACCACTGCCGCTACACTCCGAGGCAGCAGCCTGAGGACGGCTGACCGCGGTCATCAACACGTTCAGCTGTTCGCGAACAGCGGTCAGCTCCTCCTGCGTCCGTACACAGCAGTAACACATCCTATCCATCCTAAGAAATCGATTTACTGTAGAGAGTTAATCAACTTTTAACTAGACTGCTAATTCACTAAAGGCGGCTGATAGCTGACTAAACTGTGGTTACACTTCTTGTTGAAAACAATGAAAATAAGCACTACCTGTCTCTGGACTGTATTCAAAACAAACACTAGCACTACTGGCACCACAGCTGACTAAAGGGACTCTCTGACTGTATTCAAAACAAACACGAAATCTATGGAACACTATTACTAGTACTCCCAAATTATAGCTTCCTAAAAGCAAAAAAACACACGGAAGAAGAAGTGACGAGTAAGAAAACTACAGTTAATACTTAAATTAACGTAGCTCGCTGCACAGCAGATGTGAAGCAGACGGCAGTTGCGACGTGTCAAGTGAAGCTCTTGCAAGGCATATGACCACCAAGGAGTATCGTACATTGGTTGCAGACATTTTACATCCCTTTATGACGATCATGACGATGGCAGTGGCATTTTTCAACAAGATTATGCGCCATGTCACAAGGTCAGGAGTGTGATGGAGTGGTTCAAGGAACACAGAGGCGAACGAGGTCCAAATTATATGTTGGTCTCCCCAGCTCGCCAGATCTGAACCTGATCGAACACTTCTGGGATGTGATTGAACATGGCGTGAATGAGGTGACGTGTGTGTGCAGATGTGGTGCCAGTTCCTCCAGCGTCCTACTAAGGGCTCATTGCTTCCTTGCCACGACACGTCGCTGCTTATATCCTTGCAGAAGGTGAACACACCGGCTATTAGGTAGGTGGTCGTAATGTTCTTGCTGATGAGTGTACATCGTTCATCTACATACATACTCCACAAGCCACATACGGATCATGGCAGAGGGAACCACATACCACTACTAGTCATTTCCTTCCTTCTTCCATTCCCTAATGAAGTGAGGGAAAAACGACTATCTATAAACCTCTATGCGGCCCTAACTTCGTGTCCCTTGCGCGAAATGTACGATTGTGCCAGTAGAATCTATCTGCAGTCGACCTCAAATGCCAGTTCTGTAAATTACCGTAATAGTGCCTCGCGAAAAGAGAGATGGCTTCACTCCAGGAATTCCCATTTGAGTTCATGAAGCATTTCTGTAATACTTCAGTGCTGATCGAACATACTGGTAACAAATCTAGCAGCATGCCTCTGAACTGTTTCGATGTCATCCTTTAATCCGACTTGGTGGGAATCCCAAGTACTCGAGCATTACTCAAGAATGGGTCTCACTAGCTTTCTATATGCCATCTCGTCTACAGATGAGCTACACTTTCCCCAATTCTCCCAGTAAAACGAAGTGGAACATTCGACTTACTTGCTATCAACATGACGCGCTCATTTCATTTATGGCTTTGCAATGTTACGGCTAGATATTTAATCGAGGTGACAGTCAAGTAGCACCCTACTAATGCTCTGTTCTAATGTTATAGGATATTTTCCTCCTCATGCTCATTAACTTACATTTTTCTACATTTAGAGCAAGCTGCCATTCATCACGCCAATTAGAAACTCTGTCTATGTCATCTTGTTCCCTTCTACAGTCACTCAGCGACAAGTTTTCCGAACACCACAGCGCCAACAGCAAACAGCCGTGAACTGCTGTGCACCCTGTCCGTCAGATCATTTAAATATATCTTCTATATCTATATTTACACTAATAAAAGAGCTGTTAAGCCATTGTGTCTGTCTTTTTGTCCGTTTCATCATGCTAATTTCCAAAACTACTGGACGAATTTGCATGAGTTTTTCACAGGTAGCTTGGCGCAACGAATTGCCTTTATTTAATCAAAATCGTATCACGAAGAGGAAAAGATATCGTAATTTGTTTGAAGTTTTATCATTTACTCTTTGAAATACCTGTTTACTCTTTGTTGTTTGAACTGTATCATATTTGTGAACATATTTTTATTGGTTGACTAGCTAGGTACTCATGTTGCTCAGGTATGTACTGTATTTATTCCAATTTTCAATTAGTCCCTCTCCTTTCCCCTCTCTCTGTCCCTCTCCTTTTTCACCCCCTTAGTGCCCATACCCTCCACCCCCTCTCTCTCCGTCCACCTCCTCCACCTCCACTCCCTGTCCATCTCCTCCTCCCTCCTTTGTCTGACAATCTGCTGCTCACCCACCTGTCCTACTGCTCCTTCCCCTTCTGTCCATTTACTTCTCCTCCCATCTAGTTCCATCTCCTCCTACCCCCTCTCTTTGTCCATCTTCTTCTCCCCCTTCTCTCTGTCGATCTCCTCCTCCTACCTCTGTGTCAATTTCCGCTGTCCTCCTCTCCCTGTTCACCCTCCTCACTTTCCTTTCTCTTTCCATCTCCTCCTCTTACCTTTCTCTGTCCATTTCCTCCTTCCCTGTCTGTTCACCTTCTCCTCCCCCTTCTCTCTCTGTGTTTCTCCCCCCCCCCACTCTGTCTCTGTCTATTTCCTCCTCTCTCTTTTCTCTGAGCATCTTCTCTTTTCCCCTCTCTCTGTCCATTTCGCCCCTCTCTCTGTCCATCTCCTCCTCCAAATATCTGTGCCAACTTCCTCTTTCCCCCTTACCGTCTACCTATCTCCTCCTCCCCCTTCTTTCTGCACGTTATCACGCTCATCCCAATAGGAGGCTATTAGTTACAACGACCACAGTATTTCTTTCCACATAGTAACTAATACGTGAACCAAATTTAGTTGAAATCGTTCCATGGGTTTCAGATAAGCTTTTTGCCTGTTGCTTTCCCCAAGTACGCACATGCCAAATACACTCCTGGAAATGGAAAAAAAGAACACATTGACACCGGTGTGTCAGACCCACCATACTTGCTCCGGACACTGCGAGAGGGCTGTACAAGCAATGATCACACGCACGGCACAGCGGACACACCAGGAACCGCGGTGTTGGCCGTCGAATGGCGCTAGCTGCGCAGCATTTGTGCACCGCCGCCGTCAGTGTCAGCCAGTTTGCCGTGGCATACCGAGCTCCATCGCAGTCTTTAACACTGGTAGCATGCGCGACAGCGTGGACGTGAACCGTATGTGCAGTTGACGGACTTTGAGCGAGGGCGTATAGTGGGCATGCGGGAGGCCGGGTGGACGTACCGCCGAA
The DNA here is from genome assembly GCF_021461385.2 of Schistocerca piceifrons. Taxonomy (NCBI): domain Eukaryota; kingdom Metazoa; phylum Arthropoda; class Insecta; order Orthoptera; family Acrididae; genus Schistocerca; species Schistocerca piceifrons. The sequence continues at coordinate 482,358,105 of NC_060149.1, read as the reverse complement.
TTGCTCAACACGTGGGGTGTGAGGTCTCCACAGTACATCGATGTTGTCGCCAGTGGTCGGCGGAAGGTGCACGTGCCCGTCGACCTGGGACCGGACCGCAGCGACGCACGGATGCACGCCAAGACCGTAGGATCCTACGCAGTGCCGTAGGGGACCGCACCGCCACTTCCCAGCAAATTAGGGACACTGTTGCTCCTGGGGTATCGGCGAGGACCATTCGCAACCGTCTCCATGAAGCTGGGCTACGGTCCCGCACACCGTTAGGCCGTCTTCCGCTCACGCCCCAACATCGTGCAGCCCGCCTCCAGTAGTGTCGCGACAGGCGTGAATGGAGGGACGAATGGAGACGTTTCGTCTTCAGCGATGAGAGTCGCTTCTGCCTTGGTGCCAATGATGGTCGTATGCGTGTTTGGCGCCGTGCAGGTGAGCGCCACAATCAGGACTGCATACGACCGAGGCACACAGGGCCAACACCCGGCATCATGGTGTGGGGAGCGATCTCCTACACTGGCCGTACACCACTGGTAATCGTCGAGGGGACACTGAATAGTGCACGGTACATCCAAACCGTCATCGAACCCATCGTTCTACCATTCCTAGACCGGCAAGGGAACTTGCTGTTCCAACAGGACAATGCACGTCCGCATGTATCCCGTGCCACCCAACGTGCTCTAGAAGGTGTAAGTCAACTACCCTGGCCAGCAAGATCTCCGGATCTATCCCCCATTGAGCATGTTTGGGACTGGATGAAGCGTCGTCTCACGCGGTCTGCACGTCCAGCACGAACGCTGGTCCAACTGAGGCGCCAGGTGGAAATGGCTTGGCAAGCCGTTCCACAGGACTACATCCAGCATCTCTACGATCGTCTCCATGGGAGAATAGCAGCCTGCATTGCTGCGAAAGGTGGATATACACTGTACTAGTGCCGACATTGTGCATGCTCTGTTGCCTGTGTCTATGTGCCTGTGGTTCTGTCAGTGTGATCATGTGATGTATCTGACCCCAGGAATGTGTCAATAAAGTTTCCCCTTCCTGGGACAATGAATTCACTGTGTTCTTGTTTCAATTTCCAGGAGTGTATATTTCACGTACGTTTAATGTATTTCATATGTATTTGAAGACATATTTCACCTGTATCTCTAGCGAAATTCTTCCAGCAGTTTCATTTTCACTCAGCTCAATGTTTGTGACATTGTATGTTCAAATGGTTCAAATGGCTCTGAGCACTATGGGACTCAACTGCTGTGGTCATAAGTCCCCTAGAACTTAGAACTACTTAAACCTAACTAACCTAAGGACATCACACACATCCATGCCCGAGGCAGGATTCGAACCTGCGACCGTAGCGGTCGTGCGGTTCCAGACTGTAGCGCCTTTAACCACTCGGCCATTCCGGCCGGCCTGACATTGTATGTCCTGAACTCTGTGCTGTACAATAATATAATTTTGAGGGTACATCCAATGGTACTGTAGCTACTGTCTGCAAAATGTGTTGTGAACAGAGTAAATAGAAAGAAGGTAATAAATCGAAGTGTCTTGCACGATGCAGCAGTTTTCCCCCCATTTCAGTATGTAACGCCATATATCGTAAACTGTGTGTCGTACAGTGATATATTGTTGTAGGCATATTCAGCGACACATGAGGATACTGTTTGCTTAAAGTGCTGGGAACAGAATCAGTAGCAACGAAGTAATAAATTTAAAGGTCTTTCATGATGCGGCAGTTTTTCACGCACTTCAGTGTTTATGGCATCATATTTCCCGAGCTATGTGTCATACAATGATAAAATTTTCTTGACACATTTAATGGTATATGTGAATACTGTCTGCAAAATGTGTCACCAATATAGTTATTAGTTAAGAAGTACCGGTACGAAATTAAAACGTTACGCCCAATGTGGCAGTTACAATGCATGACCGGCGCAAAAGTAGTAAGTGGTAGGCTTTTTTCCTTTCATCAGTTTCTTTGAAGAAGGGGAGGGCCGTCAGCAAGGAAAAGTTTTGTAAAAGTTCGAAATTATGTATAAAGTTTGTTGCAAGTCCGTAAGTGCTCTCATTCTCAATAATGGATGACTTAAGTGTGCATATTCGAGCATCGTGGGTTACACTGCTTTTTCACCCCCCACCCCCACTCTCATCCACTTCTTTGATAGACAGGTGGTTCTTGCCCCTTAAGAACTTATTCTATAAGCTCGGTCTCTCTTTGACAATCTGCAGTGGCGCACTATGTCAAACAGTTTCCGGAAATCTTGGAACATGGAATCTGCCTGTTGCCTTGATTCATGTTCGCGGCAATTCATGCAAGAAGAAGGAAAGCTGAGTTTTCTACTCATTCGAGTAAACGGTATTAGACACGAAATAATAGTGAGAGCCTCGGATGTCATAGCCTCTAATGCTGTAACAAAAAATGTCCAGTTTTGCAATCGTGGAACGAATGAAAACTTCATCGCATATTTTCTTCCTAACGATTCCGTGGTAGAAATCTTATTTGAGTACACACAGAATGTTAACATAACCTGCAGGCTGGCAGGCGCGCCGCATGAAAGAACAGACGTCATCGCTCGGTCGCTGCTGCGACGGAACTGTCCAGATTTAGTGCACCCGTCATGGATCGGCCCAAACCTCCAAATGTCGCACTGTCTACATCCCTATACCGTAGTTCTCTACATTCAACACTTCATGCTCGCAGCTTTACTCTGTATTCTCGCATCGGTGCAAACGACACTATGAGGAAGTGAGACCCATGATACCATCATATCATGGCTCTGAGCACTATGGGACTTAACATCGCTGGTCATCAGTCCCCTAGAACTTAGAACTACTTAGACCTAACTAACCTAAGGACAGCACACAACACCCAGCCATCACGAGGCAGAGAAAACCCATGATATCATCTAGTGCCCACCTCAGCATGTAATATTTACTTGGATCTCTATACGAACAGCCATTAGTGGCAAATGACAGCCATCAAAAATTAATTCGAAATAAATTCTCTGAATACGAATACCTTGAGATCAGCTGTGACACGTGGAGATATACTACCTATTAGACATATGAAAATTTGTGTCGGACCGGGACTTGTGCCGAAGAGGACTATGGTGTAGGGTGTAGGCTGTGTAACATATGGAAGTTGGGGATCGGTCAGGAAGGACTGCACGAATAGCCAAAGACGATAAGGCTACCGCTCGCGATAGGTGGAAAACGCAGATTCGAATCCTGGTCCCGTACAAATTCTCATGTCACTAGTAGGTAATGTATGTACGTCTAACATATCTGATGCCAAAATATTCGCATTCAACGAATTTATGTGGTATCTTTACAGTGTTTGCAGGAACATTTATTCTTCCTAATGTCAACGGGGAAAAACTTCAGTTAACACACAACGCTAACTTCCAACGGCAACTGTTATGTACATCTGATTAGGTTTAGTAGGTCGTTTTTCTTACACTGCGACCGATGCGTGTCTTAGTTGTCGGAAAAAATACCAGCTGCAGTATTCTCTCCCCTAGAGAGGTTTTCGTAAGGCACAGTGCCCTTTTCGGGCCACCAGAGGCAAATATTGTCTTCACACTACCCTTTGCTCGAGTACAGGTCTTATTTTAGGATTCCGCCACTTCTTGAGAATTTAGTATAAAGACATCATAACTAGTCCCCAGTAGGAATTCGCAATGATCCAACTGATTACGATCAAGCAGAAATTCATTAATACTCACCTTTACTTCTTTTGTTTTAAATTAGAGCATTCAGTACAAATGTCGCTCGACATTTAAACGGTCGCACCTCATCCCACGTGTCTATTATCGAGGCTTCCTGAATGTTCAAAATCATTCTTGCCAAAATGATCTTTCTTGAAGCAAAGAAGTTTTTTCTGAGGTGTTTTGCCCAAAAGCACTCGCCCTACATATAATACAAATGTTCATAGCTAACTCTGCTGCCTTCATTCCTCTACTACACCCAAAACGAACAACATATTGCAAATGTTAGACCTTTTTCCAGTTGTGAATATATTCTATCACACTTGAACAAGTCCGTAAGTTTCAGGTATGGAAAATCCAAATCTTAACTACGAGATAAATACGAGAACTTCAAATAAGAAAATGATCGTTGATAAATACACTCTTAGCGCCGCGCCACGTACACTTGGTCGGAGGGTTCTGACGTTGGAACTTTACATAGATTAGGAAATGAAACAAACTATGCTTGAGGTTTAATCAGACTTGTAATTTTAACAGATATGCGATATGCGATTTAAATAAACTACAGAATGGAGTGGTCTCGAACGCGCGACGTTTTGTTTGAGCAAAAAGCTTACAATTGTTTTTATTGTAGGACCTACTGTTTCCCCTTCAGCGTGCCCTTACGTTCGCCAGTATTTTGCCTTCTCATCATGGCTTCATTGCCTTTAACGTTCTGCTCTGGAACAGCAAAATACTAGTCTTAGTTCTTTAATTTGGAAACTCAGAACAAATGCATAAATAAATAAATCTTATTTTTTGAACAAAGAATCCAGTATCCTTAAGACAAAATAAATCAAATGCTTCTTGTAAAGTTTTGTTTTTACGTTATTTTTATTCTTCTGTGTTGTGGCCTCTGCCGAAATTACAGTTTTCGTGAGGCACCATGATTTGTCAACAACACAAATTTTTGTGCCAAATTAATTAAAATGATACACACTTCGTAGCAACGTTAATATTTACCAAAAATTACCTCTTCTTTACGACAAAGTATGAAATAAAAGAAATTGAACCAAAGATTTTATTTCGGATTCTTTTTTAGAATATGGTGCTCTTTCAATGTATATTGTATATACTCATCTATACTCTCATTTTTAGTCGTAGTTGCAAAATAAGCGAACTGGCTTTCTGCACAAGCAGTTGCCACGTGAGTAACTTTGCCAGTGCTATGTCGAATCTTTATGACACTTGTGTCAGCAGCTGTTACGTTCTCGCGCTCTCCCACAGGCGGCATCTTTAAAACAAACAGGGCTGATAAAACGCAGCGGAACATTTACCGCGTCACTTTCTAGGAGTTTGTGTTCTTCGTAACTCCGTTCATGGAATTCAGAGTTAGATGGACTGTCTGCATTTCCGTAGAAGACGCACTGCGCCGCGTTCACTCTATATATCACTTCTTTTTCATAGGAAAGGTGTTATATCACAGACCATATTGTACAATTTCGTAAACATAATGGTTCAAATGGCTCTGAGCACTAGCAGTCCCCTAGAAACCTAACTAACCTAAGGACATCACACACATCCATGCCCGAGGCAGGATTCGAACCTGCGACCGCAGCGGTCGCGCTGTTCCAGACTCTAGCGCCTAGTACCGCTCGGCCACACCGGCCGGCTCGTAAACATAGTCTATGAGGCTGGAAGAATGGCGTAATGATTAAAGCGACCAGTTTGTCATCTGCAGGTAGTAGGATTGAATTCTGTCATTTCCATGTAAGAGTTGTTAGTTTAGGAGAGCGCGAATAATTAAGAATTCATAATTTTAAAGTATCCGCAAACATATTCCTTAGGATGTAGTGCACTCAAACGCTCGATTTTACTCTAGGCCGCCGGTCTTGCACCACTTTTTCTCTTTATGTATTGAGAGATAATGACATCTCCTTTGTGCTTCGCTTGGTATTGGCGTCCTGTTTGCATGTAAACAAAGAGAACACACATAAACATGATGCTTTTTCTAGGTATAAAAAAACCAAATACATCCTCTTTGATGCCTTCATCGGCATTCACGTCATGCGCTATGTGACAAAAAGAAATTAGTGTCATGTTTATCTCAGGTTTTTCGATCAATACACGTACAATTATTTAAAACCAAGAGTGTATTGAACGATTGAAAAGAGTGAAACAGACAGCCTAGTTTTTTTTATAAAATCTATCCTATTTTTTTAAAGACTATGATAAGACAAACGAATTTTCCTCTTCTTCGAGGAAAAACTAAACGCTTATTTGTCGTAAACAAATTTTTTTTCTGACAACACAATAATACTGTACCGTCTCCAGTTTACGTCCTCCTCTAACCTGCATTTAGCTGCTGGAGAATAGGGGCAACACGCCGACCCGGTGGCCGAGCGGTTCTAGGCGATCAGTCCGGAACCGCGTGACTGCTACGGTCGCAGGTTCGAATCCTGCCTCGGGCATGGATGTGTGTGATGTCCTTAGGTTAGTTAGGTTTAAGTATTTCTAAGTTCTAGGGGACTGATGACCACAGATGTTAAGTCCCATAGCGCTCAGAGCCTTTGAACCCTTTGAATAGAGGGAACAAAAATCTGTTATTCTGTGACAACTCTTTCCACGCTGGCTTGGTTGTCGGTGCTGGCCTTGTGCACTTAATAATTCTCTCCATCTCTTCACATATGTGCTCTATGGGACCGATGTGAGCTCCTTTGGAAGGCCACCTCAACAGCTCACAAATCCATTCATTTCAGTTCAGTGTTTCACATAGTTCTCTGTGTGGAGAGGAGAGCAGTCATGTTGGCAGATTATTCTGCCTCCAAAAAATCTCTGACGAACGGAAGGAAGTATTACATTTTCCAGTATTTCGCAGTAGTAATTGCTATAAAACGGACGGATTGGTTGCCACAAAATGGCGCAACCACTTGCTGACATCCATCCCCAAACTGTGATAGCAGTTCAGCCACAACTATGCATCTAATTGACACGTTTGCTGTCGAATCTCGCTCACCTCGGTGTCGATATACATGGACTGAAGTATTTAGTGCAGTAGAAAACACCTTTTTGCCAGTAAACGTAACTTTCCCCCAGTACGAAAGCGGTTTCCTTCTGCCCGCCAGTGTGAAATTTAATCTGGCAGTTTTATGTTGTTCCTTCAGAATTTCCTTAACCGCCTATTTTCGTCCATACTGTAACACTATAGGTGTGTAGGCGAGTGATTCGTGCACTTAGTCCTGGTGTTGAGGATAGATGAATTTGTTGCACGGCTGAACTCGAGCGGGTCCAGGGCACTGGGTACACCGCGGCTCAAATGGTTCAAATGGCTCTAAGCACTATGGGATTTAACATCTTAGGTCACCAGTCCCCTAGACTTAGAACTACTTAAACCAAACTAACCTAAGGACATCACACACATCAGTGCCCGAGACAGGATTCGAACCAGCGACCGTAGCAGCAGTGCGATTCCGGACTGAAGCGCCTAGAACCGCACGGCCACAACGACCGGCTACGCCGCGGCAAGCCTAGCTAAAGTGCGCGTCATTTATGTTGGCGGCCGTGTTTAGGTTCATTCTGCGCATCTGACGTCACAAAACACGGTCAGCCAATGAACAGAGAACGACGTTGCCACATCTCGACTGCAGTGCAGAGCATGGACGAGTGTCTTCAGTTTTAGGAACGTTCAGTCATAAATAAAGTAATAGAACAAAAGCAATGTCTTGATAGCAGACATTCGTTTATAGAAAGTTTGGAAAAAGCATTCTTTATACCAATTGCTTCATATTCTATTAATTAATTAAACCAAACAAGCAATAAGACTCCTAATTCAGGCGATAGCAAGGAAAGGTGTTTGTATCACTCTCACGAACTGCTTTTTCGCAATAAAGAACAGCGGTAATTGTTTATTTCCTATTGTACTTCGATGAAGCGTAATTCATAGTCACACCAACAGTGTTTGTCAGTATTTTGCTGTTATGCTCCTCATGGCGTTATGTAGTAAGAGGATGTGCGTTAGTGTAATGGTTAAGGTGTTGGGCTGCTATGTAAAAGGTTATGAGTTCAAACTTCGTGAGGTGCTTAATATTTTCATTATTTAAAAACAATATCGAAGTGCCTTACTTCACGAATTATATTCGTTTGAATGCAATTTTTTGAAATTTCTAGTGCTTTCTCTCTTCATTAACCCTTTCGCTGCTGCAGACACGTGCTCGCCGTATTCCGCACTGTGCGCGATTTTGTCATCACTGCACTGCTCGCCTTTGCAGACACATGGTGTTCCCACTGCTTTGACACACTTATCATTCGATTTCACAAAAACTATTTGGCCCAAAAATTTGATTTTTACACATCTTCTTGACTGATACCTTCCCCCCATAAATGACTTAATTTTGTTTCGATGTTCAACGCAGTTATTATGCAGCATTAAATATAGTAAACCATTGCACGAAATTTTGAAGAGTTTGCAGAGGTAGAAGTCCATAGCGTATACTTTCCGTATGGTCGATTTTAGTTGCCACAATGTTGAGAATGAAATGTGGATAAGATACCAAAATGTCATATAAAATTTACTGTATAACAATATCTCATTTAATTTAAGTACGACATAGGTGTCGTATGTAATATTGAGGAATATTCCGTCTTTCGCGACTGTAATAAAAGTATTATTTACACCGGACGCGTTTGTCTTTATTTTAAAGCACTCCAATCAATGAAAGGTATGGCACATACACAATGGTACTCATGTTCTCTTTCTTGTTTTTATTCCACAGTCGCAGTTTTACCAATGGCACTGAAATATATTCCTCTTCTGCAACTGTAATAAGGGGCTTATTTAGACCAGACGTGTTTCTCTCTTTTGAAGCATCTTCAGTGGACAGTATTTTGTCTCCTCCATTGCCAAGTCACCTTTCGTAGTTTTGTGCTGCGGTAACACAATATTCAACGTTTGTGTTGGCAGATCATTGTTTTAGCAAATAAATGATGTTTGTGTGTGCCACACACAAAAATTATATTTGACATAGCTCAGAGCACTTCACTGATAGACGGTATATTCAAGTCCTAACGTTTTTGTAAGTCCACAGTTTTGTTTAATATATTTTGTCTAATTCCTTTTGATTGATTGAAGTGCTTTAAAATAAAGCCAAACGTGCTCAGTGTAAATAAAACTTTTGTTACAGTCGCGAAAGACGGAATATTTCTCAATATTACATACGACACCTATGTGGTACTTAAATGAGCTATTGTTATACAGTAAATTTTATATGACATTTTGGTATCTTGTCCACATTTCATTCTCAACATTGTGGCAACTAAAATCGACCATACGGAAAGTATACTCTATGGACTTTTACCTCTGCAAACTCTTCAAAATTTCGTGCAATGGTTTACTATATTTAATGCTGCATAATAACTGCGTTGAACATCGAAACAAAATTAAGTCATTTATGGCGGGAAGGTATCAGTCAAGAAGATGTGTAAAAATCAAATTTTTGGGCCAAATAGTTTTTGTGGAATCGATTGATAAGAGTGTCAAAGCAGTCGGAACACGACGTGTCAGCACAGGCGAGCAGTGCAGTGACAAAATCGCGGACAGCGCGGAATGCAGGGAGCGGGTCTTTGTAGCAGCGAAAAGGGTTAATGCGGCCGTGGTGGCTTTACTTCATGAACTGCGCGCTCCCCGCTGTGTCAAAGCAGTCGGAACACGACGTGTCAGCACAGGCGAGCAGTGCAGTGACAAAATCGCGCACAGCGCGGAATGCAGGGAGCGCGTCTTTGTAGCAGCGAAAAGGGTTAATGCGGCCGTGGTGGCTTTACTTCATGAACTGCGCGCTCCCCGCTACACGTAAGCTTGCGAACTATGCTATACTATGGCGCTGCTTCTATTGGCGCGTGCGTCGTGTTCAACTGGCAACGCAGCAGTCTCCCGCGTCTGGGCGGGCATGCGCGAGCCGCCAAGATAAAAGAATTGAACTATAATTGACTGTCTCCGCCCCAGGCGAGCTCAGGTTAAGAGAGAATGAGTTCGTCGCCAGAAACGGGTAAATCCCAGAACTGGGAATTTGAACGGTTGGTGCTGGCACTAGATATTCTGCTGTGACATAACAAGAATGCACAAATAGATATAAATGAGAGTTTGTGATTTTTTCTAAAATGACAACACAACCTCTCCGTTTTTCATTCTACATTTAATTTATCACTGCTTTCAGGGTTCAAGTGATACATAACAAGCAAGTTCAATTACTTTCAACTCTCAACAAAATAATTAACATTTAGACATTGAATATGTGATTATTAAATCTTTATCTCTATATATGAGAATGTTCTAACTCGCAAAACAATTAAATCTTTATCAGTGAAACCGGCCACTGGTGGCCGAGCGGTTCTAGACGCTTCAGTCTGGAACCGCGCGACCGCTACGGTCGCAGGTTCGAATCCTTCCTCGGGCATGGATGTGTGTGATGTCCTTAGGTTAGTTAGGTTTAAGTAGTTCTAAGTTCTAGGGGACTGATGACCTGAGATGTTAAGTCCCATAGTGCTCAGAGCCATTTGAACCATCATCAGTGAAATTTACTTCTACGTTGTCGTAGCTGTTCAGCGGACGAAGTCGGTGGAGAATGAAATTTTATCTTTCAAACTAATCAAACTCTCGTGTACTGAATGGAGGGTATGTCAATAATCAAATCTTCAAATTCTATGTTCAAAGCGTACGCAAGTTGGAGTGAGGAAACTCTTGACTCAGGATGTAATGTCGCCTAATGCACGTTGGTACATTACTAGTCGGGAACTGTGGCGGCGTTGTCTTCATGCTGGATCTGAAATGCCAATTCCCTACTCTGACCTTGACTGAAACACTCAGTCTCAACTTTCCTGCGTTCTGTAGAATGTTAAATTTTCTCTAGTCGAAATAATGGCTATTGCACCCTTGGTAATGGATGGAGCGACGTGCACCATGTTCTGCCCGAAAAAATTCCCACGGCAATATGAACTACCGCTTTACATCTGTCACCACGATACGCGAAGCGTACCACTCACACTTCGCAGACGTGAAGGTCTCAACGTCTTCGCTATTTTTCGACGCTCAAGTGTGGCCCGCTGCGAGATGAGAGAGCTCTGTTAATTTAGTTCTCAAAAATGCTTTTATATGAGGTGACTCTCCCCACCGTGTCTCTTCTACGTCACACAGTATGGCTTCAACCAACAGATTTCTCGTTATAGGTGAATTTTTATTTTGCTTGCCAGGTCACCGCTAGCCTTGTTAATACTGTCTAGCCACTTACCCAAGGTCTCGGCTGTGTTTCTTCAAAAGGTATTATATTGTTCTCGCCTTATTTCTTTCTGCGCTGCTGCTGGTCCTTCTTTTTGTTAATGTTAATTGGGGTTTCCCAGTGCCATTAGCCACATGCACAGTCCGCCTTCAAACTGCGTTCACTTTATCTCATTCACGCATGCCGCTGTCGTTATAACGGTAGATATTGTTTCGTTATTCGGTACATGAGATTACTACAATTGCTTCCTATTAACAATATAGTTATTTTCTGGGGATTTTCTTCTGTACTGTAATTCCGAAGCTCATGTAAGATCCGAAAAATGCGGACGCCTTACAAACTCATAATTAACTATCATTTTCCTCAAGAAAAATGAATGTCCTCTGGTTTATAATTACGTATCACACGCAGAATTCTGGTTTTCATTGCAAATACACATTCTTAATTATCGATGTATTGTAAAAGATTGTTATGGATTTTAAAGTTAAGAAAACATTACACAAAAATATTGTTACAGATTTTGAAGTTAAGAAAACATTCCACATTTAAATTTGTTTGGAGAAAAACGAAAAATCAAATACTGTATGTTTGAATATGTTCACTGTTTTATAGGACAGATGTGGTCTCAAACGATCTAGACTGATAAGCATCGTAGAAACACAGAAAACAATTTTAACGGCGTCGAACACACTGTACATATGCTGCACTTCTACAATTGTGACCATACCACTGCTATCTGAACCCAGACTGTGTAATAAGATCCACTGTCCTGCTATTGACTTCACGGACGACATCTCACGCATGACGACTATTAATTATCGGAGCCTCTTGTGACACATCCATGCTGTGCATCGGACCTTCATCAATGGAGCGAATTTGTTAATGTCTTTCAGACATCACGAATTCCGCACATACCGCAAACACCACCAATGCCTGAATGCATAGTTTGGAGAATCATGGCGGCATTCAGTTCCTTTGTTAGCGCTGGAATGATATTTAAGGTTCGATAAGACTCTCTCACTCTTCCTAATGAACGGGACGGACTTGGCATTGTCAATATTCATGACTGAGTAGTATTTTTATACGCTAGTAAGCACCTGAAGCTGTGGCAACGACGCCTGACCAGCCTCATCGACGTACCGACGGAGGCTCTGGCACTTACTGAGATACCGGTGCCCTTTTCTTGCTTTGGGAGGTTTTATCTGGAGGATAGCTACCTGCTGGACGTTCTCCATCTCTCTCAATTGCCAATGGCCAGTGACATCTACCGCGCACTAATCCGCCACCGATCGCCTAATGTCGTCGAACTGACATGTCCCACCATGCGCTGGAACGTAATATGGCGCACTGTCAACGCGGTAACGCTCGATTCAGGTGGACATTCGGCATGGTACTTGACAGTGAACAGAAAACAAATTACCTGAGACAGACTCCATAGGATCCATCTTGCAGATTCGCCTTTATGTGTGAACTGTGATGTCCAGGATACAGACAAACACCGACTTCACTGTGGGCCGACGGAAGAGACCTGGTATTTTGTGCGTCAAATTTTTGATGTTTTTGAAGAATGTCACTCTCTTATGTTTATTTCCACACTCTCCTCTACCCACATGCTGTTAATTACCCGAGGACAAAACGCAACTCTGTCACATGGATCTGAGGTCACGCAATTCATTAATTATTTGGAGGTGGCGTCATAGAACTCATGGGTTTTTGGAACTATTTAAATGATCGTCATTGTGCTATTGTGAAGAACCCTAAAAACAGTCAATGCTTTTCGAACTTCCTGCAGAGCATCTTTCATGATCCGCCTCGTAGCTGGATTATTGATTGCAGGAGATAACTTTGATACGTACCCACAAGGACATGAACAGATAGAGGTACCTACACGACATTACAAGAAGACCTGTCATGAAAATGGGGCGATGGCATCCGTGGAGTATCGACGCCGCATGTCCGTCTTACAGAAGTGTAGCATTTTGTTTATTTTTCTTTCTTTCGGAGACAAGTCATGGAAAATGCGGATTTATTTTTTATCAATCAATAAATGAATATTCTCCTATGGCCATTTACCCCTTCCATATGTTCCTACTTGGCGATGGGGCATCGTGGCCAGTTGTTGTACAATGACCCCTACTCACTTTGCCCCTGAGTCCATTCCCTCTATTCCCTGAAAAAAAAAAATCTGTTAATGTTGAATACAATTTGCTGCAAGTGGTTTAATAAGATGAAAAAAGAAACCCGTCGTGTTTTACGATTCTTTTTTGTTCTGACTGAATACCTAAATCATTTAAATATGAAGTTTATCAACATGTGGTAATTAATTCATACGTAACCATCATTTTTCCAAGAAAAATGCACGTCTACCGGTTTCTAATTACATATCTCATGCGGAATACTAGTTTTCATTACAGATACGCATTCTTAATTATCTATATATTATAAAAGATAGTTACAGATTTTGAAGTTACGAAAACATTACACATTTAAACTTTTTGGAGAAAAACGAAAAATCAAATACTCTTTGTTTGAATATGTTCACAGTTTTATAGGACAGATGTGATCTCACACGCGCTAGAGTGATAAGCGTCGTAGAAACACGGAAAATAATTTTCACTGGTCGAGCACACTATTTACATGCTGAATTTTTACAGTTGTCACCGTACCACTGCTATCTGAACCCAATAAAATTGATCTGGAACCAATTTAAGAGATTTGTCGCGAGAAATATCAAGACATTTAAGCTGCCAAACTTACTGGAACTAATGCAAGAGGCTTTGTGACACGTCATTGTGAACGATGGCGAAATGCAGAACGCCACGTCGTGAAAGAGGAGGAGGAGGAGGAAATGTAGAGTTTTTAGTGGCTTGGGATTCTGTTGTTGATCGCCTCGTTATCACCTACCAGTACTGAAATGTACCGCATTCCTCGGAGTCCGATATGAAAGAAGTTCAGAGATCAGAAGACGAAAGACTTTAATACTTCCAGTGGTTTCAATATTCATCTTCGTGATGAAATTCCAGCAGTGCGCTTGTATGATGCACATAGCTCATGCTGAAAAATTAACCTCCTTAAAGTCAGTAATTTTCGTCATTATCGTTTTTAATTACCGTACTATGTGAGGTACACTATGTGATCAAAAGTATCCGGACATATGGCTGAAAACTACTTACAAGTTTGTGGCGCCCTCCATCGGTAATGCTGGGATTCAATATGGTGGTGGCGCACCCTTAGCCTTGATGACAGCTTCCACTCTCGCAGGCATACTTTCAATCAGGTGGTGGAAGTTTTCTTGCGGAATGGCAGCCCACTCTTCAAAGGGTGCTGCAGTCAGGAGAGGTACTGATTTCCGTCGGTGAGGCCTGACACGAAGTCGGCGTTCCAAAACACCCCGAAGATGTTCTATAGGATGCAGGTCAAGACTCCGTGCAGGCCAATCCATTACAGGGATGTTACTTTCTTCTAACCTCTAAGCCACAGGTCGTGTATTATGAACAGGTCCTAAATCGTGTTGAAAGATGCAATCGCCACTCCCAAATTGCTCTTCAACAGTGGGAACCTCTAAGGTGCTTAAGACATCAATGTAGCCCTGCACTGTGATAGTGCCACGCAAACAACAAAGGCGTGCAAGCTCCCGCCATGAAAAACATGACCACACCATAACACCACAACCTCAGAATTTTACTGTTGGCACTACACACAATGGTTGATGACGTTCACCGGGCATTCTCCATACCCACACGCTGCCATCAGATTGCCACATTGTATACTGTCATTGGTCACTCCACACAACGTTTTTCCACTGTTCAATAGTCCAAAGTTTAAGCTCCTTACACCAAACGAGGTGTCGTTTGGCATTTACCAACATGATGTTTGGCTTATGAGCAGCTGCTCGACCATGAAATCCGTTTTCTCACCTCCTGCTTAACTGTCACAGTGCTTGCAGTGGATCCTGATGCAGTTTGAAATTCCTGTGTCATGGTATGGGTAGATGTCTACCTATTACACATTATGACCCATCTTCAAGTGCTGGCGGTCTCTATCTGTCAACAGACGAGGTCAGCCTGTACACTTTCGTGCTGTATGTGTCAGGTCCCATTTCCACTTCACTATTACAACAGGAACAGTGAGTAGGGGACTAAGTTCGTTCTGCGCCATTCTGCATTGTTGCCAGATGTATCCAAGATGGGCATCGTGACGTCATTCAAAATGGCGAATTTTGGCGGGAAGATAGGTCATTCGGCTTCTTCCACTAACGTAACCCCCCTCCCCCCACAAAATGGTGGAAAGTTTAAAGTCCATCAGGACAATGCAACACACCTTTACTAACCAAAGAAAATGGCTGGAAAAAAGGTCACTTTTGTTACCTCCACTAACCTAAGTCATCTGACTGACACCTCTTCCTAGGGATTGGTGGGGAAAGGACTCAGTCTGTGCTGGGCTGCTGGAGAGAGGAAGGAGTGTGCATTATTTACTTTGAAACAATTTATTTAGGGATGGATTTTGAATGATATTATATTTATCACACACTCTGACATGCTTGGGATCACGCCACTCAGCCTACACACCTGTAAACTACTACTAAATTGCCGAAATAAACCATGTATAATGCTCTGCAGACAAGCATACTAATTGTAAACTGTCAAAATAACGCATTGCACGGCCTACAGACGTGAAAACCACTCGTAAATAAAGCAATACATTTATGTCCAGAGAGCCAAACAACTCATAAATTGTCAAAATAATAATCCATCGAAAAGACTTTGCAAACATGCTTGCTAATCTTCAACTGTCGAAATCATGCACCAGTCTTTATATTAAAAATTTGAGGCACTACGGCCATCCAGTGTGTTCGCCACAAGGTTCAGAGTTCAACTGGCTTAGTACACAGTACCACCACCAGAGGGCACAGTCGTCTATTCCGTGACATATCCCAAGATGACAGTCTGGAGGGGAAAATGACTCAGCCTGCACTAGGCTGCTGGAGAGAGGAAGGAGTGTACTTTATTTATCTTGGAACAGTTTATGTAAGGATGGCTTTGAGATGGCACATTTATCGCACTGATACGAAGCACGCGCTCTGACATGCTTGGGGTCACACCACACAGCCCACAGACCTGTAAACTATTCAAAAGACGCTCTGTAGGCACACAAATGACTCAAAATTACCGAAACAATTTCAGTACACAGCACACAGACATGCAAACGCCTTCTAAATAATACAGTACACTGATGTTCAGACACGAAATCAACTTGTAAACAGTCCAAATAACGCATAGCACAGCCTACAGACCTGCTCGCAAAATAATGCAACAGACACGAAAACAACCGGCAGTCCCCATGAAGTGACGCGCGGGTGCCCGTTATGGTCCCTCAAGCCTGAGGCGGTGGCATTCCTTTCATACTTGACACCTGAGAAATTCCTGTCAAAGTACGTGATCGCCTAGGCATAACTGCTGACGCGACTGGACGGGAGTGAAGACCTATTTCAAAGTGCAGACGCTTGAAGGGCGCGAGACTCTGCCGGATGCAAGCCAGTGCAAGCCATCACTGTCATGCCACTGCTGCCTACAGCGAGCAGGTGGAAGTTGGCTCTATTTTCGGGTATACAGTTAGAATTCTTCGAGTGTTGTACTGACGTCACAGAACTCCAAGGAATGTTAAAGCCAGTCCCATACGCGAGAAGCCTTTGGGCAGCAAATGTGTTTACCATTGCTGATACATTACCTATGGATACTGACGTCAGAGAATAGCACAGGGTGCATTGTTCCTAACGATTCTAATCGAATATGCAAGCTGCATCTAGCTGTGCATGTGTACACAGTGTTACTGACGCATTGCACAGAATGTTTGTCCTGCTATCAATATAAGTTTCAGAAATGGCAAACGTTCTCTAAAAGCCCGTGCACACTCAAGAAAGCATAATCAATCATAAAAGCATTCTTGTTGTTTGGAAAAAGCACTCTCTAAGCACAGACAGGGGGATATCAGAAAAATTACGCTAACAGAATTCGAAGCACTGTCATACAAAATAGAAAAAAATGGCCGGAACTTTCTGTATACTACAGCTACAGGTCTGCAGATGACGTAATGCCATAGTGGTGGATGAGTGACGCCAACCCCGCAAGAGGTGGATGGTCTGCTTCAGCTTGTCTTTGAACACTTGCTTTCTCAGAACTTTCTGTACATATATTGCCCCAATCTTGTTCAAATCAGTTTGCAGATGCTCCTACGTCCTGGCACAAAGGATGTCTTGTGAATGAATTGAGTATTATGATTGTGTTTTGCACAGATCACCATATTGCACCGACAATTAAACCCTGCTAAGTGGCCTACAGACCGTCAAATACGGAAAGACTCTTACTCAGTTACACTGCTCTCCCACTGAGAACAGGAGTTTGAATATTAGAGTGCAGAAAAGATATCCAACCCAGCAATATATCACTGCGTACTGTGTCGATGAAGTAAAAATACAATGCATATCCTGCGCCATACAAAATCGGCCCTTTTACTTTATTTGTAGATTTACCTCGAAGACCAACATCACTGTATATACTCCTTGCAGCACTAGATATTTCCCTGCGATGTCGGTGGTCAATCATCCCCGACTGGTGTCCAGAGCACCCTCAGCGAACCGAAATCACTCTCAAAACTGTTCTACAAATTCGGGCTCGTTCCCCCTCGGCACAAACGCGTTACTGTTTGTGATCCGGACCACCTTGCTTGCTTGCTTTTCTACACCCATCTCCAGACTGGGGGATTACAAGAACACATGTATTTTCTTATGGTTTGATATAATATTATGCCACTTTTGCGGTGCTTCTCGATATCAAGCACACAGCAGTATCATACCGATCGCTCGCGCAACATAATTTCGAAGATATAGACTGGAAATAAGTTCTGTACAAACCCAAAACTTTATCTAGGTGTCGTAGCATGTAAACCACAGAATAACTAGAAACGTTTCACGCCTGCGAAGACATTTACTCGGAAACTAGAGAAAAATAGAGAAAACTGATATTTCCACTCGCCAATACCAATGCCAGTGATGTAGAAGACTCCAAATCATCCCTATAATTTACAAGGTCAACTAAGGTGTTTCTCATGCTAGAGAACCGGTAAATGTGTCTTCCACATGCTAGATAAACACACCACAATCGATCTTCTCTCAACTAAACAAAGACAGAAATGTGCAGAAGGAGTCAACCGAACAATATACATGGGAGGGAATAATGGTTCAGCGCAAACACACCTCCATATTCGATCTTCTCAAATTTCCACGCAATCGCGAAAGCTATCCAATACATACTAAGTATTAGTTCGCTATTCGGTCGTCTAGAGGACAATACAGTTAAGTCATCTACATTCCTACACTGCAAGAAGCCTCTCCATTCAGACAGCTCCTACAGTTAACGGGAAATGTGAATCATCCCCACCCAGGTCACCGATGCTGGACGCCAAGCACACACAGGTAGAATCATCATCGTAAGAAATCGGTCACATATATATTTATCCCTGCACTTACAACTAAATGTTACGATCGTGGTCTCAGTTGAAAGACATTTGACAATGAGCAAAGTATCGGAAATACACCCTGTTAACGGCTGTGGCTCTGGAAATAGAAATATCAGTACCATTCTTATGACTTGACATACTCTTCCCTTTGCTGTCACAGTATTCCACGTCAAATCCATACCTACCTTTGCACATGACTGAACACAAACACATACTTTAACTTTATAAGCCTAATGCTCAAGGCGAACCTATCACACAGCACCTACTACTAAGTATGATACTTTGTCAATAACTGATCGCTGGCGGTATGAAATAATACTGACAGAAAATCAACGACGGGTGGACATGTCTAATACGTTTTTCTTGTAAGTGCTAGCACCGTGACTTAGAAAGAGAGGCATAATCATCTTACAAAACACTATATTTAAAAAAAACACAACCATATTACCATCACAAGCGGTCTTGATTCTACAGGTGCACACAAGTATCCATGTTAAAAGCTATACCGGCTTTATAAATCACAAGCGGTCTTGATTCTACAGGTGCACACAAGTATCCATGTTAAAAGCTATACCGGCTTTATAAATCCATGTATGGCATTACCTATGAATGACGTGGTTTTTCCAGACAAATACAATGAGACTGAATATAGACGGTGATCGCTGGAGTGTATATTCTTACACCAGCATGGCGATTACACGTCACTGACGGTGCACCCTCGTAATAAAATTATCGAATGTTGAAAGTGATTCGGCTAAGGAGCGTGGTATGAAACAGATATTTGCAACCCCCTTACACCGCCGCCACTAGATATTTCTCCAGTATTTGTAATGCATTCTGTCTCGATGCCATATCAGAGGTTTGGTGATACATTGACTTGGTTATAGGTGATGGTTGATTGAGAAGGATCGCAAACGGTAGTAGATGGTACGCTTATTTATGTAATAATAAATGTAAAAAATTACACTAGCTTTTCCGATCTCTAGTGCTACTCTTTCGGTGGAAATGCTGTCTGGAATTTGGAACCAAGTCTTTCCATTCAACCGCGTACCTGCATTGGATCCTATGGAGAAGTCCTTTAATGGTTGCAGCCATAGTGAATCTCACTTCTGGCACTCTCATATCTCGAAACGCGTCACCTTTCTGGAACATATCTGCTACAGCAAAATTCCAGTGTGGTTTTAGGTAGTCCCTATGCCTCTTGCAGCTGCCCCTCAGACTCTGCACTACCATCCCAGGAGCATTGCTCATGTGATCGTTCCAATGTAAGTCGAAACTGAGTCAAAGTTGGAGAAAGCTATATCTACCACCTTCTGCAACCCGTGTAGAAAGAGGCTAAGGCTGAGTAAACTAAGAGATACTACGGGAACGGGGGGAAGGACATGGATTTTGCTGCTGCATTGTGGTGCTTGTCCAAACTACGAACAGGTGCTAGAGAACTGCATCCTTCAGGGCCCATTCACGCGTATCACCACAACATTGTATCATCGCTATTCTATACGATCCAACATAGAAGATTTACGAACTATAAATGCTCGACTAACTTCATCTGATAGGGAACTCGATAAGAGTTTTGCCACATCTCTCTCCTCCCATATATCAAAAATAAATACCACATGTGACTATCCTATTAAATACACGTGTACTGATCCGCAGACCAGTTTAGAATTTCATCACCTGTACTGTAGGAGGATGACGGTATCCCACAGACTATACTGTAAGTCACAAGAGACTCTTCCTGTGACCCTGTCTCGTTGTTTGAGTCGATGTTTTCTTTCTGCTGTAACACGCTTTGTACACTGCCATACATTTTGTTTTTCCGCCACGACTTCGAGGTCAGTGTCAGGTTCTAAACTGACATTAACATGTTCTGATCCATTGCCTCTCACAGAAAACTAGATGTCCCACAGTGTAGGTCATGTTGCTACTACTGCTACCATAACACCCCCCAAACACACACTGGATGATTTTTAAATTAAAGACAGCTGGAACATAAGGAAACTGGAAGAGTTTGGCGACGCAGTGGAGAGTTTCCAGACTGCTCTCCAAAGGTGATTCATGACCTCTACATTTAAACTCATCAGAATAGCTGACGTTTCAGCGTTCTGTTTCGATTGATTCCTCATATTGGGGTCATGAACGCAATCACTGTTTCAGTGCTAGTCATCCACCGAAGGTGTTGCCCCTCCACCAAAACTCTTTCTCCAACTCAAACAAGCGATTTCAGTCAGTCATTGTGTGGTAACCAACAGCGTACCAGTGACGGATGGGATGGAAAAGACACTGTCGATGTACTTTAATAATAAGCATCACAGTTAATAGTGCGAACAATTTTAGCAATATTACAGTAATTGCAACACTGACCAGTGATGTGACAGCATGTTTCCCAATTTCAGTATCATACCTAAACCGCCCTTCCTCTACTTTGCAAGTATCATTGCAAATGTAGATAGATCACTGTGCAGTACGTCCATTCATTGTTAATTCTCGAACACACATGTAAACAAACTATGCCAGACAGCACTCTACAAAGTTTTAGCACCTCGAGCATAGTGCATAGTTCACGATCGATCTCTATGTGGATTGGATTCATAGAGCATTCTCGCATTCTTAGGATAAAATTAGAGTAGACTGAAAGCCCCCTCGCACTTACTCTGAAGACCGCTACGTCCCACGTCTCGTGAATGAATGGAGCTTGTCGAATCCTCACCCATCCAATTGCACAAGATTTCTCGAGATGCCCATGTCGAGGAGGTTAGCACTCCTTATCGATGTACAGTAACAGGTTTCAAAGTGTCGTGATGTAGTAGCAGATGGTTTAGAAGAACAAGAAACGGATGATTTTTATGCGTGATGGAGCTCCAGACGGATGGAGTTCGACGCATTTTTACGTGAATCAACCAAGCAATCAATTTTAAAGTATTATACCAGAGTCTAGGATCAGGACCTCTAAGGTATTGGCAAGGGAGAACATAAACACATTCACTCCTAAGGCTACAACATTCTGCACTTAAAACAGACTATAATGTTAGACTGCTTGCGTTTCCGACCTATCAGTTGTATGGAATGTAGCGCTGTTAATATTCCAATGTAAGAAATTTATTTCAAGCGCATGAAATACATCCTTCTTTTCGGTTTCTCTACGATGAACTATGTTATTGAACCGTAACACGAAAAACTACTTCCGTAAAACATTAGCTCTGCGTGATACAAGCACAATACAGCTTTCCAGAGACGCATAGGGTCCACTGTTCACATCCGGTCATGGTTCAGAAATTATACAATGCCTGCATCAGGACTATATAAAATGATCGTTACTAACGGGGGATACCTCTTACAAGGAAACATAAACTTACAGCAGCTGCGTCCGACATGTGAAAATTGCAAGTCATTCCGCCACTAACTCTGTAAACACCACATCTGTCAGGTAAATGTATAGACGGGGATTAGTTATGTAGCCGAAGTCTCCATTTTACACCCAAGATGCGACAGGGGGATGGAGCACATCGCATAAATCAAAG
Source organism: Schistocerca piceifrons (assembly GCF_021461385.2). Classification (NCBI taxonomy): domain Eukaryota; kingdom Metazoa; phylum Arthropoda; class Insecta; order Orthoptera; family Acrididae; genus Schistocerca; species Schistocerca piceifrons. The sequence goes on along the minus strand of NC_060149.1, from coordinate 482,336,127 downwards.
TTCGTTTAGAGGAAAGTGTCACATTTCATCACACATGAGATGGAAGTCCTCTGATGACCGACATGTTTACCGTTAACGATCGCAAGTAGACAGTGCTTTAAATCACATACACAACACGTGGCTGTATGCGAGTCGAACGCAGACTATGTCACGTTGCTGATGCATCGTGACAGAATAGTGGAAAAATTGACCTGTATCAGCTTCTCCCTCCCTAGAATGCATCATCAGTCTATCATGAAATCGTTCTTCGTTACAGCTCCGTCTCAAACGATCGCCCCGTCCACTCTCTGTTATCCTTTAACGCTGATGTAAGTAAGTTTAGAGGTGGATGGTTCTCTGTCTTCCAAAAAAGCGTCAAATACAGTACTCAACACGCGTGTATCACTGTTACCTCAATTGACATACAGTAGAATGCTTCATCGACTGAAAGAAGTGACTGTTTCCCTGGTAGCCTTCGCTTCCATGTCGACGTTTTCTCGGATTCCTCTTCCTGTCGCATACTTGCTCCCATCTAAAAACTGTCCTGCACCAACCAGAACACACACAAGTACTTACTCAATTCACCCGCATTTCGGTGTATATTCCCTCAATTTATAAATATTTTCCGCAATTCTATTGATTTTATTTATGTCAGTTCTATCCGTTCGCTCATGACACAACCTCTGGTTCCGTGTTCTAAAATCGCTTGTAAATGTAGTACAGCTGCCAACACCTAGCGCAAATGCACTGATCAGGAGGCATAGTATAGCACTGTACGTAATGATATCCGGTCGCCTCCTCCACATATTACACATCTGTAGAGCGTCTGCTCTGTTTTCTGTATGTCTGTGTACTTGCATGTGTCACAGATGTCTCTCAGGACCCGAATTAGCATTCGAGTTTGGACCCACCGCACGTTATATCTGCAGCGCTGCCAAGCTGTGGATCCACAGTGTGGCACGTCCAGGATCCACCACGCACGGTGTACAGAGTGATGTTGGGATCCTGATCCAGAATATACCATATCCAAGTTAGCATTTGAGTGTGGATCTGCCGAGCACTATATATCCATACCGATGTTCAGAGGTGGATCCACAACACATCACATCTGGGATAGGGCTCGCATTTGGACCAACCAAGCGCTACGTCCGAAGATGTGTTCTGTGTTTGAAGTTGGGTCTACCAGCCGGAGGATCTAGTCCTGGGTGCCATCCGCGACACATACACATACACAGACATACAAAAAACAGAGCAGACGCTCTGCAAATGTGGAATATGTGGGTTGGAGGCGACTGTATACAGTCGTGTACAGTGCTTTACTATGCCTCCCGATCAGTGCATTTGCGCTAGGTGTTGGCAGCTGTACTACATTTACAAGCAGTTTTAGAACATGGAACGAGAGGTTATGTCATGAGAGCATGGGTAGAACTGACATAATCAAATCGGTAGAATTGCGGAAAATAGTATAAATTGAGGGAATATATACCAAAATGCGGTAGAATTGAGTAAGTACTTGAGTGTCATCTGGTTGGCGCAGGACAGTTTGTACAAGTGAGCAAGTATGCGACCGCAAGGGGAATTCGAGAAAACGTCGACATGGAAGCGAAGGGAATCAGGAAGGCAGTAATTTTTTTCCATCGAGGCACCATTCTACTGCATCTCTATTGAGGTAACAGTGATACACGTGAGTTGAGTACTGTATTTGACGCTTTTCAGGAAGACAGAGAACCATCTGCCTCTAAACTCACTTGCATCTATGTTGAAGGACGACACAGAATGAATGGATGGGTCAGTTGAGATTGAATTGAAACGAGGTGCGATTTAATGGTAGACTGATGATGCATTCTAGAGAGAGAGAGAGAGAGGGAGAAGTTGCTGCAGGTCATTTGACCTTTTTTCCGTAATGTTTCATCAGGATGCATCACATGTGTGACATAGCCTGCGTTTGACTCGTATAGAACCGCTTGTTCTGGTTCAAATGGCTCTGAGCACTATGGGACGTAACATCAGAGGTCATCAGTCCCCTAGAACTTAGAACTACGTAAACCTAACTGACCTAACGACATCACACACATCCATCCGCTTGTTCTGTGCGGGTCTTAGAGCAGTGTCTACTTGCGATCATTAACAGTAAACCTTTCGGTCATCAGAGGACTTTAATCTCACATGTGTTGAAACGTGTCACATTCCTCTAAACGAACGAAGATTTATGTGATGTACTCCATTCCCCTGTCGCATCTTAAGTGTAAAATCGATACTTCAGTTTCATAATTAAGTCAGCGATAGGTGTTTGTGAGATACTGCAATTCCCTGTGTATACATCTGCTTGACTGACGTGCTGTTTACAAAGTTAGTGGCAGTATTACTTGTAATTTCACATGTCGGATGCCGCTGCTATGTGTTTATCTGTTTCCGTGTAAGAGGTATTATCTGTTACTAAGGAACATTTTATGCATGACTGATGTGGGCACAGTATAATTTCTGAACCGTGATCGCATGTGGACAGTGGACGCTATACATTTCTGGAAAGCTATATTGTGCTCGTATCACACAGACCCACTGTTTTAAGGAAGTAGTTTTCTCGTTTTACCATTCGATACCATAGTTTATCGTAGAGAAACCTGCAAGAAGGATGTATGTCATGCGCTGGAAATATATTTCTTACACTGGAATATTAACAGCGCTGCATTCCACATGACTGATTGGTAGGAAACTCAAGCGATCTAACATTGTAGCCCGTTTTAAGTGCGGGACGTTATAGCCTTAGGAGTGTGTGTGTTTATGTTCTCTCTTACCAATACCTTCCAGGTACGGATCCTATGCTCTATAACAATACTTTAGAGTTGATAGTGTAGTTGATTTACGTAATATGCTTCGAACTCTATCAGTCTGGAGCTCCATCATGCATAATGACCACCCATATCTTGTTCTTCATACCTGTCTGCTATTACATCACAACACTTTCAAATCTGTTGCTATACACCGATAAGGGGTGCTAACCTCCTCGACATGGGTGCATCTGGTGAAATATTGTGTACTTGGATGGGCGAGGACTTGGATAACTCCATTCATTCACGAGACGTGGAATGTAGCAGTCTTCTTCTGGTCAGTTGCAGGTTAAATCGGTAATGATGCTGCAGGACGGGTTGGTCAATGACAGTGTGAGGGGTCTTTCAGACTCTGATTTTACCCTAAGACTGTGAGAATGCTCTGTGATCTCCAATCAGCATAGAGATAGATTGTAAATTAAACACTATGCTCGAGATGTTAGAAGTCTGTAGAGCGCTGTCTGGTATACTTAGATGATGTATGTGTTCAACAATTAACAGTGAGTGGACGTACTGTGCAGTCTTTTATCTACATTCGCAGTGATACAAAGTAGAGATGGGGGCGGTTTAGCTATGATACTGAAATTGAGAAACATGCTGTCGCAGCATTGCTAGGTTTTGAAATTACGGTAAATTTGCTAAAATTGTTCATACTATCAGCTGTGATGCTTATTATTAGAGTACATTGATGGTGATTTTTCCACCCTATCCAACCACTGGTATGCTGTTGGATACCACATAATGATTGACTGAGACCGCTTGTTTGAGAAGCAGAAAGAGTTTTGGTGGAGGGACAACACCTTCTGGGGACGGATGACACCGAAACAGCGATCGCTTACATGACTGCAGTGTGATGAATTAGTCGGAATGCCATCAGCTATTCCGTCACTGTGATAGGTGAGTTTAAATGTAGAGGTCGTCAATCACTTGCTGACAGCAGCTTGGAAACTCTCCACAACGCCGCTAAAATCTTCCAGTTTCATTATGTTGTAACTGTCTCTAATTTAAAATCACCCAGTGTGAGTGGCATGCCGGCCGAAGTGGCCGTGCGGTTAAAGGCGCTGCAGTCTGGAACCGCAAGACCGCTACGGTCGCAGGTTCGAATCCTGCCTCGGGCATGGATGTTTGTGATGTCCTTAGGTTAGTTAGGTTTAACTAGTTCTAAGTTCTAGGGGACTAATGACCTCAGCAGTTGAGTCCCATAGTGCTCAGAGCCATTTGAACCATTTTTGAGTGGCATGTTATGGTAGCTGCAGTAACAAGATGATTTACACCGTGCGACATCTAGTTTTCTGCGAGAGACAATAGATCAGTTTAGAACCTGACACAGACGAAAAACTAAATGTATGACAGTGTACAAAGTGTGTTACAGCAGAAAAAAAAATGTTTCAAACAATGACGCAGGGTCACAGGGAGGGTCTCTTGCGACTTACAGTACAGTCTGTGGGATACAGTCATCCTCCTACAGTACAAGTGATGAAACTTTAAACTGGTCCGTGCAGTGGATCAATACTTGTATATTTAATAGGATCGTCACATGTGCTCGATGCCGGCATGCATATGGTATTTGTTTTCTATACAGGGTGTTACAAAAAGGTACGGCCAAACTTTCAGGAAACATTCCTCACACACAAAGAAAGAAAATATGTTATGTGGACATGTGTCCGGAAACCTTACTTTCCATGTTAGAGCTCATTTTATTACTTCTCTTCAAATCACATTAATCATGGAATGGAAACACACAGCAACAGAACGTACCAGCGTGACTTCAAACACTTTGTAACAGGAAATGTTCAAAATGTCCTCCGTTAGCGAGGATACATGCATCCACCCTCCGTCGCATGGAATCCCTGATGCGCTGATGCAGCCCTGGAGAATGGCGTATTGTATCACAGCCGTCCACAATACGAGCACGAAGAGTCTCTACATTTGGTACCGGGGTTGCGTAGACAAAGAGCTTTCAAATGCCCCCATAAATGAAAGTCAAGAGGGTTGAGGTCAGGGGAGCGTGGAGGCCATGGAATTGGTCCGCCTCTACCAATCCATCGGTCACCGAATCTGTTGTTGAGAAATGTGCAGGAACTCCATCGAGCATGAACCCCATGTTGTGTCGTACTTGTAAAGGCACATGTTCTAGCAGCACAAGTAGAGTATCCCGTATGAAATCATGATAACGTGCTCCATTGAACGTAGGTGGAAGAACATAGGGCCCAATCAAGACATCACCAACAATGCCTGCCCAAACGTTCACAGAAAATCTGTGTTGATGACGTGATTGGACAATTGCGTGCGGATTCTCGTCAGCCCACACATGTTGATTGTGAAAATTTACAATTTGATCACGTTGGAATGAAGCCTCATCCGTAAAGAGAACATTTGCACTGAAATGAGGATTGACACATTGTTGGATGAACCATTCGCAGAAGTGTACCCGTGGAGGCCAATCAGCTGCTGATAGTGACTGCACACGCTGTACATGGTACGGAATCAACTGGTTCTCCCGTAGCACTCTCCATACAGTGACGTGGTCAACGTTACCTTGTACAGCAGCAACTTCTCTGACGCTGACTTTAGGGTTATCGTCAACTGCACGAAGAATTGCCTCGTCCATTGCAGGTGTCCTCGTCGTTCTAGGTCTTCCCCAGTCGCGAGTCATAGGCTGGAATGTTCCGTGCTCCCAAGACGCCGATCAATTGCTTCGAACATCTTCCTGTCGGGACACCTTCATTCTGGAAATCTGTCTCGATACAAATGTACCGCGCCACGGCTATTGCCCCGTGCTAATCCATACGTCAAATGGGCATCTGCCAACACCGCATTCGTAAACATTGCACTGACTGCAAAACTACGTTCGTGATGAACACTAACCTGTTGATGCTACGTACTGATGTGCTTGATGCTAGTACTGTAGAGCAATGAGTCGCTTGTCAACACAAGCACCGAAGTCAACATTACCTTCCTTCATTTGGGCCAACTGGCGGTGAATCGAGGAAGTACAGTACATACTGACGAAACTAAAATGAGCTCTAACATGGAAATTAAGCGTTTCCGGACACATGTCCACATAACATCTTTTCTTTATTTGTGTATGAGGAATGTGTCCTGAAAGTTTGGCCGTACTTTCTGTAACACCCTGTATATGGGAGGAGAGAGATACGGTAAAAATCTAATCGAGTTCTCTAGCGGATGAAGTTAGTGGAGCTTTTATAGTTCGTAATTTTTTTCTGGTGGATGGAACAGAATAACGATGATAGAACGCTGGGGTGATAGCGTGAATGGACCCTGAGGGATGTGGATCTGTAGTACTTGCCTGTAGTTTGGAGAAGCACCACAATGCAGTATCAAAATCGACGTCCTACCCCCAGTTCCCGTACTGTCTTTTATACTACCTCATGTTGCAGGAGCAGGCTTCGGTTCTGTTGAATGGTCCAGACACATTTATGTCACAGTAACTCAGCTTCGCCTGTTTCTGCACGGGTTGCCGAAGGTGGTAAATATAGCTTTCCCTACTCAGTTCCGACTTACATTGGAACATTCACATGTGCAATGCTGTGGGGACGGTAGCGCAATTTTCTGAGGGGTAGTTGCAAGATACATAGGGGTTACCTAAAACGATATTGGAATTTTACTGTAGCAGATAAGTTCGAGAAAGGTGGCTCGTTTCGAGATATGAGAACGCCAGAAATATGATATGGCATCCAGACCAAATGCGTTACAAATACTGGAGAAATATCTAGTGAAGCGGCGTGAGGGGTTTTCAAATATCTGTTTCATACCACGCTCCCTAGCCGAATCATTTTCAAAATTCGGTAATGTTATTACGAGGGCCCGTCAGCGACGTGTAACTGCAGTGCTGGTGTGATAATATTGTCACAAAATCAGCTCAGTAGCAGAGTCACTGTGGTGTAGTGGTTATGATACTAGACTGTTGCATGGTGGTGGTGAGTTCAAAATCCAGTCCGCTGTTAGCAGCGGTGGGACAAGGTCGTCGTGCTAGTGTCCCCCTGCTAGCGCACCGCGCGCGCGAGTGTTTACTGTTTACCTTCCGCTGCGGCGAGTGTCACGCGTCCGTGTCTCGGTAGTGCCATGGCGCACTCGTCCACTCGTCCACAATTAAGATCACGTTTCAAGCGGACTACGCAAGACCTCGAGCACTTGACATTGAACGTTTCATCCGGGACGAACTTCATATTGCACCTCAAGACATCATTGGGATCCACTTTTCTATAACACAAAGCGTCGTCTACATAAAAATGATCAATGAAAAGGCGTGCACAGATGTTGTGTGCCGACACGCTCATGGACTTAAATTCAAGCATTCTGATGGTCACATAGGAACTGTTACGATTGACCACGCTGGATTAGGCCTTCGCACTCTGAGGGTCTTCGAGCTGCCATTCGAATCCCGCCAGATGTTGTGATGACAGCTTTCAAACCGTACGGCAACGTGTTAAGCCACTTGGCTGAAAAATGGCAAACGTTTGAGACGTACCCCGTCTTAAATGGAGTGCGACAAATTAGGATTGAACTGACGAAGCATGTGCCATCCTATTTAGTAATTGGCGGCTGCAGAGCCATTGTCATGTACGACGGACAACCACGTACTTGCGCCTTCTGTGGCCAGGAAGGACATGTCCGATCGGCCTGCATTCAACGCCGACTGACTCAGACACCGGTTGGTGAAGTTGCATCCCCGGCGACGCCTACTTCACTCCCCATCACGTATGCAGCGGCTGCAACCGCAACAGCTGTTCCTGCCCAGGATCGTAACACCATATTGCAGTCAGTGGTCGATGACAGTGTGGCGGACAGCATATCCCCCTCTACGACGTCATCGGCAGACTTGCCTCAACACGGTGATCAATTGTGCCACCAAGACGAGCCTAAAGAGAAGATGGAAGTAGAAACTGAAATTGCCCCGACCTCTGCCTTCCTACCAATGGAGACCGCATCAGATGATTGTCGCCCGCACTCTGACACAGAACAACATGTCCGGAAACAACGGTCCCCTCGAAAACGCAAGAAACGGTGCCATACGCCATCCGATGATTGCCTGATTCGGATGTGTGGCCCGGACGAACATCCGGCGTCGGACGACACTCAGGACTCTACCACCACAACTCACCCTTCCCATCACGATGCTACGGCGGATACAATTTCTGAGCCTCAGTCTGACAACATCACTTCTGCTACTGAACATGCGCGCAAGCACTCTACTGACAACACTAATCAACAATTACCAATTGCTGCATCTGATTCTTGGGCGGATGATGTCGAGGATGAGCCACAGCACCAGGAGGATGCCGAAGGCAGAGATGCTCCCTCGGCTGTACCCAGCACCAACCAACAACCGTGACTACGGCTGTATCGTCAGCCTCTGTGGGGCCGCCCCTGCCGCCCACACCTGGTCTCCTACACAACCCAGTTACCGACCTGGCTGACCAAACATACCGTCTAGCGACGATTAACATCAGCAACATACGTGCCCGACATAAACTAGCGATGCTACAGGATCTACTCAACGCAGCAGACATCGACATTGCGCTCCTTCAAGAGGTGTATGTCGCAGACTTCAAGGGACCCTATGGCTACAAGACTTGGGTCTCACATGCGTCTGCCAATGGCAGTGGTGTGGCGATCCTCCTCCGCGAAGGTATATCCGCAGAAGACGTCGAGTATCTCCCTGACGCCAGAGGCATGGCTCTTACTATCCAAGGAGTCAAACTTATTAACATCTATGCACCGTCAGGATCTGATCGGCGTCGCGAACGATCCACCTTTTTCACTCATACAATCACGCCCCTCTTTATGGGCCACCAGGGCGCCTTGATAATAGGAGGGGACTTCAACTGTAGCCAAGCACCTAAGGATCAGTTACCACATCATTCTCCCTGCGCAGAACTTGCGGCAATTATAAATAATCTTCAATTGGTGGACTCGTGGGAACATGTTTGTGGCGATCGGCCCGGATTTACTCACTACACCAGCCATTCCTCCAGCCCCATAGACCGGATTTACATCTCGCGCTCCATAGGTGTGGGGACAAGAGCTGCCGAAGTTTGGCCCACAGCTTTTTCTGACCACGAGGCCTACATTTGCGCTATTACCCTCGGCCGCCAGAAGGTATGGCACAGCCGTGGTCCTTGGAAGTTGAACGTCGCCCACCTCGCTTCTCAGGAATGCCGCCGCCTTATAGAGAACACGTGGGACTCTTGTAGCCGCTGGCGTGGCACCTACCGGCCTACACTGTCGTGGTGGTTACTCTGCGCCAAACCAACCCTCCGGAAGACATTGATAGGCTACGGCCGAGATGTTGAAGCATGGAAGAGACATACCATGGATTTTTACTACAGTATCTTAAGGGAATGTACAGCACTGCCGTACTCACCTGCACGGCAGGTGACGGTGAACCGTGCCAAGGCACAGATCATCAGATTGACACGTTGCCACCTTGAGGGTGCGATAGTCAGAGCGCGCACTCAAGACGGAGTGGCCCAGGAGGAACCGTCTATGTACCACGTCATTACAGAACGACGGCACCGACACAGGATACTGATCCAAGCTATTACGACGGAAGACGGACGACGCCTTGATACCCAGCGTGACATAGGAAACGCCCTTCATGCTCACTACACTAGGCTGTACTCGGAACATCGACATCCCCCAGAGGTGATCGCCGAAGTCTCTCAACTCACTTATGGCTCGATCTCTCCGACAGCGGCGGCGGATTTGACTGCAGATGTAACGGAAGAGGAAATCATTGAAGCAATACAGGCAGGGGCTGCTCATAAGTCCCCGGGACCTGGTGGCCTTCCTCTGGAATTTTACCGGACGTATCAACAATTGCTGGCACCAGCATGGACTGATATTTGCCGCGATCTTATGTCTCCCACGACGCAGATACCTGGGGCCTTCCTAGAAGGACTGATTGTGCCCATACACAAACCACGAGGCGGATCCAGGATCAGTGACTATCGGCCCTTGACCTTACTCAACAGTGCCTTGAAGATTTTCACCCGGCTTCTGGCGGCACGCCTAAAGCGATCAGTTCGATGTGTTGTGTCGCAGGACCAGGCATCATTAGGTGGTGACCATAATATTCACACTGCGTTGTGCCGATATAGAGATATGATCACGCTAGCCAAAGCTCGCCAACTGCCAGGAATTTGGGCCTCACTCGACTTTAGCCAGGCCTTTGACAGAGTCGACCACACGTTTTTGATGGAGGTACAGCGTGCGACACATGGGGTATCCGGACGTCATAGTTAATGTACTGATGCGTCTCCTACGTGGCGCGACGTCCAATGTGTTATACAGGGTGATTCAAAAAGAATACCACAACTTTAAAAATGTGTATTTAATGAAAGAAACTTAATATAACCTTCTGTTATACATCATTACAAAGGGTATTTAAAAAGGTTTTTTTTTCACTCAAAAACAAGTTCAGAGATGTTCAATATGGCCCCCTCCAGACACACGAGCAATATCAACCCGATACTCCAACTCGTTCCACACTCTCTGTAGCATATCAGGCGTAACAGTTTGGATAGCTGCTGTTATTTCTCGTTTCAAATCATCAATGGTGGCTGGGAGAGGTGGCCGAAACACCATATCCTTAACATACCCCCATAAGAAAAAATCGCATGGGGTAAGATCAGGGCTTCTTGGAGGCCAGTGATGAAGTGCTCTGTCACGGGCTGCCTGGCGGCCGGCCGATCCATCGCCTCGGGTAGTTGACGTTCAGGTAGTTACGGACAGATAAGTGCCAATGTGGTGGCGCTCCATCCTGCTGAAATATGAATTGTTGTGCTTATTGTTCGAGCTGAGGGAACAGCCAATTCTCTAACATCTCCAGATACTGTAGTCCAGTTACAGTAGCACCTTCGAAGAAAAAGGGACCAAAAACTTTATTGGCTGAAATGGCACAGAAAACGCTCACCTTAGGCGAGTCACGTTCATACTGAGTTGTTTCCCGCGGATTCTCAGTGCCCCATATACAGACATTGTGACGGTTGACTTTCCCGTTAGTGTGGAAAGTTGCTTCATCACTAAACACAATCTTTGAAACGAAAGATTCATCTGTTTCCATTTGAGCAAGGATAAAATCACAGAAATCGATTCTTTTAATCTTATCAGCTGCAGACAGTGCTTGAACCAATTTCAGACGATAAGGTTTCATAACTAACCTTTTTCGTAGGACTCCCCATACAGTTGATTGTGGAATTTGCAGCTCTCTGCTAGCTCTGCGAGTCGATTTTCCTGGGCTGCGAACAAATGCTTGCTGGATGCGTGCTACATTTTCATCACTCGTTCTCGGCCGTCCAGAACTTTTCCCTTTGCACAAACACCCATTCTCTGTAAACTGTTTATACCAACGTTTAATACACCATCTATCAGGAGGTTTAACACCATACTTCGTTCGAAATGCACGCTGAACAACTGTCGTCGATTCACTTCTGCCGTACTCAATAACACAAAAAGCTTTCTGTTGAGCGGTCGCCATCTTAGCATCAACTGACGCTGACGCCTAGTCAACAGCGCCTCAAGCGAACAAATGTACAACTAAATGAAACTTTATAGCTCCCTTAATTCGCCGACAGATAGTGCCTAGCTCTGCCTTTTGTCGTTGCAGAGTTTTAAATTCCTAAAGTTGTGGTATTCTTTTTGAATCACCCTGTATAATGGCCGTCTTACACCGCCGATACAGAGCCAACGATCGGTGCGACAAGGCTGCCCTCTTTCGGCGATATTGTACGCCCTCGTCTTGGAACCACTCCTCTGTGGCCTCCGACAACGCCTGACTGGGATATCCCTTGGTGGACACACTTTTTGCTGCACTGCCTACGCGGATCATCTGGTACTCCTTCTTCGCAATAATGACGATGTTCGTGCAGCACTGGTGTGGGTGGCGACCTACGGCGCGGCATCGGGGAGCCATCACAATCTCCACAAATCACACGCCCTGTCTATAGGCAGAGGCCTACCCGACGAGAGCATCACACCACTACGAATCAGTGACACAATTCGCTGTCTTGGCATTGATTTCACATCTGACATGAAGCGCTGAACAGCCCTGAACTACAGGCGTTTATTGAATCAGATGAGAGCAGGAATAAGTGACCACTGCCTGAGACATCTAGACCTCCTGCAACGGACACGATATGCTAACGTCTATTCGGCGTCACGTATCCCCCATTTTGCACAGATACTCCCCATACCACCTACCCTGGCTCACCGCATGTTGGCGGTTTTGGGATCCTTTGTTAATACGGGCATGTTATTTAAGATTCGTTACGAGTCCCTAACCCTCCCGAGGAGCAGAGGGGTTTAGGCCTTCGTCATGTTCAGCACAGAGAGAAGGCCCTGTTCGTCAGCTGTCACCTGCAACTGTGGTGACGAAGTCCGACGTGCCTCACAAGTCTCTTACTGGAAGCCTTACGACAAATCTAACTTGCACCCCCTGTGATGATATCGGACATCCCTGCACCTTTCTTCTACATTAGCCAATTCTTCCTCGAATTAAGCTACATCCGCACCGCACTACTACCCACACGCTTGATGATGACGAGGGCGATATATGCTGCCATGCAAATGAACAGGACGCCGAATGTGACTAAAAGCAAACACCCCACTACAAAGTGGCGCGCTGTGTGGGAGGCAGTGAATGCCACCACCCTTGATACTAACGTGCAATCTGCATGGTACGTAACTGTTAATGGGAAACAGTTGTGCCAGTCCCGCCTACATCACATCCACCTCGTTGATTCACCCTTGTGTGCCACATGCCAAGTGATTGACACGGATGAACATCGTTTCGAATCCGGGTCGGCAAAGGACGTTTGGTATTTGGTGCGTCAGATATTGGCTTTTCTCACACGCACGACTCTCGACAGGATAACTACCCGATCACTCCTTTTCCCCGATGAGATTTATTTCCCAAGAGCAAAAACGAACTCTGTGACGTGGATCAGCGGCCACGCTGTTCACTACCTCTTCGGTAATGGCGAAAAGACAGTACCCGATTTTTGGTATTACCTCAACGAACGACATTGTGCGATCGTCAAGAACCCTAAATATAGGCAATATTTTTCTAATTTTCTTTGGAGTGCATTCCATAATCCGCCTCGCAGCTGGATTATCGATGACATGAGAAGATAACCATAGCACCTCTTCCCAGTTCCTTTTTTTATGAGATTGAACAAACAACGGAAACAACACAGCAACGAGAAGACAGTCATCGAAAAATTCGCAGCGGGCTATAGTATGGAGCATCCTTTGTCGTAACGGGACGACTTCCTATTATTCTGTTTATGTAGCCGAAGAGGAACGGTCTTCCTTTTATCCATTTGTATAAAAATAAAATAAAATAAAAATAAAAAAAGCAGAAAAACAAACCATCCAAAATCCTTTTTCCTTTTTTTTCATTTTTGTTAAAAAAAGTGGCTAGGATAGCTGGCTATGAAAAAATGCCCATTTGTGTTACGTACGCATTTTGTTATTTTAAGTAGTGCAGAAAAAAAATAAAAAATAAAAAAAACTCGCCTGAGCTCTAAAATTTTAATTTCAATATTCGGTTCAGCTACATTCTAGAAGTATCCACAAATGTCAAGAATAATTGTACTGACATGATCTGTAACTGTATATACACCGTATGTGTTCTGGCTGGAGGCTGTTCGCTCCGCGCTCTTGTATGTGCAAGTGCTGAATAAACCTTCGTTAAGTGAAGTTAGTGTTCGTCATCCATCTAATTACACCTTCTTCTACATTATTCTGCTGGAGACGCTGGGTATTGGAACTTGTGATAGCCCACATTACCGACGGCACAGTGGCTCCCATCAGGCCACGACAGAACCGCCGTTTACGTGGCGAGAAACTCGAGTTCGGGCCATATTCAACAGATCGCAGTCTATCGGAGACAGAAGAAGAAGAGGACGTTACGATGACAGCAACTGTGTGCCACCACATGAGACATCCTTCGGAGTTCTCTGGCGACGATGGCCAAGATCCAAACAAGTGGCTGAAGGTATATGAGCGTGTAGCCATATTTAACAAATGGGATGACACCGTGTGTTTGGCTAATATATTTTTCTACTTTGAAGGCACTGCCAAGCAATAGTATGAGAACAACGAGGAGAAGTTCACAAGATGGGATGTATTCCAGGCGGAACTGCGCAAGTATTTCGGCGACCCACAACGACAGAAGTGCAAGGCTGAAGATAAATTAAAGTGCAGGGCACAGTGTCCAGGAGAAACTACAGCATCCTACATTCAAGGCGTATTGGAGCTGTGTAAAATAGTGGATCTTAGAATGAAGGAGGAAGATAAGGTTGCTCATCTCATGAAGGGTGTTGCTGAGGACATGTATCAAGCCCTACTCCTGAAGGAGGTTTCAGTAGCAGACGACTTCATAAAATGGTGCCAGTATATCGAGACAATGCATCAAAAAATAATTACAAGCAAAAAGTGTAAACGGCTTCCAAACGTTGTATCGATGCCTGTGATGGAGGAAGGAACTAATTTCACAAATGTTCTTCGTCAGATAGTGAGATAGGAAGTTCAGAAGCCACTTGGATTGCACGGCGAGAAAAAACCCGAGACGCTTCAAGAGGTCATAATGGAGGACGAAGGATAACCGACCAGTATGATTCCACTGTGGACGACCGGGACATGTGGTGTGCTATTGTCGAGAAAGGCGGCGGATATTTGATGACGATCGCCCCAGAAAACAGTTGACCGATCTTAGCCGACGCCAACTCCGAGACGACGGAGATGAACAACAAGATGTGGGTGCAGGACGACGTAGGTCACCATTGCCGCAAGCTAGCCGCTGGAGAGGACGCTCCCCAACACTCCGATCAAGGTCTCCATCGCCGTTTAGAAGCTCCAGCCGATCACCTAGCAGCCGCAACCTGGAAAACTAAAGAGTACGACCTTCCATGGAGGTGAGGCCGCCGAAGAGCAAAATCCTCTGCCTTCGATCACTACAAAAATGATAGGAAACTACGTCGATATCCTCATGGATGCCGACCACCCCAAGCTCTTGCGGACTCTGGAGCATCATATTCAGTCATTTCGGAGAAGTACCGTCGCCAGTTGCAGAAAACCGTATTAGTCGTGACAAAACATCTCTGCTGAAGGTGGCTAATGGGAAATATGCCAAACATACAGGAAGATGTACCATTCGTGTGGGTATAAGTCGCCATACACAGCCCTTACAATTCATCATCTTACAAGAGTGTAGGCATGACGTCATTCAGGGGATGGCACTTTTTGAAAGCTTCTCAAGCAGTTATAGATTATGGCCGCTCGAAGATTATGCTAGACGAGATGAGATACTGTGGACAGGAAGACGCACATCCGAGTGTGTGGAGACTATGTGTGCTGTATGAAGTGATCATTCCTGCAGTCAGCGCTAGAAAGGTAACTGTCATGTGTCATGCCATGCATCAACCTATGGATCTTATAGTGGAATGTAAGAGAAGCGTACCACTGAAGAATAACTTGGTCATCCCAGCGTCTGTCGTCTTGTTTAAGAACGGATTCGGTGAATTGCGGATAGTTAACTGTCGACGAGAACAGCAGATCCTTCGACGACGCATGTGCGTAGCAAACGCTGAGCCGTTAATTGCCGAACATCTGAGAGTCATAGAAACCTCCCATGCCGAGACCGTGGGCGAAATTGGCGCTACCACTATGATATAAAATCGTCTATCTCAACTATCACCAGATCTCACTTAGGAACAACAGAAGCTACTTGCCATTCTTCAAGAGTTCTCTAAATGCTTCAATCCACAGGTGAAGAGCAAATTAGACAAATCGACGGTGAAACACCGGATTAGCACTGGAGACCATCAACCAATATGCCAGAGAGCGGAACATTGAATAATTCGTGACGAGGTAGAGAAAACGATGAAGAATGACATCGTTCAGCCTTCGCAGAGTCCATGGTCTTCACCAGTGGTTCTCGTCAGGAAGAAGGATGGCAGTTGGCGCCTTGGTGTTGATAAGAAAAAGCTTAATAAGATAATTAAAAAGGACGTTTACCCCCTTACACGAATTGATGATACACTACATTGTCTGAAGGGGGCTAAGCTTTTCCCAACCATGGACATGTACTCGGGATACTGGCAAATCGAAGTAGATGAGGCTGATCGTGAGAAAACTGCATTCATTACCACTGAGGGCCTGTACAAATTTAAGGTAATTCCGTTTGGTTTGAGTAATGTACCAGTAACTTTTGAACGGATGAGGGATAATCTTCTAAGTCACCTGAAGTGGACGATGTGTCTTTGTTATTTAGATGGCATTATAGTGTTCTCAGAGACAGTTGATGGACACGTAAAAAAGACTGAGGGACGTTCTTAAGTGTCTCCAACAAGGCGGACTGAAACTTAATCCAAGAAAGTGTCTCTTTGGAGCAAAAGAAATCAAAATACTTGGACACCTTGTGTCAAACGAAGGTGTGCGGCCAGACCCAGAAAAGGTGAGATCTATAACGGAATTTCCTTTTCCTAAAAGTATTAGAGATGTGAGAAGCATCCTTGGGTTATGTTCTTAATACCGTCGTTTTATCAAAGACTTTTGAATCAAAGCCAGACCACTCCAAGACTTGTTAAAAGCCGATGCTAAATTTATCTGGGGTGGTGCTCAACAAGATTCTTTCGGTGTGCTGAAAAAATCTCTGACGACTGACCCTGTACTTGGTCTGTATGATGAGAGAGCACCTACAGAACTATATACAGATGCCAGTGGGTATGGGATCGATGCTGTTCTGATGCAAATTACGGATGGAAAACAGAAGGTTATAGCCTATGCTTCTAGGACACTTACAAAAGCCGAGAGAAACTACTCAACTACAGAAAGAGAATGTTTTGCTGTAATCTGGGCCACGTGCAAATTTCGACAGTATCTCTATAGAAGGCCATTCACAGTTGTTGCAGACCATCATTCAGTTTGTTGGTTGAGAGGTATTAAGGATCCAACAGGATGACTCTCCAGGTGGGCACTATGTCTTCAAGAGTATGACATTACCATAGCGTACAAAAGTGGAAGAAAACACCAAGATGCCGACTGTCTCTCAAGAAACCCTGTGCAAGACCATCAAGACTTTAATGAAGATAGTGACTGTCTCGCAGCACTCCAGGATCTCTCTGCTGAGCAGAAGAAGGACGCCAAGATATTTCAAATTTTGCTTGCCTTAAATCGGTCAGAGGGTGCGAAAGAACAGTTTAAAGTGGTTAGTGGATTACTTTACAAGAAAAACTTTGATCCGTTTGGAAAGAGGCTGCTACCAGTGATTCCTAAACATATGCGCTTAGATGTTCCACATAATTTCCATGACACACCGGAGGTCGGACATTTAGGATTTATTAAGACATACGATAGGATCCTCAAGAGATTTTTCTGGCCAGGTTTATTTAGGAGTGTCCGTCACTATGTGTCACACTGCCGAGAATGACAGAGGAGAAAGGCAGTTCCTCAGAAACCACCTGGCCGACTCATGCCAATTCCACCAGCCGAAACGCCTTCCCACCGTGTTGGGATTGACCTCCTCGGACGATTTCCAACCTCTGCTAGTGGTGATAGATGGATTATTGTTTGCACTGATTATATGACACGCTATGCCATTACAAAAGCCGTGAAAACAGCCGAAGCATTCGAGATAGCCAAATTCATCGTGGAACACATTATATTAAAACAGGGTGCCCCAAGGCAGCTAATTACGGATCGAGGGAAAGTTTTTCAATCGCATCTTGTGACAGAGATAAACCGTCGGTGCAACATGGCTTACTGAACGCCTTAATAAGACCTTGGCCGACATGCTATCAATGTTTGTCATTGTTGAGCAGAGCAACTGGGATGAGGTGCTACCTTTCGTGACCCTTGCCTACAACACCACCAAACAAGACACCACAGGATTTACGCCATTTTTCCTGGTGCATGGGCGTGAGGCGACTACGACGATGGACACTGTGTTTCCGTTACATCCTGATGACGTGGACGACGACTACATCAGCCAGGTGTTAACCAGAGCTGACGAAGCTCGGCAGTTAACTCGACTCCGCACGCTGCAGGCTCAAGAAAACAAACTCCGAAGGTATGACGCCAGCCACCGCCCTGTTGTCTACCAGCCTGGTAACCTCGTCTTGATCTTCACTGCTGTTAGGAAGGTTGGACTCTCTGAGAAACTCCTCAGGCGCTACTTTGGAACTTATACGGTTGTAAGGCAATTGGCTGATGTTACTTATGAAGTTGAAGATTTTGACCCCGACACAAGACGATGAAAGACGGTGAAAGTCCACGTCCTTCGAATTAAGCCCTACAAGGATCCTGCAACCCAGGGTAAATTCTAAGCTCCAACGACAGACAACAAGCGGAAAGGTGACGAAGAGTGTAGCGGCAAAGGAAGTTCTAAGAAGATCACCGCCAGGGCGAACATCAGTCATTGGGAGTCGGGGTAAGCAGGACGGATGACTTGTTCCCGGACTAGGAGCACGTAACACCGAGACGCTGTTCTCTTAAGGAGGGAGCAATGTCGCAAAAGAAGCTGAATAGCAAAGTCACCATGGTGTGGTGGTTATGATACTAGACTGTTGCATGGAGGGTGGTGAGTTCAAAACTCACGTGAAATGTAAAACTTTAATATCTATATTCGGTTCGAATACATTCTAGAAGTATCCACAAATGTCAAGAATCATTGTACTGGAATGTTCTGTATATATACTGTATATATACTGTATGTGTACTGTCTGGAGGCAGTTCGCTCCGCGTTCTTGTATGTGCAAATGCTGAATAAACCTTCGTTAAGTGAGTTAGTGTTTGTCTTCATATAATTACACCTCCTTCTACGTGACACTACACACTTCAGCGATCACCGTCTACATACAGTGTTATGGTATTTGTCTGGAAAAACCACATCATTTGTAGGTAGTGCCATATGTGGATTTATAAAGCCGGCATAGCTTTTAACATGGATACTTGTGTGCACCTGTAGAATCAAGACCGCTTGTGATGGTAAAGCGGTTTGTAAGACGATTATGCCTCCCTTTCTAAGACACGGTGCTAGCACTCACAAGAAAAACTTATGAGACATGTCCACCCATCGCTGATTTTCGGTCAGTATTATTTCGTACTGCTACCGATCAGCTATTGACGAAGTATCATATTTAGTAGTAGGGGTTGCGTGATAGGTTCGCCTTGAGCATCAGGCTTATAAGGTATGTGTTTGTGTTCAGATAAGTGCAAAGGAAGGTGTGCATTTGACGTGGAATACTGTGACAGGAAAGGGAAGAGTATGACAAGTCATAAGAATGCTACTGATATTTCTATTTCCAGAGCCACAGCCGTCAGCAGGGTGTATTTCCGATACTTCGCTCAATATCGAATTTCATTCAACTGAGACCATGATCGTAACATGTAGCTGTAAGTACAGGGATGAAATATATATGCGATCGATTTCTTAAGATGATGATTCTACCTGTGTGTGCTTGGCGTCCAGCGCCGGTGACCTGTACGGAGATGATTCATGTTTCCTGTTAACTGTAGGAGCTGTCCAAATGGAGAGGTCTGTCGGAGTGTAGGAATGTAGATGACTTAACCGTATTTCCCTCTAGACGAACGAATAGCGAACTAATACTTAGTATGTGTTGGATAGCTTTCGTGATTGTGCGGAGATTTGAGAAGATTGAATATGGAGGTGTGTTTGCACTGGACCGTTATTCCCTCCCATGTAAATTGTTCGGCTACTGCTTCTTCACATTTCACTCTTTTATTTAGTTGAGAACAGGTCGATTGTGGTGTGTGCATCTAGCGTGTGGAAGACACATTTGCCGGGTCTCTAGACATGAGAAACGCCTTAGTTGACCTTGTAAATTATAGGGATGATTTGGAGTCTGCTATATCACTCATATCATTATCGGCGAGTGGAAATATCAGTTTTTTCTATTTTTTCTAGTTTACGTGTAAATGTCTTCGCAGGCATG
Organism: Schistocerca piceifrons; assembly: GCF_021461385.2. Taxonomy (NCBI): domain Eukaryota; kingdom Metazoa; phylum Arthropoda; class Insecta; order Orthoptera; family Acrididae; genus Schistocerca; species Schistocerca piceifrons. The sequence goes on along the minus strand of NC_060149.1, from coordinate 482,316,338 downwards.
ACAAGCTTTTAGTTAGTCAGTGGTTTACAGCTCACCCCACCTAGCTAAAGTTTTGGGTTTGTAGAGAAATAATTTCCAGTCTATGTCTTCAGAATCATGTTGCGCGAGCGATCGGTATGATACTGCTGTGTGCTTGATATCGAGAAGTACCGCGAAAATCGTAATATTACGACAAACCATGGAAAATACATGTGTTCTTGTAATCCCAGAATCTGGAGATAGGTGTAGCAAAGCAAGCAAGCAAGGAGGTCTGGATCAGGAACAGTAACGCATTTGTGGCGAGGGGGAACAAGCCTGAACTTGTAGAACAGTTCCGAGAGTGACTTCGGGTGCTCTGGTCACCAGTTGGGGGGGGGGGGGGGGGCATGACCGCCGACCTCGCAGGGAAATATCTAGTGCTGTGAGGAGTGTATACGGTGCTGTCTGTCTTAGCGGTAAATGTACAAATGAAGTAAAATTGCTGATTTTGTATGGTGCAGGATACGAATTGTATGTTTTCTACATCGACACAGTATGCAGTGATATATTGCCTGGTTGGAGATCTGTTTCATGCTCCAATATTCAAGCTGCCCCCAGTGGGAGAGCAGTGTAATTAAGTAAGAGTCTTACCATATTTGACGGTCTGTAGGCCACTCTGAAGGGTTTAATTGTCGGTGTAATATGGTGATCAGTACAAACTACAATCATAATGCTCTGTTCATTCATAAGACATCCATTGTGCTGGGACATAGGAGCATCTACAAACTGATTCAAACAAGATGGAGGCAATGTATGTACAGAAAGTTCTGGGAAAGCAAGTGTTCAAAGACAAGTTGAAGCAGACCATCCATCGTTGGTGGGGATGCCATCACTCATCCACCACTGTGGCATTAGGACTTGTAGCTGTAGGATACCGAAAATTCTGGCCATTTCTTTCTCTTCTGTAAGACAGTACTTCTATTTCTGTTTGCATAATTGTTATGATTTACCCCCGTCTGTGCTTAGAAAGTGCTCTCTTTCCAAACAACAAGAATGCTTTTATGATTAATGGTGTTTTTGCGAGCGTGCACAGGCTTTAAGCGGTGAGAACGTTATTGTTTCTGGAGACGTATATTGATAGCAGGACGAACATTTTGCACGATGCGTCAGCCACACTGGTTACATGTACGTGGCTAGATGCAGCTCGCATGTTCAGTTAGGATCCTTAGGAACAGTGCACGCTGTGCCATTCTCTGACGTCAGTATCCATAGGTAATTTGTCGGCAATGGTAAACACACATGCTGCCCAGAGGTGTCTCACATATGGGATCGGCGTGAGCGTGTTTTGGAGTTCTGTGACACCATCATAACACTCGCAGAACTCTAACTATACTTGAAAATATACCCAACTTTCACCTGCTCGCTGTAAGCAGCAGCAGTGTGAGAGGTTTGGCTCGCACTGGCTTGCGTCTCTGCTCCCTTCCGGTTACGTCAGCAACAGTGCCTAGGTGATCTCGTATTTCGAGAGAAATTTCTCAGGTGTCAAGTATGAAAGTGATGCCACTGCTTAATGGTTGAGGGACTGGAGCAGGCACCTGTACGTCACTTTGCGCGCTCGGCTGGTTGTTTGCGTGTCTTTTGCATTATTTTGTGAGCTGGTCTGTAGGTTGTGCTATGCATTATTTGGACAGTTTACGACTACATCAGTGTACTGCATTATTTAGGCATTATTTAGGAGGAGTTTGCATGTCTGTGTGCTGCATACTGAAATTATTTCGGTAACTTTGAGTTGTTTGCGTGTCTGCAGAGCGTTATTTAGGAGTAGTTTACAGGTCTGTGGGCTGTGTGGCGTGACCCCAAGCGTGTCAGTGCATGTGTTTTCAATGCTCTGTACTAGGTCCAGACCTTTTGGTGACCACACTGTTTCCTGCCTTTTCCCCCCACCATCTTGGGTTACGTCACAGAATGGATGACAGTGCTATCTGGTGGCAGTACTGCATACTAGGTCCAGACCTCGTTGTGAACGCTCTGTTTCCCGCCAAAAACCGCCATCTTGGATAACAGTACTTTTGTCCACAGCTGACGTCATGGCCGCCATCATGGATTACGTCACGGAGTGGACGACATCGCCATCTGCTGGTGTTACTGTGTACTAGGCCAGTTGGCAAACACACTGGATGGCAGTAGTGCCTCAAATTGTTTAAGTAGAGACTGGTGCTTGATTTCGACAGTTGACGATTAGCAAGCATGTTTGCAAAGTCTTTTAGATGGATTATTTTTGACAATTTATGAGTTGTTTGGCTCTCTGGACATAAATGTAATGCATTATTTTGAGTGGTTTGCCGGTCTGTAGGCTGTGCAGTGTGTTATTTTGACAGTTTACAATTAGCATGCACGTCTGCAGAGCATTATACATGGTTTATTTCGGTAATTTAGAAGTAGTTTACAGGTCTGTAGGCTGGGTGGCGTGACTCCAAGCATGTCAGAGCGTGTGATAAATATAATATCTTTCAAACTCCATCCCTAAATAAATTGTTACAAAATAAGTAAAGTACACTCCTTCCTCTCTCCAGCAACCCAGCACAGGCTGAGTCCTTTTTTCACCAATCCCTAGGAAGAGGTGTCGGTTGGATGACTTAGGTTAGTGGAGGTAACCCAAGTGACCTTTTTTCCCACCATTTTCTTAGGTTAGTAGAGGTGTGTTGCATTGTCCTGATGCAATTTAAACTTCCCACCATTTTCTGGGGGGGGGGGGGGAGGGGAGCGGGGGTTGGGTTAATGGAGGTAGCCCAATTGATCTATCTTTCCGTCAAAATCCGCTATCTTGAATGAAGTCACGACCGCCATCTTGGATGACGTCATGCACTGTTGCCATGTCTACATGCCGCCATCTTGGATGAAGTCATCATCCCCATCTTGGATACATCTGGCAACACTGCAGCGTGGTGCAGTATGAACTATGTCCCCCTACAATAGTGGGCCGAGGGATGTTTAGGAGTGTGGAAATTGCCATACAGACGTATGAAACAAGTGACACCCCATCGCCTGACCATGTTCGAAGTCCGTGAGTTCCGCAGAGTGCCCCTTTGTGCTCTCTCATGATGTCTAATGACTACTGAGGTCGCTGATATGGAGTACCTGACAGTAAGTGGCAGCATGAAATACGTATGTCCGGATGCTTTTGATCACATAAAGTATGTATATGTATCCTCATTTTATATTCAAACATCGCACTGCTGATGAAAATCGATATCTAACAGATGACTTTAATAACTTAGCAATCTGGGTTTGAGATTGTGTCACAGAATTTAACCTCATGACACTTTGTTTCAAACACCTTCAAATTTTGTTCCCTGAAATTATATCAAACATTTTTAGAAGTTAGTTAATAGGGAGATAAAGGTATTGATAGGATTCCTGGCGGAGCACAGATATTTTCAAGTTCAGATCTGCTAACTGATACTGGTGAAAACGTCGATATTTCAAAACTCTTTGTGCCTCGTCGCCAATGACGTACGATGTTGTGATTGAGTGTCGGTCAGGCAGGAAAGTTTTAGTTAATTACAATGACTATAGGTGCCTGGTTTCAGTCCAGATCCGAAACAGAAACGTTCGTCCAGTCGTTAAAAATGTGCACAAATAATTGCTAAATCAAGTGTTCAGAAAAGTTACTGGTGATATTATGTTAATTTTGAGGTTTCCATGTAGCGCTCGCTGCTGTTAATTGCGCTGCTTTTAACTGGTTAGTTGAACATCCAGTTTATGACCAACCACTCGTATCAGGAACAACGTTTGCCGGAAATAGTTAATTAATTTAAAGAGCATAAATACTTCGAGTTGTCATAGAACTTTAGGATTCCAGATATGGTCTCTGAATCACTTGTTCATAAAAATACTTAATTTTGCCTAAAGATTGCTCGAATGACTTATGTGACAGTGTTGGTTAACCTAAATTCTATGGAGTGTGGTACTGATTTTGAAATATCACTTCCTGTAACAAACATGAGTTTACTAGCGTTAAGGATTGTCTAATGACGTGTTTCCTAGTATTTGTTATATTGTTGTGTCGATTCACATCTTGACCGATTACCTTAAAGCACAATATTCTATAGTGTTCTGTTGCGGTATCCATCTTGTATAGTCAGAAGACTGTACAGAAAAGAGATTAGGGGACCTGCACGACAGTTAAGTTATGTGGGTTGCATGTAATTCTGGCGAAACACGATTCAAACCGTTCGGATATTTCTAGGTACGACAGCAGTTTGGCAGCAGTAGAATCCTTATTTAATCAGCCTCAAATACCGGTTCCCTATAATTTTTTTTCGATAGAGCTCCTTGAAAAGAACATCGCTTTCCCTTCAGTGATTCATGTTTGAGTTCCTGAAGCATTTCCCTGATACTTGCATGTTGTTCGAATCTACCGGTTGCGACTGCTACGGTCGCCGGTTCGAATTCTGCCTCGGGCGTGGATGTGTGTGATGTCCTTAGGTTAGCTAGGTTTAAGTAGTTCTAAGTTATAGGGGACTGATGACCTCAAATGTAAAGTCCCATAGTGCTCAGAGCCATTTGAACCATTTTTGAATCTACCAGTAACAAATTTAGCAGCCAGCTTTTGAGTAGCTTCGATGTATTCCTTTGATCCGAACTGGTAGGTATCCCAAACACTCGAACAGTACTCAGCAATGGGTCGCAGTAGCGTCCTATATGCGGTCTCCCTAAAGATGAACCATGTTTTCCTAAAATTTTCCCAATAAACCGAAATGGACCATTCTCCTGCCCTACGACAATCCTTACATACTCATTCCATTTCACGTTGCTATGCAACGTTATGCCTAAATATTTAATCGACTTGACTGTGTCAAGCAGCAAATTATTTATTACACCAACTAGAAATTTCATCGTAGTCATCTTGTATCCTCCTATACCCGGGCCGGTGAAACATGTCGCTTGACAGCTCGCGTGTGGTTGGCTACACTGCGATTGCAAGGTTGCAATAGCTGCCACCGCACACGCCCACAACTCCGAAGTACGTTTTGTAAATGTAAGCTACAATCAACGTTTATACGTAAGTGCAACAAACTACGTTTTTTTTAAAAAAAATGGAGAGAACGACGACGGAGACCAAGCATTTGATAGTATATTAAACCGGGAAATAAAAACACCTGAAGTTAATGACAATATCTATGAAAAGTCGTCCAAAGTGTTACAGTAATAGCTGCATGTAAAACTCATAGAAAGAAATAAAGCAAAATATACATAGCCTACCTGATTACAGAGAGAAAATGAATTAATTCTATACACATTTACACTCACCAATTTACGATGTCAATGGCGCAATTACTTACAGTTCTCCTTCACAGTCATCGGAATCGGCGCCAAAACCGTTGTCTTCGTCATCATCATCATCATCATCATCATTAAGAGAAATCATTAACTGTTCGTTTTCATTTATAATGCCATCTATAGTCTGTGCTTCTCTTATCAGTTTAGCTACATGGTCTACTTTTTCCTCCATGATGCAGCGTCTAAAGTAGCAAAACCTTCACGTAGCTGTCTTTCCACTTCTGTTATAGTAAAAGTCTTGTTGATACTTCTAATGCACACCTTGACTTCACTCCAAACCAATTCAGTTGGATTAAAATGACAGTGGTAAGGCGGTAGCCTAATTACCAAGTGAACCTGTTCGCTTGCAATTTCATCTACGACGTATTTAGGCGTCACAGGCTTATTTTGTTTCACGAGCGAGTATAACAGCAATTTTGGCATGCTCATGTCCCCAGCAATGTCTCTCGCCTGCAACCACTGCACCTTAGTTTCTTTACGGTCATTAGTGGTGGGAGCTTTATCTAAAATCTACATCTACATCCATACTCCGCAAGCCACCTGACGGTGTGTGGCGGAGGGTACCTTGAGTACCTCTATCGGTTCTCTCTTCTATTCCAGTCTCGTATTGTTCGTGGAAAGAAGGACTGTCGGTATGCCTCTGTGTGGGCTCTAATCTCTCTGATTTTATCCTCATGGTCTCTTCACGAGACATACGTAGGAGGGAGCAATATACTGCTTGACTCCTCGGCAAAGGTATGTTCTCGAAACTTCAACAAAAGCCCGTGCCGAGCTACTGAGCGTCTCTCCGGCAGAGTCTTCCACTGGAGTTTATCTATCATCTCCTTAACGCTTTCGCGATTACTAAATGATCCTGTAACGAAGCGCGCTGCTCTCCGTTGGATCTTCTCTATCTCTTCTATCAACCCTATCTGGTACGGATCCCACACTGCTGAGCAGTATTCAAGCAGTAGGCGAACAAGCGTACTGTTGTAACCTGCTTCCTTTGTTTTCGGATTACATTTCCTTAGGATTCTTCCAATGAGTCTCAGTCTGGCATCTGCTTTACCGACGATCAACTTTATATGATCATTCAATTTTAAATCACTCCTAATGCATACTCCCGGATAATTTATGGAATTAACTGCTTCCAGTTGCTGACCTGCTATATTGTAACTAAATGATATGGGATCTTTCTTTCTATGTATTCGCAGCACATTACACTTGTCTACATCGAGATTCAATTGCCATTCCCTGCACCATGCATCAATTCGCTGCAGATCCTCCTGCATTTCAGTACAATTTTCCATTGTTACAACCTCTCGATATACCACAGCATCATCCGCAAAAAGCCTCAGTGAACTTCCGATGTCATCCACAAGGTCATTTATGTATATTGTGAATAGCAACGGTCCTACGACACTCCCCTGCGGCACACCTGAAATCACTCCTACTTCGGAACACTTCTCTCCATTGAGAATGACATGCTGCGTTCTGTTATCTAGGAACTCTTCAACCCAATCACACAATTGGTCTGATAGTCCATATGCTCTTACTTTGTTCATTAAACTACTGTGGGGAACTGTATCGAACGCCTTGCGGAAGTCACGAAACACGGCATCTACCTGGGAACTCGTGTCTATGGCCCTCTGAGTCTCGTGGACGGAATGGTTCGGTGCATTGTCCATCACAAAACGGTCGGAACACTAAACTAGAGCAACAAGTTTTTAAACCACTGTAGAAACCGTGGGTGGTCCATATCCTCATGATAGTTACCGGTTTTTTCGATCGAAAAACTAGAAGTCCTTCAGGCACAAAGCCGTTTGAAGATCCCGCATGGGCCACAATTAATCGTGATTCTCTTCCTGTTGGCTAATGACCTCTGCTATTCGGAGTATCATCTGTCCAGCATTTCTCAGCTGATTCTGCAGCGTTGACCCAGGTTTCGTCTAACCGTATGACTGAGTGTATGTCCTTTCCTACAATTTTGTGTAAGAAAATGGTACGAGCTGCAACGACATGAGCTTTTTCTAGTAACAGTTTTCGTCCATCTAACTTTTTAAAGCCAATACTTTTTAATATCATCTTAAGTGGCGTTTTCCCCCCTGAGAAAAGTTCACTTTCTTTTAAAGAAGTTAGCAACTTCGCTATTGTGAGGTATTCTTTCATTTTATAGTATCCGTATATGTGCCGACGAATTGCATCGGATTGGAAAGAGTCAATATCTGTAATAGGACGAGGCTGCTTCTTTTTCTTGCCCGGAGTACTTAAAAACACACTGTTTCTTCCACAGGGGCTTTCTTCCACACTGTTTATTTCACTGTCTTGTAAGTCTTGAAGTAGCACCCCTTTCCTTATAACTGTTCTTTCACTGAGTCCTAGAGTTTTCGAGGTACGCTCTAAAACTTTATCGGCGGGAATCGACGCATGCCCATGAACAGAAACAAATTCTTTTTCTTGCTCGGAAACTCACGCGTCCGCGGTAGTAATTCCAAAGCCTGACTATTTAATGGTACTCCACGGGGAACGGATTGTCGCTTGGTGAACGACATCGTTTTGGAGACATTGTTTAACAAACGAGAACTGTAGTCGAGGCGGTAACACAACACAACAGCAGGAGTTCGCGCTCTAACATACAATGTTTGCACGGAAGCCGGCAACGTGGTAGCGTGGACGCAAGAACCGGCTTTTGTTCGGTGCTGTAGACGCGGCGCCTCCCATTCCTCACTTGTTTGTTAGTTATACTACCAACTCTACGGTGCTTGGGGAATGGCCTTGAAGTGAAATGTTTCAGCGGCCCGGGTATACAGTCAATCAACGACAACACTTTCTCACACACCACGACAGCATCAGCAAACAGCAGCAGACTGCTGCTCACCCTGTCTTCGAGATCACGTATGTGTATAGAAAACAACAGCGGTCATATCACATTCCCTTAGGCACTCCTGACGATACCATTGTCTGTGATGAACACTCGCCGTCGAGGACAACACACCGGATTCTGTCGCTTAAGTAGTCTTCGAGCCACTCACATATCTGGGAACCTATACCATATGCTTGTACCTCCGTTAACAGCCGGCAGTGTGGCACCGTGTCAAATGCTTAACGGAAATCTAGGAATATGGAAGCCACCTGTTACCCTCTATCCATGGTTTTTTATAATCTCATGTGAGAAAAGGGCAAGCAGAGTTACCGACAAACGATGCTTTCTACAACCATGCTGATTTGTGGACTGCCCTCCCAATGAAATTTATTATATGTGGATTGAAAATATGTTCTAGGCTTCTGCAGCGAACCGATGTTTAAGAAATTTGTCTGTAATTTTGCGGATCCGTTCTTTTACCCTTCTTATATACAGGAGTCACTTGTGCGTTTTTCCAGTAGCTAGGGACTTTGGACTGGGCGAGAGATTCGCGATAAATGCAAGCTAAGTGAGGGCCAACGCCGTAGCGTATTCTTCGTAAAACCGAAATATAACTCCTTCAGAACCTGGCGACTTATTCCCTTTCAATTGTTTCAGTTGTTTCTCTACACCAGCGACGATTATTACTGTCTTGCATCCGGGAGTCTGTACGATGGTCACATGACGGAATGTCTGTATGATTCTGCTGCGTGAACGATTTCTTACATACGAATTTTAACACTTCGACTTTACTTTTGCTATCTTCGACTGCCACACCAGACTTGACAACGAATGGCTGAACACAAGCCTTAGATCCACTTGGCGATTTTACGTAGGACCAGAGTTTTGTCGGGTTCTCGGCAAGAGCTATTTCTAACATATGACGGTGGTAGTTGTACGCTTTTTCTAGGAAGAGATGCAGGACTCGGAAGACTTGATGGCACTAACGGACGTCGTAGGTGCCTGCGGAATGACAAGTCTTTCCTCACTTTATTTCAGTGGATTACGACCTGTAGTAAACGGAAGAACATCGCGCGTCGTACAGTAAAATGAAAACGCTTAGATACATAACAGTTTTAGAGAGATATATTTCTGTAATGTCTCCGAGAAATTCGCAAGTAGCGCAATTATTACATGAAAGCTATATCAACTGGCATTTCGAGAAACTTCTTTTCCTGAAATTCAGAGACTATCACTGGCACGTGGTGGTTCGTTATATTCGTAAGTAGCACTATTATTACAGCTGAAACTTACCTCAACCGGCATTTCGAGAAACTTCTTTTCACGAAAGTCAGAGACTATAACCGGCAGTTGGAGGTTCGTTATGGCTCCGGTATGACACAATCTGACAGTGGGAGTGCAGTCGGAGCGTGCCGGTGAGGTTATAAAAGCCAACCGTCATTCCCTCCTCGGCTACAGTCGACATGAAGACAACTGTCGCTGTGGCCGCCATCTTGCTGGCGGCCATTTTGTCGAGCATACTATGCACAGGTAAGACAGTAAAAGTTGCTAGAATCCTAGTTAGCTTATAAGCAGAATGGGGATAGTTTTCGGTAGCGACTAACATTTGTCACCGTTCCTTCGAATATAGGTATTTCCACAGACATCTGTAACAAAAGATTAGTTAATTTAGTCACTCTTGTTTACTTATTTGTCACGTGCATTCACCATACGTTGAGGTGATAAAAGTGATTGGATACCTGCAAATATCATGCCGTGCCTCCTTTTACCCGACGTAGTACTGCAACTCGAAGTAGCATGAAATTAATAACTCGTTGGAAGTTCCAAGCAGAAATATTGAGCTACGCTGCTTCTTCAGGCGCTCACAATTTTGCCCACTAACTGACCTCCGTTTATTCCAATAAATGTGCGATGGGATTCATGTCGAGCGATGTGGGTGGCCAAATCATTTTCTCGAACTGTCCAGAATGTTCTTCAAAGAAATCACGAACAATTGTGGCCCGGTGACATGGTGTATTTGACAGCCACAAAAATTCCGCCGTTGTCTGGGAACGTGAAGTCCATGAATGGCTGCAAATGGTCTCCAGGTAGCCGAACGTAACCATTTACGGTCATTGATCGGTTCAGCAGGACCAGAGAACCCAGTCAATTCCACGTAAACACAGCCCACACCATTATTTAACCACCTCCAGCTTGCACAGTGCCTTGTTGACAACCTGGCTCCATGAATTCGCGTTGTCTGCGACACGCTCCAACCCTGCCATCAGTTTTTACCAACTCAAGTCGGGACTCAACATACCAAGCTACGGTTTTCCAGTCTAGGGTTCAAATGATATGGCTTCGAGCCTAGAAGAGGCGCGGGAGGCGATATCGTGCTGTTGGCAAAGATAGTAGCATCGGGCGTTTGTTGCCAGAGCCCATTAGCATCAAATTTCACTGAACTGTCCTAGCAGATACGTTTGTCGTACGTCCCATATTGCTTTCTGCGGTTATTTAACACAGTGTTTCTTGTCTGATAGGACTGAAAACACTATGCAAACGCCGCTGCTCTCGATTATTAAGTGAAGGCCGTCGGCCACTGCGTTGTCCGTGGTGAGAGATAATGCGTGACATTTGGTATTCTCGACACACTCTTGATGCTGTGGATCTCGGAATACTGAATTCCCTAACGATGGAATGTCGCAGGCGTGTGGCTCTAACTACCAATCCGCGTTCAAAGTCTGTTTATTCCCCTCGTGTTGCCACAATCATGACGTAACCGTGTTGAATTGTAACATCTGCACACAAAGGCAGCTCCGGCAAAGCGCTACCCTTATATACCTTGTGTACGCGGTGCTATCGCTAGATATATGTGCACGTCGCCATTCCATGACTTTTGTCACCTTAGTGTGTAAGGCAAGAAAGATGGGGCCAACAAATGTTTACCTAATTTTCTATGTCTGCTGTTGGCACCGACTCATCGAGAGCAAGAAACGTACATTATCTGATCAAAAGTGTACGGACATCTATTGAAAACGAGCTCCTTGTCCAGACCGAGGAGGCCCCAAGGATGTCCACTAGCCGCAGTGTCATCCTATGTCTTGTGACGTCATGCGGATGCGTTATGGAGAGGCATGTGGTGAGCACACCGCCCTCCCACAGACTTCCCAGATTGTGGAGCCTACTGTTCAGTCAAATAGTCCTTAGTTGACCTTACGAAGCTGACTGCACCCCGTACCAGTCCTCCCACCAAGAACAAATCCTTGGTAGTACCGATAATCGAACCCATGTCCTCCGCAGGGAAGCCATCTATTTTGTTCTCTCAGCTACGAAGGTAGACATATGGACATCTATTAAAGAACATAAATATGGCATGTGTCCACCCATCTCCTTTGTGACTGCTTTAACCGTGCTGGGAACACTTTCAATGAGGTGTCTGAATGACTGTAGAAGAATGGCAGTAAATTATTCTTCAAAATGGAAAGAAAATTCTTTTGTAGCAAAGATATTTGAATAATACTTTTATTTAACAACGAACGGTTTCGTTAGAGGCTTGCTGCCATCATTTGATCTCAGTACATTAAATAGACGTTCATATCAATCACATAGTGCGAACACATTCCACTCTTGATACAGCGTAAGGACACTGGTGTGTTAGTAAAACGAAGATGAAGGTATAAAATATACACATAACCTAATATGTTCACTGGAGTGACATAGGTGTAAAAGGTACTGTCGTCCACTGACAACATCAAGACAGGAACTAAACAGTTGACATATATGTACTTTAAGTTTCCGAAGATCAGATGATGACAGCAACCTTGTGTCGAAATTGGTCAGTGTGAAATAAAAGTATTACTCCGGGATTTGCCTTCCATCAATTCAAGAGATCGCTCCCAGCACATCTATATTCTTCAGGAGCCGAAACCAGAGGAGGCACTGATGTTAAACACTGGGGCCTGAAGCAAACTCGAAGATATAACCTATCTCAAAGAAGTTTCATTGGCTTCAGGTCGGGCTCTGGCCACACCAACCCATGTTGTTGTTGTTGTGGTCTTCAGTCCTGAGACTGGTTTGATGCAGCTCTCCATGCTACTCTATCCTGTGCAAGCTTCTTCATCTCCCAGTACCTACTGCAACCTACATCCTTCTGAATCTGCTTAGTGTATTGATCTCTTGGTCTCCCTCTACGATTTTTACCCTCCACGCTGCCCTCCAATGCTAAATTTGTGATCCCTTGATGCCTCAAAACATGTCCTACCAACCGATCCCTTCTTCTAGTCAAGTTGTGCCACAAACTTCTATTCTCCCCAGTCCTATTCAATACCTCCTCGTTAGTTATGTGATCTAACCATCTAATCTTCAGCATTCTTCTATAGCACCACATTTCGAAAGCTTCTATTCTCTTCTTGTCCAAACTGGTTGTCGTCCATGTTTCACTTCCATACATGGCTACACTCCATACAAATACTTTCAGAAACGACTTCCTGACACTTAAATCTATGCTCGATGTTAACAAATTTCTCTTCTTCAGAAACGATTTTCTTGCCATTGCCAGTCTGCATTTTATATCCTCTCTACTTCGACCATCATCAGTTATTTTACTCCCTAAATAGCAAAACTCCTTTACTACTTTAAGTGTCTCATTTCCTAATCTAATCCCCTCAGCATCCCCCGATTTAATTTGACTACATTCCATTATCCTCGTTTTGCTTTTGTTGATGTTCATCTTATATCCTCCTTTCAAGACACTGTCCATTCCGGTCAGCTGCTCTTCCAAGTCCTTTGCTGTCTCTGACAGAATTACAATGTCATCGGCGAACCTCAAAGTTTTTATTTCTTCTCCATGGATTTTAATACCTACTCCGAATTTTTCTTTTGTTTCCTTTACTGCTAGCTCAATATACAGATTGAATAACATCGGGGAGAGGCTACAACCCTGTCTCACTCCTTTCCCAACCACTTCTTCCCTTTCATGCCTCTCGACTCTTATAACTGCCATCTGGTTTCTGTACAAATTGTAAATAGCCTTTCGCTCCCTGTATTTTACCCCTGCCACCTTCAGAATTTGAAAGAGAGTATTCCAGTTAACGGTGTCAAAAGCTTTCTCTAAGTCTACAAACGCTAGAAACGTAGGTTTGCCTTTTCTTAATCTTTCTTCTAACATAAGTCGTAAGGTTAGTATTGCCTCACGTGTTCCAACATTTCTACGGAATCCAAACTGATCTTCCCCGAGGTCCGCTTCTACCAGTTTTTCCATTCGTCTGTAAAGAATTTGCGTTAGTATTTTGCAGCTGTGACTTATTAAACTGACAGTTCGGTAATTTTCACATCTGTCAACACCTGATTTCTTTGGGATTGGAATTATTATATTCTTCTTGAAGTCTGTGGGTATTTCGCCTGTCTCATACATCTTGCTCACCAGATGGTAGAGTTTTGTCATGACTGGCTCTCCCAAGGCCATCAGTAGTTCTAATGGAGTGTTGTCTACTCCCGGGGCCTTGTTTCGACTCAGGTCTTTCATTATCTTATCTCTCATTTCATCTTCATCTACATCCTCTTCCATTTCCATAATATTGTCCTCAAGTACATCGCCCTTGTATAAACCCTCTATATACTCCTTCCACCGTTCTGCCTTCCCTTCTTTGCTTAGAACTGCGTTGCCATCTGAGCTCTTGATATTCATACAAGTGGTTCTCTTCTCTCCAAAGGTCTCTTTAATTTTCCTGTAGGCAGTATCTATCTTACCCCTAGTGAGACAAGCCTCTACATCCTTACATTTGTCCTCTAGCCATCCCTGCTTAGCCATTTTGCACTTCCTGTCGATCTCATTTTTGAGACGTTTGTATTCCTTTTTGCCTGCATCATTTACTGCATTTTTATATTTTCTCCTTTCATCAATTAAATTCAATATTTCTTCTGTTTCCCAAGGATTTCTACTAGCCCTCTTCTTTTTACCTACTTGATCCTCTGCTGCCTTCGCTATTTCATCCCTCAGAGCTACCCATTCTTCTTCTACTGTATTTCTTTCCCCCATTCCTGTCAATTGTTCCCTTATTCTCTCCCTGAAACTCTGTACAACCTCTGGTTCTTTCAGTTTATCCAGGTCCCATCTCCTTAAATTCCCGCCTTTTTGCAGTTTCTTCAGTTTCAATCTGCAGTTCATAACCAATAGATTGTGGTCAGAATCCACATCTGCCCCTGGAAATGTCTTACAATTTAAAACCTGGTTCCTAAATCTCTGTCTTACCATTATGTAATCTATCTGATACCTTTTAGTATCTCCAGAATTCTTCCAGGTATACAACCTTCTTTCATGATTCTTGAACCAAGTGTTAGCTATGATTATGTTATGCTCTGTGCAAAATTCTACAAGGCGGCTTCCTCTTTCATTTCTTCCCCCCAATCCATATTCACCTACTATGTTTCCTTCTCTCCCTTTTCCTACTGACGAATTCCAGTCACCCATGACTATTAAATTTTCGTCTCCCTTCACTACCTGAATAATTTCTTTTATCTCGTCATACATTTCATCAATTTCTTCATCATCTGCAGAGCTAGTTGGCATATAAACTTGTACTACTGTAGTAGTAGGCATGGGCTTTGTGTCTATCTTGGCCACAATAATGCGTTCACTATGCTGTTTGTAGTAGCTAACCCGCACTCCTATTTTTTTATTCATTATTAAACCTACTCCTGCATTACCCCTATTTGATTTTGTATTTATAACCCTGTAATCACCTGACCAAAAGTCTTGTTCCTCCTGCCACCGAACTTCACTAATTCCCACTATACCTAACTTTAACCTATCCATTTCCCTTTTTAAATTTTCTAACCTACCTGCCCGATTAAGGGATCTGACATTCCACGCTCCGATCCGTAGAATGCCACTTTTCTTTCTCCTGATAACGATGTCCTCTTGAGTAGTCCCCGCCCGGAGATCCGAATGGGGGACTATTTGACCTCCGGAATATTTTACCCAAGAGGACGCCATCATCATGCATGTCCTCGGGAAAAATTACGGCTGTAGTTTCCCCTTGCTTTCAGCCGTTCGCAGTACCAGCACAACAAGGCCGTTTTGGTTAATGTTACAAGGCCAGATCAGTCAATCATCCAGACTGTTGCCCCTGCCACTACTGAAAAGGCTGCTGCCCCTCTTCAGGAACCACATGTTTGTCTGGTTGCACCTACGGTACGGCCATCTGTATCGCTGGGGCACGCAAGCCTCCCCACCAACGGCAAGGTCCATGGTTCATGGGGGGGGACTGATGACCAACCCATAAGGGCAATGTTATTGTCCACAAACCGTTGTCTCACAGCTGTTGCTTTATGATAGGCATGTCATACTCATACAAACAGACATCGTCTCCGAACTGTTTCTATACTTTATGCAGTAGACAACGCTGTGATATGCGTTCATTTTCTTCGACATTTAGCGGTTTCTTAAGCGGAATAGGGGGAGCACAGCCTAACCTCGAGAAACACCTCCACGTCATTATACCACCTGCTCCTAATTTCAGTGTTGCCAGTACGAACGATTTTAGGTAACGTTCTCTAGGCTTTCGTCATACCCAAACATTTCCGTCGGATCGTCAGTCGTTTGCAGTCGTCCACTATCTAGTGGTGTCGCTCTCACATCACCTTAAGCTTCGCTTAGCATTGACTGTAGAAACGTGTTCCTTGCAACGAGCTGCTCGACCACTGTACCTCATTCTTTTTAACTCCTTTCGGAAGCTGGTGGCACTTTGGAACTCAGGAGTGATTTCCATCGCTGATTTAAGGCAATTTTTTACTACCACGCTCTGCAATGCTAGACGGTCCCATTCCGTCAGTTAGTGAAGTCTATCAGGTTGTGGTTTAAATGTGATAGTTCCTTCGAGTTTCCACTTCACAAGAGCGTCACCAACAGTCGACTTGGGCAGCTTAAGAATGGTTGAAATGTCCACGATGGATCTGTTAGTCAGGTGATATCTAATGACTACGCGTCCGAAGGGACTGTGCTCTCGTGACCCACCCGTTCTCCTGTCACTGCTTCTCTGTTGACAATATAATACTCCCCCTCTATTTTTTTCCTACCAGCCTGGCCCGCATCTCGTGGTCGTGCGGTAGCGTTCTCGCTTCCCACGCCCGGGTTCTCGGGTTCGATTCCCGGCGGGGTCAGGGAATTTCTCTGCCTCGTGATGGCTGGGTGTTGTGTGCTGTCCTTAGGTTAGTTAGGTTTAAGTAGTTCTAAGTTCTAGGGGACTGATGACCATAGATGTTAAGTTCCATAGTGCTCAGAGCCAATTGAACCTACCAGCCTGCCTATCACGACATCTAGTGGTCAATTTCGCATTGCATAGTGGTGTCCGGATACTTTTGTTCAGATATAGTAGTCACATTACTAACAGAGTCAGGTACAGTTACCACTTTGCGGACGTATTATCGCCGGCCGAAGTGGCCGTGCGGTTAAAGGCGCTGCAGTCTGGAACCGCAAGACCGCTACGGTCGCAGGTTCGAATCCTGCCTCAGGCATGGATGTTTGTGATGTCCTTAGGTTAGTTAGGTTTAACTAGTTCTAAGTTCTAGGGGACTAATGACCTCAGCAGTTGAGTCCCATAGTGCTCAGAGCCATTTTTGACGTATTATCAGAACATATGCAGGCCATATCAAAATGGTTCAAATGGCTCTAAGCACTATGGGACTTAACATCTGAGGTCATCAGTCCCCTAGAACGTAGAACTACTTAAACCTAACTAACCTAAGGACATGACTCACATCCATGCTCGAGGCAGGATTCGAACCTGCGACCGTAGCGGTCGCGCGTTTCCAGACTGAAGCGCCTAGAACCACTCGGCCACACCGGCCGGCCAGGCCATATCTTTGTTGGCCTATTTGGCCAACTTGGTGTGCCGATCCTCACCGTGCTCTAACTAACATGTAGAAGCACTACTCGGTTGTTGCATGAGGTATTATTTTTCTTCATGTCTCGCTGCCTCGGTTAATAAGTACTCCGGAAAAATGATCAGTCTGTGCCCTCGACATTTCACATCATCTGACATGGAGAAATATCGCCACTCCCCGAACCACACTACACGCCTTAGGTCGGCTACTGACTGTAGTCTGATTAAAATTACTTGAGTGTCGGCATTTCTCACGTTGGAGCTGCCTTCATCCAGTCAAAGCGCACAACGTCACGCCCGAACTGTTCGATGTTGCCAAACTGCCACAACAAACGGTCAGTTCACTACTAATTCGTTATTTGGCTTTTTTCCTTGATGTGTTTGGACCCTAGTACTAGGTCTGGGATTTTTATTTCACATTTCATCATACGTGATATCCACATCAAAAACAATACAGGCAAAACGATGGTAACGAAATACGCATGTGGTTCATACAAAGCGCTAACCAAACTCTACTGGATCCCGTCACGAAGGAATTAAAGAGATTAGCTGTCAGTGGGCATTGATTCATATCAATGGGAAAAGTTGAAAATTTGTGGCGGATGGGAATTCGAACCTTAGTCTCTTGCCGCTACATCAGTAGTCCGTGGTAGAGGCCGAGAATCTGAGTGTAACGGGAGGCGTGCTAGGTGGTCCGGGCCGTTGTTGTAACACTCGCCGCGTCAGCGATGCTGTGCGATTTCCGTGCACCACGGTCAGTTGTGCTACGTTGTGGTAAATCTCAGTGCTTATTGCAGTGTTGCAGAGATTTCTACGTTTACTGAAATCTGAAATATGACACCGTAAAGGTCTACTTGAACAGAAAAGATACTTTGAAGTTATCATTTGATTTCAGTTATGCCCGACCCAGGCTACATGAAATCGAATATTGGTTAGCATACAAAGTAAAACTTTATTTGGAGGATGTAATTGAAATACATTTTTCGATAGTGAGTAGCGTTGTTTTTGTCAAATTCAAGGATGCTAACATATGCGACAAAGTAGTTGAGTCTTGCGGAGTAATTATGAAATTTAAACGTTGTGACGGGAACGCATGCGAAGTCTACCATAACACAGGCAGGATTTGCAATACGGACGCTCAAGATATTCGAACTGCCATTCGAAGTACCAGCGGAACACATAAATGCAGTGATAGCGCCGTACAGTAAAGCCCTCAGTAATGTAACCGAAAGATGGTCCAACGCACTCAAGTTCCTAGTGCGCAATGGAGTGAGACAATTATAGGTCGATTTGCACAAGCATGTACCATCGCACACCAGAGTCTGTGATTACCGAGGCATCGTTATACTGTATACGAGCCTGGGCGATGTTTCCAGAATGAGATTTTTCACTCTGC
Organism: Schistocerca piceifrons; assembly: GCF_021461385.2. Lineage (NCBI taxonomy): Eukaryota > Metazoa > Arthropoda > Insecta > Orthoptera > Acrididae > Schistocerca > Schistocerca piceifrons. The sequence continues at coordinate 482,297,938 of NC_060149.1, read as the reverse complement.
AGTGGAGTGTGCGCTGATATGAAACTTCCTGTCAGATTAAAACTGTGTGCCCAATCGAGACTCGAACTCGGGCTGTGGCTAAGCCATGTCTCCGCAGTATCCTTTCTTTCAGGAGTGCTAGTTCTGCAAGGTTCGCAGGAGAGCTTCTGTAAAGTTTGGAAGGTAGGAGACGAGATACTGGCAGAAGTAAAGCTGTGAGGACCGTGCGTGAGTCGTGCTTCGGTAGCTCAGATGGTGGAGCACTTGCCAGCGAAAGGCAAAGGTCCTGAGTTCAAGTCTCGGTCAGGCACACAGTTTTAATCTGCCAGGAAGTTTCATATCAGCGCACACTCCGCTGCAGAGTGAAAAATCTCATTCTATGAAAGGGATGTTGCAGCCTCCTGCAGGCGGGCATCTGTGCATGGTTTGACAGCGGACCACTGTGTAGCCACCTGGCGGACGGTGTCTGCGTACGATGTTTGCATGTCTGTTGCATTATTTGGCGAGCAGGTATGTAGACTGTGCTATGTGTTATTAGGGGCAGTTTACGAGTTGATTTTGTGCCTGCACATCTGTGTAGTGCATTATTTAGGAGTAGTCTGCATTTTTGTACTGAAATTATTTCAGTAAATTAGAAGTTGTTTGCGTGTCTGCGCAGCATTGTTTAGGAGTAGTTTACAGGTCTGTGGGCTGTGTGGCGTGACCCCAAGCATGTGTTTTGTATCAGTGTTCAAAAAGTGGTTCAAATGGCTCTGAGCACTATGGGACTTAACATCTGAGGTCATCAGTCCCCTAGAACTTAGAACTACTTAAATCTAACTAACCTAAGGACATCACACACATGCATGCCCGGGGCAGGATTCGAACCTGCGACCGTAGCGGTTGCACAGTTCCAGACTGAAGCATCTACAACCTCTCGGCCACGCCGGCCGGCTTGTATCAGTGTGATAAATATACTCCATCCCTAACTAAATTGTTTCAAAATAAATAAAGTACACTCCTTCCTTACTCTATCCAGCAGCAGAGCGCCGGCTGAGTCATTTTCGCGCCATTTTCCCTCTCCAGACCACCATCTTGGAATACATCACATGAGGGATGACAGCATCCCTGATGGCAGTATTGTGTACTAGGTCAGTTGGATTCTCGATCTCGTGGTGGAGACATCATCTACAAGATAAAATGTTATGTCCAGCACAGGAAGTGTCTTTCCCTCCACCTTCTTGGATTACATGATGAAATGGATGACAGCACCCTCTGGTGGTGGTACTGTGTACTAGGTCCAGAGCTTGTGGTGAACACACCATTTGCCACCATTTGGGATAATAGTACTTATGTCAATAGGTGACATCATGGTTGCCATCATGGATTGCATTACGGAACGGACATCATCACCCTGTGGTGGTGGTACTGTGTACTAGGTCAGTTGGCATGCAGACCTCCTCACAAACACACTGGATGGTGGTACTGTCTCTAATTTTTCAACTAACTATACATCTGGATAATCGGTTTCCTCTAGTCCTTGTTCATAAAAAATTTCCTTTCACATTTTTAAATTTACTTGTAATTGGATTACAATAAATAACATCTACAATTTCTAAATTTTCTGTTGACAAATTAGCTGTATAACCTTTCTCAAAAATAATTTTGATTTTACTAAATCTAACTTTTTCACCTTTTTTAAAATTTAGGTTCATCATTAGATACAATATTGCTTATTTTTAAATGTTTTTGATTTACTTCTATTCGTTTTACTTTTATTGTAGAATGTTTTGTATTATTGTATTCATCAATTAGATTATTTAACCATTTATATTTTCTCTGTAAAGCAAACTTCCTCCACATTTTTTTCTTTAAATGTTCTGTTCAATAATTCAACAACAGATAATTATTAATGTTATACTTTTTCATTAATTCTTGAAAATCTTTGTACAAAATTCTTTTCCATTATCTGTTTGTAAATTGTTTGGTTTTATAACTATAAAGATTTTTTAGAAAGCATCAACTATATTCTTAGATTTGTTATCTTTAATAGGAACTACAAATGCATGTTTTCAAAAAACATCAATTATTTTTAATAAATATTTAATACGTTTATACATTTTTGAAATTCCTTTTAAATTGTAATAATCTATTTCATCTAAACTAGCTTGCCATATATCATCTATAAAAACAAACAACATTTCGTGTTTTAAAATTTCGTCTAATGTGTTTATGTAGTTCATTAATTATTACTTCAAGAATATTTTTTTAAACCTTCTCCATCTAAAAATTTTTTTTAACAAATTTACTCTTTTTAGATATACAAATTGTACAAATATCTCCAATTGTTAGTCTTCCAATTTTACTTGTTTCTCCATGTGGATTATGTGTTTTAACTTTTTGCAGTTTAAACAATGAATGTGATCATCATGTGAAATATGATTTTCCATTTATATATAAAAAATTTATACAGATAAAAAATTTAATAAAGTAAGAATTAAAAAATGCAATAAATTTGAAATTAGTCTAATGATTTTAATACTTCTATATCTTCATCTACTTTTTTGTCTAGGCTTTTATAAATTTGTGATTCTAATGATTTAACATAACTATCTACTGAATGAATTTTAACTAATGTGTTAAGAAGACTATTTTGCGTATTGTTTATTTCTTTTAATATAATGTTACATAATACCATCCATAATAGCAATTTATTGGCTTTAAATCTGAAAGAAAATGGTTTAATTCTACTTCATTATCATAGTTATTAAATTGTGTTAAAATGCTTGCGTATTCTGGTTCCATTATCAAAATAATGTTTATTGACTACATCTTTTCCATCAACTGGATTATTTACATTAACAAGTCTTCTATTTTTAAAACCAATATACCCTTTAGCAATTTTTAAAATATCATTCAATTCTTTTTGAAATTGTTTAATTGGATTAGTTATCTTGGGATCTATTGATGATTGTAGTCATTTACTACTATTTTAAATTTTTCAATTTTTTGAATTTTTTAAATTTGTTTACTTAGATGTATCTTATTTGCAAATATGTCCATTTAATAGATCTAAAATTTCATTCAAAGTAAAATTTTCACATAGCAGTTTTAAAAGAAATAAACATACATGGCCACATGTTACTTCATCAAGATTTTGTATTCTTTCTGCATTGTAATATAGTTCATTTTTCCTGAAATAGTTAACTAATTGTTTTGGTATTTACCACCAAATGAATCAAAACCAACTTTCTATCATTATTTTTATAATAACAAATCCAATGAGTACCAGGATTATCAGATGTATCTAAATTTTTTATACCACATTCAATTTTTATGGTTTATTTACTAATTCATCAATCATGTATAAACCAAAAATGTTTTTAATTTATAATTGTTCAGTAAGTTTTCCTATATCAAAATTTCTTCATGCAGTACGATATTTATCAATTACTTTTAGTAATTTGTCTTGTTTTCTTTATTTCATTACCAACTTTTTTTCCAATCCTAAGTTATGTGGTTTTTGTTCTTCTAATTCTTTACCATTTTTTTTAATACTGCATTTGCAATTGCTGCAGATCCACCAGCTAATGCACCAATTGTTTCTAAATATGGTAATGCAGCTAATAATAATAGTAAAAATCCACCCACATGTTGTGTTATTCCTTTACCACTTTTCTTTTTTGCTAAATATTCAATAATTTTTTAACAACAGGAATAGCCAATGTAACAAGTAAATTTCCACCAACCTTGACTTTTTCTTTTTTGACAACCGTTAAAAATGTTTCAGTTGCATTTAATTGTTCTTTATTTAACTTTAACTTAATTGATTTTGGTTTTATTTGGCCTCTTTGTAGCAAGGTATAATCAACTGTAAAGCTATGCATTATATAGTTAAAAATGTAATGAAGTGTTTTTATATAGTTAATAATTTAATAAAGATTTTTTATATAGATTAATATTTATAAAGATTTTCATATAGTTAAAAAATTTAGCAACATTTTTATAAAGATTTTTTGTGTAGTTTATATAGTTTAAAAATGTATTAAGATTATTTATATAGATTAAGATTTACTAAGATTTTTTATTTAGTTTAAAAATGTATAAAGATTTTTTACAAAGATTTTTATATAGTATATAAAGTTTTAAAAAATTATGTTTTAAAGATATAAAGAAATTATGTTTGAAGGAAACTTAACTGTAGTTTTTACATGTAGTTCGTCTTCTGGAGATGCAATCTTACATTGGTTTAGTAAAAATGGTGCTGGTGTTGAAATAAAAGATACTCTTCCTAAAGAAGGTATAATTATTATAGAATCGATGGAAATTCGTGTACCTGTTGCTAAAGATGAACCAAATTTTGAACTTGAACGAAGGGAAAATATTTTAAAAATCATAAAATTCCTATTTCCTTTTATGAACTTCAAACAGAAGAAATTGGTTGTTTATCTGGTAAAAATAAACTATATATAACAAATTTCTATAATTCTATAGAATTTGATATGCCATATTTTGTTTTTGTTGTATTTCAAAGAAATGGAAAAAATAATCAATTAGTTGATTCATCAGTATTTGATCATGTTAAACTACAGAATATATATTTAAAAAATAGTAATTTTGAGCAGGAAGGGGAGGGGAGGAGGTTCAGCAACTCTCCATGTCCGTATGTCTCCCAACACGTTCAGAACATCGTTCTCCACACTGAAATTACTCTCCAAAACATTGCAGGTCTGCTCCGACGAGACGCAGGTGAGGATTCTGCAACCTCTCGAGAAGAGGGGTGCTCTGATGCAGAACTCAGAGATCCGATCACCAAATGCAGATGTGTTGAGAGAGGTTTCGGCACTGATTTAGACCGCACGGCATGCCTGAGAGGAGGAGGAGACAAGCGTAAGTACTCTATGAAGGCGTCAGCCTCAATACAGTTCTTTTAGCCGTACGTTGTCTGTTTCTTTCAAGGGACCACGTTAACATTTAGTACCATCTGAAAGCTGAGATACGTTGCATAATGTGCAAACATCTAGATTGTGGAGCTCTTCACGACATTTACATGTCTTCTGAAGTAGTGTCTCTCGCATGGCATTGTTATCTTCCAATCGAGTGTTTCCAGATCCTCTACACCTAGAACAGAACCTAACACGGTAAATCATGAAATCGTTAGTTGCATTACGAAGGAATTATCCAAATGAAACGAAAATAGGCAGATTGCGATGTACATGTACAGATAAACAAATGATTACAATTTCGGAAAAAAATGGATGGTTGGTTCACAAGAAAGAGCTTCACGAATTGAACAAATAAATAATGCGTCGGTCCACGTCTTGCCATTAGGCAAGCAGTAATTCGTCTTGGTACAGAATGACAGAGTTGTTGGATGTCCTCTTGAGGGACATCGTGCGAAATTCTGTTCAATTGGGCCGTCAGATCGTCAAAATCCGGAGCTGCTGGGAGAGTCTTGCTCATAATTCTCCATATGTTTTCAATTTGGGTGAGATCTATCGACCTTGCATGCCAAGGTAGTGTTTGACGAGCAGGAAGACATGCAATATAAATTCTTGTCATATGCGGGTGGGAATGATGAAATGTAAGCCCACAGTGACTTTCTTGTCGACACAGTACTGAGCTGTAAGCGTACCACGGATGACAACCAAAGGAGGTCTGCTATGAAAATAAATGGCAAGCCTGGTTGTCAGATCGTACGGTGGGCGACGGTAGGTTGGTACCCTACCGCTGGTTGGGGCGTCTACAGACACGTCCTCAGTGGTAATTGGTTTTCACCTCGAAGCGGGACTCTTCACTGAAGACAAGTCTACTCCAGTCAGTCAGTTTCCATCCCGAAGACATGTTTTCCCCGGACAGAAGTGATATACCTACCTCATGTCGCCTGCCATACGGCTCGACAACCAGAAATGATGGTCTGGGTTGCCATTTCATGCCATATCAGGACTCCCTTGGTTGTCATCCGCCGCGCCCTTACGGCGTAGCCGTACGTCGATGATATTCTATGCCCCGTATTGTTGCCGTCCCTGGGAAGCTATCCTGGTCTCGCATTTCAGAAAGATTATGCCTGCCTGCACACGGCGAGAGTTTCTACTGCTTGTCTTGGTTATTACCATAGCCTATCTTGGCCAGAAAGGGTGCCAGATTTGTCTCCAGTAGAGAACGTTTGGAGCGTTGTGGGCAGTACCCTCCAACCATCTCGGGATTTTAACGATCTGACGCACCAGTTGGACAGAATTTGACACTACATGTTTCAGAATGACATCCAGCAACTGTGTCAATTAATTCCAAATCGAATCACTGCTTGTATAAGGGTCAGATGTGGACCAACGCTTTATTGTCTTGTTCAGTTTGTGAAGCTCTTGCTCTTGAGTAAATAATACAATTTTCCTGAAATAGTAATCATCTGTTTGTACGTACACGTCCAACACATCTACTGACGACAGTTACATTCGGATAATTCCTTCATGGTGCGTAGTTTTTTGTTTTATTTTATATATTTTTAGTGTTTATATGCAAATCACAGAGAAACGAGCTGAAGGCTGTGAAATGAAAAATGCTGAGGAAATCATAATCTTAATGGCATTGCCTAGGGAAGGAGGTGGTGTCCCTATAAGAGCCCTGTGGTCTCAAACTCGCCGATACAGTGGCAAGGGCGAACACCCACGTGATGACAGGCGTCGACCGTCCGCTGCACTCAGTCGTGCTGAAAACAGCGACCTGGAAGCGTCAGAAGAAGAACAAGCGGGTGTAGTGCGTTCCCTGACAGCGGAGGAAGTGCGGGAACGGAAATTCATCGAAGAATGGCACTCAAGGGCGCGGAGAGCGCTGAATTTCCATTGCAATTCCAGCCCTCCATCCGACCTCTGGGGAAACGGTCGCCACGGCTAATCGCCAGTTTTCAGTAATGAGGGCATCCACCAGCTGGTCAATGGTATCGGTAGTGCGGTGTGGTATTCCAGGTCGTGGGTCATCAGCAGACGACATCCGTCCTTCCTTGCATCGCTTCTGCCATACCTTGACCCTTGCAACAGACATAAAGTGCACTCCATACACTTGAGCCATTCCGCGATGAATTTCCGTTCCTCGCACTGTTTCCACTACGAAGAAACCAACTACAGCCGTTTGCTCTTTTTTGAAGCCAGCATTTCTCTTTTTCGAGCACTACTGAGTGCTGTGGATGGTCGAAGCGTGCTCTTGCGCGCTCTGTCCCCACGTGGTGTGTGAGCTAGGCCAACGAGAAAGATAGGCCACAGTATGTGCGTCGCAGCACGCGACACTACAGGCGTTACGAGTACCAGCAGCCGTCTCCATCAGGGAGCGAGTAACTATTTGAGACGAGTTTAGCAATTCTTAACTGCACGTTTAAATGCATGCAAGTTCTCTATAGCACACAACACAGTTAGGACATTTAGTGGACACATTTTCATTGATATACTGATTTCCAGTGGGTCCTGCACGGATCCAAGCTTTCGCGAAGTGTTTTGGGTATGGGGACTAGTGTGACGTCACAAGTTCGTTCCCGGTCCCATAGTTCACGTGGGCCCCGGTTGTGCGCCGTCGTCCATCTGCCACGAAATTGGGACTTCAGCTCTCTTGAAAGGACCACACGTTGTTCCATAGGCAGTAGCATTATCATCCGTTCAGCAGTTTTCATTTTACAGTATCTAGCTCGTTTCCTTTTTAAATTACCCTTATACATTTATACTCTACCAGCTACCTTACGGTTTGTGGTTAAGGGTACTTTGTGCACCACTGTCAAATCTAGCCTTTCCTGTTCCACTGGCAAATGGGCATTGGGTAGAAAGATTGCTGCTAGGCCTCCATGTGCATCTTCTAATCTCTCCAATTTTATCTTCAGGCTCTTTTCGCGAGGTATACCTTGGAGGAAGCAACATTTTGGAATCTTGATTGACTCTTGTATGAACGTACGCTATGAAAACTCCAGTGGTATGCCACACCGTAATGCCCATCGCCACCCTTACAGCGTTTGTCATAGGAGCTAGCTGACCATATCCCTGAAGTTTTTGCACTTACCAAATGAACCTGTAATGAACCGCACCGCTCTTCTCTATCAGTCCCACTTGGTAGAGGTCCCAGTCTGATGGGGAGTATTCAAGTATTGGTTGAACGAGGGTTTTGTAAGCTACCACCTCCGCAGGTGGGCGATTCTTCTAGAGGACTCTTGCAATGAATTTCACTCAGGCATCTGCCTTACCTGTGATTCGTTTTATGTGGTCACGGACTGAGCTAATCAGCAGGCTTCAGTATCTAGTACCTTGTGCCTGTTAATAATGTGTTCTGTAGTGTGCGTGATGCCTGTGCGCTTATAGGATATAACGTAGAAGGACTGGACGACTAGGGGATTGAACATCATTCGTTATGGACTACAAGATTGATCAGCATTTATTAATAACAAAAGTCAACTTTAAAACAAACGCAGACAAGAAGCAACGCAGTAATTTTCTTCAAGATTACAGGAGTAGCCAGTTAACTTTCAGACTGAACAGTGAATATTCCAATGCCAAGAAACAAATTCCTTGTTTTAGACTGATCAGTTCAACTTTAAATTTTTAACTGAACAGAGATTTGCTTTAAATCGAGTGTGAAACATTAAATGGGAGAGTCGCGTCAAAAGTAAAATTTATAATCTCATATCGGCTTTCAAACAGCAATACAAGCAATCAAGTTTCACCAGAGTAGAAAGTACTTAAAATACCCAGAATTAAAGAATGAAGACTAAAACAAATTAATAAAGCATAACACGTTTCTCAGAATCAGGTACTAAAGCATCATATCGACTCCAGAGCCCAGGAACATAAACAATATTGTCTCTGACATCACCAGAGACCGGCACGCCTCTCAGTAGTCTGGCTGCGACACCAAAATTATAACAAGGTATAAATTTTAAAACAAAGAGCAAATACATATAATCACAGTGCAACAATATGTCGACCTCATTGACACGCAGGCTAAGCCAAGCAATTTATTTTTCTCTCGACAGTTCAGAATAAAAAGCCAGTACGTATAGTAAATACAATGTTCACACTTCAGTCAACACTGCCACTCTTGAGTAAGAATTCAACAGCCATGAGAGAAGCCAAAACATACGACAGAAAGTCCAGTTACTGGTCCATGACTAAAGAACGCTTCTCATATGTGGAGCAAACAAAAGATTATTTAATAACCAGTAAATAACTGCCGCATAAGCGTTAAGAAGGAAACAGTTAAATTTCAGCTCTAGGTGCTAAAACACCCAATAAGAGACATTAAATCTGTAAGGCAGCAATATGTTAATATACACACATGGCAGGGGGAAACCAGTAACTGAATAATCAATAAACATAATGGGAGGGTTTTCCCCACGGGAGACTGAGCTTAGCCAAACGCGGGGACTGTTGCTGGTCGCAATAATAACGACTTTCCGTCAGAAAAACACACTTCCAAAACACCATGTACTAACAAGCTCGCACTTACACAAACACAGCGGCGGAGACGCACAAGAAAGACTGCATGGCATGAAAACCACGCAAGGAAGTACGTCACATAAAAACTGAATTCTAGCATAATGTTCCGGAAGTTGCTCACCCGGTCTTTTAAAGGAAGGCTCCTTCCGGAGTTGGAAGGCAACAGCAAAATGGGCTACTCGGCTTGCAACTGTTTGCCTGCTGCTAGCTATCGTCTCCCAGCTCCGTACTATCGCGCTGTTTTGTTCCTCTAACTCGCTGTTTTCCAACTTCCGCCAAGACACGTCCAGCGTATCCGACCGGCCAGCACAGCGACATAATCAGGACTGCCCGCAACCGTCCACACGACCCAAGCCACGTATCGGAGACCTTGCTAGCCGTATGCGACCTATCGACTAGCGGCACGGTTCATGCTCCAATGGTAAACTGAGCCACATCTTATAGACCTTTTGAAACCTAGTTGTATAATATTTTTCATCTTTTCAGTCTGCGCTTTCACTTAACGATCGAGAGTAGTGGCTTTTGCGTAGTGTTGTCACTGCTAACAGACAATATCACCTGCAGTGCCTTTGCTGTGCACTTGACCATATCGGTTGGACCCTAGACGACTGGAAAACCGTTGCTGTCCCGAAGAGTCGTGATTTCCGTTGCGAAGAGCTCACGGTAGAGTTCGAGTGTGATACAGATGCCATTAAGCCATGGACTCAAGTTGTCAACAAGACACTGTGCAAGGTGGTGGTGGCTTCATAATGGTGTACGCTGTGTTTGCATGGGATGGACTGGAAGCGGTTATGTTTGGCTACATGGAGACCATTTACAGCCATTCATGGAATTCATGTTCCCAAACACGATGGAATTTTAATGAATGGCAGTACCCCTGTCACTACGCCACAACTGTTGGCGATTTCTTTGAAGAACATTCTGAACAATCGGAGCGAACGCTTTGGCCATGTAAATTGCCCGACACGAATCTCATGCAACATTTATGAGACGTAATTGGAAGGTCAGGTCGTACACAAAATTCTGCATTACCAAAACTTTCACAATTATGGACGGCTACAGAGGCAGCATGGTTCAATATTTTTGACGAGGACTTCCAAAGACTTTTCGAGTCCACGCCACGTCGAGCTTCTGCACTACGCCGGGAAAAAGGAGGTCCGACACGTTATTGGGAGGTATCACACGACTTTTGCCACCTCGGTGTATCTCTCATGTTCGTCGCTATGCTGTGTGGTGTAAATATCTGTCTGTACTCTCAGTCCACGACTGAAAAAAATGAAATAAAATTATGTTGTAAGGTAAAATTGGAACAGTCTTTGGAAGAACCTCATGAAGATACGGATTCAGATATATAAACTAGCGAATGGTTCCAGTTCTGCATGGGTAGTAAAATGTATCTATGGCTGTACAAAGTGTCTGGTATAGCAGTAATTTTGTGCGAGCTACATCTGTTCCACCACCTTTTCCTGCATCTTCTTTCAGAGCCCTTAAGCATTAAGTCAATACCAAAACATCTGTTCTTATCAGCATAATATCCGATGCATCCTGCATGTCATTTACGAAGTCAACGTTAGCTCATGCCAACTTCTGGATAGTGACAGATTACGCCACTCTGTAACTGCAGTTGGACACCCTTACACAGTTCCAATGAGTTCTGTTGTTCACTGCTAGATGGCAATGGCATAGTTGTAACAGCGGTTGCGGGTTTAAGCTCATCGTACTTCAGCCTGTTTGTACGAAATATTTATAAGTTATATACACAAACCTTCCTCGTGAATCAGCCTATCTATTAGCAAGAACTGTATCAAAATCAGTACAGTAGTTCCTGAGACTGGCCCGAACATATGGAAAGAAAATACACCGGCATACTTTATACATCTATACATGAATTATCAAAGAATGTCTCCCCCACCCTCACCTACCTTGGCCTCACCATTAACTGTCACCTCACCTGGATCCCTCATCTCCACTCTATCCAATCCAAAGCCCACAACTGCTTCCGACTCCTCAAATTCCTTTATGACTGCCCATGGGGGGTTGAACCCTTCTACCATCCTCCACACCTACAAATACATCCTCTGTTATGCCAGTCCCACCTGGATATCCACCCCCCCCCCCCCACCCAAATTCTATAAGTTCTTCCAGATCCTCGAGCATACACCTCCTGTCCCCCACACGGACCCTTACAACCTGATTCCTTTCCCCCATCTGCTCCTATTCCTCAAACATATCAACGTCCTCTACACCCCCACCGCCTTGATCCCCCGCATTCCATGATTGCTCCTCTCATATCCAACCTCCACCCTCTTTTGCGCTGTCACCGTTGTGTCCCTCCTACCCTCCACCTCTACACCCTTCATCTCCTTTCCCAAGGTGGCTTCTGTCGACTCCCCCTCCTGGATGACACCCTCTCTCCCTCCATTTATCCCTCCTATCAACTCTGATCCTCACCTGCCCCTCCCTTTCTCTGTCCTTTTCCCGGGCTCCCTCTCCCCCCTTCCATCCTGTTTTTTCCCCGCCTACCCTCTGTCTGCCTCCCTTCTCTCCTCTGAATCCTTTTGCTATCCGCCTTTCCCACTCCTTCTTACGTCCACCCAGCCCCCCTTTTTTTCTAGGTCTCCTCCCTCCATTGGCTGCCCCCTTTTTTCCCTTTCCACTCCTCCCCCCCATTTTTTCCCTTCATCTGTCCGGGTCCTCCCTTCCCCCCCCCCTCCCCCATCTGTCGGCGTGTCGCCTCTGCAGTGCTGTTGAAAGTGAGTGTTCAGTGTTGTGTGTCCCCTGTCAGTGTTGCAAACAGCCACCATACTGCCACTAGTTGCATTTTTATCTCGTGCGAATAGGAACCAGACTGTCGCCGTGTTCTTCAATTGTGCATGTCTCCTTCCTGTGTGTCTTCATTCGCATCGTCAACGCCGTATTTGTAATTTAAGTTCCCCAACTTGCTGCCATTTTACTGTTATTAACAACATCACCGTTTTATCGCCTAAAAAGGCGATTATTTGTTTAATTTTTCTCTCGGCTGTAGAGCAGCGTATTAAGCTGCTGTCAGCCCGCCCCTCCCAGGTAGGGGGGGGGGGGGGGAATCGAAAATCAATAAAGGGAAAAAATCAAAGAATGAGCACTGACTGGATTTAGTTTGTAGACAGAGGGACACAGAAACATTGGACCACACTGTTACTTTCAAAGTTGACCATGGAACAAATAACAGATGTACGTATGTTAATATCAATTCAATGAATTTCTAAGGATCTTAACTAAATTATCTAGCTCATCTACCGAGATGAGTAATTTATTATTGCAGTCTATGTTACAATATGACATACATAGGCATCAATCGTACTTGTACATCTAGTCTCCCAAACAGTCGTAGAAAAAAACTGACGTTTTTCAAAGATATAATTTACTGTTGTTTCTCATAATGGAGCATAATGCAATGACTCCCACACACTGTTTATGTCTTACTGTCCCTCATACCTGTCCCAGCCCTCAACCGTTTTCCTGAAGAGCACAGCAGAAGCATTCTTTCCCATTGGATCAGAATTCTTTTTCTCCCACACGATTACATAGCTGTCTTCTCTAAAACCTTTTCCGTAACAATAATGCGAATTTGGAATGATTACCATTGCATTATCAGACAAATGAAACACTCCTCTAGATTCTAGTGACCTTAAATTATCTACCTCCATACTAAATTCAGAGTAAAGTATGTAAAGTACAGTAGACCATGGTAAGTCAACTGTCGTGGAACAGCACTCGCACTGCCTGACAATCGGGAATTGCGAGCATCGTTGTCTGCCATAGCAACAGGGATTTCATCAACCACCTGTGGTGCAACCAGTCGTCAGCCTCTTCCCGGAACGACGCCCACTTCTGCAGTTGATTCAAACTTCATGCTACGCAGAGCCCATGGAGAAAGATGACCCTTCCGTAGTGCTTTCAGCCGGCGATATTCTCGAAGAGCAGCTGCAGCATTACTGTTGTTTTGATAATAAGAGCCTCACCAATAATGCCCCGCTCATTTTGTCCAAGCTCATGTTGACACGTCAACAAGTGCACTGCGACTGGTCAGGTGTGTGAGACTATGAATCACGATGACTGATCATCACGGCACCTGGTAGCCATACTTGGAACTGGACGGTGGCGCTGTGGCACATGGAAATCAAGCACCTCATATTCTGGACATTAATGCTACCAAGTTTTGTTACTGGTACGGTAATTGGTTTCCGTGTTATACCGTTTTAAATAGGGGAAGTTTAATTATAACCACCTGCTATCAAAAAAGAATTCCGCTAAAGATGCAACTAAAGCAGGGATTTAGTTTCGCCTGATTTTTTAACCTTTTGTAGCTTTCATAGCAGTAACTTTCAGTGATGCGTCATGAGTGACGAATTTTGTTCGAAATCTACATTTCTCTTGTTGGCGTGTTAAAATTTTGCTTCTTTAGCCAAAACGCGGTGGAGTTGAGACATCATCGTCTCACTGACATGTGCAGACGCAGCTACGAGAGAGTTCTGAAACAGTGCTTTATTAAGCTTATTAAGTGATGAACGGAGAGCAAGAAAGGTCAATAACTTATGAAAAAGCACATCCCATAGACATGTAACGTCTTCACTTATCATGTTCCAAAACCCACAGCATTTCTGGTTTCACCAGCAATCGATGGCCCTTAAAAATTACATTATTTCATCGAAAAATTCAGTAGTTAGTAAACTAACATTGAACATAACGAAGTTTTGCATAATAACCATAAGGTAAAATACTCTCCTCTTTGAATGCCATCATTTGCAAAAATCTCGTTTCGATATCTCAAACCGTTAATGAAGTATGAGAAATGGTATCATATTTAATTCTGGCTTTATCGCTAGCGTGCACGATCACAAATGAATGGGCTATATAAGATTATTTTTTCTCGAGATTGGTGACAGATAGAGAACATCCTCCAAGTCAATAGAAAAATTCAATACATTGGTTAACTTTCACGTACAGCAACATATTACGTAATAGACACCAAAAGTAAAATAATAGCGACCACTATTTTTTATTGCAAACTTTTTCGAATTTTTTGAACTGTCTTATTTAAATGCAAATATCACAATAACTATGAGCATTTACAAAATGCTGGGTACCCCGTCATGTAGCTGAAGTATAAAGGTACAATCAACGCAAAATGACATTTTTTTACCAAATAGTTTCTGTAAAATTGTTTGAGAAGGATTGCAGGGTGTGTGCCTCTACTTAGTCATTGCAGAACGTCGCCAATTGGCTGAAAGGGGGCAAACAATGTTCGGCCTTTTTTTCTGAACGAAGGAATGAACTCGTGCAGCGCTTCAGACGAGAATTGGTCATTGTACTCCGGCTACCGTATCCCTTGCATGCTCCTTGATGTCATTCAATTCGCATTCAGTATTGCTTGGTTCTTTCAAGTGTTTTACTTTCCATCAGTGTTAGTTGGCCACTAACAGTGATAAACAGCAGTGCTATGGATAGGTTTACTGGTGAAGAGCGTGCCAATATGCACCTCGTGTACAGGTCCACTAAAAAACAATGTAGTGTGACTAGGGCCTCCCGTCGGGTACACCGTTCGCCGGGTGCACGTCTTTCTATTTGACGCCACTTCGGTGACTTACACGTCGATGGGGATGAGATTATGGTGATTAGTACAACACAACACCCAGTCCCTGAGCGGAGAAAATCTCCGACCCAAACGAGAATCCTTAGGATTAACAATCTGTCGCGCTGACCACTATTTTTTCGATATAGTTCGTTGCGTTTGGTCTGGGCGTCACAAGACATCCGTTCAAGTTGATCGTTGATTCCTTTACTCAGTTTTTTTGTTACAGAGGGCAAGCAGCCCTCTGACCGAACAGGCTGAGCTACCGTGCCGGCACCACTCAGCTACAGGGGGTGGACTACAGGTTCACTGAATGCAATGGAAGAGAGGCATAACGACCCTATGCTGAACTGTTCCTGCACTGATGTAATAAATTCCACACATAATCGTGAGTAATGGCACAAAACTGAGATGTTATTATGTCATGAGTTCTAAGAGAGAGAAATTCAGGTTAACTGCTTAAGCTATAATTGAGACCGCGTAAGAAGATCCTTGACACCTTGTAACGCTGTTGCCAGCTTTCAGTTACTAAGTGCTTGTGGGTGCAAGCCAAAACAGCAAAACAGTAGCTGTCTGCAGAAGTACGATAACACTGATGCGTTACCATAGAAACGTTTACGAAAGCGTATTACATTATTGTTTGAGGTAGGCGCGCGAAGCTGCCGCGTCCAGCGCACTGTAGCTGTCAGGGATTAACTTACGCCGACTCAACGGTAGAGACTTTGGGATATGGGAGAGGTCTAGAGCGAAAGAAGGGTGCCCAATTGTAATGAGATAAGGGTACATATGGAATACAGGAAATATATAATTGAGGTTTTAGTGTATCGGTATGTAATTAGATGTCATTTGAATCTAGAAGAGTGTCTGATATTGTGATGGTAACCATTCCAAATTCGGATTCTTGCTATGGGAAATCTTTTTGAGAACACAGCTGTGTGATGAAGTGGTAGAGAAAAAATTTTGCTCCAATGTAAAAGAAAGTTTTGATGTGCTGTTCAGAAAAACCGCATCACAGTGCTTTAAGTCTGTGGGTTCTTACATTACTCTGTTTGGCGTGTTGTACATTTTGATTGTTGTATACTATAGGCTTCTTCACTGCTGTGATGGTATTTTGACGGAAACAATTGGACTGTGGTAGCAAACCGAATAAATCCTAATTACATTATCACTCTGTAATGGGCCACTGGAGATCATGGATCACTTGTACCAAAATACTCAGAAGGTATCCCTGGGCAACATCTGCAAGTTTATCACAGGAGTTCTGATTCCTCCAGTACTTAACAGTATAACTAGTATTGCTTTTGTCACTAGTTATTAACGTGAACTGCTTTTGCAAATTAGCTTAGATATCTGCATAACTGGCTTCAGGCAATCATTTTACTTCTCTTATTACCGTTCTTGTTAACATAGTCATTCATTTAGTTCTGGATTTGACAATGACTACAAATTTTATCAGCATCTGTGGTTCCAGAGTGACTCTAACACTTTTTCCAGTCTTTTCTACTCCTTAGTGACTATTATTGTAATGTTTATCATAACTTAATTAAATCTTTGTTTATGTTGAGTTCGTTCCCGATACAAATAATGTTCTATAAATTTAAGTTAATGTTATGTGAGTGTTACTTTATTAGGAAATTAGTTAAAGTTTTTTTAACCTGATCGATACAATATTTTAATTGTTATACTTACTCTAAACTCATGGTGTAATAAGATTCAGGCTACAGGAAAATTTTTTAAATTCAGTTGACAGTTATTCCCACAACTGCTTCACACAACTAGTAAAACGGGAATGAAAGAACAAATGTTCAACAATCCTTAAATAAGTATAACAAGATTACAGACGTTCATTGCTGTACAGAAAAAAACCAGTGAATAACCTGCCCTGTCACATGTACCATTCATGTAACTGTGGAGACTCATGGGTTTAAAAAAATACACTGACGGAAAAAAATCGTAACATCGAGATGGAGTTGTGCGACATAAACTAATGTAGTTGGGCGTGTTTCTACACCTGAAAGATAACGCCTATTCAAACTTCGCGCTTGAATGACTCTTGCGCATCGTATTGCATCTGCAGGAACAGTATAAGCTGCAGTTGGCACCACAGTGACAGAGTGAGCTGTGACAAATCGGTTACTTCAAGGACAATTCCGGGACAGATGCCCTGTAGTGTGCCTTCCACTGGCGCCAAACCACCGCCATTTGGTGCTTCAGTGGAGTGAAGAGAGAGCTGATTGGAGGCGAGGGTGGAAGTGTGCTTTGTTTTCTGAAGAATCGGGTTTTGTCTCGGTGCCACTGATGGCCCTGTGTTGGTTACAAGGAGGCTAGTTGAGAGCCTGCAAACAACCTGTCTGTGCTAAACACACTGGACCATCTGGAGTTGTGGTTTAGGGTGCGATTTCTTATGAAAGTGGTTATAGCACGCACCCCGACTGCAAATTTTTACATCAGTCTGGTGGTTCGACCTGTGGTTCTGCCATTTATGAACAGCTTTCCAAAGGATGTTTTTCAACAGGATAACGCTCGCCCAAGTATCTCTGTTATAACCCAACATACTTTACAAAGTGTTGACAAGTTCCCTCGGCCTGTTCGATAGCCAGATCTGTCTCCAGTCGAGCACACATGGGCCATCATCAGACGGCAACTTCCAGCGTCATCCGCTACAGCATTAACCGTCCCTGTATTGACCGACCAAGTGTAACAGACATGGAACTACAGCCCACAAACTGACATATGGCACCTGTACAACACATCTGCACGCTTGCATTCAGCATTGTAGCGGTTACAACGGTTATTAATGTACCATCATTTCACATTCTCACTGGCTTTTCTCGTGCTTACATTAACCTGTGATCGTGCAGTGTTAATCACTTAAAGATGTTACTTAGACTAATGCATTCCTGGAATTTTATTTCTCTATGCGTTTTTTTGGAGAATGATAGTTAGGATATAAAGATCCTGGTGTGGTTAGCGATTGGACGGTGAACTAATTTTTAATATTTAAATACATTTATCAAACAACAGAAGTGTACATGGGTGCTTGAGCAATGTACAGCTGACATTTAGCGGTGAGATCAATGACTGTTTCGATAGTACTCGTACCCAGAAAAAGATGGCAACACTTATCTCTAAGTTTTTACATTTGAAGATTAGCCTGTCTTTCCGAGAATGTTTTCAACAACTGATACAGTCATTTTTAAAGGACCTTACTCAAAAATTGTAAATTTTTAGGAACGAAGAAAAACATTCTGCAGACCAGTATATGGAATGTAACAAGATCGGATTTCTAATGTTTAAAGAACAGGATGAAATGCAAGTTTTATCTTATTGCAGTTGCTAAGTTTTGCAAGCTCTTTGAAAAAAATAAGTGCAGAATCTTGGAATAAGGTCCTTTTCTTGAGGAAGTAATTCATACATATGGTCAAGTTACGTTTTTAATAGTGTTTTAATTTGTTCTTTTTTTACTCGTAGATTTCCTCAGAACTTTAATGAAAGTACATACACAGTGGTTTCATTGACCATCATCATCATCAGCAGCAATGTTACATACAGGCCACTTCGTCAAATTATCATAGAAATACCTATATCGATGCAGAATAAACGTTGAATGTTTTGCATTTTGTTCCTACTAATAGCCACTGGTCTAGTGTAAGCCTTTTCAAAATTAAAAACAGCAGACACTTTCAGAAATAAGAGATCGAATATATGCTTCTATAATTCTCCCTTGTATACAGAAGTCACAACACCTGACCAACTTGCATAAAAAACATGGTTGGAACCTGACTTTCAGAAATAACAGCTGTTGAACTGCGAAAAGTGACGCATAGTGCATTAGATATTCCATTCCAAGCGAAATGGCGCAGTAGTTAAGCACGCTGGACTCACATTCGGTAGGCAGACGATTCACACCCGCGTCCGGCCATCCTGATTTAGGTTTTCCGTTATTTATCTAAATCGCTTCAGGCAAATGCCGGTATAGTTCCTTTGAAAAGGCGCGACCGACATTCTTCCCATCCTTTCCTAATCCGATGGGACCGATGATCTCTCTGTTTAGTCCCCCAAACCAACCAAACAACCAACCAAGCATTAGGTATTCAATAGATACCATGCGAATATGATCACCATTGAAAGCGTATTATTCCAGGAGTAAAGCCATTTCAAAAATGACGTTGCTCTAACAAAGTCACAAAAATACATTTACTACGTGTGGAATCAAGACCTATGTGTCTAGAATCTGGTAAGGTCCTTAACTCATTTTCTCAAAATTTGGAGTAAGGCTCTTTCAGACACGACTGTATCAAGTAGTAAACAACTCTTGCCACTTGAACTCTTTAAAAGGCTGCCCATTAGTGCCCAAAGGCTCTTGGAATTCGTTTACTTACCTGACACAGGCGATAACAGTAAGATTACTTAAGGCAAGTTACGACCTCACATTGAAATCCACGACGAGAAATGTAATCAATAAAGGTCGACAATTAACCCTTCAAAATGTCAGAAGAGTTTGGTTCAAAAATGGCTCTGAGCACTATGGGACTGAACTTGTGAGGCCATCAGTCCCCTAGAACTTAGAACTACTTAAACCTAACTAACCTAAGGACATCACACACATCCATGCGCGAGGCAGGATTCGAACCTGCGACCGTAGCGGTCGCGTGGCTCCAGACAGTAGCGTCTAGAACCGCTCGGCCACTCCGGCCGGCTTACAATAGTTTGGATACAGCAAGGTAAACGGACACTAGTCCGTGCAAGACGTTATAAAAATTCAAATATAGATGTCGGACAATAGACCTTTCAGATATTAAACAACTTTCACTACGGAAAAAATACAGTGGAACTGACCCTTTTAATGATTAGTGACTAAAAACAATTAAGGCAGAAAAATCAGGAAATAGATGCCGAGCACAAGGCCTTCAAATTTTAAACAAATTTCTGTATAGAAAATATAAAGCGGCACTGGTCATTTTTAATGATCAGTGACTAAAAACAATTAATACAAAAATCAACGATAGATGTCTGGCATGATAAACGAATTTCAATATAGAAGGAATCAGTGGGCACTAGTCCTTATATGACCCGACATGATTTTCAAATCATTAACTGGTCTTTAGACTATTACTTGTAACAAAACGACCACAATGTCAACAGAAATTTGCATCCGTTTCACGTTACTGAGAGAGTGCTATGTGGAATTTACGTAACCAAACCTTTATGCAGTTTGCAACCATCACAAGTGTAGTGCCGGAATTATCGAGCCAGTTAGCAGTCGTCCAAAACACTGGGGAGGGCGTCAGACACTGGAACAGTGGCCACTGCCCACAGCGAAGTACCACAGCAATACAACGTGCCATGTATTTAACAGCCGACAGCACATTACGTAAGCAGCCAGTTTGAGTTCTTAAAAACTGCGAAGCTATATGGGATTACGCATTTCAAAGACAAGATGGAGCACGAAACATGCATAGTGAACAATGATTTTAAAATAGAAAATAGGTTTATCACTTGGTACTGCTCGGCAGGGGCAGAAGCGCTAAACACGAACTGTGGCCGGCTCAGCCAGAATGGGCGCGTTGGGACACCTGGTAGCGCGAGAACAAAAACACCCGTCACACAGCATTTGCTCATCTGGATGTAGCTACAAGAACCGAACTGTCAGTTATTGTGCACTCTCTTTTAATATTGATCGGAAACAGGACTTTATCACAGGGATAAGCTCGCCGCGTAATACAGCGGTTCTCACCACAATTCCTTCCGGCGCGCTCGTTGACAAGTTCCGTGAGCCCCAACTCACCGCCGTGTGCGGTATCACACATTGTGCTTTTGCGGGCCAGCAGACACTTGGGCTCACTTCACATCCCGTTGCCGTGAACTCTCTCCTGGCCATGCTGTCTACCCGGACCTGCCTCGCTCTGCCGGTGGCTCCGTCATCCGCAGGCGACTGGCCACGGTTCCATCCCACACCACTTGGGGGGGGCTCATTGTCATGCGCACCGATCTCAGACCTTCTAACACGCCATGTGATCTTTGGCAGCAACTGCACGAAGTATCAATACCTCGCACCAGATGTATCACTCTACATTAATTATTTTTTGTGTTACGACTTGTTTCCGTCAGTGTATTTAGGTATGTCATCAAGGACTCGCGCTTAAGACTCAATCTTCATTAGTTGTTAAATGTGTCTGTTGAAAACCAAATTGCTCAAATTGTATATATGACTTAGTCCCCAGTAAAAACTGGCGTGTTTTGTGTGGTGAGTATCGCATGTCTCAAGGATCCTGGTGATCGGTTGCAGATGTTGCCTGCTCCCCAGAAGAAATAGAGGATCTGCCAGTGAAGTGTGCATGCGTCCAGGAAGGGTACGGCACACCCGAGGACAGAACGCAGTGCTTGCGACTCACAGCTGACCGGGATAAGCATGAGAGTACTGCACTACATGTGGCTCCCTCAGCCGCACGACACCCGCTTCGCTCAGAGAATAGCATTAATGGTTGGTACCATTTGAAAAAAAACTTTAAGTGTGCGAGTGAGGGGCAGAGATCTGTAGTACTTCAAACACCAGGGGTGTTCCATATTGATTAACACTTTCCCAACTGCAGTCATTACATGAATGGACAACATGGAATGTGATCATCATTCCTTAGGATGGCTTCTGTGAACATAAACTTCCCAGATGAGTTGTAAATTCCTTGCTCTTCTTCCTTCCTTGCTTCGTTTTGTAGTGTCAACTACTTTCCAGTCTTCCTTGCCTCCTTGGTAAGTCATTCAGTCATTACACCCTTTTTCATTCTCTTTTTAAAGAGTTTTTTCAGCACATGTTCTCATTCTTCAAACAGATTATCATAATTTTCACCACAGGTATTTCAAGTCTTTTAGTAACTTTTAATATGTCATCTGCTCCACCACTGAATTAAATCTCAGCATCAGAAACCGCTATTTCGCTATTGTTATTCCAGACATATCTTGGATATATCTTCCAAATTTTGGAATTGAATGACTCATTAGCATTTTCAGTGAATCAGCAGACACATCCTTTTATTTCCTTAAAACTAAAATCTACTTTAAAAACCGTATTTCCACTATATGCAGCAGATTCTGTAACACTGAAATAGGGTTTCACTTCTTTGACCGTAGAATTTGGTCTGTGGTTATGATTATTAATATTCGCCTATAAATTACTAAGTCTGTTTGCTTGAAAGCATGCTTTCCTTGTTTTATAGTATGCTTTGAGCGTTCCCATTTATAAATAAAAAAACACCTTATGAATTGCACTAATAAAGCTACAGACACTAGGCTCCATACTCAAAAACACAACACAGTTGAAGCAACAAATTTCCCTAAAGCAATCAACTGAAGAGTTTATCTGTACCTAAAAATATGAGATCGCAATTACAGAGCCGTTGTGTGACACAGAAGAATGAGATATGCACTGAGGAGCCAAAGAAACTGGTACACTTGCGTAATATCGTGTAGGCGGCCCCCGAGCACCCAGAAGTGCCTCAACACGACGTGGCATGGACTCGACTAATATCTGAGATAGTTCTGGAGGGAATTAACACCAGGAATCCAGCAGGACTGTCCATAAATCCGTAAGAGTACGAGAGGGTGGAGATCTCATCAGAACGGCATGTTGCATGGCATCCCATATATGCTCAATAATGTTCATGTTTGGGGAGTCTGGGGACCATTGGAAGTGTTTAAACTCAGAAGAGTGTACCCGAGCCACTCTGTAGCAATTCTGGACGTGTGGGGTGTCGCATTGTCCTGCTGCAATTGCCCAAGTCTGTCGGAATGCACAGTCGACATGAATGGACGAAGGTGATCCGACGGGACGCTTACGTACGTGTCACCTGTCAGAGATATCTAGACGTATCAGGGGTCCCATATCACTCAAACTACACACTCCCCACACCGTTACAGAGCCTCCATCAGTTTGAACAGTCCCATGCAGTGTCCATGGATTCATGAGATTGTCTCCATTAACCGTACACCTCCATCGGCACGATACAATTTGAAACGAGACTCGTCAGACCATACAACATGTTTCCAGTCAGCAACAGTCCAATGTCGGTGTTGACTGGCCCAGGCGAGGCGTAAATCTTTGTGTTGTGCAGTCATCACTGGTATATGAGTGGGCCTTCGGCTCCGAAAGCCCACATCGATGATATTTCGTTGAATGGTTCACACGTTGGCACTTGTTGATGGCCCAGCATTGAAATCTGCAGCACGATTCTCTTCAATCGTCGTTGGTCCTATCCTTTCAGGATCGTTTTCCAGCTGCAGCGATGTCGGTGATTTGATGTTTTACCGAATTCCTGATATTCACGGTACAGTCGTGAAATGGTCGTACGGGAAAATCCCCACTTTATCGCTACCTCGGAGATGCTGTGTCCCATCGCTCGTGCGCCGACTATAGCACCACGTTCAAACTCACTTAAATCTTGAAAACCTGCCATTGTAGCAGCAGTAACCGATCTATCAACTGTGCCAGAAACTTGTTGTCTTATCTAGGCGTTTCCGACCGCAACGTCATATTCTGCCTATTTACATACCTCTGGATATGAATATTAATGCCTAGACCAGTTTCTTTGGCGCTTCAGTGTAATTCTCAAAGTACATCTACATCCACATCTACATGATTACTCTGCAATTCACATTTAAGTGCTTGGCAGAGGGTTCATCGAACCACAATCATACTATCTCTCTACCATTCCACTTCCGAACAGCACGCGGGAAAAACGAACACCTAAACATTTCTGTTCGAGCTCTGATTTATCTTATCCTATTTTGATGATCATTCCTACATATGTAGGTTGGGCTCAACAAAATATTTTCGCATTCGGAAGAGACAGTTGGTGACTGAAATTTCGTAAATAGATCTCGCCGCGACGAAAAACGTCTTTGCTTTAATGGCTTCCATCCCAACTCGCGTATCATATCTGCCACACTCTCTCCCCTATTACGTGATAATACAAAACGAGCTGCCCTTTTTTGCACCCTTTCGATGTCCTCCGTCAATCCTACCGGGTAAGGATTCCACACCGCGCAGCAATATTCTAACAGAGGACGAACGAGTGTAGTGTAAGCTGTCTCTTTAGTGGACTTGTTGTATCTTCTAAGTGTCCTGCCAATGAAACGCAACCTTTGGCTCGCCTATCCCACAATATTATCTATGTGGTCTTTCCAACTGAAGTTGTTCGTAATTTTAACACCCAGGTACTTAGTTGAATTTACAGCCTTGAGAATTGTACTATTTATCGAGTAATCGAGTTCCAACGGATTTCTTTTGGAACTCATGTGGATCACCTCACACATTTCGTTATTTAGCGTCAACTGCCACCTGCCACACCATACAGCAATCTTTTCTAAATCGCTTTGCAACTGATACTGGTCTTCGGATGACCTTACTAGACGGTAAATTACAGCATCATCTGCGAACAACCTAAGAGAACCGCTCAGCTTGTCACCCAGGTCATTTACATAAATCAGGAACAGCAGAGGTCCCAGGACCCTTCCCTGGGGAACACCTGATATCACTTCAATTTTACTCGATGATTTGCCGTCTATTACTACGAACTGCGACCTTCCTGTCAGGAAATCACGAATTCAGTCGCACAACTGAGACGATACCCCATAGGCCCGCAGCTTGATTAGAAGTCGCTTGTGAGGAACGGTGTCAAAAGCTTTCCGGAAATCTAGAAATACGGAATCAACTTGAGATCCCCTGTCGATAGCGGCCATTACTTCGTGCGAATAAAGAGATAGCTGCGTTGCACAAGAACGATGTTTTCTGAAACCATGCTGATTACGTATCAATAGATCGTTCCCTTCGAGATGATTCATAATGTTTGAATACAATATATGCTCCAAAACCCTACTGCAAACCGACGTCAATGATATAGGTCTGTAGTTCGATGGATTACTCCTACTACCCTTCTTAAACACTGGTGCGACCTGCACAATTTTCCAATCTGTAGATACAGATCTATCGGTGAGCGAGCGGTTGTATATGTTTGCTAAGTAGGGAGCTATTGTATCAGCGTAATCTGAAAGGAACCTAATCGGTATAAAATCTGGACCTGAAGACTTGCCCGTATCAAGCGATTTGAGTTGCTTCGCAACCCCTAAGGTATCTACTTCTAAGAAACTCATGGTAGCAGCTGTTCGTGTTTCAAATTCTGGAATATTCCATTCGTCATCCCTGGTGAAGGAATTTCGGAAAACTGCGTTCAGTAACTCCGCTTTAGCGGCACAGTCGTCGGTAACAGTACCATCGGCACTGCGCAGCAAAGGTATTGACTGCGTCTTGCCGCTTGTGTACTTTTCATACAACGAGAATTTCTTCGGATTTTGTACCAAATTTCGAGACAATGTTTCGTTGTGGAACCTATTAAAGGCATCTCGCATTGAAGTCCGTGCCAAATTTCGCGCGTCTGTAAATTTTAGCCAATCTTCGGGATTTCGCGTTCTTCTGAACCTCGTATGCTTTTTCCGTTGCCTCTGCAACAGCGTTCGGACCTGTTTTGTGTACCTACCAATTTATGAGGTATGAATCTCTCAATTGCTGTTGCTACTATATCTTTGAATTTGAGTCACATCTCGTCTACATTTACATAGTCAGTTCGGAAGGAATGGCGATTGTCTCTTAGGAAGGCTTCTAGTGACACTTTATCCGCTTTTTTAAATAAAATTATTTTGCGTTTGTTTTTGGTGGATTTGGAAGAAACGGTATTGAGCCTAGCTACAACGACCTTGTGATCACTAATCCCTGTATCAGTCATGATGCTCTCTATTAGCTCTGAATTGTTTGTGGCTAAGAGGTCAAGTGCGTTTTGGCAACGATTTACAATTCGCGTGGGTTCGTGGACTAACTGCTCGAAATAATTTTCGGAGTAAGCATTTAGGACAATCTCGGAAGATGTTTTCTGCCTACCACCGGTTTTGAACAAGTATTTTTGCCAACATATCGAGGGAAGGTTGAAGTCCCCACCAACTATAACCGTATAAGTAGAGTATTTATTTGTTACGAGACTCAAATCTTCTCTGAACTGTTCAGCAACTACACTCCTGGAAATTGAAATAAGAACACCGTGAATTCATTGTCCCAGGAAGGGGAAACTTTATTGACCCATTCCTGGGGTCAGATACATCACATGATCACACTGACAGAACCACAGGCACATAGACACAGGCAACAGAGCATGCACAATGTCGGCACTAGTACAGTGTATATCCACCTTTCGCAGCAATGCAGGCTGCTATTCTCCCATGGAGACGATCGTAGAGATGCTGGATGTAGTCCTGTGGAACGGCTTGCCATGCCATTTCCACCTGGCGCCTCAGTTGGACCAGCGTTCGTGCTGGACGTGCAGACCGCGTGAGACGACGCTTCATCCAGTCCCAAACATGCTCAATGGGGGACAGATCCGGAGATCTTGCTGGCCAGGGTAGTTGACTTACACCTTCTAGAGCACGTTGGGTGGCACGGGATACATGCGGACGTGCATTGTCCTGTTGGAACAGCAAGTTCCCTTGCCGGTCTAGGAATGGTAGAACGACGGGTTCGATGACGGTTTGGATGTACCATGCACTATTCAGTGTCCCCTCGACGATCACCAGTGGTGTACGGCCAGTGTAGGAGATCGCTCCCCACACCATGATGCCGGGTGTTGGCCCTGTGTGCCTCGGTCGTATGCAGTCCTGATTGTGGCGCTCACCTGCACGGCGCCAAACACGCATACGACCATCATTGGCACCAAGGCAGAAGCGACTCTCATCGCTGAAGACGACACGTCTCCATTCGTCCCTCCATTCACGCCTGTCGCGACACCACTGGAGGCGGGCTGCACGATGTTGGGGCGTGAGCGGAAGACGGCCTAACGGTGTGCGGGACCGTAGCCCAGCTTCATGGAGACGGTTGCGAATGGTCCTCGCCGATACTCCAGGAGCAACAGTGTCCCTAATTTGCTGGGAAGTGGCGGTGCGGTCCCCTACGGCACTGCGTGGGATCCTACGGTCTTGGCGTGCATCCGTGCGTCGCTGTGGTCCGGTCCCAGGTCGACGGGCACGTGCACCTTCCGCCGACCACTGGCGACAACATCGATGTACTGTGGAGACCTCACGCCCCACGTGTTGAGCAATTCGGCGGTACGTCCACCCGGCCTCCCGCATGCCCACTATACGCCCTCGCTCAAAGTCCGTCAACTGCACATACGGTTCACGTCCACGCTGTCGCGGCGTGCTGCCAGTGTTAAAGACTGCAATGGAGCTCCGTATGCCACGGCAAACTGGCTGACACTGACGGCGGCGGTGCACAAATGCTGCGCAGCTAGCGCCATTCGACGGCCAACACCGCGGTTCCTGGTGTGTCCGCTGTGCCGTGCGTTTGATCATTGCTTGTACAGCCCTCTCGCAGTGTCCGGAGCAAGTATGGTGGGTCTGACACGCCGGTGTCAATGTGTTCTTTTTTCCATTTCCAGGAGTGTATATAATCGGAGTCTGGGGGTCGGTAGAAGAAGCCAATTATTAACTTAGTTCGGCTGTTAAGTATAACCTCCACCCATACCAGTTCGCACGGAGTATCTACTTCGACTTCACTACAAGATAAACCACTACTGACAGACATAAACACTCCACCACCAATTCTGCCGAATCTATCTTACCTGAACACCGTCTGAGACTTCGTATATATTTCTGCAGAACTTATTTTAGGCTTTAGCCAGCTTTCTGTACCTATAACGATTTCAGCTTCTGTGCTTTCTATTAGCGCTTAAAGCTCAGGGACTTTCCCAGCACAATTACAACAATTTCCAACTACAATTCCGACTGTTCCTTGATCCAAGCACGTCCTGTATTTGCCATGCACCCTTTGAGATTGCAGCCCACCCCGTACTTTCCCGAGGCCTTCTAACCTAAAAAACCGCCCAGTCCACGCCACACAGCCTCCGCTACCCGTGTAGCCGCCAGCTGAGTGTAGGGAACTCCTGATCTGTTCAGCGGAACCCGAAACCCCACCACCCTATGGCGCAAGTCAAGGAATCTGCAGCCAACAGGGTTGCAAAACCGTCTGAGCCTCTGATTCAGACGTTCCACCTGGCTCTGCACCAAAGGTCCGCAGTCGGTTCTGTCAACGATGCTGCAGATGGTGAGCTCTGCCTTCATCTTGTAAGCAAGACCGGGAGCCTTCACCAAATCAGATAGCCGCTGGAATCCAGAGAGAATTTCTTCAGATCCAAAGCGACACATGTCATTAGTTCCACCTGCAGCTGGCTGCACCCTGTGCTCTTCAAGGCATCCGGAAGGACCCTTTCCACATCAGGAATGACTCCACCCGGAATGCACACGGACTGCACACTGGATTTCTTCCCCTCCTTAACCGCCATATCCCTAAGGGGCCCCATTACGCACCTAACATTGGAGCTCCCAACTACCAATAAGCCCACCCTCTGCGATTGCCCGGACCTTGAAGGCTGAGAATCATCCTCTGAAACAGGGCAGGCAGCTGCATCTGGCTCAGCCAGAGACAGTACCTGAAACCTGTTTGTCAGACGCACCGGGGAGGCTTTCTGATCAGCCTCCGGGGACGTCTTTCGCTGCCTTCCACGCCTTGGAACGACCTCCCAATCAACCACAGGCGAGGGCTCAGCCCCACTGCGGGCAGCAACCGGGGCAACCACAGCGGCAGACCGATCTGGGGACAAACGGGACGAGGTTGACATCCCCGTGATACCCAAGTCCGGCTCCCCACAGTGGTAAAGTAAAGTAAAGCTGACAGTTAGAAAACCAACAGAAACTAATGAATAAAGTGGGTGGGTATGGAAATTTCGAGAGTCAAGCACTCACCGTAATGTATACTCCCCTATAACTCGGCAACCAACAAAGATTTTGTGTTGAAATCTTCACTATGTAAAGCTAAAAGAACGAAGAATGTTTTAGGACAAATTAAGAAAATTGCATTTTTTGCGTCAAGGTACTTTATTACCCCCTTAAAGAGGAAGTGGTTACAATACTCCACCAGACAGCAGAGGTAAAACAAACTGTATTCTAGGTAGCTGCAAGATGGCCTGATCCTCTGGTGTAAGACTTCCACTGGGTTCCACAGCAGAGGACAGCGGTCGCTTCAGAGATGGGTGCTCCACAGTGCGAAATGTATTTTCACTATGCACGTGAGGTCAATTGTCTTTATTAATTGAGTCTGCCGTCTAAAGCAAACAGCAAACGACAATGGCCTCTGAGTACAGGTGCACGCATGAGCCACGATTTGCAGCCAGCTGCTACAGTGCACTTATTAGACATCACCAGAGCCCATTCCAAATCACGGGTGAGACCCCCTACAAACGTAGCTGTTACTCTCTGGGTTTCCCTCCTGACCAGCTGTTCCCAATAGACACACAAAATGACACCAACTAATTTTGATAATGCACTTCAGCTTTCAAGCGAACAAACGTGGCTCCTGAAATGAGGTGGCGAAATGAGGAACTATCTGCAGTCGGATGTAGCTAATGGAATCAGGAGACACTGCAGGATCCTCTTCCAAATCCAAATCACAGGTCACACCCAAGACAAACATATAATGTGCACTCTGGGTTCCTGTCCCAACCTGCTAGCTGATCCCACTACAAGCATTGTGTCACATATTCATAAAGTAATGACAACGTAATGACTTGCATATTGTTAAGCTTAAGGCTGCTGGAGGCCAGCAAGGCCACTGACAGATAGGAAATCAGAGACACAATGCCGGCCTGTGAGGCCGAGCGGTTCTAGGTGCTTCAGTCTGGAACCGCGCGACCGCTGCGGTCGCAGGTTCGAATTCTGCCTCGGCATGGATGTGTGTGATGTCTTTAGGTTAGTTAGGTTTGAGTAGTTCTAAGTTCTAGGGGACTGATGACCTCAGTTGTTAAGTCCCATAGTGCTCAGAGCCATTTGAACCATTTTTTTGGTGGGGTGAGTGGACTGCTGTAGCCTGTTGTGGGGTTGTGTACCACTGGGGGCTACGGCGGAGACGAAGTCTCTCTGTCGTTTCTAGGTCCTCAGTTCAATACATACATACATACTCCTGCTTCAATTAATGCCGTATACACTGAGAGAACAAAACTCATGGGGTACCTGCTAATAACGTGTCGAGCCTCCTTTTGCCCGCCGTTAGCACTGACAACAATACGTGAACGCCACTGTTCTCGGTCGTTAAGTGAAGGCCGTCGGTTAAGTGGAGGCTGTCGGCCTCTGTGTTGTCGGTGGAGAAAGGTAATGCCTGAAATTCGATATTATCAGCACACTCTTGACGCTGTAGATACCGGACGATTTCCAAAATGGAATATCTCATGCGTCTAGCTCCAAATACCACTCAGCATTCAAAGTCTGTTAATTCCTGACGTTCAGCCAGAATCACGTCGGAAGCGTTTCCACATGAGTCACCAAAGTACAAATGACGACTACTCGCAATGCACTGCCTTTGTATACCTTCTATACATGATACTACCGCCATCTGTACATGTGCATAACATGTTTTACTGTCTTTGGATCTTAATCATTCGCATTTGACATGATTGACTTGCGCAAGTTCATATGGGTGAATCTGGCAGAACAGACACGCGAATCTTTTGGCCCTGTACGAATGTCGCGGGTAACATTCGTGTCCAGTTTGTATGGCGTGTAGATAATCTTGCGTAAGACAAGCAGGATTTTTTAATTGTATGAGACTCTGTTATCGTGTTGTCTCTTTGTCAACTGGGAAGATTCTACATTTCTTCCCATTCCTACAAGATCAGCTTCTTCAAGATGAAGACAAACTCATTGTGACGTAACTTACTGCAGTTGAGAAAATCTGTCTCATAGCTCCCTCGAAATCGACTATACATTAAAATACCTCTAATGTGATCTTTGCTTCTGAAGCTTTCTTCAATTACCTTCTGTCGCCGTCTGCTTTGCCAATTGGTCTACAAGCTCATTCTGTGTGGTACTGGAGAGTCCTTTAACCCAAAGGAGTTGTACACTTACATGTCTGTGGAGAAGTTTAAGTAAGCCCAATGCATGGCCATTAGTTTCCGAATTAGAATTTTAATAATTTGTTAATTATACAGAATTTCAAAAACCGGTGAGAACAACGGTCTCATCGGGTGGGTTGTCTGCATACAGAAGGGTTTCTATTAATCGAAGGACTTAGGCAATAAAAATCCCGAAAGTTTGAACATTTTTCTAGATTGCTAGTTTCCGCAATCACCGCCTTCTTTTGGTCTTGAAACACCTGCAAATTTTTTTGAAATTTGTCGGCCTGGTGGGTATCATAGGATGACAGATGAGGTACCGACATAGCCAGTAATCGAAACTGATGAAAATGTTAGGCTACCTTGAGCACATCATCGTCCAAGTTAAATGCAAGATGGACTAGTTGTTTTACTAAAAACACATTTACGTATCTTAATGACCATTTTTATGCAGTACTCGATATTAACATTATTTTATTTCTGTTTCTTAGGTTTACGAAGGAAACGAAGCACCAAGACACTTCCGAGGCAACAGGACAGGATGCGCTGCATAATGCTCACCAGTGAAGGTGAGCGTTCTATGCGTGTGGTACACACGCTACACTTTTATGTGCTCTTTTTCTGCATCTACACGATTACTCTGCAATTCGCACTCAGATACCTTGCAGAGGGTTTATCGAACCACCTTCAGACTACTTTTCTACCGTTCCACTCTCGAACTGCGCGCGGGAGAAAACGAATCTTTTCATGCGAGCTGCCGCAAAGAAAAGCGCCTTTTTTATGATTTTATTTATTTATCCTTTTTATTTCACATTTCTAGTTTCGTAGGACTAAATTGAGGAGCCAATATCCAAGGTTAGGGAATGTGTCAGTACATGAAATTACAAAATAACAGATAAAATAAAATGTTTATGAACCCAAAAAAAGACAAGCCTTATTTTTTTGTAAACGCAATCAACATTACAACACAGGAATTTTTAAAGGAACTCATCGACAAAATAGAAGGAGTGATCCATGAGGAAACTTTGCACTATCGATTTGAAAGCGCATAGATTACTGCTAAGATTTTTGCATTCTTGTGGTAGCTTATTGAAAATGGATGCAGCAGTCTACTGCACACCTTTCTGCACAAGAGTCAAGGAAGTGCTTTCCAAATGCATTTTGGATTTCTGCCTCGTATTAACTGAGCGAAAGTCGGCCGGACTGGCCGAGCAGTTCTAGGCACTACAGTCTGGAACCGCGCGACCGCTACGGTCGCAGATTCGAATCCTGCCTTGGGAATGGATGTGTGTGATGTCCTTAGGTTAGTTCGGTTTAAGTGGTTCTAAGTTCTAGGGAACTGATGACCTCAGCAGTTAAGTCCCATAGTGCTCAGAGTCATTTGAACCATTTTTGAACTGCGCGAAAGTTGCTAATTCTTGGGAATAAGCTGATATTGTGAACATGAAACGAGAGTAAGGGATGTATGTATTGAGAGGCCAATGCCAGAATACCCAGACTAGTGAACAGGGGTCGACAAGAGGTTCGCAAACTTACACCACTTACTGCCCGAACTGGCGTTTCTGACCCAAAAATATCCTTTCAGAATGGGAAGAGTTACCCCATAATATACCATACAACATAAGCGAATGAAAATAACCAAAGTAGACTATTTTTCGTGTCGAACAATCACTTACTTCAGATACCGTTTGAATAGTAAAAATGGCTGTATTAAGTCATTGAACAAGATACTGAAGGTGGGCTTTCCACGATAGTTTACTATATATCCAGACACCTAGAAATTTGAACTGTTCAGTTTCACTAATCGTATGCCCATTCTGTGAAATTAAGACTTTGGGTTTCGTTGAATTGTGTTAGAAACTGTAAAAACTGACGCTTATTATGATTTAGCGTTAGCTTATTTTCTACAAGCCATGAACTTATATCATGAACTACACTATCTGAAACAGAACCAATGTAGTTAAATCAAAAAAGATGCCTAGCGTTCCAAACCATTTGTTTAATCCACCCGGTACCTCACAGAGAAAAGAGAATATAGCATTTTCAGTTGTTAATCCACTTCTAAAACCGAACCGCACATTTGATAGCAAATTATGTGAAATAAAATAATCAATTATTCTCTCATACACAGCCTTTTCAATAAATTTAGCAAACACTGATTGCATATAATTAGGTCTAAAATTGTCTACATTATCCCCTCTCCATTTTTATAAAGCGGCTTTACTACTGAGTACTTTAATCGTTCAGGAAACTGATCATTCTCAAACTAAAAATTACAAATATGGCTAAGTACAGGGCTAACATGTGCAGCACAGTGCTTTAATATTCTGCTAGGCATTCCATCACATACATGGCAGACTTTAGTCTTCAGTGATTTAATAATTGACTCAGTCTCCACTTTCTCAGTATCACAGAGGAGTATTCCAGACATCAGTCTCGGAAAGGCATTTTTCAAGCAAGTTATATGATTCCCTGTAGAAACTCAGTTTTTATTTAATTCACCAGCAGTGCTCAGAAAATGATTGTTAATTACTGCGGGGTCTTGCCCACTCGTCTCGTATAGGGTGCCTAAAGGATGCTGCATTCTTGGAATGTTATACAACAATTCAAGCAAATAACATTAGTAGTTTTATTTCAATAAAGCAGACTGACAATACTTAACCTTGAAATAATTGTGTCGCAAGCGACGAGCGACAGGCAACATAAATCCGAGTTCTTTGCTATCTACAATGATCATGCAAGTTTGACACACCGTTTGTGGATCACTAATAACTGCTATCGTAGCACTCTCTGGTAGGCCGTACTAATACTCTGTGAATACTGTCCACTAATGTTAGGCCGAGGCTGGTAGGAACGACGCTTATATTCACTTCGGCTAGATGCCGCTCCTATCGCGGTGACGTCGTGGTCAGTGCACTAGTGGCAGATGTCGCCTCACCGCCTTCTCTGATCTTCCATTCTTTCTCTTCGTTCCGGCGCTTGTGGTTACGCCAGAACAAATACTGTAGATATATCTGACTTATCAGTAACAGAAGTACTTTTACTACGAACTGACTTTATATCGTTGACCTTGTGGTGCTGACCAGACACTTCCTTCACAACTGATCACATGATTTTAATGTTATCCTGTGAATTAGCTGTTTTATTTGCGCACCATATTCTCTTTTCCTTCCTAATAATATTTTTAATCCCCTTACAGTACTGTTTGTAATGCCACCCCAATTCGTGCATCATATCTGTGGCACTCTCTCTCCTACTTCATGATAATACAAAACAAGCAACCCTTCTTCGGAGTTTTCCGATGTCCTCTGTCAATCCCATACTACAAAGCAGTACTCTAGTAGAGGACAGACAAGCGTAGTGTAGGCTGCCTCTTTAGTACACCTGTTACATCTTTAAAAAGCAGTGTTTGGTTTCCTTTCCCCACAACGTTATCTACGTGAGCGTTCCAGTTTAAGTTATGTGAATGCGTGGTGTCAATGTGCTGTAATACATTGCACGTTAATTGAAAGTGGCGGAGGGGGGGGGGGAGGCGGGGAAGAAATGAATTACTGATATTGGCTGCATCTGGACATTGTGCGGAATAAGTGGCGATGAGTGAAAATGTATGCCGTACCGGGACTCGAGCACAGGATTTCTTGTTTTCCAGGCAGTTGCGTTGACCACTGCGCCATCTGGGACACAACGTTATCTCAACTGCACGGACGATCTCGGCACGCCTCACGGCCAATGCACACTCCCACCAAGCGCCACCTATCTGCTGTCATTGTCCATTTCCACTGTATTCGCTACGCAGCAGGTCGGACGTACTTGTGCATCCGCACTGAAGTAGGTCGATCCATTGCTTATCTAGCTGAATCAATTGTATGAATACATGGTGTCTGATCTTCTAGACATTTTCGCCATCCACAACCAGGAATAACAGCCTCTGTATTGACCGACCAAGTACAACAGCCATGGAACTCCATCCCACAAGCTGACATCTGGCACCTGTGCAACACAGTGCATACACGTTTGCATACTTGTATTCGACTTTGTGGCGGTTACATCGGTTATTAATGTACCAGCATTTTACATTTGCAATGGCTTACCTAATGCTTAAGTTACCTGCGCTCCTTCAGTGTTAATCACACATATATGTTACCTAGACAAATGTGTTCCCGAAATTTCGTTACCCAACATTAATTATATTTTGGTGTTGCTTTTTTTCCGTCAGTATATGTGGAGGAAGCACTTATAGCCTGTAAGAATAGATGTGGAGGCCAGGGAGTCCTTAAGGGGAGCTGAAAGCTTGTATGCACTTCTTTGTGCTGATGACCTGGTCATGGCTGCAGGAGACCAGGATGATGCTGAGTTAATGTTTCGGAAGTTAAAAGAGGAATATGAAAGACGAGGCCTCACAATAAGCTTGAAACAAAGCGATTATCTGAAGGCTGACTTAAATACCATGGAGAATCTGGAGCTTGAAGCCAGTAAGATCTGGGATGTAAGTCTTTTAACTATCTGGGCTTATTATGTCACCAAATGGGAAAAGTGAAGATGATATAAATAATTGAATGGGCCAACCAGGGGGGACATACCGATCACCTGTTGAAAACGTCGCTACGCACGGAGCAGAAATATGGGCAATAAACAAGCCTCAGAGAAACGTGTTGCACTGGAGATGGACATTTGGAGATGAAGCTGTGCCAACTCCAAGCTGGAATGTATACCAAATACCAACAAAAGATAAGCTATGGGTGTCGATAAATCAATAACAGAGGCCATAAAAATGGAAATCTAAAATGG
The DNA here is from genome assembly GCF_021461385.2 of Schistocerca piceifrons. NCBI lineage: Eukaryota > Metazoa > Arthropoda > Insecta > Orthoptera > Acrididae > Schistocerca > Schistocerca piceifrons. The sequence continues at coordinate 482,262,137 of NC_060149.1, read as the reverse complement.
TATGGGCATCTGTAAAGGTCGGACGATAGACGATGACCAAAGAAAGAGTAGCAGTGGATCCAAACGGAAAGAGGAAAGAATGGATGACCTAAGGAGGAGCTGGGGTCGAGAGGGCGAGGTCGCGATGGGTGCCAGAGAGCTATAAGAAAGAGGCTGGTATGGTCCGAGGAAGTGGAATACAGGAAGCGAAAACCTGCACCAGTCACAGAATTCTCGCAAGATGATGATAATAACTTTTTCCTGTTGTAAAAGTAATCACCGTGAATTTTAGAGGGGCTTGAAGATGGTGATTGTATCACTGAATAGGTCACGAATAAATAAAACCTAGTACATACAGTTAAAGTATTATCAGTACAGAACACAACTAAATCTTTCTGTATGCATCCACACGTTTATTTTCTCTGCGGTAAATACGAAATTAGTTAATTGTAAAATTGCACTTATAATATTTTCGTTACTCATTAATTTAGTGTTACTGTAACTGATTTTCATTCTATTTTCGAACTAGCTCTACTGAAGCCTTGCATTTGGTGTTGAATTTTGTCTACATTTGTGACAAACAACTCAGTTAACCTGCAAAGCGAAGGTGGTTGAAATACGTTCCACTGACATGAATTCATTCTTTACATTCCCAGTTTAAGCACAAAGAAATTGAAACTGTTGTGACTGACAATTCGTAATTTTTCACAAACACAACTTTTATTGATGTAAGTTCACACGGTTGATGACTGAGCAAAAAACGAAAGGTAACAATAACGATGGCAGTAAAAGTCTGCCGGCCGGTGTGGCCGTGCGGTTCTAGGCGCTTCAGCCTGGAACCGCGTGACCGCTAGGGTCGCAGGCTCGAATCCTGCCTCGGGCATGGATGTGTGTGATGTACTTAGGTTAGTTAGGTTTAAGTAGTTCTAAGTTCTGGGGACTGATGACCACAGATGTTAAGTCCCATAGTGCTCAGAGCCATCTGAACAATTTTTTTGAGTGAAAGTCTCATAAGTGAGGCAAACAAAAGTTCACTTCTAAACTTCCAAAAAGGTTCGTGGTATTACACATACACTAGTAAGAGTCCAATTCAGACACAAAGACATAATCTTCAGCGATCGAAGTACACGAGGTCGGCATCCGGAGTGAACTGAACTTCGGGGCTATTTCTAGCACCTAAACAGCCGTCTCCAGCCAATCAGATTTTGGCATAGTGATACTTCCTGCAGGCCGGGGCTTGAGCTCCCCCTGCAGGAGTGCTCGGAATGTCTGTTTCCATTATCTTGTATGCAAATAGCTGGTGTTTACCATGGTGCTTCTGGTACTCCTTGGGCATACACAAATTCGTCCTCTGTGGTGTAATATGGGTTGCAGGCCCTCAGGGCCTACCTTGGCTCTGGTATAACACCCCTCCCCCCTTGGAAAAGCTGGTGTGGCACGGACGACCACGGGGGAGAGAGTACCAATATAGCCCGGTGTCGTAGGCTGATTTGCAGCGAAGTCCTACTGAAGGAGGCGGTGGAACCCGGCCGCCAGAGAGTAGGGCGCCGCCTTCCACGCGAGGCGGCTGGAACGCCGCAGCAGTGGTGGTTGCGAGGCTACGTCAGGCTAGACAAGCTGCATAGGGACGTCTGTGTCGTGCAATCGAGGTGGCGCTGAAGAGGGGCCAGGAAGTATGTCCAGGGGAAGGTCCCAGAGCTATACCGGATCCAGAGTATGCGACGACACAGGCCTAGCAGCCAGCATCTGCTGGCTGTCTCTGGGAAGATCATCCACCAACAGAGTTGAGGGCATCCACCTAGGCCCCAAAGAAGGGACCAGTGATGGGAGAGAGAGAGGGGCTGGCATTTGGGGCTGCAGCTGCTCAAGGAAATGAGGATGCAGTTGGTTGCAGTGACGCGAAACCACCCTGTCGTCCAGGTTTACGTCGAACAGTTGTCGACCACAGGGCCAGATAACGACACCTGGAAGCCAGCTGGGTCAGGGCCCAAAACCGCGAGCCCACACCTTGGAGCCGGATGAATGTCGGGAAGCGCCTGGCAGGGCACAAGGTCCAACCTGTGGCAGGAGGAGATGGAGTAGGGTCCAAGGCTGGCGACCATGGAGCAGTTTGACTGGACTCTTGTCACCCACTGGCATGGCCCTGTAGCTACT